>NC_133666.1:278230265-278902326 GCF_037893015.1 Macrotis lagotis
AAATGGAAGGCCATCTTATAGAGAAGGCTGTAGTAGGAAGAGGTACCAAAAAAGACCCCCTGCAGAAGATTTGATTGAGTTGAATCTTGAAGGAAGCCAATGATGCTAAGATGCAGAAGTGAGGGGAGAGAACATTTCAGGCATGGGAGAGAGTAAGTGAATATTAATGAATTTTGGAGTATTATATGACAATAGCAGACTAAAGCTAAATGTTTCTTAATTACAGAATAGTTTAAAAGAGTTGCAAAAGACTAAAAAGGTAAGAAGGAATCAGGTTGAGAAAGTCTAGAAGTGCCAAATAAAAGATTTTTTTATTTTATCCTGGAGGTAGTAGGGAGCAGAGGCATAGCATAATGAAATCTGTGCTTTCAGACAATCACATTGACAGGTGAGTAGAAAGAGAAGTTGGGAAAAGATCTGATGAAGAGAGACTAATAAAAAGGCTTTTGTCCAGGATGAAAAGGTGAGAAAATTTCCCCTGAATGATGTAGCTTCAGAAAAAATAGGGGGCACATATAAAAGAAGTATAGTAAAAACAAGACTTTGAACAGATTGAATATGTGACGTAAATGCAAGGGAGTTAGAGATGTATAGTCACCTCATTTGTTGTTTCTCTTCTATGTGAGGCATCAATGAAGAAAGATCAAAAGAATGTTAATCTTCACCTATAAATCTTCAAGTCAAATGTTCACCAAGAAGTTAGTCATAGTCTCTTAAATCTGAATTAGCAGCTCAGATTAGCAATTCAAAACCTGTACTTTGCAGAAGTATTGAGAGACATGACTTTCTCTCTAAACTGCAAAGTCAGCAGATCAGTCTTGATTCATGATTGCTCAGTGATCAGAAGACTAAGAACTTGGAAGAATCTTGGTTGTCCTTCATTTTCAAAGAGAACCAAAATGATATCCCTATGTTGGAATCCAGGTACAGTGTGTCTGACTGTGCTTTATCAGATCAGTACAAACTCAAAAGGTTCTACCACAGATCAGACACAAATAGTCCACATGAATATTTGGAGTAGAGATGTCTCTAAATTTGCACATTTCATATTTCTTTTAAGTCATTGGAGTTCTGTTTTGTTCACAAAGCACAGTACCTTTGTTCTGCTCCTAGCATTTTCCCTGGAATTGTTGTGTTGCATATATCAATTGACTCCTCCTAGATCCTTTCTGAAGTCACACTGGCTTTTAGGTTATGATCTTACAGGTGAATGATCAATCTATTAAAGACTCTTAGGAAGAATCTTGTCAGTAATGACTAAGAGACTCCCTTGTGATTGCCACAGGACAAGTTATTTCCAATACCTTTATATATATGGATAATGGGATTAATCTTGAACTCCTAGAGAATGGCCTCCTCTTGTCTTGTAACCCTGGATATTTCAATCAGTTTTCATATGAGCGATGGACTCCCTGCCTTGTAAATCTCACCTGAAATAGAATCTGCACCAGGTATTATGCCACATAAGATGAGCCTAATTACCTTCAAAATCTCTTTTTCAGTTGAAAATTTGGCTAAAAAGGAATTTATTTCAATCTGAAATATACAATCAGTGACTTCAGCATTGGTTGATAATAGTTTATTGAGAACTCTATGGAAGTGTTAAATCTATTTCTCCAGGATTATTTCTTTATCATTAAACAATGTGGCTCCAATAGTACTGAGCAGATAAGGTATACCACAGATCTTTGGACCATAAATAACCTTCAGATCATCATAAAACATTGTTGAATTGTTATTAATCAGGATGTTATTAAAAACATTCTTATATGTCTTCTTACTGAACCAAGAATCCTGAATCTCTCTAAACTTTGCTTGCACTTTATTTTCAATGGAGTTATACACTGTTTTCTTACAGATGGATGACTTATTCCACTGACAAATCATTTTGGAGTTCTTGTTTTTTTGTTTAGGAACTTCAGAATTTCCCCATTATTTTCATCAAATCAATGTTGATATTTTTAGGTGTTTTGACCCAGATGAATGAATGCAATAGTGTATACCAAACCTCCGAAATCAGTCCACTACTCTTTTGCTCCACTTTTGTGAACCATGTGTTGACTCAACTTTTCCTCCAAGTCAACAAGAACTGTTCCTGCTTGAAAAAAAATTCTCTAATCTGTTGACATTACATCTTCTGGTAACTGTCTTGTCTTTGGGCCAGTTTTGTAACTGTCTTGTCTTGATCAGTACAGAACTCTGCAGCATATATTGTCTTCATTAAACTCACATCTTATCTCTTTTCTTTATAATTACATGGCCTTTTAGATGTCAACTTTTGTTGCATGGCAGTAAACAGGAAGTTTTATTGCATTTTGTTGATTATAATATTGGTGATGAGGTTAAGGGATGCCTTCAGTAATAAATGACCATTACTGTTACTATTTCCAAATTCATTCCTCTCTAGGCCTCCCTGCCAACTTAGCCAGAACTACTATCTTGTCCTTTCGACATATTGATGATGAGGGTCTCCAGGTCCTTAAATTTTTTTCTTTGATCTTATCAGGGCTCATCATGGTGGGAGCATAAGTACTGATGATGGTAGCATGGTCCTTTCATGAAAGTTGCACTAATATTGTTATGAGTTTTTCCTTCACTCATTTAGTAGAGATAGAAGCTTATTGACTAGATTTATTTTGATTGCAAAAAATACACCAGTTTCACCATACTTCTCATCCAAATAAATGGCCTTCAATGGCCAGTTTTTTAACTTATGGCTTCTATTTGAATATACCTGTTGAATTCTCTCAGAATAAGAGCTATTCATCATTTAGGTCTATTGGATTTTATGTTGTCCATAAATTTGTGCCAATGTGCCAATAGTGAATGGAATCATCTTTGCAAAAGTTTAGTATTTGTGTGTGTGAGAGTGTGTGTTTGTATATATGTGTATGTGAATGTTTTTCAATCACAGAGAGGTAAATATGCCTGTCATGGTAAATAGGCCAGGGTTGGGTGAAGCAGATAATTTTAGGGCACTTTTTCTAGGCCATTCCTGGGTTGGACAGTGTGGTCCTTAAAAAGTTGCTCAAGAGGGGGTTGCCAAATTCTACTGCTTTTCCAATTCGGGGGGAAAAAAACAAATTTTATGGCCTGAGCCACCTGCATTCAAGGTTGTAATTACTGCTTCCACTGTATCTGCACCTGCAACTTTGTCACTTGCCTGGCACCATAAGACTTCAAGGTAGACAAAAATGATAAAATGATATGGGTGAAGTCTTTTGATTTTCAAATAAATTGAATTTAAGTGAATCAGAGTTGGATTAAGTCATAGGATTCACTCTCTCTTCCAAAGTCTTCAAAGCATAGTGGCAAACCAAAATTCAAGACAAATGGTGACAGCTCAGGATGCTGTCTTTGATGTCTGACCAAATTCCTAGCATTCCACAGTGTCTGCTTTAGTTTAAAGTATTCTCATCTGTCCATTCCACTCAGGGAAGTCTTCACTTGTTTGGGGTATGCACCCTCTAACTCAACACTGGGTTTGAGACACCTCAGCTACCCTCAACCTGATGTAGCCTATCTGCAAAAATGATATACCAAGGTGGGCCAAAGCACATGCTTCAGTTCCTTGGACCACAATTAAGAGTTAGGTGAATCAGGTAGGCATAAAAGGTGGAAAAGCATCCCTGAAAAGGGTTCATCAGTCCTCATAAAAGAGATACCAATCTTCATTGAAAACATCCTACAACCCTGAAAGAATTTAGGGTAGTCTACCTCTGTTTTATAGATGAAAAAACTAGAGACCTGAAAAAGGCAAAAGGACCCACCCAATGTTCTCCAAGTTGTGAGTAGTAGAGCTACAATTGAACCTTGGGTGCTGAATGACTTCATCTTAGATATTGTGAAGAAATACCCTAATTAATTAACAAAAAAAAGGAAAAAACCATTCATTGTGTAGATGTTAGAAGGAGAAACCATTTATGTTTTTTATGTTTTTACAGCCTCTTTAAGGTTCTCTCTTTGAAAGTAGATTACTGAATAATAATCACAAAATGAACTTTCAAAATCATGGGAGTTACTGGACTTCTTGGTTGACACAAACTGTTCTTAAGAGGAAGGAGCCCTGCACCTATCACAATGCTTTGAGGAGAAGATGATCCCTTTCAAGAGAACGATACTAAGCCCTGACTTGGTATTCTAGAAAACATGGATTTTGAGGAAGTTATTTGTATGAAGCAGTGTCAAAGTGAGGGTGAAATTGGTGATTGGGAATACAACTAAATGTTTCATGTTTTAATAATATGGATATTATGAGATTTGTGGGGGTTTTGTATAGTGTTTTAATTCTCAGTCAATACATATTTACTAGTCTTTTGTGTTTTAAGTATCTCTCTTTCTTAGAAAAAACTCGGTTATATTTGATTGAACTTGTACTTTGGATATCTCTGGTATCTCTAATCTCTTTTTGGGAGAGACACAAATATGATCCATACATAAGCTTTACATAATTTTCCCCCAGGTTCTGGGATGTTGGTATAAAGAACCATAGATATTAAGAAAAGATAGAGCCTGATTATTATCCTTAGAGAAATCTATCCTTAGGAATTCCTATCCTATGAAGTAGAAGTTCAGGGCTGAACTTGATATTCTTATGAGGCAGAGTAGAATCTCTTGGTGGGACAGAGTAAATGTTATAGCCCCTAAAAATCTAGTGTTACATACACAAAATGAATACTTGCTAAATTGTGAGAATAGAAGGCACTAGCAGCTGGAGTACAATAAGGGTCAGGAGAGAATTTTTGTATAGAAATGGTCACATAAACAAAGTTTTAGTTAAAAAGGAGTTACTTAGGATAGAGGTGACACCAGATTGCATTCCTGGCAAATTGGTTGATTGGACTACCATATATTGGAGGAAGATTAATACTTAATAAAACTAGAAAGAAGGTTGAACAAGTTGTTAAGGGCTAAAGCTAAAGAGAGGAATTTTCTTTTATCCTATAGTTGGATTTTTTTTCTTCTACTGATTGCTCATTTCCCCAGCATATGACTTGATTTTGACTTTTTGTTAAGGTGGGGCTCTGCTTCCAGGATGGATGATGCACTTTCCCAAGCTTTTGAGAGTTTTTGCAGATATTTTTAGAGATATTTCCAGGAACCTGAAAGTTTATGAGAGTTATGACTACTCTCCTTCCCTGTACTCTAGTCTGTAGGTAATCACAAACTCTCCTTTCTGGTCCATTTATACAGTAAGATCTGCTCCTCTTCCTGGGGGGGGGGGACCCCAGAATGGGACCCAGACCTGAGTATGGGCAAAGCAACAGAGTCCTGCCTCAGTGATAGCAAAGAAACCCCTTTAATCTCCTTCCCACCCCTTTACTATCCATGGACTGAGAGTTCTGAAAGCAGCTGATAATGATGAATCAATGACTCCCAAGACCTTCTACTGATCTGCTGGGTTCTGGTCTGTGCTGCTGAGGCCTGTGCTGAACTGTGCTCCAATCTCATGCCAACGCATCAGAGTTTTCCTGCTGACTTCCACGGCAATCCCTGGCCTGAGAGGTCTGGAAACCACCACTGCTACCTCTGACCCAGTCACCCAGTTCCCTTTTCCTGAATGGCTAGGGTCAATTCATTCTAGTAACTCAGTTGATCTGTGCTCCTTTCTCATCGTTATTTAGCAAACTATTCCTGACGACCTTCCAAGTTGTCTTGGAAAATTGTTTCACTCAACCTTTTTGTGAGTTCTACTATTCTAGAATTTGTTTAAAGTTATCTTTGAGTCTGCCTCACTTTTGTTTCAATCTAAAAACAAATGGAGGCAATTGGTGGGATTTTTTTGAGTGTGGAAATAATAAGGTTAGCTCTGTATGTTAGGAATACTATAGGCCACTAATCAATGAAGAGTGGTACTGTAGTTAACTATAGGAGTTAGCAGTAGGAGAGACAGTCAAACTCTTAAAGACCCAAGACTGATGTTAATTCTATAAATCTAAGTACTGACAACTCAATTAATTTTTCTACCATGGGCTTCCAGCATGGCATGAAGGAACTAGGGATGCTAAGCATATAGAAGACAAGACAAAATAGAGCTGACGGTTGCTCCTCTTGATTCCATTATGGCACTAATAGAACTAATGGGTGGAAGTAACAAGTAGGAAGATTATAGCTCCATATCAAGAAAAAACCAATGAAATCAAGAAGCAGAATGGGCTGCCTCACACAAGAAGCCTCATTATCAGGGATCATCAAATTAAATCCAAAAAACCTGACAAGATTACTTATTTGGGACTCCCAGACTATACTTTGGTAAAATTAAAGTTACATTAGTAATGTCCCTGGAATACTGATGCCTACTCTTTGGTATTACTTATCTGGTAGGGAAGATGAAATACTTGTGACTCTAGTGGTGCCAAATATAAGTGAACAGGTATTTTTCACCATCATTAATCATGTGTCAAACTAGAAGAATCAAGGAGAGAATAATTTTCAAAAGTGAGCATTCTTATTTAGAAAAAATATGTTTTGAAATAAAATTTCAATAACCAACCTCAATGAAAGATAACTAGGACACTATCTTGAATGAACTCTGTCTCCAGGATTCACTATTTTAAGCACAAAGGATTCAAAGGTTAATGGATCCAGATGCTTTCTGTCTAAAAAAAGAAAATCTCAAAGTTGTCACTTCTACAATACAGCATGCTTTGGTCCAGAGAGTCAACATTGCCATGTGGAACTTCCATGTCCATAAACAGTAAATACCTGAAACAATGAAAGAGTAAAACTGTGTGGGATTTCCAAGGGCCATATGTTTTGAATTAAAGGACATGAATTAAATGTTTGTGAGCAGTTTTAAACAAATGGCAGAGATTGGGGGAATGAAAAAATATAATACAGTACTGTAAAAGTATGCATGTCCTAAGGCTGAAGTATTTGGAGTTTTCCTTGTTGTACCAGAGCAGTAATATTTGCTGTTGCAGAAAGGGTTTTTTTTTTTTTGTTTTTTACTCAGTTCTTTTTTTAATTTTCATAGGCAGTTCTTTTTTCCTAGTGTGCATCCTTTTTTCACCACAAGAGACACAATTGGTGCATTTTAATGTCTTGAAAACTTACCTTCTCCCCTGCATCAGATTCCAAATTTTGCCTTTCTTTTCTATTCCAGAGTCAACTTCTATAAGATTTCATATGAATGTTACTGTGAAATATCTCTCATGGTTTATCATAGTATCTGAAAACCTTAACTCCCAGTCAAGGGCCCTTGACTTAAAACTGCTCACCCAAGTATTCAGCTTTAACATCATCCCCAAACCAAGAGACATGTGTACATGCTTTCCTATCTCTTCTTAGCTCTGCAGTTTTCCTTCATTTTCTCCAATGTATATTCCTTGGGAGCAATTGAGAGTCCTTTGTGTCCCCAGTCAAAGTAACAAATAATCTGTGTTCTGTTATTGTTTTTGAAAGGCAATTAGGTTAAGTGACTTGCCCAAGGCCACAGAGATTGGTAATTATTAAATATTTGAGGCTAGATTTGAATTCAGGTAATCCTGATCCAGGCCAGTGCTCTATTCACTGTGCCACCTAGCTGTTCCTAAATAATTTGTTTCAACAGACATTTTTTAGCACCTATTATCTGCCAAACACGATAATAAGAGGATAAGGAAGGAAGTCAAAAACAGCCATTACCTTCAGGAATTCACAATCTAATGGGGCAGATAGCTTGCATTTATAGTTGCATTTACTTGATGTTTGCAAAGTATTTTACTTAAGATTATCTCAATCAATCTTCACTACAAGCCAGTGAAGTAATTCTTATGCCTATAATTTATTGATTGCTCAATTGATACTTGAGTAATTTAATGTTCTCACTCAATATTAAAATTCTAATTCGAAAGTTTTTTCAAAATCATAAAGAAAAATCAAGGTTTTCTGAACAATTAAAACTCTCCACTTTGAAAGATTGTATATTTAAAGACTTAGTTTTTTGCCATTGATGTAATGATAATAAATCTTATCTATATTCTGTGTAGGAGATTGAACATTTTTATATAAGAATCTAGATTTTATGTTAATTGGATGCTAAAATTAAAAACATCAAGAAATGCTTAAGTCTAGGATTAGAATAGTTTATTGAAGTCAACTTCCCAGCTTTTTTTTCTTAACATAAAAGAAATCCAAAAGAAGACAAGAGAATTCTTCAAGTGCCAAACCAATGCTGAGATTAGAATTGCACTTAATTAAGTGAAAGAATCATGAGCAACCACACCCAAGTAGAATGTTTTCTCTAAAAGAATTTTTATTCTTAAAAACTGACATTTTACTTTTAATACAAAGTCTTGGCATTTAAATTTTCCAAAAATATTCCAGTTGACAATTCTTAAAAAAGACTGCCTTTCTCTAAGCTCTAATATTTATTTCAGAACTATTATGTCATAAAATGATTAGTTTTATTTGACCTTTTGTTCCCCAGAGCCTAGAACAGTACCTTGAATATAAATTGTATTTAATAAATTTTTATATAGAGGAATGATTCATGTTCCTGGAGCGAAATGATGAACATATCTTCAACAGGCACCTGGACCCAAGGTGAATTGTTAGCTTTAATATTGTCCAGAATGTAGTAATTTTTTTTTACCCTTAAATGCAAAGACATACATACAAGTCATATTTGAAATATAGTCTAAGACCTACCAAAGGTAGTTTTTTGATAGAGGCAAATATAATTAAAGAGTGTTTGGGGTGTAGAGTTGACCCCAAGATAAAAATTATTTTATTGAAGTCCAAAGCATGGAAGACTATTGATTAAACACATTGAACGTGAATAAATGTATGTAAAAACTATGTTTTTCCTCACTTAGTAAACTAATTTCCTCACTTTCGTAAAAAAATCACTTTTGATTTAGATGGTGACATGAATGACTTGAAAGGAGTTTAACTTTCCCTCAAATGTCCTACTAAAAATCTAAAAGGATGTCAGAGGGAACAATGATAAAGTAAATTAAGTAAACTAAAAAGAACAAATAGTAAGCTCCTCCATGCAGTACAAGACTGAACAAGAAGACAATGAACATCCTATGCAGACCTTGAGAGAAGGATATACTATAGAGGACTAAGCCTATATGAACTCTTATAAACAGGGGCTTAAGCTAGAGGATCTCAGTACAGGGCTATCAGATAGTAACAAAGGAGGATCTGTCCTTGAGATGACAACAAACAGGTCACTGCATGAGAAATTTCCAGAACACTGAAGTCAACATTCCTCTCAGAATCTCAGCAAAAGAGGACCACCAGAGTATCCAGACAAATTGTCCTGGGGAGACTTCACAAAAACCAGAGACTATCACAATCTGCAATACTTTCTTAATTGGGACTTGTTAGACCATAACAGGGGACAAAATTCACTCCCACTTAAGAATTATGCAAGAAGAAGGATACAAAGAAGGGACTAAGGCCAAGTGACAGTATTGAGTCACCAAGAGATGGAAAAAGAAGCCAGGGATTTTAACAAATGGTACAGCCTTATTCTTAGCCATTGCATTTAGAACTGTACTGCCAGTGACAAGATGAACTACAGAGGGGTCTTTTCATGCCATGCAAGAGTGTGGAATGAAGAAAATATTGACCTTAGCACAGAATTACAAATTAGGAACTAAAACTGGAGAATTTAACAAATAAAAGTAAAGTCTTAAAATAATTAAGAAACACTATAGCATAGGAGAAGCCAGACAGGTAAACCCAGAAGAAGAGAGTGACTTCCAAATAAATATAACAGAATCTCAGTGAACAAACTAACTTGGGCCTCAACGACTCTAATATTGACTTAAGAAATTAAGAAAGAGGTACAAATAAAATCAATATATAAAAAATATATGAGTTGAATGGATAATTTAGAAAAGATAACAGAAAAACTACCTAAATTGTGGCCTCCCTGAAAAACAGAAAGATGAAAAAAGACCTCAGTGATATTGTTAAGATAAGAAATATTAGAAGAAAATTTTATAAACACTAAAAATACAGTGAATAAAATAGCAAAAACAATTAACTTGAAAAAAATTTAAGAAATTAAGAAATATCCAATTCCACAAAAATATGTCCAACACCTAGATAGAATACTTCAAGAAATTACAAATGAAAACTTCTCAGATCTATTGGAACAACAGAACAATGTTAAAGTAGATAGGATCCACTAATCACTTCTTGAAAGAAACTCCAAATTAAAAAAAACCTCAAGAATATCGTATCCAAAATCCAGAACTTCCATGTCAAAGGAAAAAAAATACTATAAGTAACCAAAAAGGGAAAAAAATTAACGCCACATGTAAAGGAAAGATAAACTTGAAGTAGCAAAGAACAGCAGTCAATGAGACAGTGTTGCATAAAAAGGAGAAAATCTTGGAATACTATATGCAAAAGGAAAAAGAAAAAATTGTGTAATTCTATGAAAAAATATTCCAAGTATTTAATTAAAAAAATCAAAATTAATAAAAAAAATGGGATGACATAGAAATTAAAATAATTGAGGCTCTACCTTCTCTATATATTGGATTGTCAACAGTGACAAAAAGTAATAGTGACAATTGTTGGAGAAGCTGGGGAAAATAGGCTAGCTAGTATCCTGAGGGTAGAATTGTGAATTTGTTCAATCATTCTGGAAAGCAATTTGAGCTATCCCAACAAAACTATATCCACAAAACCGCTGAACTATGCATACCTTCAGAATCAGCAAGACTTCTGCTATGCATATACATAGTCCAAAAAGCTCAAAGACAGAAGAATTTATTCATGTGCTTAAAAATATTTATAGTATCACTTTTTATTGTAGTAAAGTAAGAAAGAAGAAAAAGAAAGAAATGGAAGGAAGAAATAAAGAAGTAGAAGAAGAAAGAGAGAAACAAGAACAAGAAGAGCAACAACACCAATAGATATTTATATAACATCTACCATGTACCAGGCATTGTGCTAAGTGCTTTACACATATCATTTTATCTTTAAAAGAATCCTGGAGGGAGCAGCTAGGTTGCACAGTGGATAGAGCAACGGCTCTGGAGTCAGCACTGCCTGAGTTCAAATCCAACCTCACACGCTTATTACCGTGGCCTTGGGCAAGTCACTTTAACCCCACTGCCTTGCAAAAACTAAAAAAAAAAAAAAAAAAAAAAAAAAAAAAGCCTGGAAGGCAGATGCTATTATCCCCATTTTATAGAAGAGGAAACTGAGGTTAACTTACTTGCCCAAAGTCACATAGCTAATAGTGACTGAGACCACATTTGAAGTCACATATTCCTGACTTCAGACCCTGTGTTCTATCCACTGTGCCACCTAGCTGCCTAATCATTTGGAGAATGGTTAAACAATTTGTGGTAGATGAATTTAATGGGATTTATACTGTCCCAAAATTAATGACAAAAGGAAGAAATTTAAAGAAGCCTGGAAAGACTTGTATAAACTGATGCAGCATAAAGTAAGAATAACTGGGAAAACAATTTAGGCGATGTATATAAATTGTAAAGAAAAACAAATTTGAATTATTTAAGAACTTTGATCCAAGAAATGCTCTATCACAACTCCAGCAAAGAAAAAGGATGGAACATATTTCTCATCTACTGGCAAAGAGATGATAGACTAGAGTTACTGAATAAAAAGTACCTTTTCAGACACAAACTTGTGGATTTATTTTGCTTGACTACTTATTTTTTACAAAGAAGGTACTTTTGGAGTTTTCTTTGATTTTTTGGGCTGTGTGTGTGTGTGTGTGTGTGTGTGTGTGTGTGTGTGTGTATGTGTGTGTGTGTGATTTTTAATGTGAGGGATTGAAAGTTGAAAAGTGAGTAGTGATAGTGATGTAAAAAGAAAGGAAGAAAAGATTTAGAGCTGTACTGCCAGTGACAAGATGGACTACAGAGGGGTCTTTTCATGCCACGCAAGAGTGTGGAATGAAGCAAATGTTGACCTTAGCACAGAATTACAAATTAGGAACTAAAATTGGAGAATTTAACAAATAAAAGTAAATTCTTAAAACAATTAAGAAACACTATAGCATAGGAGAAGCCAGACAGGTAAACCCAGAAGAAGAGAGTGACTTCCAAATAAATATAATAGAATCTCAGTGAACAAAATAACTTGGGCCACAATGACTCTAATATTGACTTAAGAAATTAAGAAAAGAGGTAAAAATAAAATTAGAAGCAAGATGGGACTTTGTAAAAAAAATGTAAGTTGAATGGATAATTTAGAAGAGAAAACAGGAAAACTACCCAAATTGTGGTAGTTTAATAATTAACAAAATGATCACAACAATGATTAATAATAATAATAATCTTATTAGAGAAAAGTAAAAAAGCTCTGAAGAGGAAACAAAACTTTTCCAGTGGGTTAATTTTTCATATATGCTTTAAAAGAAGTAAATTGTATGCAGTAGAGTTTACCAGTTCATAACATATCTTCTTTTCATATTCTCTATAAATGGAAAATTTTATGCTTATTGGATTTTTTAAGATAATTTCTGAAGAAGAAAAAATCTAATTTACCTCATTTGAAAAACTTTAGTTTTAGGTTTTATTTTAAATGGAAAAGTTCAAAAAATAGTTCATTGGATCATTGAAGTTAGGATTGGAGGAGACCTTAGAATTTTTTTCTCATTATACATATGAGAAAACTAAAGGGTGTAAAATGATTTACTTAGTGATTTAATGAGGTCTATAATATGCCTTTTCACTTTAATCCAATATTATTTCCATTCCCTAAAGGGAATCTAGGTCTCCTTGATGACTTGAGATGAGGTCTAGCAGAGTATGTAATGGGAGGCCAGGGCGGGAGAAAAACTGTCTTGTTATTTCTGCCTAAAACTTAGAAAACTCTATATTCTCTGTGACTTATAGCCAGAGCATTGCTGGTAAATGTTTAACAACCAGTTCTCTGAGTAGGAAGTCCATTATTTACATTTTCTCCATCATTTTTTTTCAAATTTCTAAATGATCATCTACAAAGCAATTAATCAAGTCCTGATTTGTATTGTCATTATCTGAAATATCAATGCTTATGAAAATTTGGCAATTAGCTCTTCCAAACTGACTCTGGAACACATCCACCATTATAACTCTTCCATCAGTGGCACTCCACATAGAGGACAACATAGATTTGTTTCCCCTTCTTGGCCCACCTAGAGAGAGTTCTCTGGGACCTCTGCTTCCACTGAAATCTATGAACAACTCAAAATGACCATGCCTCCCAACAAAATGCCTCTATTTTAGGAGAAGACCTCTGTAGGACATCCAGAATTCACTGCCCTACCCTTTCATGGAATATGCTTTATATTTGTAGGAATACTTCTTTTTAGGGTAATCAAATGAGTCTTCATTTTTGTACCAATTTTCTCCTCGTTCCAGGATAGTATGCCAACCACTCAAATCAGTATCTTGCTCAGATTTGATTCTATAATGATATCCCCTCCCTTCATATTTTCTTCTCTGCCTCCTGTATTCTGCCACAGTAGTAGAACTAGTTTAGGTACATTGCTGGGGGGTGGTGCTCACTGAATGATTTCCAAAAGGAAGAAGTGGAACCAATTGTCCTAGGCACAGTGGTCCAAGTACATATAGCAAACCTAACCTGAAGGCAAGCATAGTACACAATCCACAGTACATGTACCTATTTATTTTATATGCCTCACCAGATTATGAATTTCAGGACAATAATGTTTTATTTATTTAAATAATGCAATGCAAATGTTTAATGAACTTTTGTTGAACTGAATTAAATGGAAATGAATAATATAGAAGAAAAGTGAATTTTATTGACAAATTGCCCTGTAGATACTTCTCTTAATTCAATTTACTGAACAATTAATTACTAAAAAGAATCCCAATGATATTACATTTCCATATTTCTTCATTTTTCTCATCATGTCTCAGATTTTATCTTAGTTCATCTTGGGGACTCATCATAGTTTTCCTTGTAGTATATTAAAAAGCAAACAGTAACAAGTATCTGAGGGAAACATTTAAATGCTTCCTTTAAGTTACAGTTACAGTAAAATAGCCTGTTCTATTCTAAGCCTTACTTTCACATATTTATAACACTATCTCACATTTTTATTACTTTGTGAAAACCCACTTTTTTGGTCTGGTCTGGTCTCATCTAAGTATTTAGTTTAAAAAAACTGAATAGAATCTACTAATTTAAGATAAAAATAGCTTATCTTTTAAAAATAAACAAATAAAAGATATTATATTTAACAAGATGTTTCCAAGGAACTATCACTCATTGACTACTTGGATCTATTTTAAATATACATCTGCTTAGGAGAGAGGGAGGGGGAGCTCTTATTATTGTGGTCTTAAGTCAGATCTATGAGTAAAGAATTCTGTAAAGAGTAAAGAATGTGGCAGTTCCTTCTAAGCAGATCAGCAATTAGTTGGTATTTCACTCTATTAGAGAATTGACTAGGGCTCTGAGAGATTAAGTAATTTATCTGTATTCAAATACCACTAAAGGTTAGAGTAGCATAGGACATAAAAGAACGTTTTTAGCAATATCTCTATGAATTTCATAAGTTTTTAAAATTCTTGCTACATTGTTGTTGTGTCAATCCTGACTTTTCATATTGTCCATGGGATTTTCTTGGCAAAGATATTAGAGTGATTTGCCATTTCCTACTCTAATGGATTAAGATAAACACAGTAAAGTGACTTGCAGGGTTACTCTGCAGTAAGTATCTGAGGTTGAATTTGAATTTACTTGGAGTCTTTATCATTTGAACTACTTAACTGACTGAGTGTTGCTTAATATTTTCTAGAAGAAATATAAAAATGATAGTTATCCTAGACACTGTGGGTACAAATTGTGATTTAATTAAAAGAATATTTGCTGGCAAATCAATACAAGTATTCAAACTCATTACATTCTATCTTTGGACAGGTCACTTCACTGGACCTCTTCCATGAAACAAAGGGGTCAGACTGACTTGATAACCACTAAAATTTCAGCTAACATAAAGTTCATTTTGAAATGACATATTCATAAAGGCAGACCCAATAAGTTTTTGTGTGGTTGCATATCTTTTCCTCTGGTTGCATATCTTTTCCTCAAATCCAAATCTTAACTAAAGGGCATATACATACATAAACACATATACAGATATATTGTGATGCCATATAAGTCACTTAACTTCTCTAGGTATCAGTTTCTTCATTTGTAAATTAAAAGAATTGAACTAGATTATGGTCCCTTCTAGCTTATCTACACAATTTATGATCTTTTTTTCCCCTTGAAACATGAAGCATTTCTTATGTAACTGCCCAAAGATATCTAAAATTCTCCATAAGTGTCTTCTATTTTCTTTCAATCTAGGAAGACTAAACAAGGGACATCATAGCTTTAGCATTCTAGGAGTCCCTGACTGACATATTTGCCCATTCCCATGTACTGGGAAGAGAAATAAATTGGTCATTGAAGTCCTGATAATAATTTGATTTGAGGAAAAAAGATGGAACAAAAGAATGACAATCTCTTTCCTTTAGCAGGGATCACAGAGTTTTCTCTTCTCTCTCTCTCTCTCTCTCTCTCTCTCTCTCTCTCTCTCTCTCTCTCTCTCTCTCTCTCTCTCTTTTCTGTTTCACTTTCCCTAAACCCCCAGAACAATCACCTCCTTCCTCCAAGGAAGTCCAGAAATGCTTAGTTTGTCTATGGATAATTTATTTCAGATTTTCCTGTAAATTGTTCTTTCTAATGTAACCTGAGTCCCCAAACTAATTGGTAGGGGACTCTATCATTAGTGGAAACCAATATTTCACACATAAGTGAGGGATGGTGAAGTTGTTCAGGGAGAAAGAGCAGAGTTCCTGTCTCAAGAGTTTTTTCAGGAGCTTCAGTTACTTTGGGGCTTCTGGGCCTAAGAACAAGATGGACAATGCTAATGCCCTTCAGTTTACCAAAGAGAGAGAGATAGAAAATTCTGGGAAGAATGTAAAAAAGAGCAAAATTTATTGTAAAAATAAGTGACCAGAAATTGTAATAATAATAATAATATAATAATAATATAATAATAATAATAATAATATATTAATGAAACTCCCTCTTCTCTGAGGAGAGCAGGTTGACCAAACTGGTCCCAGGCAGGACTTTTATGAAGGATGGGAGGAGAAAATACTAGAGATGACTATTCACTCTCTTTTGTTTTCATTCCTTTCTGTTATGTGCAACTTTTCTTGGTACAACAATTCGTTTAGGATTTTCTTAGAAAAGATCCTGAAATGGTTTGCCATTTTCTTCTCTAGTTTGTTTCATGGATAAGGAAATTGAGGAAAACAGGGCTAAGTGACTTGCCCCGGGTTCCCACAACTAGAAAGTATCTGAGACAGATTTGAACTCAGGTTGTCCTGACCCCAGGCCTAGTGTTCTATGCAGAGTGTCACCTAGTTGCCCCAGCACTCCCTCTACATATCTCTATACACACATACACATATACACTCATGTTCATGCATGTATACATGTATACACACACATATTTAGTGGTCAATGCTTTCCAACAATTCATGTCTCCACAGTAATGATGGCAACTTCTTGGCAAATATACTGGTTACCATTTCTTTATCCAGTGGATTAATGCAAAAAAAAAAAAAAGTTAAGTGACTTGGACAAACAGCTAGTCAATTTCTGAGACAAGATTTGAACTGAGGTCTTCCTGACTCCAGACCCAACATTCAATTAAGCCATCTGGCTGCCCATATATATGTATGTGTGCACACATATAAATGACAAGACCTGTGATTTCTTTGATGAGGACAACTTCCATTGAAGAAATTCACCCTGCAATTGAAGAAGATTAGAGAATTGTTATCTGGGGCATTAGGAAATCAAGTGATTGCTCACAAAGCCAGTATATGGACAGGTGGGATTTGAACCTAGGTTTTCCAGCTCCCTGTCCACTGTACCACATAGCCCTATCTTGTTACATCTTTGACAGCACCAACCCTTACAGAATTCTTCACATCCAGTTTGCAATTGCTCAGATTGTTACATGGTAGCCTCCTCTACAGTTCTTGGAGATAGAATTATCTTGGATCTATCACAGTCCACTCTGTTCTCTGGATATTTTTAGGCTACATGGAAGGAAGTTGTTTTCTCTGTGTCAAGTAACCTTTCATGTGTTGTTTACTCTTCTGGGTCTCCCGAGTCACAATGAATTGTTCTTCTTGCACCCATTGGGACACACTGTTCACGTGTAGCCCTTCCCTCCCATGTTTGTATTGCCTTGTAAAGTCCAATTTTCTCTAACTGCCATCAGGCCATGCCCTATAAATCACATTTGTGTCCCATTTAAAAGACAAACCACAATAGACACTAAAGAACAAAAGGAAGCATAGGCCCAGCTTTTTTGACAAAACTCCCACACATTGATAATTAGAAGCACATAAATCTGTGCACATAGAGGGAGGACTGAAGCAGCAGCCACGCCTTGCGCTGCCTGTCTCCCAGACTCATCCACTTTCAATTCTGCCACAAAACCCCCTGAACAGTTCGTAGGGCAAGCAAGATTAACAAAAACCTTCTGTGAAGCCTCTCAATTAAAACCATGACTACAGAGACCTTCTGGAATCTTTCCTGATGAACACTCCTTTTCCTGAAGACAAGTTTGAGATGCTACTACCTAGATTCCTCTCAAAATTATAGTCCTTTCTCCCTACTCACCTCAGGATTACTTATTTTCTAGAAATCAAGTTATTCCAATTGAATTTAGAAGTTCACCCCAGTGCTAACATTGGTGATCATAGGGTCACACTACCTTCTTGGATAAACCAAGGACTTAGCAAGCATTTGAAGCCCATTTCAGAATGCCAAGTTATTTTCAAAACTGTAAAAACATTTTGCCCCCCAGCTTATATAAACAACTCCCATGAACAGTGTGGAGTGTTCTGTGTGTGTTTAATTATCCATCAAAATTCCATAGTTCTAAAGTAGAATAAATTCCTTTACAATATGGTCCCCAAATTTAATTACCATTAAAGGTGCAAATCTAATGGAAAGTGAAGGACTTTTCATTATGGTTGAATGCAGCTGATTTTGATTTACAGCTATAAACCCATTTAGGGTCTCCATTCTTCACAAAGGTATAATAATAGTGCAGGCAGCCCTTATATTCCTATCAGGAGACCAGAAAGACTCCTTTATTAAAAAGATTTTCATTTTTCTTTTAAAAGAATAAATGGGTACATGAAGTTATTCCAGGTTTCCTTCTCTCAGCTAAATACTAAATGTACAGATCAACTCTTCAAAAGAGTGCAAGATCTTTTGGAGGAGGGATTTGTTTTTTCTTTCTTTCTTGGTAGTACCTGCATATGGCAGGGAAGGTGTTTGCCATTTGATTCCTTCATTCATTCCTTCTGTCTAAACTGTCACAAACAACTTAAATGGATTATGTAGGGTTATGCACAAAATGGAACCACTGACTAGTTAAAACATCTTGCCAACAAGATGCAAATTTTAATTAGATTGTTAGAGACCCATTTGTTAAGTTTGGGAATAATGATTAAATTTTTTTAAGTTCTTCTAATCTGGAGATAATTACCTTTAATCATTAAACTTGGTCTTGATTAAGCATCTGAAAAAAAGCCTGTTAGGCCCTCAGCAAAATAGTAAGTCCTATAAAACACTGAAAATAATCCTGCCAAGCTACCAGGAAACCCAAATAGCTACTTAATTCCCAGGATCTGGCTTTTTTTCTTTTTTTTTATTAAGTCTGGAAAATAGACAAAGTCTCAGTAAAAGAATGGAACATTTTGACTGATTCTGAGCAAAGATTGGTCTATGGAAGCTCCTAATGGAAGTTTTCATTTTGGGTTAGTTACTCTCAAAATCCTCAAAGAACCTCTTTCCCTAGGGCTTTCAAGCAAAGGAAGTGAAAAATGTAAAAGGATAAGGGCTATTGCCTCTCTCTACAGTTTCTGCTCTAAATCACTATGGATTAGAGAAATACAAATTAAAGCAACTCTGTAATGACACCTATAAGATTGGCTATGATGAAAGAAAAGAGAAATGATAAATGCTACAAGGAATGTAGAAAAAACTGGGACATTAATGCATTGTTGGTGGAGTTGTGAACTGATCCAGTAATTCTGTAAAGCAATTTGGAACTATATCCAAACAGTTATGAAACTGTGCAAATCCTTTGATCCAATAATCTTTGATTTAATTTAATCTACCATTAGATTTATATCTCAAAGGGATCACAAAATAGGGGAAAGGGAGAGGAAAATAGGAAACTCAGAGCTATTGATGAGGTTCTTATAAATAGATTAATGAATAATTTAAGAACAAAATAGAGTTTCTGAAAATTTGAGACAGAATTATTTTGCATAATATCAAAATATAAAAAAAAATATATGGGAAGTCTCAAGCCATCTGAGTTTCACCTGTATCACAGTAAATATTATAATGATCTTACTAAGTACAAATTTTGAGCTTAATACTCTGTCCCAAATTCTCTAAGGTATTTCTCAAATGTCAGAGATGCTACCTCGTCCCTCTAAAATTACTATTTTTGTCTACTAAGGCTAAAGTTGTCAGCCTCAACCGAATACGACCTTCAAATGTTTAAAGTATTCAGAAATGTTTTTCTTACATCTCTATCTCCTACTTTGTCACAATTCCCATAAGATCAACAAAGAGAAGATAGGGAACTGTGTGTGTGTGTGTGTGTGTGTGTGTGTGTGTGTGTGTGTGTGTGAATTATTCTATTTCAAAGCAAAGAAAATCCAAAACACAAAGAAACTCATGGACTTGTCCAATGTTTTATGTTATAGTCATTGATGGTATTTTAAGAAAACCTCAGGTTCTACCATAATACCTAACTTATAAAATGGATTTTTTTTAAATTGCACAGTGATTTCGTTGGTACAGGAAATGCTTCTACCAAGGTACATTCATGCCTTCTTCTAAAATTTGGTGTCTCAAATAAACACTGAATATAATGAATTTGCCAACAGTCACACCCAGCCCTTAGATGTCAGAGAAGGGACTTGAACTCAGGTCTTTATGACTTCAAAGTTATATTTACATCTGTTAAGCAACTTAGTTTCTCAACATCGTGTCTACAGGAAAATTAAGAACTTGAGGATGTTAGGGTTTATGAAGCAAATACTATTTATAATTTTTTTAAACCGTGAAGTTGTTGCCCCAAGGCATTTCCTCCAAACCTTTTAGATAACAATGGAACATAAAACCTATCCTTGCATTATCTCTCACTCTCATTATATAACCAAATCATCTACCTTTTTGGTCATTTATCTCTTTAATCCATTAAACTACTTTGAGCACAAAAATCTTCATTATTAATATGCCACAGTCTTCTCATATCCAATATGTATGTTCCATTTCCCTTTAGGTGAAATACTGCTTTGATCCTTTGGAGGCCATGAAAATCTATATTTCACAGCCATGTAGCACCACCGAAAGATTATCAATGTTAAAAAGACGAATTTTGGGGGCAGCTAGGTGGTACAGTGGATAGAGCTCCGGCCTGAAGTCAGGAGTACTGAGTTCAAATGTGGCCTCAGACACTTAATAATTATCTAGCTGTGTGACCTTGGGGAAGTCACTTAACTCCATTGCCTTAAATTTTAAAAAAAAACTTTTACATTTAAAAAGATGATTTTTTGTTTCTTGGAGAAATGTGGAGTAATTAAAAGAAGTGCATCATTTCTCAAAGGAAATTCATCCTATTCAATTAAGGGCCCACATTATTGTCTTATCTGCAGCATTGGTCCAAAGTATATGAACCCTATGAGCCCTTCATCAACTTAGTTACAATAGTTAATTGATTGGAAATCAATCAAGGGGAATCAATTAGGGGGGGATTCACCATCAGGACCTGGACCTGGACTTGGATCTTCTATCTGATACTAATCATGTGACCCCACTTTATCTGTAAAATGAAGGAGTTGAGCTCTATGGTCTCTAAGATCCCTTCTGGTTCTACATCTGTGATCCTGTGTGAATAGTATTGTTTTGAAAGATTTTTCTCAGATCTAAATGCAATATGTACAATGTCAAAGGCAAATAGAGAATCTGAAGGATTTCACTGTCTTAGGCAAGTCCCTCTTCCATTTGTGCTCTGAATGAGGGAGCAGAAAGCTTTGACAACTGTGTGCAATCATTTTCTGTCTCATTTGAAATGAATAATTAGAAGGCCTTCAAATGAGTTTGTTTCCATTTTTGCATCTTGCAAAGAATTTTGCATGATTTTCAATATATAAGCATAAAGATATCATATTATATAGAAGCACATATAAAGAGCCATTGAAACCCAGTTTCCTTAATGTAGGGCACAAGAACTTACTCTAAAATAATTTAATTTTTTTACAATGATTGGTTTCCCTTGTAATCCTATGTATTTTATCTTTTATTTAAAAACTTCCGTCTGAGAAAGGATCCATAGACTTTATTAGACAGACACACAGAAGTCCATGACACCAGAAAGAGTGAGAATTACTATTTTAAGGCTCTATTTTTTGCTCACAAATCATAAATTTTTGATAGTAAAAAAAATAGAGAAATTTTTGTATTTTTAGTACTTTTTTATAGTTAAAACATTGTGTTTTTTGTGGAAAACCACTATTTCATTTTCACTCCTACATCAAGAATATCCTCAATGTAGATGGATAGTATGTTCATAAAATTCTTGAAAATATAAGAATGCAGTTTGGTATTAATTTGTTTCTACCTTTTCTTGGTAGTTATAAAAATTAGATATCCTTCCCTTAATGTGATATTCTGAGAATTTAATCTTCATTGATACTACAATTATGTCATTGCTTAAATAAGTCTATTATTTGCATTTTTGACATAATTCATCTACTGCTCATTTATTGTTTTGTGTGTGCCATTTCTCCCTAAAATAGTCACTTAGACTCTAATGCTGGTATCCATATGTGATCTTTCCACAGGTATTGATAGATGAAATATTTTTTTTAATAAAAGCCATTATTTCTTTCTCCTTTTTTCAAATTTTCATCCAGAAACATCCTTAAATGTAATTGGGATGTACAATTGCAATTCTCATTAAGCCTTTTGAAGCTTATTTTGGCTTTCACAGCTTCTCATCCATTAAGGAGGTGATATTGTTCAGAGCTTTCCATTACCAATTTTGTTGAGATTTTGAAAACAAGGGCATATTCTAAAAAAATTCTGTCTTCAGCTGCTGTAATGCTATTTCATAAAGTACACCATTTTAAATGGAGAAGTCTTTATGACTGGTATTTGATTGATTGGTTAAACTTTTTTCTTAGAAAACAGTGATAGTATACAGCAATTTCAATTCTTTTTTTTCTTCCTTCCCCCCTCTTTTTTCAGTATCTTAAATAAGTCAAGACTATAGTTATTTTTATTTTATACCATCTCTCTCATTTTTATTCTTTTACTCTGATGATGATTTTTATCTTTTCTCTAAGTTGATAGAATGAATATCTACAGACAGTTAATTTGGAAATGACTTCTATATCAATAACTCATTTCCTCGCTTTTAAGATATAGTCAACTTGACTTCCAGGTAGAATCAAGATGGTGGTGCCAAGCTAGAGAGTTCCCACAAGTTTTCTGAAACAACTTTAAATGAAGCTTCTAAACAGATCCTAAAATGACAGAACCCACAAAAAATGGTGAAACAAGTTTTCAGCAAGATATTGAGAGGAATTTCAGAAAAAAAGTCTGCCTCATGTGGATAAAAGAGAGAGTAGTCCAAGGTAGGCAAGAAAGCTAGGAAACCAGTGAAAAGCTCATAGTCATAGCGCAGCTCACATTCCAGCTCAACAGGTCAACCAGCAACCCCAGCTCAGAGAGCAAAGTTTCAACTCTGGAAAGCTAGTACAATGTTGGGCTACCTTAGCATAGGGAATAAACCATGAACAATGGAAACAACAGAGCATAAAGGAAAGTTTGTATACAACTTGCACTCCAATAAGCAGAGCTCAACTATCAAAATGAACAAAAAAAAAAAAGGAAAAAAGCTTACCATAAAAAGCTACTCTTCTGATAGAGACAAGAGAAATGCTATTTCAAAAGAGAAAAGCAATGATAAAATTCCTATATGTGAAGTCTCAAAAGGAGATTGGTCTCAAACTCAAAAAGATCTCTTGGCAAAGTTCAAAAAAGGATTTTCAAAAACCAAAGAAGAAAGGAAAAAAGAAAAATAGAGAAAATAAATTAAATACATTCTGGAAAATTATGAAAAATTGAATGAAGAAAACAATACCTTTCAAAGTAAAATTGATCAATTAAAAAGGAAAACTACTCCTTCAAAAATAAAAATGAAACTGATGTCTTATTGTCTGATC
Organism: Macrotis lagotis; assembly: GCF_037893015.1. Classification (NCBI taxonomy): domain Eukaryota; kingdom Metazoa; phylum Chordata; class Mammalia; order Peramelemorphia; family Peramelidae; genus Macrotis; species Macrotis lagotis. The sequence continues at coordinate 278,253,533 of NC_133666.1, forward strand.
TTGCTATCTCTTATACTTTATGTTTCTGCCTTAAGGATTTGATTTTTCTCTTATCACATTCAATTTGGATCAGTGTATACCATGGAAACAATGTAAAGACTGGTAAATTGTCTTCTGTGGGGGTGGGGAGAGGGAAGTGAGATTAGGGGAAAAATGTAAAATTCAAAATAAATAAAATCTTTAATAAAAATAAAAATGACTTGGAACACTCTTGTTAGAAACCAGGAGGGATGGGAATTCAGGGAAGCCTGGAAGGATTTGCAAGAACTCATGGTGAGCAAGATGAGCAGAATCAGGAAAAACCTTGTATACCCTAACAGCAACATGGGGGTGATGACCAACCTTGATGGACTTGCTCATTCCATCAGTGCAACAATCAGGGAAATTTTTAGGGTATCTGAAATGCAGAATACCATCTGAGAAAATCCATTATTGAAAGAATAGTGGAGTTTGAACAAAGACCAAAGACTATTACCTTTAATTTAGAAAAGAAAAACCCATTATCTTACTATGTAATTCTGCTCTTTCTTATACTTTTTCTTCCTTAAGGATATGATTTCTCTTTCATCACATTCAACTTAGATCAATGTATACCATGGAAACATTGTAAAGACTAACAGACTGCCTTCTGGAGGGAAGGGAAGGTAGATTGGGGGGAAAATTGTAAAACTCAAAATAAATGAAATCTTAAAGAAAAATAAATTAAAATTAACAACTGAAAAGGGAAAAATAACTCATCTAAAAGCAAAATTAATCAACTTGAAAAGGAAACATAAAAGCTAACTGAAGAAAACAAAATCTTAAAACTTAGAATTGGACAAATAGAGCTAAAGACTCTATGACATACTACAGTTCCATCAAACAAAATCAAAAAGTTTAAAAAAAAGAATAAAATATAAAGTATCTCTTAGGAAAAATGTCCAACCTAGAAAATGGATCTGGAGAGATAATTTATGAATTATTGGTCTACCTCAAATAAGAAAAAGAGACTGGAAAATATCTATTAAATAATTATCATGGAAAATTGCTCTAATATCCTTGAACAAGAGGATAAAATAATCCTTGAAAGAATTCATCAATAGCCCCCTAGAAAGAGATCCCAAAATATAGCCTCCAAGGAATATTATGGCCAAATTTCATAATTCTTTGCTAAAGGAGAAAATACTGCAAGCAATCAAAAAGAAGAAATTTAAATATCAAGGTGTCAGAATTAAACAGAATTTACCAGCTAAAACATTAAAGGATCAGAGGACAAAAGAGTTTGGATTATAACAAAGAGTCATGTTATTTTAAAAAAAAAAGGAAATGAGACAAGGAGAGCTAGATGGCATAGTGGATAGAACACTGGCCCTAGAGTCAGGAGGACCTGAGTTCAAATCCAGCCTCAGATGTTTAATAATTGCCTGGCTGTGTGACCTTGGGTAAGTCACTTAACCCCATTCTATTAACTTTTTAAAAAAAGGAAACAACAGAGATTCACCTTTCCTTAAAAATTCAGCATTTTCTTTTAGGAGGAAAGATGGATTTTCAATAAAATAGAGGCTTTTCATACTCACCTGACAAAAAGACCAGAACTGAAGAGAAAATTTGGTCTTCAAATATCAGACTCAAGAAATATATAAAAAGGTAAATGGAAAGGGAAAGAAATGTTAGTTAATAAGATTAAACTGTATACATCCCTAGATGGGAAGACAATACTTATAACTCTTGAAAATTGAATTTCTTTTAGGATAGTTCAAAGGAGTATATTTAAACAAAGGGAGGTAGAAACTGACTGATGTGATCAAACATTTAGCTCATTTGTTACAAGATGGTGAAAATAATTTTAGAGAAGTTAGACTTCATAGATCTCTGGAGAAAATTAGATGGGAATAAAAAGAAATATACCTTCTCTGCAGTCCATGGCACCTACACAAAAATTGACCATTTATTAGGGAATAAAACCTCACAATCAAATGCAGAAAAGCAGACATATTAAAACCATACTTTTAAGATCTTGATGTAATAATAATTATGTTTAATAAAGGGTGATAAAAAAAGGTAATTGAAACTAAATAACCTAAAATTAAAGAATGAGTGGATCAAATAACAAATCATAGAAATAATTAAAATTTCATCCAAGACAATGACAGTGGTGAGACATCATTCCAAAACTTGTAGAATGTAACCAAAAACAGTGTTTTAGGAGCAATTTTATTCTCTAAATGCTTACTAGAAAAAATTAGACAGGGTTGGCTAGGTTGCGCAGTGGATAGAGCACCAGCCCTGGAGTCAGGAGTACCTGGGTTCAAATCCGACCTCAGACACTTAATAATTACCTAGCCGTGTGGCCTTGGGCAAGCCACTTAACCCCATTGCCTTGAAAAATCTAAAAAAAAAAAATTAGACAAATAGGAGATAAATGAATTAGGTGTGCAGCTAAAAAGCTAAAAAAATAAACAAATTAAAAATTCTCAATTAAATACCAAATTAAAATTCTGAAAATCAAAGAATTTAATAATACTGAAAGCAAAAAAAAACTATTGAAATAATAAATAAGCCTTAAGAGTTGATTTTAGAAAAAAAAATAAAAGCAATAAATCTTTGGTTAATCTGATTTTTAAAAAAAGAAACAGGAAAAACAAATTACCAGTATTAAAAAAATCAAAAGGGTAAACTCATTGCCAATGAGGAGGAAATTAAAGTATGTCAATTTTCACTTCTTTTAATATTATTTGATACTTGACATACTGAATTTATCTTTTTGATGAAAGTATCAATCATATGAAGTTATGAAACTTTAGTGTAGTTGACGAATTTTGGCCTCTTTTATTTCTTGATCTGTGTTGTATTATCACCCTTCTCTCTTGTCCCCACCTTGGCTTGGAAAACTATCTCTGTCTCTGTCTCTATCTCTGTTCCTCTGTCTCTTCTCTGTCTCTGTCTCTCTCTGTATTTATCTGTCTATCTGTCTCTGTCCATCCCTTTTTCTTTCTGTCTCTGGCTTTCTCCTCTCTGTCTCTCCATGTCGGTCTCTCTGTTTGTGTTTGTCTCTCCTTTCTCTCCTTTCTCACTATCTCTATCTCTCTCCTCATTGCTTCCCTGTCTTTGTTGTCTGTCTATCTGACAGACAGACACACACACACACACACACACACACACACACACACACACACACACACACTCTTCTCTCTCTCTCTCTCTCCCACCACTCCTTCAATATCTGTTTTAATCTTTGTTTCACATAAATTCTGACCTAAACTTTTACCTCTTTTCATTACCCCAGGGACCAAGCTTGAGAGCAAAGCCATATTCAAAAGCATTATCAGGCAAGACCAACCCACAGCATGGGGTGGAGAGGAGACAATTTATTGCCAGTATGAATATCAATATAAATATCAATATAACTAATTTGTAAGTTCTTAGCAAGTTCTTAATAGAATTCATCTATCCCTTCATCCTCTGAAGATGATATAAATATATGTTTCAATTATTTTCATGGTAATACTTTTTTGCCAATGTTCATCATGAACCTTTAATAAAAGATGATCCACTAGGTCATCAAATGATGTTTCTCATTTGTTACTTTTGATTTACAGTAGATCAATTCCTCCAGCTTTTTTACTTTACCTCTCAAGACAAAACTGTGTAATCCCAATTAGTTAAAAATATATTTTGTCTTCTAGTTCATTTATAATAATTTTTAAATAATTAATATTGATGTGATTTATGTCCTTAAACGGGTATGTTAAAACACTGGGCACTGAATAAAGGTATAATATTAGAGGAGAGACATTGTGGCAGTTATATGGATTACCAGATATTGGATTCATAAAAAGATGAGTTCAAATGTGGAGTTTAAATCTTATCAACTGTAAGAACTGGGATGAGTCACTCTCTGGGTCTCAGTTTTCTTATTGGTAAAATAAAGTAATTGAATGTTTTCTAACGTCCTTTTTGATTCTAACTATGATCCCATCAACAATTAAATTAAAGTTCTAAGTCTAAAAATACTATACAATTGTTAGTCTTCTATGACATTGTTTTCTACTACTTCATCAAGGTTAAAGCAGAAGCCTCAGGCTCCTATTTGGGACTGTATACAATTTGATATTTTCCTTTATTTCATAGTTCTATAGTCCAGGAATTCATAACCTGGCAGCTAGACTGTTGATGATGAATCTCTCTACATTTACATAGACTTTGGACATGGATGCCATTTGTTTTGAAATCATAATCAAAATTTTCCAGAATAGTAAGACTTGCCAGAATTTTCACTGTCATAAACATCAGGACCTCAGGGTTACTTCTATGGCACATTTAAACACTATCATAGCACTTGAGTGGTTTGGTTGGTAAGCTACCAACTGATCCAGCCTCATCTTTTAAGCACACAATTAGTTAAGAGAACTTTGGAGTCTGAAGCAAACTTAGTGAAGAAGCAATCAATAGCAAATGATCTCTAATGTACAGGGCATTATTATCAATCGTAATGACATTAAAAAAATATACATGGCAGAGTCTTTGTTCTGAAGCAGTTGATAGTTTGGAACAAAAATAAAAGGTATTAAAATCTTTGGGTTTGTAAGGAAGTCAAAAGATATGTAAGGAAAACTAAAGTGTTTGATGATATTGATGAAGAAAGAAGAGAATTTTCATATGGAAGAAATGACACAATGACTCAAAAATAGGAATGCCACTTCTTTTTTTTTTTTTAGGTTTTTGCAAGGCAAATGGGGTTAAGTGGCTTGCCCAAGGCCAAACAGCTAGGTAATTATTAAGTGTCTGAGACCAGATTTGAACCCAGGTACTCCTGACTCCAAGGCCAATGCTTTATCTACTACGCCACCTAGCAGCCCCAGGAATGCTACTTCTGGAGACATTCTACCTAACTAGAGATTTGTCAAAAAAGAAGAAAAAAATTCCTGGTTTTCTCTTAAATGGAATAGTTTATTCTAGATCCATCTTTCTTACCCATATCTTTTTCCCCAGCCCAAGAACACAATGATGCCATGAGTTGCTAAATATGCTCTCAACTACTAGGAAATTTTTAAAAGCATTGAATATCATTTCTGATATTTGTATTCTAATTTTCTTCCTTTCCCAATTCTTCAGTTACCTTTGATTACATCTGTTTAAAGCTATAAGATCAATAAATAAACTTTATGAGTTTTCATATAACTTGTCCTCAGGAAGGTTCAAAAGCATTCTCCCCATTCTAGATTTCAGTTGTGAATGACTGTGGGAGACAAGTTCTTCCACATTCATTAAAATTCTTGGGAAATCTAAGCAACAAAAAGCAACTTATAAAAACTCTCCAGAGGTCTGAGAGTGAGAAAAAAAATCATGGAATCTAGAATATTGTTTTTTAGACAAGACACCAATGTGGAAATTATGTGAAGTATTATAAATGTTATTCTGATCCCTTTCATGGTAAAGTTCTCATAAATAGTCTTTACTATGAGCCCTTCCTGTGGTTACTCAGTGCAGAAAGCAGCTGGATATTGCTACATTTCAGTTCACACAATGAGATGAAACAAGAGCCAAAAGAATGGGGTTTGGAAGTCCACCATTATGTGGTCAATCACTGGTTTATGGAAGGAAAATTCAAAGACATTTAAAATACATGTAACGCAGATGCTTTAAACCACTAAAACTTTTTAGCGAAACCACCCACAAAAAAAGGTATTTGTTGCAAACCAGTTTAGAAGTTGATCTGAAAATAATGACACTATTCTAACATTCTTACGTAAACATTTATTTAAGTTTTATAAGAAACTTAACCAAAAATTTGGGATCTATGTACATTTTAAACTTTGTGCTTTTTGATTTAGGGCATATATGAAATGACAAAGAGGAATGGACTTAAAAACACTTGTTGAATGTTTTACATAGTACCAATGTAAAAAATTTAAAAACCTAAGGCTAGATGTTCTTTTAGAATACAGTCACTTATAATCACTGGCTTACTGCCAGCTTAAAACCTGGAAAGACATCTTGAAACCTTTAAAAACGGTAATTTTCAGCTGTAAGGAATTCTTGTGTTATTAATGTAGTAAAAATGCATTTTTATATATTTCCACATCCCAAGGTTAAAATGCATTTTCAGAATATATTTATTTTGGGGGGAGGTGGAGTATTTTTGGTATTCTTCTGTGAAGTTCATTTCATGTAAGATAATGTCAAAGAAAGTTCAATGGACATAGTTTTACTAAATAATGTGAATAACTCTAAATTCTTAATTTCACCCAGCTATTTTTTCTTTTCTACAATAGAATTTTGATTTATAAAGGATCCATAGGTAGAAGATATTTGAGAGTTCATTTAGTCCAAACCTTTCATTATGCAGTTGAAGAACTGAGGTCCAGAGATTTTTAAGGGGATTACCTACCATCATGTTGCTAATGAATGGCAGGCTGTAATTCAAACCCAGGTCCTCTGTCATAAAATCCAGTATACTTCCCACTATACTAAAGTTGCCCTTCTGTGACCATTTAAGTTCATAATCCTATGGCCTTTGAGAACTCGTATGAATGAAAATTTTAACATCCTGAGAACAACTGGATAATAATCTTCCCCAAGGTTAATTAGGCTCAATAATACTTGCACTTTGTACCTAATAGAATTGTTGTGATACTGTAACAAGATATTGTTTATAGGGTTTTTAATTAATACAATTGATAGACATATTCTGCTATTTTGAATTTAGTGACTTCCTTCCATGGATTATTTTTAATTTATTCTACATATAACTTTTTTCTACATAGTATTTTGCTTTGTCTCCCACTTTAGACTTCAAACTCCTTGACAATAGGGACAGAAAGTCTTTAGCCTTTTTTGTAACCCTTAGCATTTAGCATAGTGCCTGATACATAGTAGGTACTTACTAAATATTGATTGAAACTTTTTATATCTATATTCTGTGCTATTTGATGCTACTCTACTATATCTTTGATCTCTTTGGAATACAAACCTAGAGTAGTTTTGTCTTTTCTGTCATATTAGTCAATCTGATAGGTGTGAGGTAGTAATTCAGAGTTGTGTTTATTTTCATTGCTCTAATCTATAGAGATCTCAAACATTTTTTTCATTTGACTATAGATCACTTTGATTTCTTCTTCTGAAATTATGTTCATATCCCTTTACTATTTATCAACTGAGGAATGACTTGTGTTCTTATTAGGCCTTTTTCAAAGAAATGTGCTATAAAAAAATCTTTTCTTCTAGTTTTCTGATAAACCCATTTATCTAAGCAAAATAGGAAATAAAACTAGAATTCTAAAGATTAGAATAGACCAGGAAATATGTAATGGAAAATGAGTCCATCATTTAGAATCTTTCTCCATCCCCTACCTGGATCTCTTTTTTCCATGTATCTCTCCCAAGTTTCCTGGAATCAACTCTGTAAGGGTCTTATGAAAGGCTCTTATAGCACTAGACTTAGCATTTTGACAGTCAGGAGTCACGTTTCTCTACTTAAACACAGGATGCAACACCGAGTTTTCACTAGTTCATCCTGAATGAAAGGGAGATTGACTACACATCCCTGAAAGTAGAATAATTCTTTATGGGAAAAGATAGATATCTACTAGATTAACATGGCTGATTTGCTAGAAAAGTCAGATACTACAAGCTGTACAAAAAGTTCTTACAAAGACCAGACAGAAACCAAGATTCTTAATTAACAATAACAGCAACTAATATAAAAATAATAATAATAATAATAATATAATAATAATGATAATAGTCTACATACCAATATACCAGGCTTAATGGGTATATTTTCCATTGTCATGCCTTTTCTCCACTACAGTACATTGCATATAAATTTACTTCCCTAAATTTTTCTAAAAACCATCTCAATTCAATCCAGCTTGTATTTAATGGGGAAAAAATACACTTCATTTTCACTGCCTCCACTACCATTTTAGGAGAAAATAATTCACACTTTCATCTACAATTACCCTTCAGTAAAGTTTTATAAACATTTTGAATTTAATTCCTCTTTCTATTATATCCTCCTGAATTTTGTTAATTCTATATAGAAATACTTGTGTTTTCTATAGTTTTGTTTTGTGTACTGTCATTTTCTTGAAACTTAATTGGTGTTTTTGTTGATTTCTTTGGAGGACTACCCTGTTGTTAGCAAAGAGAGAGAGTGTTTTGTTTCTTCTCTGATGATGTTTATTTGAGTAAACCTTGAGTAGCCTTTCTTGGTCTCCATATCTTCATCTATGAACTGAGATTACCCAAATTGACCCCCAAAGTCCCATTTAGTTCTGAATCTATGATCCTGAGATGACATGTAAATGACATCAACTTCCTAATATCCACCCACAGAATGGAATTTATTTTTGTCTTCTGGGTGTCTTCTTCTGGGGGTCACTATCATTTGCATCTCCATAATTAATCAGAACAAATGATATTAATAGCATTTCTGATAAAGGTTGATTGTTCTCATTATATATGTAGGGAAAACGACAAATGTAGAGAGGTCCATCTATGACAAAGCCTTTTGCTGAGTGGCTCAAAGGGAGGCAGGTTAGAAATCTCTAGTCTCTTCTTCCTCCATATTTCCCCAAGGAAGATTTTAATTTCTTCCAAGAAGGGAAGCAAGAAATAGGGACCAGAAACTACTCCACTCTCAGAAAGAGAGATAAGGCTTGAATTAAATCTATCTTCTCTCTTAAATATTTTTAGTTTAAGAGATATGATTAGGATCAATCTAACTTCTGGTTGCATTGCCATTTTGGAGAGTAAGAAGGACCCTAAGTTCTATATCCAAGACTTCACTCCGTTCCCAAAAATTCCAGTTACAAAATGAACATATATTACAAATAGTAAAGAAAATTTACATCCAAATTCTCAACAAAACAGAGAAAATGAATACTTATTAGAATATATATACACACCAGAAAATATAGAATAAAGGTGTTGAATTAACTTGCTTCCAATGGGAGAGCTTAAAGAGTTCAGAAAAAAACCTGAAGAAGGCTTCTGCTCTTCATCTCTCCTACTTTCATCAATTCTGCCCTGGCCTTCATGCAGGTCCTTTATCTCCACCACTGAGGAGAAAGTTTGATATCAATGGACATTGAGACAGGGATTAAAGTCTTTGAGGGAACAAAGGACAAAAGAAAATTCTCAATCGCTGCGAATTGGGTATAATGGTCTTCATATCAAGTGACAAAAGAAATGTCAGACATTTTCTTGAGAGGCCTCTCTTACATGGGGCATACTTGGGTAAGAGAGAACTGGGATTTTTTTTAATTTTACAATTTTTAAAATTACATGCAAAAAACAATTTTAACATTCTTTTAAAAATGTTTTAGTTCCAAATTCTCCTCTTCCTCCTCTTCTTTCTCCTTGAGAAGAAAAGTTATTTGATAGAAATTATACATGTACTGTAATACAAAACATATTTTCCACATTAGATTTGTCAGGAAAAAAAACAGGGAAAACAAAAACAAACCAAAAAAGAAGTATGCTTCAATATGATTCAGACTGCATTAGTTCTTTCTCTGGAGGTAGATAGTCTTTTTCATCCTTAGTCCTTCAGTATTGTTGTTGATCTCTGTATTCCTGAAAAGAGCAATTATTCATAGCTGCCCACTATAAGATATTGCTATTACCTTGTACAATATTCTCCTTCTATTCACTTCACTTTTTGTCAATTCAACTAAGTCTTCCCAGCTTTGGCTTGAAGATAAGACCTCAATGATGAATAACTCACAAGCTTCTAATGCTTCCCACATCTCCAATTATTGGCAGCTAAGTGGAACAAAGGACAGCTAGATTTAACAAAAGATAGAGGGTTAGACCTGGAATCAGGAAGGCCTAAGTTGAAATCTGGCCTAAGACAGTTACTAGCTATGTGACCCTGAGCAAGTCACTTATTCCTGTTTGCATCAGTTTCCTCATCTGTAAAATGACCTAGAGAAAATATGGTAGCTAATATCTTATCTTTGCAAAGAAAAGCCCAAATGGGGTCATGAAGATTTGAATACAACTAAAACAACTGAATAACAGTAACAATAATAAATTATTAGGAAACTTTTGCTTATATAAAAGGGAAAGATGTGTTTCCATTGTTTTGCAATACCATCCTCTGAGCCAAACAGAATAAGTTGAATCCTCTTTCCTCATACATAACAGGTTTTCAAATTCTTGATGACATTTACCATGTGATACCTGCCCACTTTTCATATCTTAGCTAATTATACCCAATTTTTTCAATTGATTCTTGTAAAGAGTGATCTCCAATCACTCCACAATCCTATTAGCCTTTCTCTGAAAATGCTCCAACTTCTGAATGTCTAAAAAGTGGTGCCAACAACTGAATTTGATCTTCTTGATACTTTGTAGCAGAGAACCACAGAACTTTCACTTCTTTCATTATAGAAATTATGCCTCTATTAATGAAACCTTAGCTATCATTAGCACCCTTTTTGTCTACAATGATCTAGTGCTGAATCCCACTGAACTTTAAGTGCATTAAATAGTCCCAGATCTTTAATATGAGAACTCTTTACCCACATTTCTTTCATCCTGTGATTTCATTTTACTTTTAAAATCCAATGTATATCTTTACATTTATCACCTGAATACGATTTGGTCCACTAGTCAGTCTAGAATTTTTAATATCACTTCTTATCATTTTAACAGGTTTATTATATCAATACAACCAAATAGGACCATCATCATTATTATTATTATCAAAAATATTGAGCAATATATATTTAGCAAGGTACAAAGCTAGATGCTGTAAAGAATATAAAGATCTGTCAGAAGTTCCTTGTCTCTAGAAGCTTTTAGCAAGACAAGACATGCACACCTGAAAAAGTAAGAATGATTCAAATTGTTTGAATCAATTATCTCTCAGCTATTTGTCAACATCATGGGACAGGAACATAAATTTCACTCTATAATTAAACTGTATTATTCAGACCTCCTTTCAACAATCAGATATACTAAATTTCAATTCTTAAACAATCAGACCCAAGTTGAATAGAATTAGCTTAAGATTATATTAAAACAATAAAAATAAGAGAGATATTTGAAAATAACTGATTTATTATTATTATGCAGCCAATTTGATGATTTTTTCACCCAAATAGGATGGGGAAGTATAACTGAATTATAATTAGCTAGGATGTAATCTCCCAAACTGTTAGTCATAACACCATATATACCAATGAGGTAAGTATCTATTCCTCTCCCCAAATGTTTATACTAGGGTTGAAAGACTTCATTTATTATTGATATTGCCTAGTTTGGTGGTGCTGGTGAAGGTGGTTGTGGTGGTGGTGATGATGTTAGTGGTGATGGCAGTGGCTCTGTTTCTGTGTGTCTGTCTATCTATTTGTGTAAAAAGTAATTCATACCTACAATGGAGAGAATGAAAATAAACTATGATAAGTGAACATCTGGGTAACTTCCATCCCCCAGGGTAAGTCACTCAGTGTTATATACCACCTAAAGAAGAATGAGGGAGACACCAATTTCTACAGAGACATAAAAATACCATAACAATACAAAGAACAATTTTTTCCTTTTCCTTTTAAAAGAAACAGAAAATAATCCATAATGAGTTTAAAATAAAACAAGGAGAAGGGGGTTTAAACATCAGGAAAAAAACTGTATAATTTTAAAAGGCTAAAGTAGATTGTATAATAGTCAACAGTTAGTAAATACCATCTAGCCAGCTAGTTCCTCTTAGGAGTTAATGAGTAATAGAAATACAATCATAGAATCTTAAGTGAAAAGCACCAAATGGACTTTATGGTGTGAAATATTTGGAGATGGACTAGATCATTGTAACATCTCATCAACCACAATGCATGTAACAAAACAATGACCCTTCCAACAACTGGCTCCCCAGGAGCAATTTGTGATCATTAAGCAAGGGACAAACTGCAAGTCAAAAAGTATTTATTAGTTGCCTCACATGTTCCAGGTACTGTACTAAACCCTAGGGAGTTTAATACTAAACCTCGATCTGAAAAATAAGAATGAACAAAGAAATCAGTTCATTTCTAAACAATGCAAAACAATATTTCCACATTGTGGAATGACATAGATTAAATCTTATCAGTTACCTGATACAATCTAACTCTGAATAGGAATCACCACCTTAGCATCCCTGACAAGTGGTCAAGTTGGATATTCTCTCTTCCAGGAAATACAGTAATAAGACAAAATATTATACTTCAGCATTGAGTAGAAATCAGCCTCTCTTCTATTGCCTTACTTTTAGTTTTTTCTTCTGCTATCAAACAAAACAAAGCAAATTTCTCTATTATATGTCACTCTTTGAATATTTGAAGATAGCTACTGTGTCATTAGGATTAAGAAATGAAACTCTGATTTTTAACAGTACAACTTAAAGGTTGAGATACATCCTTGATGGCACCTCCTTTGCAAGATATAGTCTTACAGAGTTGCTTGGAGAAAAAGGAAGTTGAATGCCTTGAGCAAGTCACATAGCCAATGCATGTCAGGGACAAGACTTGAATTCAAATTTACCTTACTTCAAAATGAACTCTCTAGAAACTATGTGATCCTACCTTTCTAGGGGAAACATGTTACTCCAGTCCCAAAGACCATCAGTATGGGACTCTCTCCTTAAAGTGGAGATCAATGCACTGTGCCTACACAAGAGGTGGATAGCTGGAAAGGATAGGAGAGAAAAGAGCTCTTCAGTCTTCTTTGGGATTCCTTCAAGTTACTGAGATAATCTGTATTTGGGGGATTTTGTAGCTTCCAGAGATCAGAGAGAGACTATGGAAGAGACTAACCCCACTTCAGGACACTGAAAGAAAAGAATTGAGAAGACATGAAAGATGATAGTCTCCATCATGTCCCTATCCTCAACTTGCTACACTAAAGACTTTGTGGCACTTCCTCTTTGGTAAGATCTAAGACTTTCTCTGACTGAGCTGAGTTGTCTTGCTCCTAGTGGGAGAATAAACACATTCATATACATATATATATATATATATATATATATATATGTATATGTATATATATTTTCTATCAGTTTGAATAAATGGATTTTTCTTATCTAAGCACTGTGTGTTCATTGTGCATCTGATATTGAGTAGGAAAGCTGTCAAGACTTCAATATAAAGTTTGGGGTTCTGTTTTCCTCCAATCATGTACATGAATCAGATGTTAAATTGAACCTTAAACTCATATCATTTAGAATAATACTATATAAGGGAACAAGTAGATATGATTCTAACCCGGTATCCCGTCTTTCTGAAAATAGATGAGGTGCAAAATCTTCCCCCCACAAATCTTTCTTTACCTCCTTCCAGGTCTTAAAGTCTTCTGTGGAGGATTGAGTAAGAAGAGGGTAGAGCTGTCTAGTGTGCCTAATCTTTGAATTGCACAGTGATACCTCCTGCTACATTTAAGCAGGCACCACTCACAACACATGAAACTTTACTACAGGAATGATATAACTATGCATTTATACAAATGCACACGTATGCATATAGATACATTATATGCATGTTTGTATACATGCAGTTGTACAAAAATGTATGTGTATAAAGAAACAGACAGATATACATAAAGATAGACGATAGATAATGAAGGGAAGCCTTTCTGTCTACAAAATGCAAATACTATGTCTCACACACACAGTCAGTATTTGTCAAAAACAGGACTTTGCTTGTTGCTTCTGCCTATTTTGATCCTTGTCTAAGGTTTGATATACCTTTTAGACACAAAAGCTAACTTCCTTAGTACAGTGTCAAATGCAGTTTTAAATTCCAGGGGTGTACATGAATTCATTCACTTTCACTAACTCAGTCTTTATTTGGAGACACCAGATTTCTCCCACTACAAGTATTGATGTGTGTGTGTGTGTGTGTGTGTGTGTGTGTGTGTGTGTGTGTGTGTGTTGGCCCCTTTTATTATACTCTTCAGGATTCCAGTAAATTTTTCCATCTCCATATTTATCATATTCAAAATTTCTTACAACAAAGTGATATTTCACTATATTCATGTACTACAAATTGTTTTCCCATTCTTCATTTGATGGCTAGTTTAATGAAATTAGTTATTGACTTTATGTTTCTTTATCATCTTTGTCTATCTCCTACTCAGTTATAAGAGGTATATTATCTCTTTTAAAATTATGATATAATATTTAATATTCAAGTCACATACATTTAGATTCAATTATTATTGTATTAATACACTTTATTAGAATGTATTATGGAATATGGTCAAAGTCATTGACCTAAGACTAATTCCTTCCTGACCATTTTCAAGTTTTCTTAGCAGTTTTCCAGAGTTGTTTTGTTTTGTTTTTTTGATAGGGAATTCTTTCCTAACAATTTATGTGTTCTGCTTCATTGAACACTAATTGGATCCATGTTTTTTTTTTATTCTTCCTTATCTAGTCTAGTCCATTGATCTACCTCTCTATTTTTAACCATTTTTTGGTAGTGTGAGGCATATTATTCCCTCTATGATTCCTACTCTATTATTTATTTTCTATCTCTTCTTCCAACTGTCTTCTTCTCTACTACCTAAAAGCATGCCAACATTTCCCCCATGTTCAAAAATCATTCACTTGATTCGTTCATCTCCCTTAGTAATCATTCCATATCTCTTTCCCTTTTTGTGGTTAACCTCCTTAAGAAGGCAGTCTATAATATTGCCTCTGCTTTCCTTCCTCTCACACTTTTCCTAACTCAACAGTCTGGTTCAGATCTCATCATTCAACTGAAATTGTCCTCTCCAAAGTTAACAATAGTCTGTTCATTGACAAATTTGATGGCTTTTTTTCTCATCCTTCCTAATATCTCCACAGCCACTAACACTGTCAATCAAAGTCTACTGGACACTTTTTCTCTCTAGTTTTAGGTTTTTCTGACACTCCTTTTTCCTAATTCTCTTCCTCCCTCACTGAAAAGATCTTCTCAGGTTCTATTGCTAGATCTTAATCCAGATCATGCCCATTAACTGTAGTGTCCTCTAGAACTCTGTTTTGGGTTTTCCTCTCCTACATTATTTCTCTTTATGATTTCATCAGTTTCTATGGATTCAATTATCATAACTATATTGATGATTCTCAAGCAACCTTATTCATCCCTAATCTCTCTGCTGACTTTCAGTCTGAAATCTCCAATTACCTACTGGACATCTGAAACTGAATGTCCCAAAGATACCTTAAATTAAACATGACTAAAACTGAATTCATTTTACCCCACCCCCTCCCAAACCTTTCGCTCTTCTTAACTTTCCTATTATAGTTAATGGTACCAACCACCTTCCCAATCACCAAGACTCACAATCTAGGTATAATTCTGAACTCCCAAGTTTTCTCACCCATCACATTTAATCCAACTGCCAAGGTCTGTCATTTTACTTTTTTTATATTTTACACGCATTAGTCCTTCTTTCCACTGGCATTGACATCACTCTAGAGCAGGCCCTCCTCATCTCATCCCTAAACCTCAAGTCTGTCAATTCATCCTCTGCCTCTATCTGCCTTAGCTCACTCATCTATACAAGGGAGACAATACATTTGCTTTCCACAGTAGTTGCAAGGACCAAATGAGATTATATTTGTTAAGTCCTTTGCTAAAACTAAAGTGTTATATAGGGGTGGCTAGGTGGCATAGTGGATAAAACACCAGCCTTAGAGTCAGGAGTACCTGGGTTCAAATCTGGTCTCAGACACTTAATAATTACCTAGCTGTGTAGCCTTGGGCAAGCCACTTAACCCCATTTGCCTTGCAAAAAAAAACCTAAAAATAAAATTAGTGTTATATAAATGCTAGCCATTATTAGTTTCATCATTATTATTCACAGATTTCTTCTGCCTTCAAAACAACTTTGATATCTTTTCCCAGAATGATTAATTTTTTCCACAAGAGATCATATTCAATAACAAATACATCTCCCATAGTTTATCTTGATAACTTATTAATGAGAATGATATGCAAGATTCACATGAAAAAGCCTACCATGGTCTAAATTTAGCATTTAATATTACATATATTACATACATTACATATAAAGAACCATAAGGGGAGTTTAAAAATCTTTAATATAATGTCTTCATTTTGAAAAAGAAGAAACTGAGGACTTCAGTGACTTGTCCAAGTTCACATATCAGGACAACCAGGAATTGATCTAAGGTCCTATGACAATCCCTCTGGTGCCTTCTGGTTCCTGAAAAATGTGGTTAAAAAAAAAAATCCATGATGTCATTTTGATACAGCTTTCTTTGAATTCAACATCTTCCTGCCATTCTTGAAAGGTCAGGAACCACCTACTCCTGATAACTTCTCACAGGTGCAGATTTCCCTGGGGATCCAGCAAATAAGTGACTAATCAGTGGACAATCATGTAACATCTAGCAAAAAGGAAATCACCTTAGTCTCTCAGTATGGCATTCAATATAGTTTACATCTTCTTGACACTTGAATTTATTGTAGAAAGTTACATGAAGAAAAAATATTCATTGTGACAAATCGAGGTCAAGTTGAAAGAATTAGAGACACAAATAAAGAAATATTTCCCTTATTTCTACTTGACTGATATTATAGCCTGGAAAGCAGTGAGCTCTAACAGAAAGAGACTTTCTACTCAAATAAAAATAAACCTTAAGTAATGTTTTTTAAAAAATAAATGTTATGCTTATTTTATTTTTTAATGAAAAATATCCTTAATTTCTCTTCTTGGCTTCCAGTTTCAGCTCTGACATTGATTTCTGGTGCTCATTTCCCTATCTGTTAAAGAAATACAAAAGATGATCTCAAAAGATCCTTTCCCAACCTAAGACCCTTTCATTTTCTATTTATTTGTTAGTTTCCCTTTAGTTTACCAATATAGACCAATCTCTGATACAAATTCTCTATTTACCAATAAAATTTAAATGTCAAAAATCTTTCAGGTTTATAAATACAATATAATTTGGACCACATGGCACTTGAAAAATCTGTAGATCATTAGAAACTGTATTACCCTTGTTGCCCACCTGTCTAACTATTCACACACACACACACACACACACACACACACACACACACATGCACTCATGGATATTTCTTCCATTATCTCTTTCCCTCTCTCCTTATTCATTTTAGTCTATACTCATATATGCATATATATATATATATTATAGTTTAGTAAATTCAAAATATGCACAAAATAAATGGTAGTTATTGCTGGAAGAGGCCTCATGTAGAAAGAGGCACTTGAATTAAATCTCAGAGGTAGCAAGTGGTTCCAAGAGTTGTTGTGAGGAGAGTATCCTAAGGGAGGTGCAAAGACAAGGGGATTGGAGATGTAGTACTTATCTTCACATTGGGTGTGTCAAAACCAATTCTAAACAGAAAATCAAATGATAAAGTTCCAAGGTGAGCATTTTACTTAGGAAATCAGAAAAAGTTATAAATCAGGAATTAATCAGCTTTTGGAGGGAAGAATAAGTTGTTTAACAATTACCAGTAAACTGCTTCATACTATATCCTTGGGGTAGAATTACTCTTATTTTCTTTGCCTTCCCTTCAAGGTCCAGTATATTCAGGGTCTGGACTGATTGGCCTGGCTCTTTTAAAGGAGTCTAGGCCACCTAAGAGAACTCCAAGGGTCCTATTCAACTATGTGTGGTAGCAAGGAATCAGAAATCAAAGGGACACTCATTAACTGGGGAATGACTAACAAAGTTGTGGGATAAGATTAATGATGGAATGCTATTGTGCTATAAGAAATAACAAATGCAATGACTTCAGAAATACCTAGGAAAACATATACACTGATGCAAGGTGAAGTGAGCAGAACCAGGAGAACATTATACATAATAACAGCAATATCATAATG
Source organism: Macrotis lagotis (assembly GCF_037893015.1). Classification (NCBI taxonomy): domain Eukaryota; kingdom Metazoa; phylum Chordata; class Mammalia; order Peramelemorphia; family Peramelidae; genus Macrotis; species Macrotis lagotis. Next base: position 278,271,359 of record NC_133666.1, read on the forward strand.
ATGATAAACTGTGAAAGACACATTGATCAATAAAATGATCCAAGATGATTCCAAAGGACTTATGATGAAAAATGTTATTCAATCCAGAAAGAGAACTGAAGAACTCAACGTATTTTTAAATTTTCTTTAAGTTTCTTACTGTTTTTTGCAAAATGATCAAAATAGACATATGTTTTGCATGATTTAATAGCTAAAATGAGTATTACATTGCTTATCTCCTCAATGAATGGAGGAGGGATAGTAGGAGATTGAAAATTTGGATATTAAAAATATTGATGAATTTTAAAAAAATAAAAATGTATAGTTAAATTCCTACACTGACGAAAAAAGGATCAATCTAAACTTTAAGTCCATTATGTCCCCATGTGACTGGTATGTTCATGATGAACTGAAATTGTGGTTGGTTACTATGCTGATAAAGGTTTTTTCCCTTTTGAAAAAAATATTTTTTATTTTTAATTTATAAAACATTTCTTGACTATAGCATAATAAAAATATAATTGCATACAAAACTGTAAATCAATTATGTACAACTTGTTATTCCTTTTAACTATATAATAAAGTTATCGTGTCAATTCTGTTTTTTCCTCTTTCTTTTTTCTTACTTTTGTCATTGCCCTACTATCATTCTGTGCATACTTCTATTTATCAGTTCTTTCCCTGAATGTAGATAGTATCCATTCTTTTTTTTAATTTGTATATTTATAGTAGCCAAAATGACTGTCTCTCAAAGCACTCTTAAAATAATATTATTAGAACTGTATACAAGGTTCTTTTGTTTCTATTCACTTTGTTCTTCATTGTTTTATGCAAATCTTTGCGTGCCTTTCTAAGACCATTGAGGTCATCATTTCTTTTAACAAAGTAGTTATCAATCACAACCACACACAACTTGTCCAGCTATTCTTCAATTGATGGGGATCTCTGAAATTTGTAGTTCTCACATTCAAAGTTATAACTGCCCTGTGAATTTTCCTCCATCTTATTTTACCTATTTTCTTTTTCAGTCTTTCTTTTTACCCTATCCTTTATTACCGGATCTTCTGTCATCATCTTCCCATTCTCCATTCCCCTACCTACCCTACCATCCCTTCAATCCCAGACTATTCACACCTCCAAAAGACCCTTCCTCACCCTTTCCTTCAGTTTTTTCACCTTTCTACACCTCTCAGATTTTGACAGCATTCCTAAAGTTCATAGTTTCCTTTTTAACCCAGATGAGAGTAATAACCAAACCTCCACCCCTACTTGATTCATCTAAATTATTTCATCTTTTCACACCCCATTTTTGTAATTTCTCACTTTTACCTATTCCTATTCAATTTTAGGTTTTATTAGTAACACTATCTTTTACAATTCACCCAATCTTTTTTCAAACTACCTTAGTAATGATGACAGTTTTAAGAATATTGATATGTTCAAATATAAGTAAACAATTTTATCTTGAGTGTCATATTATTAGTCTTTAATGTTTTCCATTTATGTAAAATTTTCCATTGAGTTCTGCTCTTTTTGTTTCAAATACCCAAAGTCTTTCAATTCATCAAACATCCATTATTTCTTTTTCATTCCATTTTATTCATTATCATATCATTATCATATCAGGATTATTACTTTACTGGGTAAGTTATTCTTGAAAACCCAACTTTTTTCCAAAATATAATGTTCTAAGGCCTTTAGTATTTTAGAGTAGAAGCTGCTAGGGCATGTAAAATTCTGTTGCATTTCTGTGATATTTAAATTGTGTTTTTTTTTTATTGATGATTATACTGTTTTCTCTTTAGCCTCAAAATTTCAAAATTTGGCTATGATATTCCTATAAGTTTTCCTCCTGAGATCTCATTCAGATGGTGAATGGTAGTTTTTTTCCTATTTCCATTTTTCCCTATGTTCTACAACTTCAGGACAATTTTGCTTAATAATTTCTTGTAATATTGTATCCATATCTTTTTATAATCATAACTTTCAGATAGACCGACATTTTTTTCTGACCGTTTCCTTTAATGGTTGACATCTCCTGGCAAAGGAGGAAACATTCAGTTAGGTAGTAGCAAGGGAAAATGTTCACTTGAGGGTATTGTCCTGATTGAAGGGTTTGTCCACATGCTGGTAGGTCCCCTCCTAGGAGAGCTGCTCCCAGACCATAGTCAGTGCTTCTCCACTGACAGGATCCAGCCCACAGCACATGTCAAACTCATGAAATGCCTGCCAATCTGGCCTCAGTGGGAAGGAAAGTTCTTGGCCCTTTAAAACCCAGACTCCAGAACCCTGCAGTTGATGACGTCAAAGAAGTTGACATTGGCCAAGGTGAACATTCCAATGACAAGGTTGCAGTTCATGAATTAAACTGACAATTCTTACGTTGTCTTTCCTCAATCCGTTCTCAAGGTCATTTGTTTTTTCTAATGAGATGGTTTAGATTCTCTTCTATTTTTCTACTTTTATTGCTCTTGGTGTCTTATGACATTATTTGATTTCTCTTGTCCAATTTTAATTTTCCCTTAAGTCTTTCAGGGTTGTTTGTTTTTTACCATTTGTTTTTACCATCTATTGTTCTCCTGTTTCTACTTTTACTTCATTTTGCACCAATTCATAGAAGTGTTCTCAGATTTTTATAAAACCATCCCATCAATCATTTCTTATTATTTTAGTTTTTTTTCAAGGCAATGAGGTTAAGTGACTTGCCCAAAGCCACACAAGTAGGTAATTATTAAGTGTCTGAGGCTGAATTTGAACTCAGGTTCTCCTGACTCCAGGGCCAGTGATCTATCCACCACACCACCTAGTTGCCCCATCATTTTTTTATTCCAGCATTCCCCACTTGATGGGTACCTTCATAGTTTCCTCTCTCAATCTTCTCTTGTTCTTCTCTTGCTCCTCCCTCTTCCTTCTCCACAGCTGGACCTGAAGTCAGCAAGATCTAGTTCAAATCTGGCCTCAAACAATTATAGTTGTGTGACCTTGAGCAGGTCACTTCTATCTCATATTATTCTGTTCTAAAAATGTTAATAATAGCACATATCACCTTGAATTGTTTTGTAGACTGAATGAAATATTTGTAAAGTGCTTAGCAAAGTGGTTGGCACATAGTATTATATAGGTTACATAAATGCTAGCTATCATCATCCTTATCATCATTAGGAATACTTGGAAATCTTTTGTTTCAATAAGGTCTCTTTTTCTCTGTAAGATTATTCTCCATTTTCTGTTTTATATATTTTTGGTTGTAAATCTCTTCCTTAGCTTTCTAGAATATTGAATTCCAACATCTCTGCCGTGTAATACCAAATGCTATCCCTTTGTACTTTAATTCATTCTTTTTGGTTACTTACTTTTCTCCAACCTGAAAATTCTTTTTCTATGGGGACTTTTTTCCAGGATGCATTCACCAGGTAACTAGTAGATTATTTCTATTTCTACTTTGTTATCTGGTTCTAAGAAATCTAGAAAGTTTTCTTTTATAATTTCTTGAAAGTAAAGTCTAGACCTTTCTTATTGATCAGGTAGTCCATGTATTCTTAAAATATCTTTCCTTGATTTGTTTTCAGATGAGTTGTTTTTGTTATGATAGCTTACATTTTCTTCTCTTTTTTCAGTTTTTTGATTTTGTTTTAATGTGTTTTTTTCTCATAAAGTCATCATTTAATCTTTCGTCTATTCTAATTTTGGAGAATTTTGTTTTTTGAATAAGATTTTGTTCTTTTGCTAAAATGTTAATTCACTTTACAATTCTTTCTTCTATGATCCTCATTTTCCCTCCAGGCTTTCCTTTGGTGTTCTCATTTCATTTGCAAAGACATTATAATGCTTTTTTAAAAAATAAGTCTTTATTTATCTTTTTCTACAGATCTCTAGTAGAACTGTGCCCAAGTTGTGATTTTTTATTGAGTTTTGCTTAAAGATTGTTTTTTAAAGTCATTCTCTTCTTCAGTTTGTTTCTTGAGCATCCCACTCTCCTTAATGACTATTTATAGAATTCTTTATTCTTTTGTTTGTTTCTTTGCTCATTCTTCGAACTTACATAATTACTTTACTTTTTTGTTAAGGTTGGGCTCTGCATTCCTCTGGAGGAAATGTTTGGGTTAACCTAATATCCCTAATGTGTGTGTTTGCTCTTTGATTTTTTTGCTGTTGGGGTTTTTTGGGATCTGAAAATTTATGGTATTTTCCAGTCTGACCAAAAGCAACTGTCTCATTGTTCTCCTCCCTTATCTGAAACTCTTCAGTTTCCTGACCTGGGTTGGGGTCTGAGCAGTAAATACACTTGAAAATTTGCTTCTGGTTGGAGTTCCAGTAGAGAGCTGTTATATACAGTCACTATAAGTCAGGTGGAGAGCTCTAATGCATAGTGTGAGAACTGCAGACTCCCCTTTTTCTGGGTTCCTGTCCTTTATTTTGTTTTAGGCTTAATACTAGATTGGAAATTAGAATTAACATCACATTATGCTCCTGAGATCAGATCCACACAATTGCTACTTGCTTATGAATTTGATCTATCCTCTGCATAGGGTCCATAACCTCCACATTCTTAAATGACACCCTTTGTTGCATGTCCCCGAGTCAGTTATCCTAAATTTATGACCTGACACTGAGTACTAAATAACAGTTTCCATTTGGTATCTCTTCCTATATTCTAACAAGTTTAGGTCTCTATATATTTGGGATTTCTTTTTGTCCTGTTGCACAACTTTTACCTATGTCGAAATTTTCCTTTTGACTGTTCTTGGCTAGATCATCTCCCTACAGTCCATAGAATTTCCTGTCTGCTCCCTTTGCCAACCTGGAATGGAAAAATGACTGCTTATGATTTTTTTTCCCTTTGAATTTCTTAATTAGGACTTAGTTTGATATATTTTCTATATTTCTCAGTGAATTTGTAAGGCAGAGTTTGGCTGAATTTCTTCCTGCTACTCCATCATATTCAGTTCATATTTTTGTTAACTTAATGCCAGTTCACTAGACCAAGAAGTACCATTTATATATTGAAAGAGGAAAAATAAAAGAAAGTTGGGCTTTGCACAGTGATCTTATATGATTCATTAATTGCATTAAGAGTTGTTGAAGAAAGAAGTTGGCTTAGTACTACCTGATCTAAAATTATATTATAAAGCATCAGTCATCAAAACTGTCTGGTATTGGCTAAGAAATAGAGTGGTGGACCAGTGGAATGGACTAGGTGCAATAGCAGAAAGTGATTATAGTAATCTGCTGTTTGATAAACCCAAAGAGTGCAGCTATTGGGATAAAACCTCTCTCTTCAATAAAAACTGCTGGGAAAATTGGAAGTTAGTGTAGAAGAAACTTAGATTAGACCAGCACCTAAAACCCTTTACCAAGATAATATCCAAATGGTTACAGGACTTAGACATAAAAAAACAATACTATAAGCAAATTAGAAGATCAAGGACTAGTTTACCCATCAGATCTATGGGAAGGGAAGCAGTTTATGACTAAGGAAGAGATGGAGAACATTACTAAAAACAAACTAGATGATTTAGATTACATTAAATTAAAAAGCTTTTGTACAGACAAAAAGCACAGTAACCAAAATCAAAAGAAATGCAGTAAACTGAGAAACAATCTTTACAACTAATGTTTCTAACAAAGGATTCATTTCAAAAATATACAGAGAACTGAGTCAATTTAAAAAAAAGCCATTCCCCAATTGACAAATGGTCAAAGGATATGCAAAGGAAATTTACAGATGAGATCAACGCAACCCATAGTCATATGAAAAATTGCTCTAAATCATTATTTATTAGAGAAATGCAAATTAAAGCTTCTCTGAGGTACCACCTCACACCTCTCAGACTGGCCAATATGACCAGAAAGGATAATCATTATTGTTGGACGGGATGTGGGAAATCTAGGACACTATTACATTGTTGGTGGAGCTATGAACTCATCCAACCTTTCTGGAGAGAAATTTGGAACTATGTCCAAAGGACAACAAAAATGTGCATACCCTTTGATCCAGCAATACTGAAGAGATGATGAAAAAGGGTAAAAACATCACTTGTACAAAAATATTCATAGTTTGTAGTGGCAAAGAATTGGAAATCAAGTAAATGTCCTTCAATTGGGGAATGGCTTCGCAAACTGTGGTATATGTATGTCATGGAACACTATTGTTCTATTAGAAACCAGGAGGAGGGGGCGGAGCCAAGATGGCAACATGAAGGGATCCAGTCTTAGGAGCTCTCTGATAAAAACTCATAAACTAAGCACTCTAACTAAACTTTCGAGAGACAGAACCCACAAAGGGACCCAGTGAGGCAGTTCTCCTACTCAAGGTAACCTGGAAAAGAGCAGAAAGACTATGCTCCTGGGGGCCGGAGGGGCGGCCGGCCAGAGGGGTGGCCCACCAGAGCCAAAGAACTTCAGCCTCCCAGAGGCAGCCCCAGGGTGCTGGGAGCCTCAGCTCACAGCAGCAGGGGAGTCTCCTGAGCTGCACCCTGTGGAGCACCAGCACAAAGTGGGGGAACAGTGGGGGACCTCTGCCAGAGCAAGCACATGGAGCCCAGCCCTCAGGGCACACAGCCAGCAGCCTGGTCTTTCAGCAGCCAAGAGCAGGAAACAGAAGCAGATGGAGCCCATAAGCAGGAGCCCCCAGGGCATGAGCCCATTGAGCTGAGGGAGGGGAATGAAGAGAGATTTCAGAGCTCTGTCCTCTGCCCCTGGAACAGGACTCTGGATCTCTGACCACATTCAGATCCTGATCGCAGTCTAGGTCCCCCCATAGAACAGCAGGGCCCCCCCCACCTCAGCCCCGTGGCAGAAGGGGGCACCTATGGTCATTCACAGACCAGGAGGGAGGACAGAACCTCATACACTGAGACCCTTGTGGGAGTGTCCCAAAAGCTCAGGAAGCACCCCAAAAAAACAGGCTTAGGCTGGGAAAATGAACAAAGAAACAAGAGGAAGACCATTGAGAAATATTTTGCAAATGAGCCCAAGAAGGATCAAATACTCAGTCTGAAGATGAGGAAGCACAAGCTCCTGCATCTAAAGACTCCAAGAAAAAAACAGAAATTGGGCTCAGGCTACGATAGAGCTCAAAAAAGACTTTGAAAATCAAATGAGGGAGTTAGAAGAAAAACTGGGAAAAGAAAGGAGAGAGATGCAGGAAAAACATGAAAATGAAGTCAGCAGCTTAGTCAAGGAAATCCAAAAAAATGCTGAAGTAAATAGCATGCTAAAAAACAGCTTAGGTCAAATGGATAAAACAGTTCAAAAAGTTATTGAGGAGAAGAATGCTTGAAAAAACAAAATTGGCCAGATGGAAAAAGAGATATGAAAACTCTCTGAGGAGAATAAATCCTTCAGACAAAGAATAAAATTCAGGGAGATTGATGAATTTACCAGAAATCAGGAATCAATACTTCAAAACCAAAAAAATGAAAAATTAGAAGAAAATGTGAAATATCTCATTGAAAAAACAACTGATATGGAAAACAGACTTAGGAAACATAATTTGAAAATTATTGGAATACCTGAAAGTCATGATCAGGAAAAGATCCTTGACATCATTTTCAAAGAATTACTACAGGAAAATTGCCCTGATATTCTAGAAGCAGAGGGCAAAATAGAAATGGAGAGAATCCACTGATCCCCCGAGAAAGAGATCCTAAAAAAACCAACCCCCAGGAATATTATAGCCAAATTCCAGCACTCCCAAGTCAAAAAGAAAATATTACAAGCAGCCAGAAGGACACAGTTCAAATATCGTGGAGCTGCAGTCAGGATCACACAGGACTTAGCAGCAGCTACATTGGAAGCTCATAGGGCTTGGAATACAATATACCGGAAGGCAAAAGAGCTTAGAATGCAGCCAAGAATGAACTACCCAGCAAGGCTGAATGTCCTCTTCCAGGGAAAAAGATGGAGTTTCAATGAACCAGGGGAATTTCAAAGGTTCCTGTTGGAATGGCCAGAGCTGAACAGAAGGTTTGATCTTCAGATACAGGACTCAGGTGAAGCATGGAGATTGGAGGAGAGGGGGGAAATATGAGGGACTTACTGAGGATGAACTGCATGTATAGAAAAATGATACTGATAATATTCATATGAACCATCTCAGTTAATAGAGCAAGTAGAGGGAGCTTTTATAGTTGAAGCACAGGAGAAAGCTGAATTCAAAGATAAAATATGATGTAAAAATGGAGTCAATAAGAAAAAAGGGAAATGGAATGGGAGAAAGAAAAAGGAGAGGGGACTAGTCCAAGCTATTTCACATAAGATTTTTTTTTATTACACTGAGGTATTGCAATGATATGGAAGGGGGGAGGTAAGGGGGAATGAGGGAACCTTTGCTCTTATCAGAGATGGCTAGGAGAGGAAATAGCAAATATACTCAATGGGGTATAGACAACTGGAGTAAGAAGGAGGGGGGAGCAGGGGGAAGGCGTTGGGATGTGAATAAAGGAGGAGAGAATGGACCAGGGGAGGACAGTGGTCAGATATAACACATTTTCTTTTTTTACTTCTTGCAAGGGGCTGGGATTGGATGGCCTGCCCAGGACCATAGGGCCAGGTGGATTCTGGGCCTAAGGGGTGGTATGGGGGCTCAGGGCTTCTTGGCCCCAGGGCCAGGGATCTGTCTGCTGCGCCACTCAGCGACCCTACAGCAGAGTCAGAGTGAAAGGAGAGAGAAAATATAGTACATGGTAGTGGAGAAATAAGAAAGGAGGGAGTTGCGATCAGCAATGGCAACGTTGGAAAAATATGGAAGTAACTTTTGTGATGGACGTATCATAAAGAATGTGATCCACTCACAACAGAGTTGATGGTGTGGGAACAAAGACTGAAACACATTTTTTGTTATTATTATTTGGGGGAGGGTGCAGGGCAAGTGGTGCTGGGTGGCCTGCCTGGGTCCACATAGCAGGGTGATCATTGGGTGTCTGGGGCCGGATTCAGACCCAGGTGCTCCTGGCTCAAGGGCCAATGCTCTGTCTGCCACCCAGCCACCCCTACTATTATTACTATTTTATTTTATTTTGGTTCTTTTTTTTTTCTTCTTTTTGGTTTTTGCAGGGCAGTGGGGATCGGGTGGTTTGCATGTCACATGGCTGGGTGATTATTGGGTTTACAAGGCTGGATATGGACTCAGGTGCTCGTGGTTCCAGGGCTGATGCTTCGTCCATTGCACCACCTGGCCATACCTACAATTATTACTATTATTTTTTAATTTTAATTTTTTTCTCCCCCTTTATTTTTTTGCCCAAGCAAGTCTATCTATATTCAATGGGGGGAGGGGTATTTTGTTTACTTGTAAACAAGTATATTTTATTAATGTAAAGAAACACATTTGTACAAAATGAGAATAAAAAATAAATTTAAAATTCTAAGAAAAAAAACCAAGGAGGAATGGGAATTCAGGGAAGCCTGGAGGGATTTGCATGAACTGAAGTTGAGCAAGATAAGCAGAACCAGAAAACCACTGTACACCTTAACAGCAACATGGGAGCGTTGATCAACCTTGATGGACTTGCTCATTCTATCAGTGCAACAATCAGGGACAATTTGGGGCTCTCTGCAATGGAGAATACCATCTGTATCCAGAGAAAGAATTGTGGAGTTTGAACAAAGACCAAGGACTATTACCTTTAATTTAGGAAAAAAAAAACCTGATAGCTTATTGTCTGATATTGCTTTCTCTTATACTTTATTTTTCTTCCTTAAGGATATGATTTCTCTCTCATCACATTCAATTTGTATCAATGTACACCATGGAAATAATGTAAAGACTGACAAATTGCCTTCTGTGGGGGATGGAGGGAAATAAGATTAGGTGGAAAATTATAAAACTTAAAATAAATAAAATGTTTTTAAAAAGCATTATTAAAGCCATAAAATAGGATTATTTTTTTAAATTTAGACCTTCTTCCAGGGTAGAATAACCTCAGGTGATGAGGTATCACAAGGTGAATCCATAAGGAATTGGAAGAAGAAACAATGACAAAATGTGGGAACCACTAACTGGAAGAAGTAGTGCTAAAGAAACTCATACTTTCAATTTAGCGTAGGGACAAACTGTAAGTTATATATTTAAAGTAGTGGGATTAAATGGTTAGAAGAATTTTACAAGTTTCTCCTTCAAATAATAATTATCTATTGGAGAGATTATAGAAAGGGGAATACTAATGCATCATTTCCACCCCTATAAAGATAAGGTTTCAAGTATAGCAAAATAACAGTACATTCTGTGGTAATAAGGAACTATAATCAAATCAAATGTACATCTTTTGGAGAAATGGTTAAACTAACATGGCAGATGAATACAATATGTCATAAAATAAAAAGATTATTTCAAAAAGGCATGGAAATATTACATGAACAAATGCAAAATAAAGTAAAAAAAAAACAGGAAAACAATATATAGAATGACCACACCAGTATAAATGAAAAACAGTTAAATTTTAAAGAACAATAAAATTATTTAAAAAATAAACATTACCCCAGAGAAGAGATATAAGAGGTAGGGAGGGAAAAATAGACATAGAGCATTATTTGAATAGTTTTATTTTTTTCTCATCTTCCTCTTTTTGTTATTTTTAACAGCAACAGGGATATGGAAGAAATGTATGTGATGTTCAAAGAAATGATATCAATGAATTATATTTTCAAAATCATAATTATTCCCTTTCTGAGGTAGTTGTCAACTATAATTATTTCTATTATATAGGCAGAAGAAACTGAAACCTTTTCAGTTTTCACTTTTGATAGTATGTCGAGCCATACATAACCAAAACATTCATTAAATAACTGCATTAAGTTCATTTTTTTCTTTGAATGCATGTTCAAAACAGACCAGTAGGTGCTAAGATATTCAAAGCAAACTGAGAAAACTATAGAAAATAAACCATACTGGAAATTTTAAATATGCTAATTCTGTGACATTAGAGGAGCAGACTTGATGTCAGTCTTGATTCTACAGATGACCTTTGATGACCAATAAAACGTCCAACACTGCTAGCAGAGCAACATTTTGATTTTTTAAATTGTTTACAGAAAAGGAACACTGAAAGTGTATATTAGAAAACTTCCTTTAACAAATCCAAAACACATGCCAGTTCATAGATGAGTAACAAACTCATAAGGACCTATGTTGACAGTTTCATTGCTTTTACTCAGACCCTACAAAAATTTGGAAGTGTAACTATAAACATCCCTTCATTTCTGTTTTCTTTATTGATACCAAAATTGGGGGGGGGATTAAGATAAATCACCCTTTATCTTCTTATATTACATAAATCTTTAAGGGAACTATTACAGATATGAAAGGATATTGTTTGTAAACCAGATATAACTTTCATTAATTTCACTAATTTGGTTATTTGATTGCTGCTGTTTTATTATCTGTTATGGAATAATTTCACTTCCACAAAAGTGAAAAAATTGTTTACAAACACATCTGTTGTTTTTTATCTTACAAGCACCAGTGATAAACTTTTTTTTATAAACACATAACACAGGTTATAAAAATTCTCCAAAATTCCAATGTGTATACAGAGGGTTGGAAAGGATTTTATAATTTAAAAATAGCACTTTATCAATATGATGAAAATGAAATGGCATCTAGTAACTCTATATTTGTTCAAACCCATCTCTCCATGGACTAGTTTTACTTTAATTAATTTCCTACTTGACCATCTCTTTCATAGCACTGCTTAAAGACTTGGATCAAGATGATTCTCATGGGTAAGAAAGGCATAAAGAAGAGTTTACTTAAGTATTCTGTACTTGTCACTAATGATTCAGTGAGCTCTGTGAGGACCTGTCAAGGCAAGTGTGCTATAAAAACAGAAATGACTTTGTACATTAACTTAAGCTTTTTAAACATTTTAAGACCTGAGAGTGATACACCCCAGATAATTTTTCACCTATTCAGATTACCCTTTATTTCCTTTCCCTTCTACTGGGAATAATCTTACCATCAAAGGGTTTGAGTTTGTTTGCCTTTTTGTCTTATATTTATTCTCTGAGATTTCCATTCTCTTACATTTTCAGTTTGACCATTTAGACTAGTGCACGTTGGAGTTATTGTTGTTACCAGGTGGTTCCAGGATTTGCTCTTAGATACCCAAAATGCTTAAAATACTACAGAGCCCTAAAAATCATCTTTGGCTTTGAGATAGGAAACATTATATCCATGTAGAATCATATGAAAGTAGGACCTTCCTATTAACAAGGAGCTAAATATGATTCAAAGTAAAGAAATAGAATGTTGTAGAGAAGGGTCTTGCCTGAGGGAACATTTAATGTACTATACCAAATACCCAGCTACAATCATGTCAGGGAAATTCTCTATTTTGGGTTTGGAGGCTGTATTGAATGACATGGTTACTAGAATACAAAATCCACAGTATTGCAAGTGAGGAAACTTCCCTCTGCTAGGATCTGGCCTTTTTCTATTTGAAGGAAAAGATTTGTCTTCTTCCATAAATGTACTTTAGGCTAACCCAAATTCAAAAATTTCTTGTCAAGTGTTTCTTTTTTGTTTGTTTTTCTTTTTCTTTTTTGCAACTAGTTAATGTATGGAGTTGGATTTGGGTCATGCTGTAAAAGCAGTAATGCTCAAATCACCTGAAATTCTGTGAGGATTCCCAAATAACAAAGCAGGCTTAGTCACTAAATACCAAACTTAACTACATATATATTCATTTTTCAAGGTTCCCTAAAGCCTCCTCTGAAAGACTACACTTAGTCTGGATGAAGAAATAACTCTGAATTTTCTCAATGGTTTGCCTGGTTCTTGATGCCTCTGGAGATCTTATCCTAATCAAAGCTCTTAAGATAATATAGCAGAAAGTAGTTAAAAGACAATCTAGTGCAATAATTTTACAAATTAGGAAACTGGACATCATGGTCCCCCATAAGCATCAGCTTTTGATCCAGTGGCCAATAAAAGAGATGGGAGTTGAAGATGGGCTTTTGGATACTCCCTCTGAACCTGCACAGTAACAAGATTGTTTGCTTTTTGCTTTGTTCCTGACATATGGTCACAGAAGTTGATCTGATGGAAAGGTTTGTCAGCATAGTCCCTTCATTACTGATAGGTCACCAAAGTCTGAAGGACTTATATCTTTTTCTACTTTTGCCTACTAAAATTACAGTGCAATTATTAATTTTGCTCCATATTTGAAAATACAAATCATAACTTAGTAAATAATAAAAACTAACCAAACAGGAGGGCATGTTCTGTATAATAAAGACCTATAAGGAAATTTGTAAATAAGAGGTTGAGACACACAACTGTTGTTTTATTTATTTTTCTATTTATCAGAAATATTTCCATCAACAACACCCATGGCAAGCTGATATCAGTATGAATCCAAAGAGGAGTAAAAGCAAATTATTTATAGTCTTTATTATAGCCTGAGTTTTTCAAGTTCCATCTAGATGCTATTTCTCTAGCCACTACAACCAGAGTGATCATTAGCCAAGCACTTATTTCTAAAAGCTGCAAGGAAGAATCAGAAGGGAAATTCATGAAAGACTAAGATACTGGCTCAAGGATGGATACAAAGTCAGGCACACCAAAGTCAAGTTGTTATAATCTGTCCTCAGAGAATTATTTGGGTTGTCTTGACAATCTGAAACAGTTGCTTCCAAGAGAAGCAAAGGGCAAGGTAGGGATTTGAAGGATTCAGATGTGGAATTTTCATGAAGGCAAACAGCTAGAAATAAAGTTGATCATCAATAAGGAAATAGCTAAACAATTGTGGTACACCTGAGAAATGAACAAAAAAAAAGTTCAGAGAAATATGACAAGACTTGTATACAATGAAGGAAAGTTAAGCAGAACCAAGAGAACAATAAACACAACTACAATTATATAAATGAAAAAACAATGCTAAAAGCAGCTGAACTCCGATTAATAGATGTGAATTAAAACATATTTGCCTCTTCTGGGATAGAGAGATAGAAGCTATGATCCTGAATGTTGTATACATTGTCAGACATCATAAATGTCTTGATTGATTTTACATAGTATTTTTTTTAACATAACAAGGGAGAATTCACTACAGAAGAGAGGATGTGTATATGATGAGGAGGGATAAAATATCAAAACAAAAAGCATAAAAAAACTGATAATTTTTTTTAAAAGCTCTAGGTATAAACCAGGACCCAATAATAAAAAGCACATGGTTTGTTAGAACAGAACAAGAAATCAGGATTAAGGATCGAAGGACTCAGGTTCAGAAAAGAGCATACAAATTAATACAACAGATACTTTTGGCCTGTACATCATTTTATAGCTTATACTCCCCATCACTATAAGGAGGTCAAGGTAAGAGTTCACATTAGGATGGAACAAATAGTCCTGACCCTGGAGGCCAAGGAAGGGAATGCTTGAGAAGACTTTAAGAAAGGCATTTGGCTCAAGAACCAAGAAGACCCTGAGACCTAGTAGCTAAAAATTTTCCCTGCAAGAGAGGCAGTTGTTTTGTCTAATAAGGAACTAAGTTTGTTACCCATTTAACTTGAATATAATTTCTCCACAAAGTTCAATTCTTGTACATAATTTATTTAGTCTGGAAAATCAAAATCCCTATATATTAATTAGATCCTTACATGTCAGTGATCCATATCAAAGAATCTTAGAGTGGCAAGCAACTACCAGGCAAAAAGGCTTCATGATCAATCCTAATTCATTAACATCAATTATGATTTATTCATTCAGTGATCCCCTGCCCCCACAAAACCTATATTTAAGCTGAAAGTTTCTGAATAAGTAGAGACTTTTCAGATCAAAGGAAAGATAACACCATTCTTACACACACACACACACACACACACACAAACACATGCGCAGAGAGAGAGAGAGAGAGAGAGAGAGAGAGAGAGAGACATATCCAAAAGGTTTATATACATTCTTTAGTAACTTCATACATTTAAGTCTTTTGTCCTTAAGGAACTTAAATCCAGTTTGTGATCAATAGTTAAGGATGCTATACATGGAGGCTAGTTATATCTATGAGGTCAAATTTTGTGGTGGGAGAAGAAACAATTCAGTTTGGCATAAGCAAGTAAAAGTTTTTTTTACCCATCTGGGGAAAGGAATGTGAAGAAAAACTTTGTTAATATCTGAGAAGAGGAGAGACTGAAAGAATAGGAGAAGGAGATGGAAAGGAAATGGCACCTAGGATATTATTCTGTAAACAGAACAATAAAGCTGTGTGTACATAGGGAATAGATGACTAATTTTTAATTAGAAAAATACAAACAAATTACACACAAGATAGGGGTTCATAAAGACAGAGTTGGGAGGGACTTAAGACATTAGAGAGTCTAACACCAATCTAATGAGACTCAAAGACCTTACTACCAATAAATAGATTCAGGAATGGAGCTAAGGTTTTTCTTTATTTTTCCTCCAAATCCAGTATTCTTTCTATTCCTACTATGATACAAGGTGACAAAAGTTAATATTGCTACTATGTTGCTAAATATACATATATATATATATATTTGTATAAAACAAGGTAAAATTTAAGATTTTTGTATATTTTTTAAAAATTTCTCATTGCATTTCAAATAGTAGATTATTCACTAAAGTAGTGTGCATTAAGCTCCTACCATTTGGGAACATAAAGACAAAAAGAAAACACTTTCTGGTCTAGAGAAGTTTATATCTTACTGAGGGAAACCTTAGAACACACACACAAAAAATAGAAATACAACCCAATAATTTGCATGAACTGATGCTGAGCAAGATGAGCAGAACCAAAAAAACATTGTACACCCTGATAGCAACATGGGCGTGATGATCAACCTTGATGGACTTGCTCATTCCATCAGTGCAGCAAGGACAATTTTGGGCTATCTGTGATAGAGAATACCATCTGTATCCAGAGAAAGAATTGTGGAGGTTTGAACAAGGATCAAAGACTACTACCTTCAATTTAGGAAAAAGAACCATTATCTTATTATATAATTTTGCTATCTCTTATACTTCACTTTTCTTCTTTAAGGATATGATTTCTCTCATCACATTCAACTTAGATCAATATATACCATGGCAACAATGTAAAGACTAACAGACTGCCTTCTATGGGGGGGGGGGGAAGCAAGAATAGAGGGAAAAATTGTAAAACTCAAAATAAATAAAACCTTTAAAAAAAAGAAATACAACCCAACAAACAAATATAAACAAAGCACATATAAAAATGTCTAGATTAAATCTACAGTAAAAATATATATTTTACAAAGTAGAATCTAAGCTTTTTTAAAGTAGAGTTCCCCAATGTTTGGTGTAAATTCTTTCCTTTGCTCTGGTAAAGGAAGGCAGTCACCTCCCCTCATATAGTAAAGGGCAGAATGGAGTCTTTGCCTGGAATCATTCCCAGAATTGTTTAGTGGGCTAAATGTTAAAACGTCATATCATTTACCAGATAATAACAGTTAGGGAACTGTTCTTGACTCCTTAATGGATTCACAAAAACAAATCTTTGCAGAGAAAAGCTAACACAACCCTAGAAGGGAAAACACTAAAAAGAGATAGATGTGTGCAGGTCATATTCGAAACACAGATGCTTCAAGGGAAAAATAAATAAATAAATGAATGAATGAATGAATGAATGAATGAATGAAGGAAGGAAGGAAGGAATAGATAGATAGATAAATAAATAGACAGATAAATAAATAAATGGATGAATGAATAAATAAATAAATGATGTCAATGAAGATACCTTTCCTCTCTTCCCTCCCCTGCCCCAAACTCCACCCCCAATACAAGACTGACTCTTCTGTGGCTGGTACTGTGCAGCTTCTCATGTACACTAATCCTGTAAGAGCACAAGTATCAGAGAAATAGAAACTGGAGCTGAAAACATACTGCTTGCAGATATATGGAGAAAGATGTGCAGAGGCAGAATTTGAATCATGGTCCTTTGCCTTCAGGCTCTGACATATACTAGCTGATCTGCCTTCCCAATCACCCTGGTGGCCCTCTTTCAAGCAGAACTCATCTCCAGGATTCTTGCATTAGGGCTCAGAACATCAGGGAAATTTATGAAATTCACCAACTCACTAAAATCCTCAAGATCAAATTGGATCAAAACTGGCTCTGAAAGTAAATTGTGCTCACTCAAACACAAGCTGAATTTAGCTTGCAAATTTGTCCCTTGACACCTCTTCCATGTTCCAGACCCCTGGATCAGTCCTTTTGCTTTCCTCCATGGTCTCCTAAATGGTAAACTAGCCAGAGTGTCCTCTGATTCCACCTTGCTGTCCTGTTTTCAGCTGCATCTTCTGCCAATGCAAATGGTCTTTTCAATCCGAGGAAGCTAAATCCTCAAACCCCAAAGGAGCAAAGCTTACTTAAATGTTCACTCCCACCCCCAGTCCATGTGTTTGAAATAACAAGTAATCTGTGTGTATTTGCTTCAACTATGCTATGTTTGATTCTCTATTGTAAACTCCTAAATAACACTTGGTCTCCCAAATCTTACTGACTTTAAAATAGCTCTGAGTACAACACCCAGGTGGGCACTTATCCCCTTTTCTCCTTTTAACACTTGATAGGTAAGATAAATTTCTTAACTTACCTGTGTGTTTGTATAAGTTAACTTTAAGCCAAATCTGATGAGATTAAGATTCAGGTGGTTCTCACCTCCTCTCTTCCTCCCCTCAATTACAATAGGTCTTTTGTACCTCTTGATGTAATGAGATTTACCCCATTCAGTCTCCCTCCAATGTCCCTTCTCCTTACTGCCTCCCTTTTTAAGAAGGTATTGTTTTTAAATCATTCTATCTTAGTCACAGAAAAGTCATGAGTGTCCATCATTTCTGGTTATGTATATTAGCTCTAATAGGAGTTACAATTCTCATGAGGTATGAGACTCTTTCTCCCAAGTGGGTATATAGCCAGTTTCATCTTATTGCATAGTAGTTTTGTTTTGTTTTGTTTTAACCTTTTCATGTGTCTCTTGAGCCTCCTCAAATTTTCTATTTAGCTCTGATCTTTTCATTATGAAATCTTAGAAGTCTCCCATTTGATTAAATGTCCATCTTTTTCCCTGTAAGGTCCTGTGTAATCCTTACTGTGGTTCCTTGGGTATTTAAATTTTTTAATTAATTTTAAATTAACTAATTTTAAATTAATTTAAATTTAAATTTTTTTCTTTCTGGCTGTTTGCAGGATTTTTTCTTTTATCTTATAGTCCTGGAATTTGGCCACAACATTCCTTGGTGTTTTCATTTTAGGATTTCTTTCCAGAAGGCATCAATGTATTCTTTCAATAACTATTTTGCCCTCTGGTTCCATGATATCAGAGCAATTTTCCCTGACTGAATCCTGTAATATTAAGACCAGGATTTTTTTCTCTTCAGTGTTCTCAGGAAGGCCAATAATTCTCAAATTCTCCCTTCTTGATCAATTCTCAATGTCAGTGGTTTTGCTGGTGAGATATTTTACATTTTTTTTCTATTTTTTTTGATCTTTTGGTTTTGCTTAACACAATCTTGTTGTCTCATGAAGTCATTAGTTTCTGCCAATTCCATTCTTGTTTTTGGAGGAGAAGATTTTTCTTCCTTTATCTTTTGCTACTTTTTTTCCAGTTGGTCCATCCTATTTTTGAAGGACTTTTCTATTTGACCAAAATCAGTTTTGATAGAATCATTTCCTTGTTGCATTTGCCCAATTGAAGATTTCAGAGAATCATTTTTTGTATTTTTTCCAGTTGAGGATTTGAGAAATTCATTTTCGTTTTGTATTTGTCCAAATGAAAATCTGAGAGAGTTGTTCTCATTTTGTATTTGTCCAATTGTTTTTTTTGAAGGATTTTTTTTCTTGTTGAGAGATGTTAATTTTCTCTTGAGTTTCTTTTCCTAATTTTTTCAATTGGTTTTTAAACTCCTTCCTAATTTCTTCAAGGAAATCTTTCTGGGCTGGAGACCAAATCATATTCTCCTCAGCAGTGCTAGAGCTCTCTGGGTTAGGATCTGTCTCTTCTAAGTATTTCTCCATGGGCCCCCCTTTTCCCTGGCCTTTTGTTATCTTATGTTAGGGGGGAGCTGGCTCTCAGAAGTTTGCTTTTGAGGATCTTAGAGGCTTTGCTTACTTGGCTTAGTAATTCCAAGGTCCAAGGGCTTTCTCTGAAGTGAGGTCCTCAGCAGCAGGATCTGAGTTGACCTTGAAAATCAGGCTGGGCCCTGGGGGAGGCAGTTATCCTCTTTCTGTTGAGCGAGCCCTGCCACCCCGAGGGGGCGAGGGTGAGTTGCTTATTGTTTGTTCTGGTCAAAGGGCTCTGCCAAAAGTATGGAGCTCAGGTCCCTGGCCCAGCTGGTTGTTCTCCAGGGGTACTCTGAGACTCTGTACTGTAGCTCACCCTCCCATAGCTCTTCTCCCCCTAGTCAAAGACTCTGCAGCTAAAGCTGGATCTAGCACCCACCACTCACCAAAGTCTCCAAGGCTGAGGCTGACCTTTGGTCTCCCCCAGCTGCAGTCCCCACTGCTAATCCTCTGCTCTGCTCTCCTCTCCCGGTTCACCCACAGTCCCCTGAGACAGACCTTATTGGTAGTTGTTTTTCTCCTAGCTTCTCTTTCTGGGTCTTGTAGATTGAATTTCTATTAAGAGGTTTCTCTCATTTTATTTCTGAGGGGAAAGAGAGAGCACTATCACAGTGTCTATTTTCTCTCTGCCATCTTGGTTGGCCAACAAAACTTTTAAATCTCTTTTTTTTGTCTTACTACTTTAGACAGCTATTCTTGAACAATATTGAATAATAGTACTGATAATTGGCAATCTAGCTTCACCTCTGATCTAATTTTTAAACTTTCTAGCTTATCTTGTTATAAATAATAATTTCTGATTATTTTTAGCTGAATACTACATACCAATTTTAGAAGAGTTCTATCTATTCCTATGCTTAAGCTCTAGTGGTTTTAAAAGGATTTAGTTCTGTATTTTGTCAAAAAGCTTTTTCTGCATCTATTGAAATGATTATATGACTGTTTTGGTTTTTTAATAGATACGATTAATTATTTTGAACCAGCTTTTCATTCTTGATATAATTCCCACCTGATCATAGTATGTAGCTTTGTAATATGTTGTAATATGTCATCTCCTCACTATCATTTTATTTATGATGTTTGTATCAATATTCATTTGGGAAATTGGTCTATGGTTTTCTTTCTGTTTGTACTTTGTGCTTTAGGAATTAGTACCATATTTGTGTAGTAAAGGGAATTTAGAGTGACTACTTCATTGCCTATTCTTTGGAAATAGTTTGCAAAGCATTGAAATTGTTCTTTAAATATTTAGTAAAATTCACTTGTGAATTGTTAAAATATAATAATTATTGTAAGTTTTTATAAATATTTTCCTGGTCAATGGTTGATGTTGTCATAGGTAATTGTGAGTAATGAAATTGAAAGGATACTTGTCCCATCCTCTTTAATTCCTTTATAATTGGAAACGAAAATCATGTTCTGCCCTCCTTAAACAAAGAAAGAAATCTACTACCTTTAGACTTCAAAAACAAATACCCTGCCTTCCTGGTATTTAAACTCAAAAAATATTATCTCCCTTAAGGAAAATAGAATTGTAGAAGGGTGGTTTTCTGTCATCATATAATAGAATGGTCTCCAGGCAAGTTGAAGGTTATATATATATATATATATATATATATATATATATATATATATATTCTTTTCCCCCCTCCCCTTGTTGCTGCAAAAATTTCTGATTTGCTTAGCTCAGGGAGATCATTCTGAGATGGTCTCCATTACCTAATGGTATTGGGTAAAATTTGGGAGAAAACAAACTTCATGTCTAATTTATTTTTATATTATTTTTGTTATGTTATTTTAACTTCTGGTTTAAGGTTCTTAATATTAGGGTAACAGAATACATCTAGTCTTAGAGATTTTTTTTTTAGGGAGCTGCCTATTGACTTAATTTGATTTCCTGTTCCATTAATGTAGAAAATTTATATTTTTTGAAAATATTCATCACATTCACTTAGATTGTCAAATATACTTATATATAATTGTGAAAAATAGTTCTTAATAACTGCTTTACTTTCCTTTTTATTGGTAGTATATTCGCCATTTTCATTTTTTGACATTGATAATTTTGTTTCCTTTTTTCCTTTTGTTAAATGAAATTAACTAATAGTTTGTCAGTTTAATGGTTTTTTCACAAATTCATCTCCTAGTTTTATCTATTAGATCAGTGATTTTCTTACTTTCATTTTTATTAATTTCTTCTTTGATTTTCAATGTGATTCTTATTTTGAAACTTATTTGTTCTTTTTCTAGTTTTTTTCATTTACATTCTTAATTCACTGATCTGCTTTTTTTCTATTTTATTCATGAAGCATACGGAAATATAAATTTTCTCTTATGAACTACTTTGACTATCTCCTATGAATTTTGGTATGGTGTCTTAGTCATTCCCTAATAAATTTATAGATTTGTCCATGATTAATTCTTTGAACCACTCATTCATTAGTATTAAAATATTTAGTTTTCAATTAATTTTAATCTATGCTTCTTTGACCTATTATTAAATATAATTTTTATTGCATTATGGTCTGAAAAGGATTTTCTTTGATATTTGTACTTTCCTGCATTTTGTTGTAAGTTTTTTAATTATAGTTTTTGTTAAGGGGTCATGCAGAGTTGAGAAAGGGAGGTTTAGAATACAATAGGGAACTCAAGGAGTTTATAATCTAATAATGAATATTTATGTAAAAAAGCATTTTACAAGGTCCAAGTAAATTGTTTTAAGAAATTTAAAGGCTCTTCTGGGCTGGAGCCAAGATGGCAATGCAAAGCTAAGAAAACCCTTGGAGCTTTTCCCAAAATAACTTTAAATGAAAACTCTACACAGACTCTAAAACTACAGATCTCACAAAAATAAGTTCTCAACTCAAGCTTCAGTAAAGGTCTATCTCACTTGGGTAAGAAGGGAGTATAACCCAGCCTAGGAGGATAGAATTGGAAAGGCAGTGGGAGGCTCTTAGTCATAGCCTAACTATGGCCATGGTTCAACAGGCCAAAATTCCAACAGGTCAGGAATGAGGGTCCAACAGAGTTTGAAAATGCTGGGGTAATAGTTGGGACTTGTTTGGGTTACCCTAACACAGGGAATGAAACACCATATAGGCAATGCCATAGGCAAGTACTAAACCAGGAACCAGATACTGGCCCAAGCACAAAAAGCTTGGGACTATATTTTATTCTATGTGCCCCAGAAACAGAATTCAACTATTAAAGTGAGCAAAAAAAAAAAAAGCAAAAATAATACTGATCATAGATTGTTACTATTCTCATAGACACAATGAAAATACCATCTTAGAAGAGGAAAGCTGTGACAAAATGCCTACAAATTAAACTTCAAAGGAGTTTATGAATTGGTCTCAAATTCAAAAGGACTTCTTGGAAGAGCTCAAAAAAGGATTTTCAAAACCAAAGAAGAGAGACAGAAGAAAAATGGAGGAAAAAAATGAGAGCCATGCAGTGGAATTATGTAAAATTGTCTGAAGATATCAGTTCCATTTAAGTGAAAATGGACAAACTAATCAAAAAGTAAAATTAAACAATTTGAAAAGCTCAACAACCCATTTAAAAGTAAAATTAACAAACTGGAAAAGGAAACACAAAAGCTAATTAAAGAAAATAAAACCCTAAAAATTAGAATTGAATATGAGACATGAAAAATTCCATCAGACAAAACCAAAAAGCTGCAAAAATAGAAAGAAATTAAATATGATTCTTAGGAAAAATAACAGACCTGGAAAAATAGATCCAGGTCTGTTATTTTTCCTAAGAATCATATCATTAAGTATATATATACACTAAATGGTATAGCAACCAAATTCTTAGTGGAGTAGTTAAAGGAGTTACAGGAAGACATAGACAGCAAAACTATAGTAGTGAGGAACCTCAACTTTCCTCTCTCAGAATTAGATAAATCTAGTCACAAAATAAACAGAAAGGAAGTGAAGGAGGCAAATTGAATTTTAGAAAAGTTAGAAATGGTAGATCTCTGGAGAAAACTGAATGGAAGTAGAACAGAATATACCTTTTCCTACACAAAAATTGACTATGTACTAGGATATTAAAACCTCAAAAACACAAAGCCAGAAATATGAAATGCTTCTGTTTCAGATCATGATACAATAAAAATAACATGTAATAAAGGGCAATAGAAAGTAAACTAAAAATTAATTCTAAACTAAATAACCCAATATTAAAGAATAAGTGGATCAAACAACAAATCATAGAAATAATCAACAACTTTATCCAAGACAATGACAATGATGACATCATACCAAAACTTGTGGAATGAAGCCAAAGCAATTATTAGGGGAATTTTATATTTCTAAATGCTTATATGAGCAAAAAGGACAAAGAGGAATCAATGAATTGGACATGCAACTAAAAAGAAGTTAGAAAAAAGAAATATTAAAAATCCCTAATTAAATATCAAATTAAAAATTCTACAAATCAAAAAAAAGTTAAAAAAACTATTGAACAAATAAATAAAGCCAAGAGTTGGTTTTATGACAAAACTAATAAATTAGAAAAATCTTTGGTTAATCTTACTTAAAATCAAAAATCAAAATCAAATTACCAATATCAAAAATGAAAAGGGTGAATTCAACCTTAATGAGGAGGAAATAAAAGTAATAATTCAGAATTCTTTTGCCCAACTGTAATGGCAACAAATTGAACAAGTGAAAGGAAATAATATTTACAAAAAATATAAGCTACCCAGATTAACAGAAAAGGAAATAAATTAAGTAATTCCATTTTAGTAATAAATAAATATTTACTTATTTAATGTTTATGTATTTAATAAATTTAATATTTATTTAATAAATAAATGTTTAGTAAATAAAATATTTAAGTAATTCCATTTTAGAAAAAGAAATTGATAAACTCCCTAAAGGAAAAAAATAGTCAATGTCAGATAGATTTAAAGTGAATTCTACTAAGCATTTAAATTATAATTAATTCCAATTCTATAGAAATTATTTGAAAAAATAGGTCAAGATATGTCTAATTCCTTTTATGACATCAACATGGTGCTGATACCTAAACTGACAAAGAAAATTATAGATCAATCTCCCTACTGAAGAGTGATACAAATTTTAAATAAAATTTTACCAAAAAATATTATGAGTGATTACTAGGAAAATACACTGTTATCAGGTAGGATTTATACTAGGTAGGCAGGAATTGTTCAACATTAAGAAAACAATCAACATAATTGACCATATCAATAACAAGATTAACAGAAATCAAATGATTAACTCAATATATATCCTGAAAAAGCCTATGAAAAAATACAGTACCCATTAAAAACACTAGAGAGTATAAGAATAAATGGAGTTTCCCTTTAAATGATAAGGAGCATCTATCTAAAACCATCAGCAAGCATTAAATGTAATGGGAATAAACTAGAAGCCTATCCAATAAAATCGGGGTGAAGCAAGGATGCCCATCATCACCACTATTAATCAATATTGTATTAGAAATGTTAACTTTAACAATAAGAAAAAAATCAGAATAGGCAATAAGGAAACAAGATTCTTACTCTTTGCAGATTATATGATGGTATACTTAGAGAACCCTAGAAAATCTAAAAATTACTTGAAACAACCACTTTAGCAAAGTAGTAAGATATATAAATTAAACCCATATAAATCAATATATGACCAACAGAGTCCAAGAGCAAGAGATAGAAAGACAAATCCCATTTAAAGCAACTATATGTGGGCAGCTAGGTAGCACAGTGGATAAAGCACTGGCCCTGGAGTCAGGAGTACCTGGGTTCAAATCCGGTCTCAGACACTTAATAATTACCTAGCTGTGTGGCCTTGGGCAAGCCACTTAACCCCATTTGCCTTACAAAAACCTAAAAAACAAAAACAAAAAACAAAAAATAAACCAACTATATGCAACATAAAATACTTGGTGAGGTACCTCCCAAGACAACTCCAGAAACTATATGAAAACATTACAAAATACTTTTCACACCAATGGAAAAACATCACTTGTTCATATTTAGATTGAGCTAATATAATAAAAATAGCAATTCTACCCAAATTAAATTACTCATTCAGTGTCACACCAATCATATTATCAAAAAACTTTTATAAAACTAGAAAAAATGGTTTCAAAATTTATCTGGAACAACAAAAATTTAAGAATATCAAAGGAATTAATGAAAAATAATTGCAAAGGAAGGTGGCCTTGCTGAACCCAATCTAAAACTATATTATAAAGCAGCAGTCATCAAAACTGTCTGGTACTGGCTAAGAAAAGAGAAGTAGATTAGTAGGTTAGGATAAAAGAAACAGTAGTAAATGACTATACTAATTTATTGTTTGATAAATACAAAGACACTAGCTTCTAGGATAAAAACTCACTTTTTGACAAAACTGTTGGGAAAACTGGAAAAATAGCATGGCAAAAATTAGGCACAGACCCATATATTACACCCTATAAAAAATAAGATAAGAATGAGTACAGGAATTAGACATAAAGGATGATACCATAAGCCAATTAGAAGAATAGAAAATAGTCCATTTATCATATCTATGAAATGGGGAGAAATTTATGACCAAAGAAAAGATAGAGAACATTACAGGTTGAAAACAAATAATTTTTACTACTTTGAATTAAAAAGGTTTTGCATAAACAAAAACAATGCAGTCCAAGATTAGAGGAATGCAGGAAGCTGGGAAACAATTTTCACAACTAAATAAATAAAGTACACAAAATATTTTCTGAACTGTGTTCAAGGGACAATAAAACTGAACATACCTTTTGAGATCTAGTAATACCACTACTAATCCTATATTCCAAAGAAAGCATTAAAAAAAAAAACAAGAAAAGACCCACAAGTACAAAAATATTTATAGCAGCTCTTTCTGTAGTGGCAAAGAATTGGAGATTGTGGGAATGCTCATAAATTTCCAACATGGGAATGGATGAGCAAGTTAAGGTATATGAATATTATAGAGTTCTATGTTTCTGTACGTAATCATGAGCAGCTGACTTTAGAAAAACCAAGCAAAGACTTACATGAACTTATGGGCAGTGAACATTGTACACATTAACAATAGCATTGTGAGATGATCAACTTTGATGGATGTAACTCCTCTCAGAAGTTCAGTGATCAAGGACATTTACCTGGGAGAAAATGCCATCCTCATCCAAAGGAAAAACTATAGTCTGAATGCAGAGAATATCATACTACAATTGCTGTTTTAAACTTACTTTATGAATTTTCCTATTTTTTCATGTTTTTCCCTCTTAGTACTTATTTCTCTTTCACACCATGACTAATATGGAAATATGTTAAACAAGATTGTATATGCATAACCTGTATCAAATTGTCACTGCCATGGGGAGTGAGGAGGAAAGAGGATGGTGGAAAAATGTCTGACTCATAAACTTACAAATGGACAAATATTGAAAACTGGCTTTATAAATAAATGGGTGAGAAATAAAATTTTTAAAAAAAGAATTTTGAGGTAGTGGAGATCCTCTTGAAAAAAGTGAGGCACTTCAACAGATTTGGAGGCAGGGATAAAATTCATCCTGATGGACGCATGAGCAAAGTCAGATTAGCACAAAGTAGGATCAGGGGATGGAAAACAGTTAATAGAATTAATTTAATATGATTATAGGTTTAGAGATTAAATGTTCAGGATCATATAAAGCCACCCCCCTCCTTTTACATATGAAGAAAATTATCCCTATAGAAGTTAATTTACAAACAATAAATTACAGAACCAGGATTTCAATCCCAGGACTTCTGATAAAAATTTAGGATATTTACCATTGCATTAAATATAATAGAGTTTGAAGGAATCTTAAAGATAGAGCATCTATTCCAAAATCCTAATTGTATGAATATGAAAACTGAGGCTTACAATTAGTAAGAAGCAGATCTGGGACTTTCTGACTTTTTCTGGTACCATATCAAGATTTCTCCCTAATTTATCTGGAATATAGTCTATGTCAAGCTAATTAGTAGAAGGTTGTTATTTGTCCTTCATTCTTTTTTTTCTTTTTTTTGGTTTTTGCAAGGCAATGGGGTTAAGTGATTTGCCCAAGGTCAAGGTCTAGAGTTAGGTAATTAAGTGTCTGAGGTTGGATTGGAACTCAGGTTCCTCTTACTCCAGGGTCAGTGCTCTATCCACTGCCACCTAGATGCCTCTGTCCTTCATTCTTAAAGAAGGCCATGACATCAAGGATGTGATGCCATGATATGCAAGTGAATTGGATTTAAATGAAGGGGTGTTATGCAAAGTCACCAGCCTCACTTTCTCCTCTGCAGCCATCTGGGTCCAGTGATCAGGTAATGGATCAGAACAACTTGAGATGGTCCTGGATACAATGAGAGAATGTGGCTTTTTAAAGCTAGATTTTTGCCTATGTGCATTCAGATTTTATCAGTTCTTTAGCTGTAAGTAGAGAGCATAAAACTGGAAAGGTATTATGGAATTAGCTTATGGAGATCCTTGGATGAAAGGAATAGGAACTCAATAGAAGACAGGTTTGTGAAAAGACTTATTTGATCAGAGTATTACAATGAGAAGATTTGTTGGGAAGCAGTACAAAGAATGCTATATAGTTATGAGGTAATCTCTGACTGAATCCTAAGTCTTCTGGCTACTGACATCCCAAGAAGCAAATATACATGAGAGAACAGAGAGGGATCCAAAGGAGACTGTCAAGGATACAACCTTGTGAACCAGAGTCATCATTGTCCAGTCCTTTGCTGAATCATGTTCCTAAGACCTCAAGAAACATAATACAGTCTATTCTATAAGAATCTTTACATAAACTACAAACACACACACACACACACACACACACACACACGCATGCACATAACACACAAAATACCAGATTTTCTATGCAAAGCTCTCACCTATTATTCCAGTTCTGCATCATAAGGGTCATATTAAAGAAAACCATCTCAGAAGCTTAATCTATTTAAGCTTCTTTAAGCTAGATAAACAGCCTTGTAGAGAAGACTAATTTGAGCATCAGATACCACTTCTCTGATGGTATAGCTCAATCACTCTACCTTCTTTTTATGGCAGAAATAATTTTTTATATACATTTGGAGTCTACTTAAGTTTATTCTAATCTAGTCAATTTCTTCACTATTAAGGACATATCTCACTGTTTCTCAAGTTGTCTTGTGGAAACATCACAAAAATCATCTTTATGACATATATTTATATGTATTATTTTCTAGTTATTAAATTCAAAAGTATCAGTCTCTACAATTGCATATGTAAACATATGTAATTATGTAACAATTATTGTAATATTGCTATATAATATATTACATATAATATTCCTAATAATAAATGTCTAAATATAGATAGCTATAGTCATGATTTGAAGAGTAATAATAGCTTTACTATGCTATTTCAAGTGTTTTACTATGAGAAAACATTCATTTGTGAATGTGATCTAAATATACTGTACAAGCATGAATATTTGTGTATCTTATATTCATTTGAACATAATCATCTTGTGAAATTAGTAGTTCAAGTATTAACCTAATTTCACAGATTTAGGTACATTGAGTTTCAAGGTAGACAATCAGGGATGGAGGCAATAAATTTTGAGGTGGAAAGGGACCTTTGAAACCATTTAGTTCATGCAACTCATTTTGCAGATGAGAAAAATACATCCTACAGAGAAAAGTGATTTGTTCAAGGTCTCAGAGTTATTAAGGCATAGATCATAAATTGGAAATATATGATATGACTTCATTAATGAAATAGCAAAAAAGTGCATTTATATAAATGTGCTTTATAGATTTACATTTTTAAAAATCTACATCCTTCCCTAATATAGATCTACGCTGCTTGTATTCAGTTACAGAATAATTTAAGGTAAAGGATGAATAGTTCTTTCTTTCACTCTGATTTTTCATGGTATATTTCATCCTGGGTTGCCATGTTCATAGTTTTGCACTTTTTTTTAAATGGGAAAACCTTATTTTCCTCCAACCAAGAAATTACTTTCAATATGGAAATCATTAAAGTACTTGCATTTGGAATTCAGAAATGGGGGGGAGGGAGAAGCCATAAACAGAATAGACTATATGACAATAAGATTAATACTTGAAATCCAAAAGCAATTTTATTTTATTCCTTTAAATTACACATCTTTAACTAATGGAAACAGGATTTCCTAATTCTTATGAATATTCCCTGCTCAGTGTATCTATTTGTATATGTGAGTGTATGTGTATTTTGTGTGAATGTATTTTTAAAAAACACTCTCCTCTTCTTTGGCAACCAAATTTTCAAAAGTTCTGGTAACAAAGGAGTTAAGAGACTAGAATTGCTATTAAAAGATTTATGCTAACCAGGTGTTTCAGTTGCTTGAAAAGTCAACCATTTAACATACAACCTTTCTGTTGTAAATTCTGTACCACAAAAAGACAGATTATACAGTTTTGTATAAAACTATGGTTTAAAAAAATTCAAGAGGATAATGAAAAAAACATTGTGTCCAATTTTTCTAGTCAGTTGCCAAAACATGTGACTCTCAGAATGCCATAGTGTCCTTATATCCAGAAACTCACTTAAAATGTCTCTTGCAGAGACTAAGGAAATGCTTTGGTCCCTTCTGCCATATCCACACCAGAAACAGATCTATGGCTATTCTGATCACAACCATAATTGCGCATAAGTCACGTGAGCAAGTACATTCAAAGAACTGCCAGGTCATCATGTCCAAAAGAGCATCCTTAGAAAAGACTATGAAGCTAACCTATTAACCCTGTTGCCTCCACACTGTATCACTAAAAAACCTGGCTGTTTAGGGAAAGCTGTGGTTTCAGGCTCAGAGCCTTGAGCCTGTCTTATACAAATCAGTCACTAAAATGGAAAAGGGAGAGGGAAAATGGGAGAGGGGGAGTGGGGAATGCCTTTTCACAAAATGAGCATGAGAAAAACTAACCTTGAGGTTAAATGATACAATCATTCACAGGTGGGATTTACTGGTGTTCTGTAACTTTCCATGAAGGGATTTACATATGACCAGAAGAAGCCACGGCTTCAAAAATTCTGGGGGGAAGCTTTTAACTAAGCAGTGAAGTAAGTGTGTCTGTTTGTAGTTATGGAGCTGTTGTGCTTTCTGTTTAGTAGGTCAACATACTGTCGTCGTCTTAATTTGTGTCTGGGCCTATCACGCAAAGGCTGTTGCTTCACAGAAGGTTTTAATCAGAACAGGCAAACCAACAAAATAGGACATCCTGGTCAGGATTACTTTCTCAACCTTGTTTTGAACTATAGTTTTTTGTGTTGTTTTTTTTTTCTTTTTCAGTCAGAAACTTGGCAAAGTCCACAAGCAGCCACTTATTGCAGGTTTAATAAAGGGTAACATTTACCTCAGAAAAAGTGACCAATGGTTGTTCACTGCTCTGGAATGCCAACTGTCAAAAACTAAAGCAATAACTTTGCTTCAACTTCAACTCCTGGGCAATACTGCCTTGTGAACCTACAAACCTTGTTAAACAACAAATGGGCTTCTGTCTTGCTATTGTTAAAGAGAAATCCATGTATGTACAGTCCTGTGTCTAGAAGATAGCAATTCCATACCAAGTAGATGGCAATTACATATCCCTCATATGAAAGAACAAATCTAGAGATGTCATTTCTATTCTTCCAAAATTTCTTTAAGGACTATGACCACATTTCATCTTTCAGGTTCTTAGCATTCTATTCATTCTTACCCATTCTCTCTATTTCTGGATCCGGCAGACCAAAGATTGGTACATTGCTAGTGGAATGAGCTACTGTAAATGAAATAGAAAAACAATTCACTGTCATCAAGAATTATTAGATTCCCATCTGGTTTTTGGAAAATCTTGGATTTAAAGATACAGCTGCTGCCCAGAACTTTCTTTGAGTGTTCATGAGCCACACCATGGTGGTCAAACTTTGCATATAATTAAGTGTTTTAGAACTTCCTTTCTCATATTTTTCTTGGTCTTCTTTTTTTTTAATATACAAGGAAGTCAAGGTCCAAAAAATTTAGGCATCCTCCCAGGAACATTTCACTTGTTTTCATCTGAGGTAAGATTTGAACCTAGTCTTTGTTACTCTTAAGTCCAGGGCTTAACCAATATACAATGTTCTTTCGAGGATTCTTTCAGAAACCCAAATCCAAAAACTAATTCTCATTCCTCTCAAGATGTCATTTGGATTTAACAACATTTAAAAAATATTAGGAAATAATATTAAAGATTACTAAAGAATATTAGAACATATTCTAAATAATGAGATAAAGCAATACTCAGTTAAATTGATTATTCATATACGCTATGCCTGTGTCTGTATGCCCACAAGGGCTTGTATAGGCAGCTGTGGTAGTAGCTATTGGTCAGAACTTAGGATAGATCTCCTGACCATTAATTAGTTCTCAACTGTGACAGTAAATGCTAGAGTGCTTCCTATATACAATGATCACTTTTGGCAGCAACAGAATTAGAACAATTGTTAAAACAGTATAGGAGCGTATACTGGCAAAACCTCCTCTGCTTAGAATTTCATCCTGCCCCAAACAATAAAAGTGTAGGGCAGATGGCTGAAGGAAAATGGTCCTCAATGACTACCAATTCTCAATCATAACTTTTCTCTAATTTGCTCAGAAAGAAGCGGGGGAGGGAAGGAGAGGATTTGAAGGAGAGAACATATACCAAGACAACATATTTATGTGATTCTGTATATGTATATATTTAATTTCTCCATCTAATTTTGCATTTGAATACCTAGAGGCTTCATTTAGCTACAAAAACAAGTTTTGTGTCCTTTTTTTTAAGGCTATCAGTATAAAAAGTTGTACAACTCAAGAGTTGGTTTTCAGCTATGGACACTTGCCACAGAACACCCCTATTTTAAAATAATTTTTAAATGATTAGTAAACATTAGCAATTCACATAAATTAGACATAGTCTAAATAGTCATCAAATGTCTCCCTACTTCAGAGAATTTTGAGAAGGTTACTCATCATTGGTTCTGAGTTCTGAGAAACTGATCATTCAGGCAAGTTTCATTAGGCAAAATTGTTCTAAAATATTGCATGGCATCTCAATATAATATAACCTTTATTTTCATTTATAATGTAATGAGCTGAAGCAAAATGTAATTAAGATGATAATTTTCAATATAATTGCAGATTCAAATTGAAAAATTGTAATTTAGTAAGGAATAAAATCAATAAGGACAAACATCTCTTGGAATTTAAAAAAGAAAGCTCAGAAAATGAATGCAAGTTCCTCAAATGAAGAATATTTGCAATTTCAAATGGAAATGGAAATAAAATCATATGAGTCTACTAACAATCCTAATGGCTACAGTTCACTGTTTGCAAGCATATAAAAATCAATTAGGAATATTCCAATTTTAAATAAAATTAAAGGCAATGCAGAGCATTACAAATTGGTGTGCACTTAAGTGAAAAATGGTGCTATTTATGATCTTTGAATGAAGTCCTATTTGAAAATAGGATCAAATGATGAATATAACTGCATCTTACATCAACAAATGTGCACAGAGACATGGTGCAAATGTTTTGACATATCCAGTCATCTAAGTACTGTTTATTCTCCACAACATTCTCCATTCCTCTCAGTTCCCACCTAAACCATTTCAATTGAGTCTTCTTACAGATATTCCTACCTCTATTGTCTCCTTCTTCAATTTCAGCCTTCAAATTACTGCCAAATTCACCTTTCTGAAACATAGATGTGGTCATGATACTACTCTGCTAAAAGATAAAAAGTAGTTTCTTTCTACCCACTTAGGAAATTTTAAGATCTTTTCTTTGTTATCTCATATTATTCTCATACATACACTCCAGAAAAATTGGACTTCTTATATGTCCTTCATGTCCTCCTTCTACCTTTGTCTTTTGAATTTCTGTCATTGAAAGCTTAACTCAAAATCCCACCTACCCTGGAACCACAACAAGTACAATCTTCCCCCAAGTTTCAAATGACACTTTATTTTTTAATTCTCTAAAATCCTATCATCCTACTTAGACTGGAAATCTGTGATCATAAGGACAATGACATCAAAATTTAGTAACTTGCTAAGCATCTAGCAAAATTCCCTTTATGCCAAAACTTGTGGTCACAGGGAAGAAGGGACCTCATTCACAGTATCAAGGTGTCAAAGAGTGATTGTGGTCACTAACAGGAGAGTAAAAATCTTACCTCACCCTAGATCATACCAACTTGAACAAACCCAAGAGTTACAAGTCCTCAGAATTTACTCTGAAAAAAAATTACATGAAAAAAGCTGAAATTGGGGAATGTGCCCCTTCCATTATGGAAGTAGAACCTCACTTTACCAAAGAATTTAAGTTAATAAATAGATGCAAAATGAGCAAACAGAATACAAAAGAGTCCAACTATAGAAAGCTACTATAGTGACAAGGAAAATTGAAACAAACCCAGAAGAAGGAAAAAAAGTTTTATCTCCTAAACCCAAAGCCTCAAAGCAATATATGAAGAGCTAAAAAGGAATTTTAAAAATCAAATAAAAGAAGTAGATCAAAAATTTGAAAGAGAAATGAGAATGATGCAATAAAATCATTTTTAAAAGTCAACAACTTCATAAAGGAGACACATGGGACTTCTGGGGTGGAAACAAGATGGCAGCAACAAGCTAACATGCTACTGCAACTTTTTCCTACCAAAGATAATGAATTCTTTGCACTGACATTCAAACTCCAAATCCCACCAAGAAAAAGAGAAGATTCAAAGAATCTTTTCAAAAGTAGACCTAGTGGAGGATCTTTTTTAGGAAAAGGGGGAAGTAA
This sequence comes from Macrotis lagotis, assembly GCF_037893015.1. NCBI lineage: Eukaryota > Metazoa > Chordata > Mammalia > Peramelemorphia > Peramelidae > Macrotis > Macrotis lagotis. The sequence continues at coordinate 278,305,191 of NC_133666.1, forward strand.
GGCCCAGGAGGGAGGAAACCAGAAAAGTCAGTGGGAGTCTTATAGCCACAGTGTAGTCCAAGTCCTGACAACTTGACAAAAACAAAGGTCCTGGCTACTAGATAGTAAGCCAGCAGGGAGTGTGCCAATCCCAAACAATTTCTGAAGCCTGGGAACACTGGGACAAAAGACAGTACTGGGTTGGGAACAAACCACTGCTGAGTCAGAACCTGGACATAAAGAAGGAAATAAACTCTGCAAAGGCAAGGCTGGGACTGTATAGGTAACATCTTGACCAATGACAGTCCAGGAATCAGACCCAACTCACAGTATAAAAAGTTTGGATGTATACTCCCAATATCCCAGAAGCAGAGCTAAAACAACAAAGATGAGCAAAAAAGCTAAAGAACACTTACAATTAGAAAACTACTTTACAAACAAAGATGGTAAAATACCATGTTAGAAGAAGAAATCAGTGAAAATTCACTCACAGGAGAAGTCTCAAAAGGGTCTATGCATTGGCCTCATATCCAAAAGCTCATTGAAGATTTAAAAAAAGAATTTAAAAACCAAAGAAAAGAGGAAGAAGAAAAATGGGGAAAGAAAACAAATGAGAGTCATGCAGGAAAATTATGAAAACTTGACCAGAGAATTAATCACCTTTAAAAAGAAAACACAAAAGATAATTGAAGAAAATAAAACCCTAAAAATTAGAAATTGAACAAATATAAACCAATGAATCTATGAGACTACAAGATTCCATCAAGCAAAATAAAAAGACTGAAAAAATTGAAGAAAACATCAAGTACTTTTTAGGAAAAACAAACAATCTCAAAAATAGATCCAGTAGAGATAATCTGCAAATCATCAGATTATCAGAAAGCTTGGATTAAAAAAAAAAAGGGAAACTGTCCAAATCTGCTAGAACAAGCAGATAATATAACCATTGAAAGAAACAAAAAGAACCCTGCCAGAAAAAAAAAAATCCCAGGATAAAAACTCCAAGGGCTGTTATAGCCAAATTCCCAAACCCTCAAATAAAGGAGAGAATACTGCAAGCAGCAAAAAGAAAACAATTTAAATGCAATCAGACTCACACAGGACCTATCAACCTCAATACTGAAGGACCAGAAGACCTGGAATACCATATATCAGAGGGCAAAGGACCTGGAATTACAAACCAGAATCTATTACCCTGCAAAATTTAGCATATACTGTCAAGGGAAAAGATGGATGTTCAATGAAATAGAGAACTTCCAGAATTTCCTGACACAAAGACCATAACTGAACAGAGAATTCAATCATTAATGACTCAAGAGTTTCATAAATAGGTAAATGAAAAGGGGAAGGAAAAAACAAAATGAAAGAAATGTTGGTCAAGACCATCAAATTATGTACAACCCTAAAAGGAAAGATATAACACTTCTAATTCTTGAGAATTTTTCTTCTCTTTGGATAATTAAAAGGTTGAATATAATTGAAGAGATTGGACTTAAAGGATATGGGTGTAGTTGGATCTTGTTTCTCAGTTGAAGAGGTCCAAGATGACTTAATTATGTTTGAGATAAAAAGCACTGATGAAAAGCAAGGTCCTTAATTCTAAATTTAAGTGTCTCCTTATCCTCTGATGAAGACATCATAAACTGGGTGGTCCTGAGTCAGTGTCTCTCATAGCTTACAATCATTTGTAAAGTTCTCAAGTGAGACCTTCAAAGCCCCCAGTACTTAGAGTCCTTTAAGATTCTTGAAGTTCATTAAATCAGGATTTGACTTTAACCCTTGCTTCATCAAAAGAGGTTGTACCCTAGGTGGGAGAGGAGGGGTTAAATGTGAGAGAAAATGGACCTGGGCATAGGGGTACAAAGAATTTAAGAAATGATTTGTTTTTGGTGATACCTTGGCTCATGAGGATTGTGTGTCCTTGGAGGGTACTTGACAAGAGAGTAAAGTAAAAAATGATTGTATTATAATTTGACATAATTTGAGATAATGCTCCCTATCAAGCAATCAAGCAATCAATCTGTAATGATAATCTGATAGCAATATGAGACTATCAAGTAACCAAATAATCAAACTTTGATTGGTGATAACTGATTAATAGTACTTGAATGATAAATAATACCAGGTGAAGAGGTACAAAGATTTATAACTTTAGAGGGAAAGAAGGGGGAGTGCGAACCCTGAGTAATTCTATTTAATAGATTTGGCTCAGACAGGGAATAAGTTACATTCCCACTTTGGTTTGAAAATTTATCCTAATCTACAAGGAAAGGGTGACAGAGGAAGAGAAAGATAAGGGAAGAAGGGACTGATAAAAGGAAGACAAAGGTATGAGTGAAAATAAACTGAAAGTTAAATTTTACACTTAATCTTAGCCAAAAGTCCGAGAAGTGATTGAAAGTTAAATTTTAAAAGAAACATTAAAGGGTAGAGGGAGTAAAATTTTGTTGAAGAGAAATAAGAGTTAAGGAAAGAGAAAAATATAAATAGAGATAGCATGGAGGGAAATACAGAATTGGTAATTTTAACTGCAAATGTGAATGGAATGAACTGTCCCATAAAACAGAAGCAGATAGCAGAATGGATTAAAAAACCAGAATCCTACAATATGTTGTTTAGAAGAAACATATTTGAAGTAGAGATACACATTAGGTAAAGGAAAAAGAATGGTGAAAAATATATTATGCCTCAGCTGAAATAAAAAAAAATCAGGGGTAGCAATCTGATCTCAGATAAAGTAAAAGCAAAAATTAAAAGGAATAAGGAAGGAAACTACATCTTCTTAAAAGACACCTTTGATAATGAAGCTATATCAATACTAAACATGTATGCACTTAGTGGTATAGCATCCAAATTCCTACAGAAAAAGCTGATTGAATTACAAGGAAACATAGACAGCAAAACTTTGATAATGGGGGACCTCAACCTTCCTCTCTTAGAACTATATAAATCTAACAAAATAAGCAAGAAGGAAGTTAAGAAGGTGAATGAAATCTTAGAAAACTTAGATATGACAGACCTCTAGAGAAAACAATGGGGATAGAAAAGAACATATATATTTTTCTCAACAGTACATGGAACTTATACCAAAATTGACCTTGTACAGGGCACAAAAACCTTAAAATCAAATGCAGAAAAGCAGAAATATAAATACACACTTCTCAGATCATAATGCAATAAAAATTACATGTAATAAAAGCTCATGGAAAGATAAACCAAAAACTAATTGGAAACTAAATAAGTTTTAAATGATGGGTGGATCAAATATCAAATAATAGAAATAATCAATAATTATATTCAAGAAAATGATACTAAAGAGGCATCAAGCCAAAATTTATGGGATGCAGCCAAGATGGTTTTACTTTATAACTCTAAATGCCTATATGAATAAAGAGTTCAACAAACTGAGTGTGCTACTCAATATTCTTTTGTTTTTAAAAAAAAGAACAAGAAAAAATCTTAAATAAAATTTTAGCAATGAGACTACAGCAAGTTATTACTGGGATAATACACTATGATCAGGTAGGATTTATATGAGATAGATAGGGATTTCTCAATATTGGGAAAACACTCAACATAATTGAACATATCAATAGCAAAAATGAAAAAGCCTGCTGAAAAAAAGCCTTGATGAAAAAGCCTTTGGCAAAATACAACATCCATTACTACTAAAAACACTAAGAAGTTTAGGAATAAATTGAATTTTCCTTAAAATAATAAATAGTATCTATCTAAAACCATCAGTAAATATTATATGTCTTGGGGGCCAAGATGGTGGAGAGAAGACAGGCAAGGTGCTAGTCTCCTGATCTTCTCTTGATCTTCCCTCATATATAATATGAAACAAACCTCTTAACAGAAATACAATCTACAAAACCCAGAAAGAGAAACTAGGAGAAGATCTACCTCAAGATTTGTCCTCCAGAATCATGGGCAAGTCCAGGTACAGAGGGCAGACTCTGCCTGGAGCCCAAGACAGGGTCAGAGCCTGAGAGCTCCACTAGCCTGATCATCAGCACAGGTGAAAGTCTGAGAACTTGACTAGCTTGATCAGTGGGGAGGACTAGAGCCTGGAAACCTAAAAGAGGGGCAAACCTTACCTGCCACAGGGGCAACTAGGGAGGAGAGACATTGATTGAGGCACTGACAATCTGGAGCTTGCTTGTAGAGTTGAAGGGTGAGTTCCAGTACAGGAGAGCTGTAGCCATACCTTCATTTCAGCTGAAACTTCTTCCCAGAACAAACACAATTACAACCCACCTCTTCCCCAGGCTAAGAACAATAGACCTCCCTCAGTTGTGAAAGGAGAGAGCAATTGCCTTGCCCTAGGTCAAAACCCATCATTGGACAAAGATAAAAGTACTTAACAGCTTCATTTCCCGCCCCCCCCCCCACCAGCCTCCAGGCTAAGGGAGAGGGCCTCAAATTAAGGTCACAGACACTCCAGAGAAAGCAACCAACACAGTCTACTGGCCAGTCCACTTGGGGTTACTAAACCCAGTGAGTAAAGCCTCTAAGGATCTCAACACCAAACCTCTGTGAACCAGCCACTGGCCAACATAAGGTCTTAGGAAAATGAAAAAAGGTCAGAGAAAAGGAGGGTCCATAGAGAAATTCCTAGAAGGAAAAATCCCTAACTCAAAGAGACCTAGTACCTCTAAGGAGAATATGATCCGGTTCAGGAAGGAGTTTAAAAATCAGTAGGAATATTTGGGAGAGACAATTAACACTGTGAGGAGCAAAAATGCTGACTTTTCAGAAACATAGTACTAAATTAGTCTAAGCCATAGGCCTCAGTTTCTATTTCTCAAGAATCAGGTGAGTGGATAACCCAGATTTCCGCTAGAAAAATTATGTCACCCTAACCATATAAGGTGTAAACAAAGACAGATTCTCTTGGGAAAGCTTAGGTACACCCGGCTTCTATTCGGACCATCAAGTTTGACCAGTTGTTATAAGGGTCAGCAGAAAAGACCAGGGGAAATGGGTTGTGGTTTTTGTGGTTTTTTTAACCCCGCTTCAGCTTCTATAATTCTGCTTTTCCTACTCGTGCTCTCTCTCATAGAGAGTTAGGAACTGCCTGCTTCTTGTAAGAATCGAAATAAATTTTAACTCTGCTGCCACTTTGAGAGGACTTCAAGTAGTCATTTTGGGTTAGGGTCCCAATACTCTGCACAACCACAAAACAAATCATTGGAAATTACAATTGGACAAAAACAAAATGAGAATAATTCACTCAGATACTCAACTGGGCAAATATAAAAAGAAAATAATTCTCTCAAAACCTCAATTGGTCAAATGGAAAACTCTTTTAAAAATAGAATTGACCAATTGGAAAAGGAGCTGCAAAAGGTAAATGAAGAAAATTCTTCTCTAAAAAAAAAAAAAGACTGGAATATGTGGAAACTAATGACTTCATGAGTCAGCAAGAATCTGTTAAACAGGGCAGCTAGGTGGTGTAGTGGATAAAGCACCAGTCCTGGGGTCAGGAGTACCTGGGTTCAAATCCAGTCTCAGGCACTTAATAATTACCTAGCTGTGTGGCCTTGGGCAAGCCACTTAACTACACTTGCCTTGCAAAAACCTAAAAAAATAAAAAGAATCTGTTAAACAAAACCCCAAAAATTAAAAAATAGAACAAAATATAAAATACCTCATGAGCAAAACCAATGGCCTTGAGAATAGAATGAGGAGAGATAACCTGAGAAGTATAAGTCTTCCTGAAAACACTGAAGAGAAAAAAGAGCCTGGGCTTAATATTACAGGATTTAGTGAGGGAAAACTGCCATGATATCACGGAACCAGAGGGCAAAATCGTTATTGAAAGAATACATCAGTCCCCCCCTAGAAAGAGATCCTAAAATGAAAACACCAAGGAATATTGTAACCAAATTCCAGAACTATCAGATAAATGAGAAAATGCTGCAAGCAGACAGAAACAATTTAAATACCAAGGAACCACAGTAAGGATTACACAGGACCTGGCCACAGCAACATTAAAGGATGGAAGGGCCTGGAATGAGATATTCCAAACAGCAAAAGAGCTTGGAATGCAGCCAAGAATGCACTATCTAGCAAAACTGAGCCTTCTCTTCTAGGGGGAAAAGATGGGCATTTAATGAAATGGGAGACTTCCAATGTTTCTTGATGAAAAAAAACGGAGTTCAATAGAAAATTTAGACATCAAACAGGAGGCTCAAGAGACACATGAAAAGGTAAAGAATAAAAACTGCTATCCAATAAGATGAAACTGACTATATCCCCTCCTGGGAGAAAGATTCTCATAACTCTTGAGAATTATAACTCTATTAGAGAGAATATACTTAGCCAGAAGTGATGGACACTAATGACTTTTCTTTGACTCCGATAGAATGATTTAAAAACATACCTCCTTAAAAAAGGGGGACAGTAAGAAGAAGGGAGGTTGGAGGGAGACTGAATGGGGTAAAGGTGAATTCACCACCAATGAGGAGGAAATTAAAGTAATAATTCAGAATTCTTTTGCCCAATGCTATGCCAACAAATTTGACAATCTGATTGAAATGGACATATATTTACAAAAATATAAATTGCCCAGATTAAGTGAAAAGGAAATTAAAAACCTAAACAACCCTATCTCAGAAAAAGAAATTCAACAAGCCATTATTGAACTTCCTAAGAAAAAAATCTCCAGGGCCAGATGGATTCATAAGTGAATTCTATTAAACATTTAAGGAACAATTTTTTCCAATTCTATATAAACTCATTGGAAAATAGGTGAAGATGGAACTCCGCCTAACTCTTTCTATGACATCAATATGGTGCTGATACCTAAACCAGGAAAAATATAAACAGAGAAAGAAAATTATAGACCTATTTCCCTAATGAATGTAGATACCAAAATCTTAAATAGAATCTTAGCAAATAGATTACAACAAGTTATCACTAGGTCAATATACTATGACCAAGTAGGATTTATTCCAGGGATGCAAGGTTAGTTCAATATTAGGAAACTGTTAGTATAGTTAATTATATCAATAACAAACCTATCAGAAATCATATGAATATATCAATAGAAGCTGAAAAAGCTTTTTACAAAATGCAGCATCCACTAAAAACAGTAGAGAGTGTAGGAATGAGTGGTTTGCTCCTCAAAATAATAAGTAGTATCTATCTGAAGCCATCAACAAGCATTATATGCAACGGGGATAGGCTTGAGGCATTTCCAATAAGATCAGGGGTGAAACAAGGATGCCCATTATCACCACTACTATTCAATATAGTATTAGAAATGTTAGGTATGGCAATAAGAAAAGAAAAAGAAGTTGAAGGAATTAGAATTGGGAAGGAAGAGACAAAACTCTCACTCTTTGCAGATGACATGATGGTATACTTAGAGAATCCAAGAAATCATTTAAAAAACTACTAGAAATAATTAGCAACTAATGCAAAGTTGCAGTAAATAAAATAAACCCTCATAAATCTGTGATATTTCTATCTATGACTAGTAAGATACAGCAGAAAGCTAGAAAGGGAACTCCCATTCAAAGTAACCTCAGACAATATAAAATACCTGGGATTCTCTCTGCCAAGGCAGACTCAAAAACTTTTTGAAAACAATTACAAAACACTTTTCACACAAATAAAATTAGACTTAAATAATTGGGCAAACATCAACTGCTCATGGATAGGCTGAGCTAACATAATAAAAATGATGATTCTACCAAAACTAAATTACCTGTTTAGTGCTCTACCAATCAAAATTTAAAAAAAAAATTATTTTGATGAGTTAGCCAAAGTTATAAGTAAATTCATAAGGAGAAAAAAAAAGTGAAGAATTTCTAGGGATTCAATGAAAAAAAGTACAAAAGAAGGTGGCTTAGCCTTACCAGATCTAAAATTATATTATAAAGCATCAGTCATCAAAACTGTCTGGTATTGGTTAATCAGTGGAATAGATTAGATGAAATAGAAGGAAATGATTATAGTACTCTGCTGTTTGATAAACCCAAAGAGTCCAGCTATTGGGACAAAAACTCTGATAAAAACTGTTAGGAAAATTGGAAATCAGTATGGAAGAAACTTAGAATTGACCAACACCTCAAACCCTATACCAAGATAAGATCAAAATGGATACAGGATTTAGACATAAAAAAACATTATTATAAGCAAACTTGAAGATCAAGGAGTAGTTTACCTTTCAGATCTATGGAAAGGGAAGCAGTTTATGACCAAGGAACAGATAGAGAACACATTAAAAACAAACTAGATCATTTTGATTACATTAAATTAAAAAGCTTTTGCACAGACAAAACCACTGTAACTAAGATCAAAAGAAATGTAGTAAATTGGGAAAAAAATTTTACAATTTGTATTTCTGACAAGACTCATTTCTAAAATATACAGAGACCTGAGTCAAATTTTCAAAAAGAAAGAAAAAAGATAAGCCATTCCCCAAATGATAGATGGTCAAAGGCTACGCAAAGGCAATTTACAGTTGAGGAAATCAAAGCTATCCATAGTCATATGAAAAATGCTCTAAATTATTACTTATTAGAGCAATGCAAATTAAAGTATCTTTGAGATAGCATCTCACACCTCTCAGACTGGTTAATATGACCAGAAAGGACAATGATCAATGGTGGAAGGGATGTGGGAAATCTGGGACACTAATACATTGTTGGTGTAGTTGTGAACTAACCCAACCTTTCTGGAGAGCAATCTGGAATTATGGCCAAAAGACAACAAAAATGTGCATACTCATTAAACCAGCAATACCACTACTTGGTCTATACCTTGAAGATATTATGAAAAAGGGTAAAAACATCACTTTTACAAAAATATTCATAGCAGCCTTGTTTGTGGTGGCAAAGAATTGGAAATTAAGTAAATGTCCTTCAATTGAGGAATGACTTAAAGGTGGTCTATGTATGTCATGTAACACTATTGTTCTATTAGAAACCAGGAGACATGGGAATTCAGGGAAGCCTGGAAGGATTTGCATGAACTGATGCTGAGTGAGATGAGCAGAACCAGAAAAACACTGTACACCCTAACAGCAACATAGGGGTGATGATCAACCTTGATGGACTTGCTCATTCCTTCAGTGCAACAATCAGGGACAATTTTGGTCTTCATTGGCAAATACCATCTGTACCCAGAGAAAGAGTTGTCGAATTTGAACAAAGACCAAAGACTATTACATTCAATTTTGGGGTGGGGAATGTTATTATGTAATTTCGCCTTCTCTTATATTTTATTTTTCTTCCTTAAGAATATGATTTCTTTCTGATCACATTCAATTGAGATCAATATATACCATGGAAACAATGTAAAGGGTAACAGACTGCCTTCTGTGGGGGGTGGGGGGGGAGGGAAGCAAGAATGGGGGAAAATTATGAAACTCAAAATTAATAAAAATCTTTCTAAAGAAAAAAACAAATATATAATGGGAATAAACTCAGAGTACTTCCAATATCAGGGATGGATCAAGGCTGCCCATTTTCACCATTACCATTCAATATAGTATTAGAAATGCTAGTTGTAGCAATAAGAGAAGAAAAAGAAGTTGAGGGAATAAGAACTGGCAATGAGGAAGCAAAACTTCCACTTTTCTGCAAAGATGGCATACTTAGAGAACCCAAGAAAATAATCTTTAAAACTCCTTGAAACAAGTAGCAAATTCAGAAAAGTAGCAGGATATAAAATAACCTACATAAATTATTAGCAGTTCTATATATGAACAAAAAAAATCCCAAGAGCAAGAGATAGAAAGAGAAATTCCATTTAAAGTAACTGTAGACAACATTAAATATTTGGGAATCTACTTCCCAAGACAAATCCCAAAACTGCAAGAACACAAGTATAAAGCACTTCTCACTCAAATAAAGTCAGATCTAAACAATTGGGAAAATGTCAATTGATCATGGTTAAGTCAAGCTAATATGATAAAAGTTACAATTCTACCCAAATTAAATTACCTATTTAGTGCTACACCAATCAAACATACAAATAGCTATTTGACCAAGCTAGGGGGAAAAAAGTGGCAACAAAATTCATCTGGTCATGAATGCCAAGGGAACTTATGTAAGAAAACAATAAAGTAAGATGGCCTAGTTATACCAGATCTAAAACTATACTATTTAGAGGTGCTCATCAAAACAGCCTGGTATTGGTTAACAAAAAGAGCAGTAGATCAGTGGATTAGGATAGGCCCAAAAGAAACCATAGTACATGACTACAGCAATCTCCTGTTTGACAAACCCAGACATTAGCTACTGGAATAAGAATTAACTATTTGAAAAAAAGTGTTGGGGAAAATTGGAAAAAAAGTATGGCAAAACTAGACTTAGACCCACATCTCACACCCTATACCAAAATAAGATCAAAAATGGGTATAGGATTTAGATGTAAAGGGCGACACCATTGATAAAGTAATAGACCAAGAAATACCCTAACAGATCTATGGAAAGGGAATAAATTTGTGATGAAATAGGAAATAGATTATAAATTGCAAAATGAATGATTTTGACTAAATTAAATTTTAAAAGTTTTTGCACTAATAAAATCAATGCTCCAAAAATCAGAAGGAAAGCAGAAACCTAGAAAAGAATCTTTCTGATATATGTCTCGTTTGTAAACTATATAAAGAATTACATCAAATATATAAGGTTATAAATCATTCCCCAATTGATAAATGTTCAAAGGAGAATAGGCAGTTTTCAAATTAAGACATTAAAGCTATATATTTTCATATGAAAAAATGCTCCAAATCTTTATTGATTAGAGAAATGCAAATCAAACCAACTCTGAGTTATCACCTGTCAGGTTGATTAAGATGAGAAAAAGGGAAAATGATCAATGTTGGAGAGGTTGTGGGAGAATTGGGACACTGATGCATTGCTGGTGGAATTGTGAACAGATCCAACCATTCTGAGGAGCAATATGGAACTATGCCCAAAGAGTAATAAAAATATTCATTCCCTTTGAGCCAACTATTCCAATTCTAGGCCTTGATCCATAAGAAATCATAAAAAATGGGAAAATTCCCATATTTTCCAAAAGATTCATAGCAGTTCTTTTTGTAGTGGCAAAGAATTGTAAATTGAGTGGTTGCCCATCAATTGGCTAAATAAGTTATGATAGGGGGCGACTAGATGGCATCGTGGATAAAGCACCAGCCTTGGAGTCAGGACTACCTGGATTCAAATCCAGTCTCAGACACTTAATAATTACCTAGCTGTGTGACCTTGGGCAAGCCACTTAACTACACTTGCCTTGCAAAAACCTAAAAAAATAAAAATAAAAAAAATTAGTTAGGATACATGAATTCTATGGAATATTATTGTTCTATAAGAAATCATAAATGATCAGACTCTAGAGGAGCATGGAATGAGTTACCAGATTTAATGTTGAGTAAAGGGAAGAGAACCAGAGAAGAATGTAGACATTAACAACACCATTGTAATATGATCAACCTTAAAGGGAGCAGCTCCTCTCAGGAGGTCAGTGAGCTAGGACAACCATAATATATGAGCTATAGACAATGCTATATATCCATGCAGAGGAAGAAAAATAAAATAAAACAAAAAGCAAAACAAAAAAAAAACATCTTCAGAATCTGAAGAATACTTTATTAAAAACTATCTTGTATATCTCTTCCCCTTAATTTTAATTTTTCTTACTAAAAATAACTAATCTGTAAACATGCTAATCAAAAATATGTATGTGCAATGTTAACCTGACTGAGGTGGATGCGAAGGGAGAGTGGAAGGAAATTTTGTAATTTACAAATATACATATGCTTATGGATGAATGTTGAAAAATTTTTATAATGTATTTGGAAAAATAAAATATCAATAAAACAAGTAATATACACACAGAATAAATAGATAAAGGAGGCTCACAAAAAATTACTAAATAAATAATAGAGAAAATAACACCTTAAAAACAGAATAGGCCAAGTGATAAAAGAGATATAAAAATCCAAAAGAGATATAAAAATTCAATTAAGAAAAAAAATCTTGAAAAGCAGAATTAGCAAATGGGAAAAGATATGCAAAAATCCAAAGAAGAAAAGAATTCTTTAGACAGTAGAACTGGCCAAATGGAAAAGGAAATACAAAAGCTCACCAAAGAAATATTTTTTTAAAAAAAATTAGAATTGGGGGTGGCTAGGTGGTGTAGTGGATAAGGCACAAGCCCTGGAGTCAGGAGTACCTGGGTTCAAATCCGGTCTCAGACACTTGATAATTACCTACCTATGTGGCCTTGGGCAAGCCACTTAACCCCATTTGCCTTGAAAAAAAAATCTAAAAAATAAATTAGAATTGAAAAAAATGGAAACTAAAAGTTTTATGAGACATCAAGAAACAATCAAATAAAAGCAAAATAATGAAAAAATTAAAGTGTGAAATATCTTATTGGAAAAACAGCTGACCTGGAAAATAGATCCAGGTGAGAGAGTTTAAGAATTATTGACTCCCTGAAATTCATGATTAAAAAAAAAAGCCTAGACATCATCTTTCAAGAAATTATCAAGGAAAACTGCCCTGATATTATAGAACCAGAGGGTATAATAGAAAGTAAGAGAATTCATTCAACACTTCCTGAAAGTTCCAAAAATGAAAATTTCTAGGAATATTGGAGATTTACTTCAGAGTTCCCAGATCAAGAATAAAATATTGCAGGCAGACAGGATAACACGTGATTTAGCGTGACATGTGAGCTAGAATTACAACCAAGAATCAACTACCCAGAAAAACTTAATACAATCCTTCTAGGGAGGGAAAAAAAGTATATTCAATGAAATAGAGGATGTTCAAGCATTCCTGATGAAAAGATGAGAAGTTATTATAAAAGTATACTATTGGGACAGCTAGAGGTACAGAGGATAAAGCACTGACTTTGGAGTCAGGGGGACCTGAGTTCAAATCCAGACACTTAATAATTGCCTGGTTGTATGACCTTGGGCAAGACACTTAATCCCATTGTCTTAAATAAATAAAATTTAAAAACTAAACAAAGTGTGCTATTATTTAAAAAAACTATCAAATACATGATACAAGAGAAGAATTAAAAGGTAAACAGATACAATGAAATAAGCTTAATTGTTGATATTTGTGACTCTTAATAACTTTATCACTTTAAGAGCTATTAGAAATATTAACAAGATGGGGCAGCTAGGTGGCGTAGTGGATAAAGCACGGACCCTGGAGTCAGGAGTACTTGGGTTCAAATCCGGTCTCAGGCACTTAATAATTACCTAGCTGTGTGGCCTTGGGCAAGCCACTTAACCCCATTTGCCTTGCAAAAACCTAAAAAAAAAAAAAATTAACAAGATTACAACAATTTATCACAAAGATCATACACAAAGACGGGACAATTTATATTAAAAATGCACAGTTGGCTTTGAAACTAAAAAGAGGTTTATTTGTATCCCAAATATCTTGCCAGTAAAATAACATTTTATTTGTTTTCCAATTATATATAATATTAATATGTACCTATCATTTTTGTAAGTTTTTCAACTTTACAATTTTCCCCCCACCCTCCCTTCCCTCCCTCCCCCCCCCAGAAGGCTGTCTGATAGTCTCTACATTGTTTCCATGCTATACATTGATGTAAATTGAATGTGTTATAAGAGTAAATATAAGAGTAAAAATAAACCCCTCCCCCCCCCAAAGAAGATGAGAAAACCTCAAGAATAGAGAGAGAGAGAAAAAAAAATTATACTTCAATCTGTGTTCAGATTTCAATGGCTCTGTCTCTGGAGTGAGCTGCTTTCTTTGTAAGTCCACCAGAGAAGTTGCTTCAATATTTTTCCCACAGTTGCTATTACTTAGCTGTACCTCCACTCTATTTCTCCCCACTCTCATTTATTCTATTTTCTCTCTCCTTTCATCCTGACCCTGTCCAAAAGTGTGTTGAATTTGAATACCCTCTTCCTCGATCTTCCCTCTCTTCTATCACTTATTCCCCCTTTCCCTCCCCCGCCATTCCCCCCTTATCCAGTACCTTTCTTCTTATTTTCTCCAGGGTAAGATTTATTTCCTCACCCTATTAAGTGTGTATGTTATTTCCTCTCTGAGCCATTTCTGATGAGAATGAAGGCTCATTCATTCTCCCTTGCCTTCCCCATTTCCACTCCATTGAAAAAGCTTTCTTGACTCTTAGGTGAAATTTCTTAGCTTCTTCTTCATCTCCTTTTCCTTTCTACCAGTACTTTCCTTTATCACCCATTGACTCCATCTTTTTACTGTATTATACTATTATATTCTGCTCCTTCCTATGTCCTGTCTATATATGCTCCTTCTAACCACTCTTATAAATGAGAAAGTTCATATGAGTTATCAATATCTTCTTCCCATGCAGGAATACAAACAGTTCAATATCATTAAGTTCCTCATAGTTAGTCCTTCTCATCCACCCTTTCTATGGCTGACCAGAGTCCTGTACTTGGGGATCAAGCTCTCTGTTCAGCTCTGGTTGTTTCAATAGGAAAGTTTGAAAGTCCCTTATTTCATTAAAAATCCATCTTTTCCCCAGAAAGAGGATGTTCAGTTTTTCTGGGCAGTTGATTCTCGGTTGTAAACCAAGATCTTTTGCCTTCCAGAATATCATATTCCAGTCCCTATGAACCCTTAATTTCTTAATTTCTTAATGCTGCCAGATCCTATGTAATCCTGACTATGGAGGCTCGGTAGTTGAATTGTTTGCTTCTGGCAGCTGTTAGGATTTTCTCTTTGATTTTGGAGTTCTGGAATTTGGCTACAATATTTCTGGAAGTTTTTCTGCATCGCTCTCATTTCTCCTTCCAATTTTTCCTCCACCTCCCTTAATTGCTTTTCAAAGTCTTTTTAGAGCTCATCCATAGTCTGAGTCCATTTTCTATTTCTCTTGGAGGTTTTGGATACAGAAGCTTCGATTCTGTCATCATCTGAGTATGTGTTTTGATCTTCCAAGGGAATAAAGCAATTCTCTATAGTGATCCTTCTTTTTCTGTTGTTTACTCATTTCCTCAGCCCAAGACAGCACTTCCAAGGCTTTGGGTTTTATGGGGAGTGGGGACATTCTACTGGGACCTCCTACTGGGACCTTTATTCCTCCAAGGTCTTAAGCTCTCTAGCCTGTGCTTTGATATGTGGATTACCCCCCCCCCATACTTCTGTCTGCCCTGGGGCTATAAGGAGGATCCTGCTATCTTAGTATGGAAGCCCAAACTGCAACTTGGATCTGAGTGTAGGCAAACAGCAGAGTCCTATCCCCAGGGAGAACAGAAAAATTTCTGAAGATTTCCCTTATCTTCTCTGGGAGTGCAGACTGCTTTCTCCAGATTCTTGCTGCAGATTCTGCAGCCTGTGCTCCTTAACTCCACACTCATTCTGGTTTAGCAGAGTTCTTTCACTGCCCCTTCAAGCTGTTGCCGGTGATCTCTGAGCTGAGCTGTGCTGCAGTCACAGCTTTTTTTTTCCAACCCCCCTCCCCCCCATGGCTAGAGTCATCATTTGCTTGTTTTTTGGAGTGGGGGGGGGGGGTTCCCAGGAAATGCTGCCTTCACACTGCCCTCTTGCCAGTCAATATTAGGAAAATTATAAACATAAACACCATACATCATAACAAAAATAAGCTCAAAATGGATACATGATTTAGAAATGAAGAATGGGAGATTTCCAGTACCAAGATGGTAGAGTGAGGAAGCAACTACTTGAAACTGCCAATTTCCCCTCCAAACATCCTTGTGAAAATGGTACTTGTAACTCCTAAAAACTTTCTCATTATTAGAGAAATTAGAAGGAATATACAGGCAAGTGTGAATAGAGAAGAGCAGAAGGGGGGAAATTGAATGGAGTAAATTATCTCACTGAAAAGAAGAATGAATGAATGAACTATTTTAGTACAAATGGAAATAGTGGAGGGAAGAGACAATTACAAAGGAGATGTGGAAACAGTGGAGGGAAGGGGCAATTCTCATCAGAATTAGCTCAAAGAGGAAATAACATGCACACTCAGTAGAATATAGAAATAAATCTTATCTATAGGGAAGTAATAATTGGATAAGTAATAACTGGATATGAGAAGGGGTGAGGCAGGACTGTTAGAAAGAAGAATGTTTTGGGTGAGGTTGTTGCCAGAAGTAAAATACTTACAAAGAGGGTGAAAGATAAGAGACAAAGGATAATCAAGGGAAAAATGGGATGGAAGAAAATACACAGTTGATTATTATAAATGCAAATGTAAGTGGGATGAACTTACCCATTAAAAAGGAAGAAGATAATTAAATAAATTAAAAACCAGAATCCTACAATATGCTTTCTACAAGTAACACATTTGAAGTGAAAAGACAAACACAGTGTAAAAGTAGTAAAGGGCAGGAGTAGAATCTATTATGCTGCAGCTGAAGTAAAAATAAAAAAGCAGAGGTAGTAATTATGATTTCATAAAAACTACAAGTAAAAAAATCTAATCAAATGTGATAAAGTAGGAAATATCTTACTAAAAAGTACTTTAGAGATAAAGTAATATCAATACTTTATATATCTGCATCAAATGTATAGGATCAATATTTTTTAAAAACTTAAATGAGGGTGGCATCTAGGTGGCTCAGTGGATAAAGCACCAGCCCTGGAGTCAGGAGTACCTGGGTTCAAATCCCACCCAAGACACTTAATAATTACTTAGCTGTGTGGCCTTGGGCAAGCCACTTAACCCCATTTGCCTTGCAAAAACCTAAACAAAAGAAAAACCAAAATAAATAACTTAAATGAGTTGAGAAATAGACCAAATGGATTCACAAGTAAATTCTATCAAAATATTCAAAGATTAATCTCATTATTATATAAATCATTTTAAGTCCTAATAAATTCCTTCTATGATACAAATAAAGTGCTGATATATAAACCAGGAAGAGTGAAAACAGAAAAAGGAAATTATAGAATATTGATGCAAAATATTTTAAATAAATAATTAGAAAGAAGATGACAGCAATATATCAAGTCTCATAAACTATGACTGGGTATGATTTGTACCAGGTATTGAGGACTTGTTCAATATTAAGAAAATTATCAGAATAATTGATCATATCAATAACAAAGCAAAAAGAAAATTTTGGTTATTTCAATAGATGCAGGAAAAAGCCTTTGACAAAAAAAATTACTAGAGAGCATAGGAACAAAGAAAACTATACTCAAAATGATAAGTATTATCCATCTAAAACCATACACAAGAATTATCTGTAATGGGAATAAGCTAGAACCTTTCCCAATAAGCTCAGGGGTGAATCAAAGATGCCCATTATCACATTGGAATTTAATGTTTTTCTATAAATGCTAGCTATAGCACTGACAAAACAAATTGAAAGAATTAAAATAAGCAATGAGGAAACAAAATTATCACTCTTTGAAGATATCACGGTATATTAAAGAATCCTAGAGAATCAACTAAAAAATACTTGAAATAATTACTTTATTTTTTTTAGGTTTTTACAAGGCAATGAGGTTAAATGTCTTGACCAAGGTCACACAGCTAGGTAATTATTAAGTGTCTAAGATTGGATTTGAACTCAGGTACTCCTGACTCCAGGGCCGGTGCTCTATTCACTGTGCCACCTATCTGCCCCTAATTAACTACTTTAAAAAGTTTCAGAATACAAATTACACCTACATAAATCATCTGAATTTCTCTGTATTACCAACAGAGCTCAGCAACAATGAATAGAAAGAGAAATTCCATTTAAAATAACCATAGATGATATAAAATTCTTAAGAGTCTATCTGCCAACCTAAACTCTTGAACTATATGAACACAAATTATAAAATACTTTTTATGCAAAAAGTCAGATCTAAATAATTGGAAAAAACAATTATTGTTCACTGAAAGACCAAGTCTATAAAATAAAATGAATAATTCTATCTAAATCAATCTACTTATTCAATGCCCAAATAAAATATTTTATAGAGCTAGAAAAATATTATAAGAATATTCATCTTGAAGAACAAAAGATCAAGAATATCAAGGAAAATTATAAAAAATGTGAAGTTGGCCTAGCCAAGTCAGATCTCAAACTTGTTATAAAGCAGTAGCTATCAAAACAATCTGGTACTGACTAAGAAAGGGAGGTGATTCAGTGGAAGAGATCAGATACAAAATGCATTGTGGTAAATAAATTAAAGTTTGATAAATCCCCAAATCCAAGCTTTAAGGGCAAAAAGCCATTATTTGTCAAAAACTGTTGGGAAAATTGAAAACAATATGACAGAAACTCAATATAGATCAACATCTTATGCTGTGAACAAAGATAAGATCCAAGTGGGTATATGATTTAGATATAAAGAGTGATGCCATAAACAAATTGAGATAATATTGAGTAATTTACTTATCGGATGTATGGAAAAAGGAAAGAATTTAGGACCAAGCAAGATTTATAGACATTACTAAATGCAAAATAAAAGATTTTGATTATATAAAGTTAAAAAAGGTTTTATACCATAAAACCCAATGCAGTTAAATGTAAAAGGAAATCAGAAAACAGTGGGGTTTTTTAAATAGCATATATCTCTGATAAAGACTTCATTTTTCAAATATATGGAGAAATGAGTCAAGTTTACAAAAATACAAGTCATTCCACAATTACTAAATGGTCAATAGATGAGCAGAAAGTTTTCAGATTAAGAAATTTAAATTATTTATATTCATATGAAAAATGCTCTAAATCACTATTGATTAGAGAAATGAAAATGAAAACAACTCATATCCATCAGATTTGCTAATAAGACAATACAAAAATCTAATAAGTGAACATGAGGGAAAACCAGGACACAAAAGCACTGTTGGTGGAATGGTGAACAGATCCAATCATTTTGGAAAGCAATTTGGTATTATGCCCAAAGTATCATAAAACTATGCCTATCCATTGACTCAGTAATACCAATATCAGATTTCTATCCTCAACAGATTTTTAAAAGGGGAAAATAATCCATTTTTACAAAAAAAATATTTATAGCAGTTCTTTTTGTGATAGCAAAGAATTGGAAATGGAGGGGGTTGCCCGTCGATTAAGGAATGACTAAGCAAATTGTGTTACTTGGCCATAATGGAATATTATTACAATATAAAAAACTATGAGGCTTATTTCAGAAAAAAAAACTTAAAAGATTTTTATAATTGATATAGCATGAAGTGAGAAGAACCAGGAAAACATTGTACAAAATAATAGCAGTATTATATAATGAAGAACTTTGAGTGATTTAGCTATTCTCAGTTAATATGATGATTCAAGACAATGGCAGAGGACTCATGAAACAAATGCTATCTACCTCCAGAGAAAGAATTGATGATACCTGAATATAGCCCCCCAAAATAATATTTTTTGCCTTTTTTCTTTCTTCTTTCCTTCTTTTTTTCTTTATTTCCTAGTTTCCTTTCAAACTTTGCTTTCTCTGCGTTTACTTATACAAAATGGCTGATATGGAAATGTATTATATGATTGTATGGGTATAATCTATTTCAGATTACTTACTGCTTTAGGTAGGCAGAAGGAAAAGAAGAGAGGAATAGAATCTCAAAACTTTAAAAAAATGTTTAAAATTTTTTTATATGTAATTAAGGAAAACAAAATATTTCAAACAAACAAAAAAAAGACGTGAAGAATGATATTACAATTAAATTAGATGAGTATTGAAAAAAAATAACCTGTGAGATAAAGGAAGAATTCATGATCACAGAAAAAAAAATAGAAAAGTTCATTGAAATTAAAATACATAATTTTGATTATATAAAATTTAAAACTTTTTGCACAAACAAAATAAATTAAGTGAAAATTGGGAGACAGTAAAAACATTTACAGTAATTTTTTTTCTTCTAAACTTCTCATTTCTCAAATATCTAGGAAAATGAGTCAAATATATAAAAAATAGAGCCAATTAGAAATGTATAGCCTGTTCTCAGAGGAAGAAATCAAAGATAGCTAAATCTATTAAAATGCTACAAATCACTATTAATTAGAGAAAAGTAAATTGTTCATTTGTCATCTGTTCTTCCTTCTCAAACATCATGAGATCAGGGAAGTGATGCCATGTCATGCAAGTATATTTCATTTGGGTGAGGAGATGCTGAGATAAGCCACCAGTCTTATTTTCTAGTCTTATTTTCTCCTCCAGAGAAATCTGAGTCCAGTGGTCAGATATGAATCGGAATGACTGGAGATGATCCTGGATGCAAGGCAAGTGGGTTTAAATAACTTTCCCAGTGGTACACAGCTTGGAAGTCTCAAGTGAAGCTGGATTTGAATTCAGAGCCTCTTGACTCAAGGGTTAGCACTCTATCCAATATGCCAACTAGCTGCCCCACTAATAATCAAAGTAAGTTAAAACACCTCTAAGGTACCACCTCACACTTACCAAATTGGATAGTATGACAGAAAGGGGAATGGACAAATGCTGAAAGGGATGTGGAAAAATAAGTACACTAAAGCACTGTTGCTGGAACTTTGAACTAGTTTAACTATCCTGGAAAATAATTTGAAGCTATGCCCAAATAGCTATAAAATTGTAAATACCCTTTGAATCAGATATACCTTACTCAATCTATACCTCTAAAGAGATAAAAGAAAGAAAGAATAAAATGATCTAAATGTCTTAAAATATTTATAGCAGTTCTTGTGACAGCACTTGATTCCCAACAATTTGGGGATGATTGAACAAGTTAGGCTATTTAAATGTGATAGAATATCATTATGAAGGGCAGATTTGCATGAAATAATGAACAAAATTAGTAGAAATAAGAAAACATTATATACAGCACCAGAAATATTGTTTCAAAAACAACTTTTTTTGGACTATTAAAAATACCCAAATTAACAATGAAGGACCTATGAAGGAGGATACTATCAGAGAAAGAAATGATAAATAGAAAAAAGTGTGAAATGATTTTACATGTACACACACAATCACACACACACATTTGTGCCTAATGTGGTGGGGGAGGGGCGAAAAAAGAAAGTTATACAATAATTTTATTACATAGCTAAAAGGAAATATATTTTATTGAATACTATATAATATATAAATATATATTTACTTAATATTAGATATTATTCATTATTATATGTAATATATGATATTATATATAAAATTATCATATATTTAACAAATAGTAAGTGTTAAGAAATTAAATGATACAAGTTAATGTAAGAACTAGAAACAATGTACACCAGAATAAAAGACACAAAAGACTGAAAACTTAGTAACTTTGCCCAGTAAAATGATATACCATAATTCCAAAGAACTCATGATGAAAAATGCAATCTCCCTCCAAGAGAGAGAATCAATGGATTCAGAATACTGAAGCATATTTATCATTCTCTATTTTCCTTACTTTTTTTAATCAGAACATGGCTATTGTGGAAATTTGCTGTGAGTCACTTCATATGTATAAAAGTGTCATATTTCTTGCCTCAACAGGTAAGGAAAGGGGTGAAGGAAGGGAGAGAATCTTAAACAGAAATTAAAATTTTTAAAAAGAAAGAGAAAAGAAGAGAACTGTGCTTTTTTCAATGAAGTACAGGATCACTATTTTTGCTTGTTTTTTTTCTTTTTTACTTTATTGTACTACTTACTCATAATGAACTTTTAGTTCATTAAAACTCCAAGGTATTTTTTTTCCTGGCAAAGAGATTCCTCCATTATCTTATACTTTAGGTTTTTGGTTTTTTTATTTTTGCAAGGCAACCTAGCTGCCCCTATCTTATACTTTAGAAAGAATTTAATCTAAGTGTACAACATGACATTTATATTTAACAAATTTCATCTTGTTAAATCCAGTCCAACGAAAAGTAAATGAAAATGTAATAATTAGGAAATGGAGAAAATGGCTGAAAACTGTTATTAGATATTAGATATTGTTCATTGAAATCAATTTGAATATAAATAAATTGCTAAGCAAGTTTATTTGTGCTAAAATATGCATGCAACTTCAATCTCTTTATCAAATATCATATATTAAATCAATAGTGTTTAAAAGCTTAAAAACTTTTATTGCATGTCATTTGATTTAAAATGGCATGCTGAGTCATAAATTATTTCCATGATACTCCTAAGTATCATTCACAGTTTGTACAAAATCAATCAAATCCTTTAAAAGATCATGGGGGGGTGGTATGGCTAGGTTGCACAGTGGATAGAGCACCAGCCCTGGAGTCAGGAGTACCTGAGTTCAAATTTGACCTCAGACACTTACTAATTACCTAGCTGTGTGGCCTTGGGCAAGCCACTTAACCCCATTTGCCTTGCAAAAACCTAAAAACAAAAACAAAAAAAACAGAACAAAAACTATTTTTTTAAATCATTGGGACTCATAGAGATAAATGTGAAATGTTAAACAGGAAAAGGTGAAACAGACACTACAACTGTCATTGGTACAATTGACCCCAAGGCATACTTTGTGGAAGGTGATGTTTTGCCTTCTAAAGTTAGAATTTATCTCCCTGAACATTCTCTATTTCCCCTATTTACATATTATGGATCTCTCATTCATGAATTTATCTAAACTCTTCCTAAATTTAATGTAAATGTGTTTGGGAGAACAAGAAATTATATTTAATTAAGATTATTTCATGCAACCCCAGCTTCTTGTTCTCTAATATTTTTCCTACATTTCTCCCTTAAAACCAAAGAATGAATTTATGAGACTGAAGAACAACTAACTTTCTGGGCCCCAATAATCAGTCTGGCAGCATGTCTCCTGCCCTGTATAAACAGAGGTTCCTGATATCTTTATTAAAAATATGACAGTGCAGGGTTTCCATTTTGCTCTTATGGATTTCCAAGTGAATTTTAAAAATGCATATTATGTAAATTATTATTTTAAATTAATTTATATCTTTATACATTTCAAAGCATTTCTCATTAATTATTTGGCAAGATGTAATAGAGAGTCATCAAGTTTAACTTTGAAAATCTTGATAAGACAGAAATTTTCTTGTCTCACAGTCCTCATTTATTAAATAGGTCCCTTTCAGTTCTAAGTGAATTTGATGATATTATAAAATATATAAAATAGTAAATACTCTACAAAACAATAATGATGATTAATAATCCTCAGTACTGGTCAGTCAGACCTAATCTGTAACTCTTCTAAAGATGAGAAGGTAATTAGTGGTGAGAGAGTCTCATCAATCTGGGTTCAACACTAAGTCCAGTCAACTCCATGAAACAAAGCAGTTCCACTCTCAAAGAAATAGCTTTTAGGGAAGAATGTTTCAACTCATTGACATCAAGATGAAAAAAAAGTAGGGAAACCCAGAAAGTAAATCAAGTTAAAATTTGCAGGGTACTACATTTGCATATATAATTATGTGACAAGATTATCTTTTAGGTTCCCAAAGCAGATGTTATTTTCTCTTTATATCCAGATGCCTTTTTGCTATACTGTGCTTTAATTACTTATTTAGCGAAGTAATTACTTATTGAAATCCTCCAGGACCAAGGTTTTTATTTGTATGGTCACACCCTTCCCTAAAACAGATTAATTCATTTTATACTTTAGTAGACTTTAGGAATTGTTATGCCCTCATAGTTAGCTCTTTGGTGATGCAAGTCTCATTATGGCCTGCACTATCCATGCAAATGGATGCAGGCCTTCCATACATTCTTATCCTGTGCAATTATAATTCATGGTATTCCTTATAATTCATCACAAAGAATCTCTCTACCATATGCCTTGATGGTCTTCTTCAAGTTATTCATTTCTCTATACTACCAATGTACCACTAGAGGTGAGGTAAGTTGGTTAGGTATTATTCTTATTTCACACATATGGAAACAAAAGCAGTTTTAAAGACTTGTTCAGAGCTCTACAACTAATTAGCAGAAACAGAATATATAAACTAACAACATGCTAGCTACTTACTAGAATTATTTCCACTAGTCATATCACTGAAAGTTAGGATAACAATTCATTTTTATAAAAATAAACTTGGAAAGATGCATAGATTTTCTGGTGGATTTTTTTTTCAGATTTGCAGATGGCACAAAGAGAGGAGGATAGCTAGCATACTACAAAATAGACTTCCAAAAAACTTGACTATCTAGAACTTTGGATTGAATCAAATGAAAAGAAATTTAAAAGGGATAAATACAAAGTTCTACACATGGATTCAAATATTTACCCCATAGGGAAGAGTCATTGTTAGACCTTTAGTTGAAAAAATCTAGGGACTTTAGGGGACTACAAGTTCCTTAGAAATCAGTAGTATGATGTGAAAGTCAAATTTGTTAATACAATCATTGATTGAATTGAGAGACATAGTCTCTGTCCTTGTCAGACCATATCTGGAGTATTTCATTCAATTCTGAGAGCCATTTCTGTTGAGCTCCTTTGGGAAGACTGACATATTTATATACACTTGATAGCAATGGAAATAGATCTAATAGTTTTGAACCAAAAGCAATTTGGAATTATACCTACAAAATTATAGAAAAGCACACATACCCTTTGACCTAGTAATACAAGTAGACTTATATGCTAAGGAAATAAAAGAAAGAGATAGGGCCTATATGTACAAACGTTTATAGTGATCACCTTTTATTATAGCAATAAAATGAAAACAAAGTGGATGTCCATGGATTGAGATATGTCTACACAAATTACATGTGGAGAGACAAGAATAGGTCAGCCATTAAAGTGAAGAACTCTAAATCCATTCTACATGAGAATTAGGTCAAGTAATTGGGGAATTTTAGCTTGGAAAAAGGAAGACTTGAAGTTGAGGAATATGTGAGAACTGTATTAAAGTATTTTAAGGACTAGTGTTTCAATTAAATTAGTTCTGTTAAAATTCCTCTAATAGAATAAATAATAGTGAGTAAATGCTACAAAGACAGATTTAGGCTCATGACTGGAAAATATCAATTAGAGATAGTCAAAAGTCAAAAGAGCTACTTCAGGAAATGGCATTTTGCTTTCTCCATGGAGGTCATCAAATAAGGGATGAATGAAGACTAGATCAAAATGCTACAGGGAGAATTATTTTTCAGGTAGGGGTTAGAATAAATGAATTTATAAGACCTTTCCAATATTGAAGTAATTTGATTTTGACTCCCTATTTGATATGGTTTTCCATCTGAATTGAATTTAATTGAAATGAAGGGAAATAAGAAATTTTGAAAGGAGGAGGAAAAAAGCAAAGGAAACCAAAATTTATTCATCAGATTTTAAAAGCAAGTTTCTTCTAGAATTCACAACTTGCTGAGTTCATAGCACTTGCCACAACAAATTTTGATCCTTCTATCCACTCACTGTTCAATGTACTAAGTTCCAATTATCACTTAGGGCTATTTTCATCATTTCTTTTCTTTTTTTTCCCCCAATTACATGCAAAAATAATTTTCAATATTCATCCTTTTGCAAGCTTTTGAATTTCACATTATTTTTATCTCTTCCCCTTCCCTCAGCCCTCTCCATGTTAGTGAACAATCTGATATAGGTTGTATGGGTATAATCATATTTACATATTTCCATACTAGTCAAATTGTGAAAGAGGAATTAGAACTAAGGGGAAAAAGCATTAAAAAAAACATTTTAAATGAACATGGTGTGCTTTGCTCTGCATTCAGATTCCATAGTTGTTACTCTGGATGTGGATGGCATTTTCCACAACAGATCTCTCAAAAATGTCCTTGATCACTAATCTGCTGAGAGGAGCTGCATCCATCATAGTTGATCATTTCACAATATTACTGTTAATGTGTACATTGCTCTTCGGACTCTACTCACTTTATTCAGCATCAGTTCATCCATGTCTTCCCAGACTTTTCTAAAGTCTAGCTGCTCATTATTTCTTACAAGACAAAAGTATTCCATCACATACATATACTATAATTTGTTCAACCATTTCCTAATTTATGAATATCCCCTAAATTCCCAATTCTTTGCCACTAAAAAAAAAGTTGCTAGAAATATTTTTGTACATGTGGTTCTTTTCCTGTTTTTTTTTATGATCTCTTCGGAAAATAGATCTAGTAGTGGTACTGCTGAATCGAAGGGTAGGAACAGTTTTATTGTTCCAAATTGCTCTACAAAATAATTGGATCAGTTCACAATTCTACCATTAGTGCATTAGTGTCCCAATTTTTTCATATCCTCTTCAAAAATGATCATGTTCCTTTTTGTTCATATTGGTCTATTTGAGAAGTGTGAGTTGGTACCTCAGAGTTGTTTTAATTTGCATTTCAATAATCAATAATGATTTGGAGTGCTGTTTCATATGACTATAGCTAGGCTTAATTTCTTCATCTGAAAACTCCCTGTTCATATCCTTTGATCATTTAGCAATTGATGAATGACTTGTAATCTTATAAATTTGACACAGTTCTCTATTTTTGAAAAGTGTCCTTTATCAGAAACACTAGCTGTGAAGAATGCTTCTCAGTTTTCTGCAGACCTTTTAATCATGTCAATATTGGGTTTTGAGCAACATTTTTATATTTAATATAGTTGAAATTATCCATTTTGTGATTTGTAATGTTCTCTATTTCTTGTTTGATCATAAACTCCTTCCCAGTCCACAGATCTGACACAGATTTTTCATTGTTCTCCTATTTGGCTTATGGTATCAGTCTTTATGTCTAAATCCTGTACCCATTTCAAAATTTAGATATAGATATAGAGATAGAGATGGATAGATGAAGATATATTTCATAGATATTGATATATTAGATATAGATATAGATAGATATAGATGATATAGATAGATATAGATGATATAGTGTGAGATGTGGGTCTATGCCAACATTTTCCCACCATTCTATTTTCCAGTTTTCCCAGCAGTTTTTCTCAAATAGTGAGTTCTTATCTCAGAAGCTGTGGTCTTTGGGTTTATCAAACAGTAGATTACTATAGTCATCTATTACTGTTTCTTTTGTACCAAAATCCCAGTGATCCATTTCTTCATTTCTTAGTCAGTACATTTCTTTTCTCCAGATGAAAAAATGATCTTTCTCATTTTCAACCAGCAAAAGAAATTTCTGTTTTCTTTTCATGCAAGTTCTCCAGTAGGATGAAGGGATAGAGAGGATTTCTTTGTTTTCCTAGGCAATTTTGTTCACTTTTAAAAAGTCATCTGTCCTTCATGGTAACTCTAGCTGGATTTCTATATCTCTTCTCAGATTCCTACTATGTCACAGTAAATGATTATAATGTTTCCTCATCCATCCACTTTATGTTCATCACCCAAGCCAATTGTATTTTTTTAAAGTCACCCATTAATCACTTATATTGTATCAGTCCTGCTAAACATTAGCATCTACATGGAAGCAGGAAATTTAAGAGTTTTCTAATTGTATTTATACAAGTCCTGAATGTGTTTTTATTGTTTGACATATATTTTATGCATTTTCTAGTATTTTGAAAGATTTTCCTTATCATTTCCTATATTTTTGTAGCATCATACTGAAATTATGGTGGTTTATATTGATTTATTTTATATCTTCCTAATATAATAAAAACATATTTATTTTTCAAATGAATTCCTAAGTAAGCCATTTGTTATTGGCAAATAGGAAAAAATGTTGTATACCCTTGATAATATTTAAAAACTATTTTTCTTATTAACTAGAAAATATTCAATAAGCATGAATGCCTCCCTGTATAATGGAGAAAACCTAGGGATTGTAAATGAAACCTCAAATTTACCTCAAAAGAGGTGGAACAAAAATTGTTCTTTTTCATGCTTTCCCTATACATAATTGCAAAATGTATATTCTTATAATTCCCTCTGATTTGTTTATTGACTTTTTAAAATCTAGATTATTTGAAACTTCTACTATATTGTGTAAGATATTGACTTGTTTCCAATATACCTTCCAGTTTTTTCCAAAAAAAAAAAAAATTGTGAATTAGTATGAGTCTACTACAATTGTATTTTAGCTTAGTTTTATTGAAAGTTATATTTTTGTGTTCAATTAGTTCTGGATCTTATATACCAAATTTACTTTATTGTTTAAATTTTCTATTGCTTGAAATAGTATCTACTAATTATGATGGTTATTGTCTTATAGGATAGTTTGAGATCTGGCATTACTAGTTTCCCTTGATTGCCACTTTTAAAATTATTTCACTTGAGATTTTTGAGATTTCTGCAGTTGAATTTGGGTAATATTTTGCCTTAGTTTGATTGTTATGTAACTGAATCTCTAAATTAGACTACTAAGTATTGTCATTTTTTTATTACCATGATCTAAATGTAAACAATTTCTCTCCACTTACATTATTTTTATTTATATAAAAATATTTTACAGTTGTTTTCATATAATCCTTATGTGCCTTTATAAGTGGACTCACAAATATCTTACATGTAGTAATTCTAAATAAGATTTTCCTTATGTTTCCTTTGTGGAGAAAGACTAGTGATCTTTGTAGATTTGCTACATTATTTGTCATTGTTTCAATAAATTTTAGTTGACTTTAAAATCTTCTAAGTCACATCAAATTCCCTATAAAAGTCATTATTTTTCCTCCTTGCATATAATCATTCTTTTTATTTTTATTATTTTTACTATATCTAATATTTCTAGAACATTTTAAATATTGTAGCAACTTCACATATCCTCACTTGATACTTTTTATCTTATTTGAAAGACCTCCAGAATTTCCCTATTACAGGTTATGTTTGTTTGTTTTTGGTTTTAGATAATATTCCCCATATTAAGGAAAATGATATTTATTATTATCTAATGTTTTAATACAAAAGTGTATTATATTTTGTCAAAATTATTTTTGCACCTATTAATAATTGTGGGATAGCTATTGCTTTTATTAATATGATTTTTAAAATAATTTCCATGTTATTGAACCAAATATGTAGAGAGAATATAAATCCAAAATGATCATGGTGTAATGGATAAAGTGCTGGACTTGGAGAGTAGATGATTTTGAATCTCACCTCAGACACTAGCATGTAAATTGACCATTTCTTTTGGCTAGCATTTATTTGGACATAATTGTATCTTCTAATTTACTTTGCTTCATGTTCATTTTTATAACTATTCTTTTTTCATTTTTGTTATTACAATATAGTTTTTCTTTCTTCTTATTAGATTACCTTATAATTTGTCTATTTAAAAAAGTCTTTTATTCTTTCAAAGTTTTCTTCTTCCCAATTTTGCTTATGTATTCTTTCATTTTCAGGATTCTGTTTTGGCTTTTAATTCAGGTATTCTTATGTGTTGCTTTTCTAGGTTTTTTTAAGTTTCATGTCCAAATCATTGAAACCTTTTTCTCTTTTGTTAGTGAAACTTTTTGACATAAGAACTACTTTGACTACATTCCAAGAGGTAGTATGCTATTTCATTGTTGACATTTTCTTTAATAAAATTATCTGCTATTTCTATGATATATCACCTAACACTAATTCCTTATGATTAAATTACTTGATTTTAAAATTTGGATCCTTTCTTCAGAGATTTTTGTTAATTATTATTTTCATTGCTTTGTGGTTGGCAAAGTATGTATTTAATATTTCTTCTTTTCTGCATTTATGAGGTTTCATACCTAGCATATGGAGATTTTGGGGGCTATACACAGTCAAAAAATTGTGCACATATATTTCTATTCCCATTCATTAATTACTAGAAATCTATTATATTTAACTTCTCTAACTCTATTCACATTCTTAAATTTCTTTTTTTTATTAATTTTTTATTATTTTTTTATTTTAGTCTGGAATTAAGGTCCTAAATTATAGTTTGACTTTTACTTCTTTTAATCTGAATAACTTAAATCAAATACAAAGGTGGTATTGTTCCATTTTTGTGTACTTATTAAATATAATATTAATTCATTCACTGTAGAACCTCTAAGCATAACATAATTCACTAGTTTCTCCTGTAAATTTTTCCTTTGCTGTTGCCTTGACTGAGATCATTATTTCTACTCCATTTTAAAAAATGTATTAGAAGTAACTTGAATATGATTCTGTTTCATTTCATTGTTTTAATGCTATGTGACACTTTTACCAATTTTTGTTTCCTACAAACAATATTTTGTTGTTAACCCTCCTCTGTTTAATATGTGAGTTTGTTTGGATTCATGTTCAACATTATGATAGTTTATTTCCTTCTTTCACAACCTTATATATTTTTCCTCTTTCACTCTCAGATGCCTCTTTGTAACAAAGTAGGAAGAAAGAAATCTGAAAGCTCTGGTAATCTAAATAGTTATCTGTTTAAAGATAACTGTCCCTTCTTTCACCTCTAAACCTTTG
This sequence comes from Macrotis lagotis, assembly GCF_037893015.1. NCBI lineage: Eukaryota > Metazoa > Chordata > Mammalia > Peramelemorphia > Peramelidae > Macrotis > Macrotis lagotis. The sequence continues at coordinate 278,335,405 of NC_133666.1, forward strand.
CATAGATCTCTTGTTCTTGCACATTTTTCCTCTCCTTTATTTGCTCAATATAATCAGCCCTCCGTAGTTGAAGTTTGGTTTGTTTGTAATTATTACAATCCCAGCTCTATCCTACTCCTATACCCATTTCCTCTCCTTCACCCTAGCTGAGTTCAATACATTTGCACATCAAACTCTTGATTTGTGTGTTCTATACATTATACTATTTAGAAAAGAATAAGCACATGAGATGTTTGATTTCCTTACATCTTATTCAATGTTTTTGTATTATGTCAAACACTGAATCCCCTCCCCATTTTTCTCTTTCCTTCTCTATCATATCCCTTTTCCCCTCCTATTTCCCTTCCTCTCTTAAAATCAATAAAACAGAATAAAATAATACACACACACACACACACACACACACACACACACACACACACGCAGCCTAGGTTTGTATTAATCTCCTTTGTGAAGACATTAGAACTCTAGGATTCTAAAAGACTTTTGTCTTCTCTCTTCTTATTGGAATATAAATATTTCATTATCATTTAGTTCCTTCAAATTGTTCAAATGCATTTACTGCATTGCTAGAAAAGGAAATGACAAAGTACTCCCATATCTTTGCCAAGAAAATCTCAAATGGTAAAAAGTATAAAAGAGTTAGGTAAGAGTGAAAATAATTAAATAATAAAAATATTTCATCTGTGTTTGCATTTCAAAGATTTTAGTAAGCTCTATTCTTTCCATGAGGAATCTTAAAAAAATCTAGTCAATTAAAGGAACAATTTTCCCTTGGAGGGTGCTACTTAGTGTTAACAGGTTAGCTATTTTTAGCTCTATCTTTTGGCTTTGGGAACATTATAGTACAATACTGTCTCTTTTTTATGCTAGTTACTGCAACTTTTTTAATTCTGACTATAATCCTTGATATTTGAAATCATTCATCATATTTATTTTACAATTTTTTTCTGATCTGCAATCTTCAATTTTTACATAAGATATTTCTACATGTTTTCACTTTGAGTTTTCTTTAAGGAGATGATTCATGTTTTCTCTCTATTTTTCCTTTACCCCTATTTTGCTTTATATGGGTTATAATTTTTTTATTTCTTGAAACAAGAAATGTTACTCACATCCTTGTTTGGCTATGGTTTTCATGGAGTCCAATGATCATTAAAGAATCTTTCCTCCACCCTATTTTTTACAGATAAGGTGTTTTTTATACTAGAATCATTGAATTTTATTCTATAGTTTCAATCAATTTGGTTCAAATAGTTCATATTCATAAAATCCTATCAATGCTTTTGCATTCTATTTTGTCTTATCTTTTATCTTTTATTTTAATTTACAATTTTGTTTATTTACACACTACTAAAATAGTCTTGTTGTAAGAGTAAGCATAATCCCCACTTCCACCACAAAAATAAAAAAAAACCTGATGATAAATAAAGTGAAATATAGAGGAAAAAATATGCTTCAGTCTGTGTTCAGATACCATCAACTCTGTCTCTGGAGTGGATTACATACTTATCATACAGCCAGCAGTTACTTCCATATTTTTCCACAGTTGCTTTTGCTGATTATAATTCCCTCCATCCATTCCTCCCTACTACCATTTAATATATTTTCTCTCTCCTTTTACTCTGTCCCTTTTCAAAAGTGTGCTGTGGGGAAGTTGAGTGGTCTAGCTTACAGAGCACCATCCCTGGGGCCAGGAGACCCCAAGCCTACATTCCACCCCAAAGACCTAGCAACCATCCAGCCCTGTGGTCCTGGACAGGCCACCCAATCCCACAACATTGCAAAAAGTAAAGAAGAAAATGTGTTATATCTGACTATCCTCTTCCATGATCTACCCTCTCCCCTATCACCTCCATGCCCCACCCCTCCCCATCCCCTTTCTCCCATCCCCTTTTTCTCCTTTTTCCTCTAGATTTCTATACCCAATTAAGCATATGTGTTGTTTCTCATCTGAGCCATTTCCATTGAGAAGGAAGGCTCCTTCATTCCCCCTCAGCTTTCCCCCTTCCATATCATTGAAAAAGCTATTTCTTGACTCTTTTACATAAAATATATTAGCCTATTCTACCTCTCCTTTTCCTTTCTCCTAGTGCATTCCCTTTTCTCCCATTGACTCCATTTTTACAATATAGTATACCTTCAAATTCAGTTCCCTCCTGTGCTATGTGTGTGTGCTCCTTCTAATTGCTCTAATAAATGAGATGGTTCATATGAGTATCATCAGTATTTTCTTCCCATGAAAGAATACAAGCACTTCAAAATCACTAACTTCTTCATAATTAGTCCTTCTCATTCACCTTCTCTATACTTCACCTGAGTCCTGTACTTGAAGATCAAACTTTCTGTTGAGCCCTGGTTATTTCAACAGGAAATTTGAAACTCCCCTATTTCATTGAATGTTCATCTTTTTCCCCCTAGAAAAAGATGTTCAGTTTTGCAGCTCTTTTACCTTCTAGAATATTATATTCCAAGCCCTGTGAGCCCTTAATGTGGATGCTGCTAAATCCTATGTGATCCTGACTGTAGCTCCATGAAATTTAAATATTGTCATCTTCCAAGTGTGCATTTTTATCCATGGAACCAAAGTAGTTGTCTATGGTCAGATTCCTTTTTTCATTTCCCCAGACTGTACCCTGGTTTTGGGGGTGCTTCCTGAACTTTTGAATATTATTGGGACACCTCTGCAAGGGTCTCAGTTCCTTCAAGGTCTTATGAGAGGCTCTGACTGCTCTCCTGAACTGTGCTTTGGTCTATGGATGACCACAAGCACATTTCTCTGCACTGGAGTGGTGAGGAGGGTTCCTGCTCCACTATGGCAGTATAGGGGCCCAGACTGTTACCAAGGTCTGAATATGACAAGGCACCAGAGTCCTGTCCCAGGGACAGAAAAGAGACCTCAACAGCTTCCCCCAACCCCCTTGCCTTTCATGAACTGAGTGCTCTGGGAACAACTGCTGGGTAGCTCCCTGTGGGCCTTCTTCCATTTCCTGGAATCTAGGCTGCACTGATGGACACAGATGCAATGAGGACCAAGATGGCCTGGGCTTCATGCTCACTCTGGCAGAGGTTTCCCCTGCTGATCTTCCAAGTTGTGCTTGTTATGCCCTGGGTTGGCAGGTCAGGAAATTGCTTCTGCTTCCAGGAGCTGGCACTCCCAGGGACCCAGGCATCTCTCGGGCTGTTTCAGCAGGTTGGATCTCCTTCGCTTTGGCATGGTAATCCTGGCTGTGTTTCCACAGAGCTTTCCCACAATCTTCCAGGTTACCTTTGTCTGCAGAATTGCCTCATTGGTTTGTTCTTTAGGTTCTGTCTCTCAAAAATTTAGTTAGAGTCATAATTTTAGTTTTTTTGTAATATTTTGGAGAGAGCTCCTGGGAAATCCTGTTCTCATGCCTTCATCTTGGCTCCTCTCTTTACATTCTATTTTTTCGGTGAGTCCACCCTGTGAGGAAAGATCTCCAACTTTGGTTCTAGGTTATTCTTTTTTATATTTTTTCTCCCAGACTTTTATTTCACTTTTATTGTTTGCTTTATTTCTTCTTCTTTTGTAGTCTTTGTGACCAAGCCATTTCTTTCTTTAGTGATTTACTTGTAGTTTTTGTGAGGTTATTCTCTTCTGCATTTATCACTCTTTTTTTAGAATTTTTCAAGGCAAATGGGGTTAAGTGGCTTGCCCAAGGCCACACAGCTAGGTAATTATTAAGTGTCTGAGGCCTTATTTGAACTCAGGTACTCCTGACTCCAGGGCTGGTGCTCTATCCACTTTGCCACCTAGCTACCCCCATTTACCACTCTTAATCTATGTTATTTCATAATTGTATTTGGTGCTTTATTTTGTGCCCTCATATTTTCACCCTAGTTTCTTCAAATTCTATTCTGGAAAGTTTTTCTGGATGTTTTTCTTAAGCTTTGTTAGGTTTAATCTTCTCTGTAGTTTACCTGCTTCCATTACTGATGATTTGGTTGGGATAGTTAATATTAGTGACTACCTATTTCCTCAATGCCTTGCTTCTTGGTCTCTTTGTGTTTCATAATTTTTCAGATCTCATTTAGTCTTTATCTGTTTATCCTTGTATCATCCCCAATTGGGAGTTGATTTTGTCCCTTTTAGGTCTTTAACAGGAACATGGTCTTAGAAACCATGGGTGGTCTTACACTTCCCCATAATTTCTGTTACACTTTTGGTGCTGTTTCCAGTTATGACTTCAACTATGTTTGGAAGACTGTATAACCAAATATCTTTTTTTGTAACTGCATAGTAACCTATGTATGTCAGAATTCTCTATCCTAGTTGTGCTTTTGAAGGACACATTCAAGATTTGGTTTTAGTTACACCATTATTAGAGATGATGCTGGTGTACATTGGCTTTGTTCAGAGGATTGAATATATTCAGATGGTTTGTTGGCAATTTTATACTCTCTTCCCCTATTGTAGTCTAGTTGAAAGAGCTCCCACTCATTTCCATAAAATGACTATTGCATATTATATCACTGAATCACTGATTTCTTTTTGGTATAGTCTAGTTTCCAGAGAGTCCATTACTTGGGTAAAATTTACCATTTTGTATCCCCAGGCATTTATTTTCATTCCAGTTCTCTTATGCAGAAAATTTAATTCACTTTTGTCTTTTACAATTTCTTAGAATTTTATCTCACTATGGTTTTCAATTAAGAATAATTTGTTTTTTATCTCTTTCACCCCAAATTGAACAACAAAGAAAAGTCACATAACAAATATACATAATCAAGCAAAGCAAATTCCTCTATTGACTGTGTACAAAAATACATTAATGATTCTATATTTTGAATTGATCATTTGTCAGGAGGTGAGTTCTTTCTTCATTTCTTTTAGACATTTGTGTAGTCCATGTAGAAAATACATTTTCCCTTTCAGTCATTCCATATAGTTGTAATCTCACATGCTTTTTAGAGATTACTAGATCTAAAATAACTTTGCATGCATGTAGTTTTATAGTTTACAGAGACTTCATTATTTAGGCAACACTGACTACTTTCTTTTCTAAGATATTTATTTTTCTTCTGGTTCTCTTCTCCAGAGATGCTGGTTCATTTTCAATCAATTTAAATAAGAGATAAAAACCTTTGACTTACTCATCTCTCCAGATTTGGTTTTTAAATTGGGGTCTATGACAAGTCTAGACTCTACATTATATTGCATCTTTGGATGGAGTGTTAATTTGCTTTGTCCTGCTTGATGCCTTTGTGTTTCTGTGCAGGACTCTACCTGTGTTTATTGTTTCCTCTTTGAGACACTTTTTTTTATATTTTTCAAGGCAATGGGGTTAAGTGGCTTGCCCAAGGCCACATAACTAGATAGTTATTAAGTGTCTGAGACCAGATTTGAACCCAGGTACTCCTGACTCCAGGGCTGGTGCTTTATCCACTGCTCCAAGTAGCCATCCCTGCTCGGGGACCTATCCGGAGCCTTCGCCTGGATACATACCTTTCCCCGGTCTTCCCCGAACAGGGACCAAGGGAATTTCCGCCTGGCCTCCCTTAACAGGGAGAAGAGCTGGACAGCCTCAGATTAATTTGAGATTAATCTGGGATGAAGTTATGGGGCAGGGAATGGGTTTTCCCCTGATTAGACCCGAAGAAAAGGCAGTTCTAGCTTGTCAGTTATATAAATTAGGCAAGCGGCATCAATTTAAGCCACATATTAAGCAGTGCCGTGAATTTGTAGATAAGGTGTGGGGGTTCTCCCCTTGGTTAGAACATTCAGGGATTACCAAAGAGAACTGGGAGACAGTTGGGCAACAGCTGGCTTCTTTTGATGAGTCAGGCCCTGGAATCCTAACTGACCAGGACTTCTCCTTTTATTCTCTCATAAATACAATGTTACAGGGGGGTCCTCGTCCCTGTGGGCGAGAAACAATTGGCACACAAGTGGGAGAATCATTAGGAGAATCTTCTGAGGAGGAGGGTTGTAATAATCCTCCTCCGATTTATCCTTGGGCAGAACTTAGAGAAACTTATAAGAAACATAATAAATATGGAGTTGGGGAAGAAGAAGGAGGAAGTAGCTATTTGGAGGACAGAGCAAGAGCTAGGAAGAATATGGAGGAAGTTAGAATCAGGGCTGTGGCGCAGCAGAAATTAAGACCCAGGACTGTGGCGCAGCAAACATTGAGAAAGGAGGAAGTGTTTAGGCCACTTATGTCATCTACCACCCCTATTTTGGGGGTGGGAGGCCACCAAGGGGCTAGAAAAGCAGAGCATCATTTAAGATGGAGTTATGAAGGACAAAGTGGTTTTATTCGTCCCTTAAAGATTACGGGACTAGGCTCTGCCCTGTGGGGTAGAGATTTGTTACATCAGTTACAATTGTATCTTACCACCCCTGAACATTTGGCAACAAACTCCTAGGGGCTACTGTTATGGTGAGCTGTCCAAAGATTACTTGGAGGAGTGATAACCCTGTGTGGGTGGAACAGTGGCCCCTTTCTACGGAGAAGCTCACCGCATTAAAAGATATAGTTAAGGAATTATTGTTACAACACAGAATTGAGCCTACCACCAGCCCTTATAATTCTCCAGTATTTGTAATAAAAAAAAAGCTCTCCTCTTCCCCAGTCCCCTCCCTTATCTAGTCTTCTGTTCCTCCCCCGAGCTCCTCCCCTGTTCCTCCCTCATGGGCGGAGCCACTCCTGTTACTGGGGCGTTCCCAGCACCCATGTGGGCGGGTTCACACCCCCAGGCGTCTCCTAACCCATAGGTGGCCAAGGTCCAGAGCTGGGTCCAGAGCACATCCTGAGACACTTTTGATAAGAGTAAAGTTCAGGCATTCCCCAACACCTCCCACATCTTTTCCTCCACTGTGTTAGCATTTTCTTGCCTTTTTTATGACAGATAATTTATCCCATTCTATCACTCCCTTTTTCTTTCTCCCATTATATTCCTCATTCTCATTTCTTAATTTTAATTTTTAAAGATATTACCCCATCAAATCATCCCATTCAACCCACACCTGCACCTTATATCTATGTATATTCTTTCTAACTACCCTAATATTAAGAAAGTTATTATTAGTTATAAGTATCACTTCACACATGGGAATTATATAGTTTAAGTTTATTAAGCTATTTATGGTTTCCATTTCCTGTTTATCTTTTCATGCTTCTCTTGAGTCTTGTATTTGGAAGTCAAGTTTTCTATTCAGCTATGGTCTTTTCATCAGGATAGCTTGAAAGTCTTTATTTCAAAGACTGCTTAATTTTTCCCCAAATAATGATCTTTAGGTTTGCTGAATAGATGATTCTTAATTGTAATTCTAGCTCCTTTTCCCCCTGGAATATCATTTTACAAACTTCCTCATACTTTAAGGTAGACACTTCTAAGTTTTATATTATTATGACTATGACTTCATGACACTTGAATTGCTTCTTTCTGGTTACTCACAGTACTTTTTCTTTGACCTAGGAGTTTTGGATTTGGCTATAATATTCCTGGGAATTTTCACTTTTGAATATCTTTCAGGAGATGATTGGTGAATTCTTTCAATTTTTGTTTTACCATATGCTTCTAGAAGGTAATGGTAATTTTCATGGATAATTTCTTGAAAGATTATGTCAAGGCTCTTTTATTTTTTAATCATATTTCCAATAATTATAAATTATTTCTCCTTAATCTGTTTTCCAGGTCAATTGTTTTCCAATAAGATGTTTCAAATTGTGTTCTACTGTTTCAATTTTTTTGTTTAATTATTTCTAGATGTTTCATAGAGTCATTAACTTCTACTTCCTCAATTCTAATTTTTAAGGAATTATTTTCTTTTTATTTTGTTATGATTTTTGTTTTTGTTTTTGTTTTTGCAAGGCAATGGGGTTAAGTGATTTGTCCAAGGTCACACAGCTAGGTAATTATTAAGTGCTTGAGGCCATATTTGAACTCAGGTCCTCCTGATTCCAGGGCTGGTGCTCTCTTCACTGCTATGGAATTATTTTCTTCAGTGACATTTTTTACTTCCTTTTTCATTTGGTAAATTCTATTTTTAAAGAATTGTTTTCTTCATATTTTTGTTCCTCTTTCCAATTCTGTTTTTTAAGGAGATCTTTTTTCTCATGCATATTTGTGCCTCTTTTTCCATTTGATCAGTTCTGCTCTTCAAGTCATTGTTCACTTCATTGAATTTTTATAACTCTTTCACTACTTTTCTTTGTTTTTTTAACTGCAATTTTCTTCAATATTTTTGTGTTCTTTTATCTAGTGACTTTTTTCATAATTTTCTTGGTTCACCCTCATTTCTTTTCCCCATTTTTGCTGAACCTCTCTTATTCAATTATTAAAAGAATTTTTTGGGTTCTTTCATGACCTGAGATGAATTCCTATTTTTTGGAGGCTTTGGATTTGGAATTTTAACTTTGCTAGGTTCTTCTGTAAGTGATCATAAGCACTTTTTTTTTTTGTACCAGAACTGTGATGATGGTCCCTGTTCCTCTGTAGTCACAAGCTCTGATATGTTGGTGCTACTCCTTGTCCTAGAAAGGTCAACCAGGAATGGAACCTGGATCTGAATATTAGCAAAAAACAGAGTGCCAGCAAATAAAAAAACTGTAATGTTCTTCTGACCAGTTCTTCAACCTCCTTACCATCAGTGTGCCAAGAGCTTCAGAAGCAGCCACTGCTGCTATTGATTTCTTCACTACCAAGGGCTGCTTCTAGTTTTCTGATGCCTGGTTTGCACTGACTCTATCTGTATTGGACTGCATTCCAGTTCAACACCAGTGCAACTCACCTTTCCTGTCAAACTTTTAAACTGTCAGGCTTGAAATTTCTTTCACCAATCCTTTAGTGATTTTGTCATACCAGAATTTGTTCTAGGACATTATTTAAAGGTTCTTGGAAAGCTTTAGTTGAGAGCTCAGTTGAGACTCTGCTTTCTCTCCATCATCTTAGCTTTGTCCCTCTAATGTTTTAGATACAATTTAAATAAAAAAGGCATTTGACATATATATATATATATATGTTTAATATTGATTTGCTGTCTGTTGTAGTTTCTTTGAACATAATTTAGTTTTCTTGTCTCTTTTTGTTTTTAATGCTTGTTTTTGATTTTTGTAATAACATAATATAAATTCTTGCTTTTTCAGATTCCCTTGACATACAGTAAAATTTTTCTAGTTGCTCATTTTATTTTATGTCTTTGTTTCTCTAAAATGTGATCCTTCTAAAGTAGTAGGTTGTGAGTTTTGATTTGTTTTATCAAATTATTTAATAAAGTCACATAAAAATTTCTGAGTCAGGTTTATATTTTCTTCAGTATTTCTCTATTTGTTTTTACAAATTAGAATTTCCCCTCCTCATTTCTAGACACAATACTGTCTCTTCACTTATTTCACTTTAATCTATTTTAAGACATTTTTTTCAATAGTTTTCTTCCATCTCAATCTGCCTCCACTCCATTTTTACTCCTTTCCCTATTTTTGGAATATTGCTTATCATTTCTGAGTTATTTTTTGCTTTTACCTAATAGTTTAACTCTTCCCATCTTTTTTCCCCTCAGTTAAGTAATTAAGTAGAATCTTTTCTTCTCTCCTCTCCTTCAATTTGTTTTTGTTTTCGTTAGTTTTCAAAAATTTCATTTTTAGCATCTTTTTCTAAAAAAAAGACTTTCTTCCCTTTATTATTCATCTTCCCCTTTTGCCTATTTTAGAGACTGATTCTTCGATTTATGACCCTTATACTTATTTAGAACATTTTTAGTCTCTGTATTACTTTATTTTTAAAAACTTCTAAGGTACTTGTTTGGGTTTCCTGCTTTTAAATAATTTCTTTTGAAACCAAACCACCTTTCTTTTGCTCCTTTATTCTTCCGTCTTAGAACTATCACTTAGATGTAGATGATAAATATATGGCCCCATTTCCCTAATATGCAATGCATTATTTACTTTTGACCTCCCTTTGACCATTTTTTCCCCATTTGCCTCAAAATCTCCTCCCTGGATTCATGTCTTGCCATACTTTAAACTGTCAGTTGCTCAAAGGTATTCTGAGTCCCCTTCATCTTTTGATAGAATGAGTGACTTTTATAATTACTAAACCCCTAAAGATAAAACCTATTATAAAGTCCCATTCTCTTTCTAAAATATATATATATTTCTTTTTCTCACAGGAGCATTCACTAGGATTACTCTATCACCATCAAAAAATTTCCATTTTTCTTCACCCCACAAAAGGAATGGCTATCTTCTTTCCTTAATATTTAATCTTTTTAAAGAAAAACTATTCCTAATATCAGTATGTCTTCATCAAAACTCTCTTTACATTGCATGGAATATCAACTTACCAATTGGACTAGTGTAGATAATACCCTTTGGAAATTTAGTCCCAAAGGACTCAAGCTTGAGATTTTGGACACTTTAGCAAACTAGAATTGCAGTGGCCATCATAATGATTTACTCAGAATACGTGAATATACAAAACTTCAATGATATATATATATCTTTGTTGAATATTAAAGAACTATCATCATGAGTGCCTATAACTTGAAAAACCCATTGGGAATAGATGCAGATTTTTAGTGCAATTGATCAGGTCTTGTTCTCAGAAAACAGACACTGAATTAACCACCAGATCAATACTTTTTTTTTCTTAGGTTTTTACAAGGTAAATGGGGTTAAGTGGCTTGCCTGAGGCCACACAGCTAGGTAATTATTAAGTGTCTGAGACCAGATTTAAACCCAGGTACTCCTGACTCCAAAGCCGGTGCTTTATCCATTATGCCACCTAGCCACCCTAAGATCAATTCTTTAAAGTCCTATCAGATGATGAGGCACAAAAGAAGGATTTCTCTAGAAGTATTCTCTTCATGAAAAATTAAAGATTTTTTTTAGGTTTTTGCAAGGCAAATTGGGGTTAAGTGGCTTGCCCAAGGCCACACATCCAGGTAATTATTAAATGTCTGAGCCCGGATTTGAACACAGGTACTCCTGACTCCAGGGCTGGTGCTTCATCCACTGCACCACCTAGCCACCCCTTAATGATACTTTTGAGAATTAATTGAAACCTAAGTTTGCTATGAAAGCCAGAAAATATCAGGCCTGAGATTTTTTTTTCAAATCATTGTTTTGATGAAACAAATCAAAATGAGAAATATCAGGTTAGGTTAAGATGGAATATCATTTTTTTATGGGATAGAGATTTGTTTGGATAAATCATAATATGAGTAAATAGAATTCTAAGATAAGTAACTGGAGCCATGAAGTACAGAAAAACATTCTGAGAAATGAAATGCAAGATAATTGGCTTAACTCTCTTAATGTGTTTATAGTTATTGCCATTGAAATCAGAGAAACGTTCCAAATTTGTCAGCAATATCTGAAACTTTTTTCTAATTGGTCTCAACCCAAAATTTATTTGGGGCAAGAGGAGGATAATCTAAAAGAATATTAAGTTTAACCAATTATGAGTTGAAGAAAAAAAATTCGGAGAGACACTTTTAAGGCAGACAACATATAAGACAATGACAGATCAGTTAGACAAAAACTACTTCTTCAGCCAAGATCAGGCATATGGTTCAAGGTCTATGGATACTACAGAGACCAGCATTAAAGAAAAACAATTGTTAAAAGTGCTTGATAAATGCTTGTCAAATTTGATGAAATATTTTCTAGATGAGCCAAAAGAAAATGGAAACTACAAAACAGAACTCTCAGCTTCATATCTCTGCCAGACCAACTGTCTATTTTTTAGGACATAGTTCAAAAAGGATAGAATAAATATCGCAAAGATGGGATAATCAAGATGAAGGTTGTCATGCTAGTATAGAGAAAAAACTAGTAGTAAGAATAAATGCTGAATAATATACATGAATAAAATCATTAAACAATTAAATTCATTAAATTAAATTCAACAAATAATTAAAATCATTAAACAAATAATAGCCCCCCCCATCTCTCACATTTTCTTTACAAAAACCCTGTGGAGTTAGTATTTTTCATATTAGAAAAGTGAGGCTCTGAAAGATCGAATAGAATGATTTCTTTTTTTAAAAAATCACAGAAATTTAGTGGCAGAACTGGGAACTCAAACCTGAGTCATTAAATTCTATTCTTTCTAAGACACACTGCTGCCTCAATGAATAACTGTTTAGAAATGGGTGCATTATTTTTAAGACCCTGTGCATCTACTAAGGGTAATGTTAACAGATGGATCCTATATAATAGGGCCATAAAAATCTGTCCACAAGTAACTATGATATTCTCCAGTCAATTAATTGATGAGTTATCCATCCATGAAAAACTAATAAAAAACAAGTAATATAAAGCAACCCTTAATTCTATGATGCTTCTACCATGATGGTAACAGGGATGATAAAAGTAACAGAAACATTAATTTTACTTAATGTGAGAAATTTATTAAATGACTAATGAAGTTGACATAATAATAGAGAAAGAGAACCAACCAAATGGAATGATAGTTCATATAGTCTCCAGGAAGAGGCAAATAAAAGACAGGAATAATTGGTTTTATTCTTATGACTAAAGACGACAGGAAACATTATTTAACAAAAAGTTTGATCATTTCATCATGTAATATGAAGAGAAAACTATGAATATAATTTTAGCTTGAGTGACAACATGTAATATAGAGGATTAAAAAGGAAGACAAATTCCATAAAGAATTTTAAAAGAACCTTGAAACTAAGTTAAAAATTTACATTATTGCTCTTTTACTTCAGTGCAAAAGTGGAAACAAGAGAAATGCATTGAAGAATATGATTCAATATTCAGAAGCAAAAATATCAAAAATGTGTGTATGCAACTCGGAAATCTCACAAATGTACATCATAAATGCATTGTACAAGAAGAAAGACACTTTTACTACAGGCAGAAATAAAAAAATCTCAAAAATAAACTGAATGATTCATATTATCAAACAGGAAACTACAGATGAATGATGTGAGTTTAACTTTGTGATTATCTTGTTCAGTCATTTTCGTCAGATACAACCTTTCATGAATACTTGAGTGGTTTGCCAAATGAAGTAATTCCAATACTAAAAATGAATGAAACAAGATTCTGAGATTCTAAGAGGAAAAGGTAAATGAATAACAGGAAGACATAGACAGTAAAACTATGCTGGTGAGGGACCTCAAACTCTCTCTCTTAGAACCAGATAAATCTAATCATAAAGTAAATAGGAAAGAAGTTAAGGAAATGAATAAAATATTAGAAAAGTGAGATATGATAGACCTCTGGAGAAAACTGAATGGGGATAGAAAGAAATATACATTTTTTTTCTGAGGTAACATGTTACCTACAGGAAAATTGAATAGGTATTAGGAAATTAAAAAACCACATAACCAAATGCAGAAAGACAGAAATTTTAAATGCATCCTTTTAGCTCTTGATGCAATAAAAATCACATAAAAAGAAGGGCCATGGATAAATAGGCTTAAAATTAATTGGAATAAATAACCTAGTTTTAAAGAATTAGTGGGTCAAAAAACAAACTGTAGAAATAATTAATGATTTCATGCAAAACAATAACTATACAGAGAAGACATACCAAAGCCAAAGCAGTTATTGGGAAAAATATTATATCACTAAATGCTGACATGATTAAAATAAAGAGGAGATCAATAAATTTGGCATGGACTTTAAAAATCTAGAGAATGAACAAATTAAAAATTCCCAAATAAATACCAAATTAGAAATTCAGAAAATTAAAAGAAAAATTAATAAAATCAAAAGTAAGAAATATATTGAAATAATAAAACTAAAAGGTATTTTTATGAAAAAACCAATAGAATCAACAAACTTTTGGCTAATTTGATTTAAAGAGGAAAGAAGAAAACTAAATTACCAGGATCAAAAATGAAAAAGGTGACTTCACCAACAATGAGGAGGAAATTAAAAAAAAACTGGAACTATTTTGCCCAACTATATGTGAATAAATTTGACAATCTAAGTGAAATGGATGGATATCTATGAAAATATAAATTGCCCAAGTTAAAAAAGGAAAACAAATACTTAATCCTTTCTCAGAAAAAGAAGTTGAACAAGCCATCCATGAATACCCTAAAAAAATTCCCAGGGCCAGTGAAATCTACCAAACTTTCATGGAACAATTAGTTCCAATGCTATATAAACTATTTGAATAATAGCTGAAGAAAGAGTTTTCCCAAATTCCTTCTATGATACCAATGTTGTGCTGACATCCAAATTAGGAAGAGTCAAAACAAAGAAATAAAATTATAGACCAATATCCCTAATGAATATGGAAACAAAAACTTTAAATAAAATATTAGCAAAGAAATTATAGAAAGTTATCACTAAGAAAGCACACTATTATCAAGAAGGATTTATACCAGAAATGCAGGGTGGTTTCAATATTAGAAAAACTATTAGCATAATTGACCATATCAATAACAAATCATATGATTATTTCAATAAATGCTGAAAAAACTTGACAAAATACAGCACTCATTATTATTTAAAAAAAGAGATCATAGGAATAAATGGACTATACCTTAAAATGAAAAGCAGTATCTATCTAAAATCATCAATAAGCACTATGAGTTTGCCAAGGTAAACTCAGAAACTTTATTAAAATACCTATAAAACCTCTTTCATACAAATGAAATCATATCAAAATAACTGGGAAAATGTCAGTTGCTCATGGGGAGGCTAAATTAATATGATAAAAATGATAATTCTGCCTAAATAAAATTCCTTATTCACTGCCATACTAAACTTCCAAAAAAATACTTTATTGAGCTAGAAAAATAGTAACTAAATTCATATGGAGAAACAAAAGGTAAAAAATATCAAGGGAATTAATGAAAAAATGCAAACAAAGGTGGCTTACCTATAACAGATCTAAAAATTATGTTGTAAAGAATCAGTCATCAAAACTGGTATAGGCTAAGGAATAGAGTTATGGATCAGTGGAACAGATTAGGTGCAAAAGAAATAGTAATAAATAGCTATTATAATTTGCTGTTTGATAAGCCAAAAAATTATCCACTCTGATAAAAATTGCTGGGAAAACTGCAAGATAATATGGTAGAAACAAGGCATATGCCAACATCTCATACCATATATCAAGATAGCATTGAAATGGGTACAGGATTTAGATATTAAAGATAATATCAAACCAATAAGGAGAATATGAAATAGCTTACCTGTCAGATATATGAAAAGGGTAGAATTTTATGACCAAAGAAGAGATAGAGGACATTATATGATGCAAAATGGGCAACTTATTTATATTAAATTGAAAAATTTTTGCACAAATAAAACCAATGCAACCAAGATTAAAAGGAATGCAGTAAATTAGATAAATAAAGCAACTCAGAGGTATCTCAACCCACCTATAAGATTGGGCAATATGATTAAAAAGTAAAATTATCAATGTTTGGGGTAAAGTGAGAAAACCGGAACACTGATAAATTGTTGGTGGAGTTGTGAACTGATCCAACCTTTCTGGAGAACAATTTGGAATTATGCCAAACTAGCATAATACTGTACATACCCATTGATCCACTATAAGGTCTGTTTCTCAAAGGGATCACAAGAAAGGACAAAAAATCCCACAAGTGTCAAAAATATTTATAGTAGCTTTTTTCATAGTGGCAAAGAATTGGAAATTGAGAGAATGCAAATCGATTAGGGAATGACTGAAGACATTTTTAATGTAATGGAACATTATTGTTCTGTAAGAAATAATGGGGCAAGAGATTGAAGAATGACCTGGAAAGAATTTTCAGTCCTAATATTGACTGAAGTGAGCAGAACCAGAACATTATATACACTAACAGCAACACTAGGTGATGATCAGCTTTGATCTTGTTCATTTCAGCATTACAATAATCAAAGACAATTCTAAAAGACTTGTGAAGGAAAACACCATCCATATCCATAGAAGAATCTATGGAGTTCAATGCAGTCCAAAACTTACTATCTTCAATTTTTAAAAGTTGTCTTATGTATTATGTTTTTTTCTTCTATATCATTTTTTCTCCATTTTGATTTGTATTCTTCTCTCACAAGATAATTATCATGAACCTAGGTTTAGCATGATTACACATATATGACTTATGTTGGAGGAAAGAAAAGGGAAGGGAGACAGGAAAAGTGTAAAACTATAAACATTGCCAAAAAATGACTGTTGAAAACTACCATTCCATGAGGTTGGAAAACTAAATAAATAAAATATTTGATGGAAAAAAAATTAAGATTAAAAAACTAATAAAAAATAAATTATCAGTTAAAAATACTCTGGTATTCTAGAAGCAGAGAGAAAAAATTAAAAATGAAAGAGAGACCAAAATGAAAACTCCCAGGAATATTACAGATAAATTTCACAGGTCCCATGTCAAAAAGAAAATATGTTAAGTGACCAAAAAGAAACAATTCAATTACCAAGGACCCATGGTAAGAATAAGTTAAGATTTAGCAGATTATAAATTAAAGAATCAGAGGGCTTCAAATATGGTATTCCAGAGGGCAAAGAAACTAATATATTAACTAAAAATCACCTATCTAGGAAAGCTGGATATAATGCTCAAGGAAGAAAAATGAAAATTTAATAAAATAGGGAACCTTCAAGCATTCTTTTTAAAAGAAACTTATTTATTTATTCATTTGTCCAACTATATACAAAAAGAATTTCCAATATTTTTTTTTAATTTTTAAGTTCTACATTATTGTTCTATAAGAAACCATGAGGGGCAAGATTTCAGAAAAGCCTAGAAAGACTTGCATGAATTCATGCTGAGTGAAATGAGCAGAACCAGAAGAACATTATTCATACAAACAGCAACATGGTGTGATGATTAAGCTTTCATTTCAACAGTACAAAACTCAAAGGCAATTTTAAAAGACATGTGATGGAAAATACTATCCACATCCCAAGAAAGAACTGTGACGCATAGCTCATTATCTTCAATTTTTAAAAATTTCCTTATATATTGTATCTTTTTTTTCCTCCTAATTGGTTGGGTATTCCCTCAATTTCTGATACTTTGCCACCATAAAAAAGCTGCTATGAATATTTTGGAACATGTGGGACTTTTCCCATTTTTTATGATTTCTTCTCGATATATGTCTAGTATTGGTATTGTTGGATTAAAGGATATGATCAGTTTTATTGCTTCTCAGGCAGTTTCATATTGTTCCACAGACTGGTTGGATCAGTTCACAACTCTATCAACAATACCTTAATGTCCTAGTCCTCCTATAACCTCTCCTACATTGATCGTTTTCCCTTTTAATATTCTGAGTCAATCTAATAGGTGTGAGGTGGAATCTCATAGTTGTTTTAATTTGCATTTCAATATTCAGTAATGATTTGGAGCATTTTTATATGATTATACATGAAGTTTTAATTTCTTCATTTGAAAAGTATCTGTTCATATTCTTTGATCATTTATCAATTGGGGAATGCCATGTAATCTTATAAATTTGGTGGAATTCTCTATATATTTTGGACATTTATAATAACCCCAGCTATGAAAATTGTGCCTGAGTTTTCTGTTTTCCTTCTGATTTTGGAAGCATTGGTTTTATTAGTGTAAAATTTTTGAATTTAATATGGTCAAAATCATTCATTTTGCAATTTATGAGTAATTTTATTTCTTCCTTAGTCATAAATTTTTCTCCTTTCATAGATCTGACAAAGTATTTTTTGATCTGTTAATTAGTCTATGGTATTACCCTTTATGTCTAAATCCTGTACCCATTTTGGCCTTATTTTGTATTGGGGGTGGGGTGAGATGTGGGTCGATGCTTAGTTTTTGCCATACAATTTTCCAATTTTATCAACAATTTTTTTCAAATAGTGAGTTCTTATCCCAGAAGCTTAAAATCTTTGGATTTGTCAAACAATAGATTACTGCAGTCATTTACTACTGTTTCTTTTGAATCTATCCTAATCCACTGATCCATTACTCAAGTTCTTAACCAGTACCAAGCAGTTTTTATGACACAGTTAAATAGTATAGTTTTGGATCTGTTAGAGCTAGGTCACCTTACTTCACAGTTTTTTTCATCAGTTCCCTTGCTATTCACCTTTTGTTGCTCCAGGTGAATTTTGTTGTCATTTTTTTCTAGCCTGGTCAAATAGTTCTTTGGAAGTTTGATTGGTGTGACACTAAATAAGTAATTTAATTTGGGTAGAATTGTCACTTTTATTATACTAACTCTATCTAACCATGAGTAATAGAGCTTTTCCAATCCTTTATTTATTTGTTTGTTTATTTGTTTATTTATTTATTTATTTTGACAAGGCAAATGGGGTTAAGTGGCTCGCCCAAGGCCACACAGCTAGGTAATTATTAAGTGTCCAAGGCCAGATTTCAATTCAGGTACTCTTGATTCCAGGGCCAGTGCTCTATCCACTGAGCCATCCAGCTGTCCCGAGATTTTTCAGTCATTTAGATGTGACTTTATTTGGATGAGAAGTACTTTTTAATTCTGAGTTTGTCTTGGGAGGTAGATTCCCAAGTATTTAATGTTGTCTATAGTTACTTTAAATTGAATTTCTCTTTCTATCTCTGGCTCTTGAGTTTTTTTGTTCATATATAGAAATGCTGATGATTTATGTGAGCTTATTTTATATACTGCTACTTTTCTGAATTTTTTAATAGTTTCAAGGAGATTTTTTAGATGATTTTCTCAGGTTCTCTAAGTATACCATCATTTCATCTGCAAAGAGTGAAACTTTTGCTTCCTCATTGCCAATTCTGATTCCTTCAATTACTTTCTCTTCTCTTATTGCTACAGCTAGCATTTCTCATATTATATTGAATGTTATTGGTGATAATGGGAATCCTAATTTCACCCCTGATTTTATTGGGATTGCTCTGTTGTTATTCCCATAATATATAATATTTGTTGATGGTTTAAGATAAATATTATTTATTATTTTAAGGAAAACTCCATTTATTCCTAAACTTTCTAGTGTTTTTAATAAGAATAGATGTTGTAGTTTATGAAAGGCTTTTTCAGCATCTATTGAGATAATCACATGATTTCTGTTGGTTTTGCTATTGTTATGTTTAATTATGTTGAGTGTTTTTCTCATATTGAACCATCACCTGGTATAAAACCTACCTTATTATGGTGTATTATCCTAGTAATAACTTTCTGTAGTCTCATTGCTAAAATTTTACTTAAGATTTTTGCATCAATATTCATTAGGGAGATTGGTCTATAATTTTCTTTGTCTGTTTTGGTTCTTCCTAGTTTAGGTATTAGCACCATGTTGGTGTCATAAAAGGAGTTTGGCAGAACTTCTATTTTTTTAAAATAATTTATGTAGAATAGGAATTAATTGGTCCTTAAATGTTTGGTAGAATTCACTTGTAAATCTCTCTGGAGCTGGACACTTATTGCTTCTCGGCCTTTTGCCTAAGATCAAGTGTGGAGCTGGAGACTTTTTCTTAGGGAGTTTATTGATGGTTTCTTCAATTTCTTTTTCAGAAATGGGATTATTTAAATAATTAATTTCCTCTTCTGCTAATCTGGGAGGTTTGTATTTTTGTAAATATTCATCCATTTCACTCAAGTTATCCAATTTATTGGCATACAGTTTGGTAAAGTAGCTCTGAATTATCTCTTTTCCTCCTCATTGGTGTTTAGTTCACTCTTTTCATTTTTGTTACTGACAATTTGATTATCTTCTTTCTTTTTTTAAATCAGATTAAACAAATGTTTGTCTATTTTGTTGACTTTTTAAGGAAACCAACTATTAGTTTTATTTATGAGATCAATGGATTTCTTACTTTCAATTGATTAATCTCCCCTTTTTTCAGAATTTCTAATTTGGTATTTTATTGGTGATTTTTAATGTGTGCTTTTTCTAGCTTTTAGAATTGCATAAACTGATTTCCTCTTTCTCTTTTTAATTCATATAGGCATTTAGAGATATAAACTTCCCCCCTCAAAACTGCCTTGGCTACATCCCATAAATTTTGGTGTGATGTCTCATCAGTATCATTTTATTGGATATAATAATTCTTTATTTCTATTATTTGCTTTTTGATCCACCCATTATTTAAGATGAACTTATTTAATTTCCATTTTTTTTTTGGTTTATCAGTCCATGACCCTTTCTTACTTGTAATTTTTAATGCATCATGGTCTGAGAATTGTGTATTTATTCTTTATGCCTTTCTGTCTTTGAATAAAAGCTTTTTGTGCCCTATTACATGATCAATTTTGTGGTAGGTGCCATGTACTGCTGAGAAAAAGGTATATTCTTTTCTATCCCCATTAAGTTTTCTCCAGAAATCAATCACATCTAAGTTTTCTTTTTTAAAATTTACATTTTTATTTACTTACATATTACTTAAATAATCTTGTTGTAATAATCCCCCCTCTCCCCCCCAAAATAAAAAAAAAAAACCTCATGAGAAATAAAGTGAAAGAAGGAGAAAAAAAATGTGCTTCAGTCTATGTTCTGATACCATCAGCTCTGTCTCTGGGGTGGATCACATTCTCTATCATAGTCCATCAGAGAAGTTACTTCCATATTTCTCCACAGTTGATGTTGTTGATTGCAATTCCCTCTATCCATTTTCAGCCCCTTTCACTCCTTTTGTTTCTAGATTTCTAAGCCCTATTAAGGATATATGTTGTTGCCTTTCTGAGCCATTTCTGATGAGAATGATGGCTTCCTCAATGCCCCCGCCAACCATCTCCCTTTCCATACCATTGATAAAGCTATTTCTTGACTCTGAAACATCTTAGTCTATTCTACCTCTCCTTTCCTTTCTCCTAGTACATTATCTTTTCACCAATTGACTCCATTTAAAAAATATATTATGCCTTCAAATTCAGCTCTATTCTGTGTATTGACTATAAAAGCTCCTTCTTACTGCTCTAATAAATGAGAAGGTAGATATGAGTATTACTGTATCATCTTCCCATGCAGGAATATAAGCAATTCATCATCATCAAATCCTTCATAATTTACCTTTCTCATCCACTCTCTCTCTGTGCTTCATCTGAGTCCTGTACTTGAAGTTCAAACTTTCTGTTAAACTCTGACCAGTTCAACAGGAACATTTGAAATTCCCCTGTTTCATTGAAAGTCCATCTTTTCCCATGGAAGAGGATGTTCATTTTTTCTGGGTAGTTGATTCTTGGCTGCATTCCAAGCTCTTTTGCCCTCTAGAATATTATATTAGAAGCCCTTACAAGCCCTTAATATGTATTCTGCTAAGTGTGATTTTGACTGTAGTTCCACAATATTTCAATTGTTTTGTTCTGGCTGCTTGCAATATTTTCTCTTAGACTTGGTAGTTCTGCAACTTGGCTATAAAATTCCTGGGGGTTATTTGTTTTTTAGATTCAGGAAAAAATTGGTGGATTCTCTCAATTTCTATTTTGTCCTCTGCTTCTAGGATATCAGGACCATTTTTCTGTGGAAATTCTTCAAAAAATTCTTTAAGAAGGTTTTTTCCTGATGATGACTGCCAGGTAGCCCAATAATTTTTAAATTGTCTCTTCTGGATCTGTTTTCCAGATCCATTGTTTTTTCAATGAGATATTTCATGTTTTCTTCTATTTTTTCTTCTTTTGATATTGTTTTATTGTGTCTTAATTCCTCACAAAATAATTGGTTTCATTTATTTTTTTAGAAAAATTTTATTTATTTTGTTTTACAATTTTCCCCCCATCTTGTTTCCCTCCCCCCACTTCCCATAGAAGGCATGCTGTTAGTCTTTACATTGTTTCCATGGTATACACTGATATAAGTCGAATGTGATGAGAGAGAAATCATATCCTTAAGGATAAAAAAATAAAGTATAAGAGATAGCAAAATTACAGATTATCATACTGTTTTTTTTTTCTAAATTGAAGATAATAGTCTTTGGTCTTTGTTCAAACTCCACAATTCTTTCTCTGAATTCTCCATTGCAAATTGAAAATTCTCGCAATTCTCCATTGCAAATATCCCAAAATTTTGCCTGATTGTTGCACTGATAGAATGAACAAGTCCATTAAGTTTGATCATCACCCCCATGTTGCTATTAAGGTGTACAGTGTTTTTCAGGTTCTGCTCATCTTGCTCAGCTTCAGTTCTTGCAAGTCCTTCCAGGTTTTGACTTGAATTCCCATTCCTCTTGGTTTCTAGTAGAACAATAGTGTTCCATAACATACATATATCACAATTTGTTAAGCCATACCCCAATTGAAGGACATTCACTTAATTTACAATTCTTTGCCACCATAAACAGGGCTGCTATGAGTATTTTTGTACAAGTGATGTTTTTACCCATTTTCATAATCTCCTCAGGGTATAGACCCAGTAGTGGAACTTCTGGATCAAAGAGTATACACATTTTTGTTGCCCTTTGGGCATAATTCCACATTGCTCTCCAGAAAGGTTAGATGACTTCACAGCTCCACCAACAATGTATTAGTGTTCCAGATTTCCCACATCCCTTCCAACACTGATCATTGTCCAGTTTGAGAGGTGTGAGGTGGTATCTCAGAGATGCTTTAATTTGCATTTCTCTAATGTGTAATGATTTAGAGCAATTTTTAATTTGACTATGGATTGCTTTGATTTCCTCATCTGTACATTGCCTTTGCATATCTTTTGACCATTTGTCGATTGGAGAATGGCTTGTTTTTTTGAAAATTTAACTCAGTTATCTATATATTTTTAAATGAGTTCTTTGTCAGAAATACTGGTTGTAAAAAGTGTTTCCCAATTTACTACATTTCTTTTGATCTTGGTTACAGTGGTTTTGTCTGTGTCCCACTTTTTCTTCTACCCCCCCACTTGATTTTCAAAATCTTTTTTTGAGCTTTGAAATATCCTGAGACCAACTTCCATATTTCTTGGAAGATTTAAATGCTGAAACTGGAACTTTCTCATCTTCTGAGTGTGTTCTTTGGTCTTCCATGGGACCAAAGTAATTGTCTATGGTCAGATTCCTTTCTTTCTGTTTACTCATTTCCCCAGTCTGCTCCTTGGTTTGGGGGGTACTTCCCAAGCTTTTGAGTATTATTGAAACACTTCCTACAAGGACCTCAGTTCCTTCAAGTTCTTATGAGAGGCTCTGACCGCTCTTCTGGCCTGTGTTTTGGTCTACATCTATGGTTTCTTAGATTTCATTCACCTTTTTAACTTCCTTCTTGTTTATTTTGTGGTTATATTTATCTATTTCTGACACAGAGAGAGATTGAAATCCTCAGTTATTAAAGTTTTGCTGTCTATGTCTCCTTGTAATTCACTCAGCTTTTCCTCTTAGGGATTTGAATGCTATTCAACTAGGTGCATACATATTTAGTAATGAATAGCTTCATTACCAATTATCCCTTTTAATGAGATGGATTTTTGCTTTTACTTTATGAGATCAGGATTGCTGCCCCTATTTTTTTTTACTTCAACTGAGGCATAATATATTTTGCTCCAACCTTTTACCTTTACCTGTGTGTATGTCTATACTTAAGTATTTGTTGCAACAAGATACAGGATTCTGTTTTTTAATCCATTCTGCTATCCACTTCCATTTTATGGGATATCTCATCCCATTTACATTTACAGTTAAGATTACTAATTCTAGGGGGCGGCTAGGTGGTGTAGTGGATAAAGCACCAGCCCCGGAGTCAGGAGTACCTGGGTTCACATCCGGTCTCAGACACTTAATAATTACCTAGCTGTGTGGCCTTGGGAAAACCACTTAACCCCATTGCCTTGCAAAAAAAAAACCCTAAAAAAAAATTATTAATTCTGTATTTCCCTCCATGCTATCTTTTTCCATTTATATTTTCTCTTTCCTTTCCTCTTATTCCAGCTCACCAAAATTTTACTACCTTTCCCCCTCTGACTTTTCTTTTAAAATTTAACTTTGTTTTCACTTTTATCTTTACCTTCCTTTTCATCAGTCTTGTCTTCCTTTATCTTTCCCTTTCCCCATACCCCCCCCCTTCCCTGTAGATTAGGATAAATTTTTAAACTCAATGAGGACTGTATCTTATTCCCTCTCTGGGACAAATCTATTGAATAGTTTTTTGAGAGTTCACACTCTCCCTTCTTACTCTCTAAAATTATAAATCTTTGTGCCTCTTCACTTGATGTTATTTATTGTTCTAGTATTATTAATCAGGTAATATCAATCACAGTTTGATTATTTGTTTGCTTGATAAGCTCATATTGTTATCAAAGTATCATCACAGAATGCTTGTTTGATTGCTTGATAAGCAGCATTGTCTGAAATTATATCCAATTATATTTTTAATCATTTTTTACCTTACCTCTTTTCAAGTACCTTCCAAAGACACACAGTCTTCTTCATGAGCTAAAGTCTCACCCAAAGCCAAATCATTTCCTGAACTATTTGTGCCCCCACCCCCAGGCATATTTTCTATCACACTTTACCCCTCTCTGCACCCAGGGTACTTAGCCCTTTGTTTAGTGAAAGGTGGATTAGGTCAAACCCTGATATAATTAACTGGGAGAATCTTTTTTTAAAATTTTATTTATTTAAGGCAATGTGGTTCAGTGACTTGCCCAAAGTCACACAGCTAAGTAATTATTAGTGTCTGAGGCCAGATTTGAACTCAGGTCCTCCTGACTCCAGGGTTAGTACTCCACCACCTAGATGCCACTTAACTGCAGGGATCTTAAAGATCTCTAAGTACTGGGAAGCTCTGGAGTTTTCACCTGAGAACTTTGCAAATGATTGCAAGTTAAATAGAATCTGACTCAGGACCGCCCAGTTTATGATGTCCTCATTAGACAAAGTACTTAGCTTTGTCAACACAGCAGAATTAATGTGGGGCAGAGGCTAATGAGACACTTCAATTTAAAGTTAACACCCCTGCTTTTCATCAGGATTTTTTGTCTCAAACGTGGTGAAGTCAAACCCAACTATACCCATATCCTTTAAGTCCAATATCTTCAATTATATCTGACCCTTTAATTATCTTAAGAGAAGTAAAGTTCTCAAGAATTAGAAGCGTTATATCTTCTTTTTTAGTGTTGTATACAATTTGATGGTCTTGAGTAACAATTACTTTGTTTTGCTTTTTCCTTCCCCTTTGCATTTTTCTTTTTATTCACTCATTTATTTGGCAATTGAGTTCTCTGTTCAGTTCTGGTCTTTGTGTCAGGAAGTTCTGGAAGGCCTCTATTTCAATAAACGTCCATCTTTTCCCCTGGCAGTATTTTGCTGAATTTTGCAGGCTAGTACATTCTGGGTTGTAATCCCAGGTCCTTAGCTCTCCTAAATATGTTATTCCAGTTCTTCTGATTAGTCATTTTTTCTTTTCACTCCTTGCAATTTTCTCTCCTTTATTTGAAAGTTCTGGAAGGACTATAACAGTCCTTGGAGTTTTGTCCCAGGATCTCTTTCTGGAGGGGTTCTGTGGATTTTTTCAATGGTTTTATTGTTTTTTCCTAGCAGATTTTAGACAATTTTCCCTAATTCTTTCCTGCATGATGTTTTCCAGGTTGTTTTTTTGATCTAGACATTTAGTAGACCAGTGATTCATAGACTGTCTCTCCTGGATTTTTTTTCCACATTCATTTTCCCTAAAAGGTACTTTACATTTTTTAAAAAATTTTTTTCAGCCTTTTTATTTTGTTTCATGGAATTTTGTAGTATTGTAGATTTCATTGGTTTCTATTTGTTCAATTCTAATTTTTAGGGGTTTATTTTCTTCAATTAGCTTTTGTGATTTTTTTTTTCCAGTTGGTTATTTTTACTTTTAATGGAGTTGATTTCTTTGGTCTGTTTTTCAAAAGTTTCCTTCATGACTCTCATTTATTTTTTCCATTTTTCCTCTTTCTCTCTTCTTTGATTTTTAAATTCTTTTTTGCATTCTTCATGAGCTTTTGTGTTTAAGTCCAATTTATAGACTGTTTTAATACTTTCTGTCAGTGATTTTTCACTGATTTCTTCTTCAGACTTGGCATTGCTGTCATTTTTGTCTGTAAAATAGTTTTCTATAGTGAGCACTCTTTTTGCTTTTCTGCTCATCTTTGTTGTTTTAGCTCTATTCCTGGGGTATAGGGAGGATAGATCCAAGCATTTTTTTTCTGGGATTGGGTTCTGTTCTTTGGCTTGTCATTGACCAAGATGTTCCCTGTGCAACCCAGGCCTTGCCTTTTGCAGAGGTTTGTTTCCTCCTCCTTTATATCCAGATTCTAACTTAGCAATGTTTGTTCCTGACCCAGTCCTTTCTTTAATCCCACTGATCCCATGGTTCAGACTTTGTTTGGGGTTGGAGTCCTCCCAGTTGGCTTGCTATCTAACTGTCTGACCTCTGCTGTTGTCAAGCTGTTAGGACCTGGATTGCACTATGGCTAAAAGCCTCCTGCTGGCTTTCACCGCTCTCCCACCTCCTCAACTTTATTTCCCCTTTCCCCCCACAAAATATAGACCTTCACTGAAAAGCCTCTAAGATATTTACTGTTGAAAACTTATTTGAATATTCTCTTTTTCTTGATGGTATCTGTACTTGAATGTCAGAATAGATTTATCTTTGGTAGGAAAAACCTCTGGGAGCATGATAGTTTCATGTGACCATTTTGGCTCTGCCCCAGAAGTCCCATGTTGGTCCTATTCAATGGAAAGACAAGAACCAACCATACCCATATACTCTAAATCCAATCTCTTTTACTATCCTAAGGGTTACATTCTTTTTCCAGTTGGTTATTTTTACTTTCAAACAAGTTGACTTCTTTGGTCAATTTTATCATAATTTTCCTGCATGACTCATTTCTTTTTTCCATTTTTCTTCTTTCTTTTTTTAGTTTTTAAATTCTTTTTAAAGGTCTTCTATGAGTTTTTAGAGTGAATCCAATTCATAGACTATTTTGAGACTTCCCATGTAGGTAATTTTTCACTGTTTTCTTCTTCTGAGGAGGCATTGTTATTATCTTTATCTGCATAGTAGCTTTCTAAGGTTGGTGCTTTTTTAGCTTTCTTTGATCATTTTGATTGTTTGAGTTCTGTTCCTTGGATATAGTTAGTATAGACCCAAGCTTTTTTTATGGATCTAGCATCTGATTCCTGGCTTATCATTTGCTAAAATGTTGTCTAATGCTACCCAGGTATTGCCGTTGAAGAGTTTTGTTTTCTCCTTTATGTCCAGGTTCTGCCAATGCAGTGATTTGTTCCTAACCCAGTCCTATCTTTTGCTCTACAGTTCCCAGGGTTCAGACTTTGTCTACAGTTAGAATGCTCTCCTTGGCTTGCTTTGTGGCTACAGGGATCTATGCTATCATCAGGTCGTCAGGTCCAGGAGTGCACTATGGCTAAAAGCCTCCAGCTGGCTTTCCCTCTCTCCTACCCAACTTGGCTTTACTTCTTCTTTTCCCTCAAAGAAACATCCTCCACGATGTCTATAATTGAAAACTTGTTTCAATTTTGTCTTGGGAACTGTAGTTTTAATATCTATGTAGAGGCTTCATTTAGTGCTATATAAGGAAAAGCTGTGGGAGGATGCTATTTTCATATCGCCATCTCGGCTGCACCCTGGAAGTATCTTTCTTCCTGTTTTTAATTTCTTCTGAAATATAGAACTGTTAGTGGAATTGTTAGGTCAAAGAGCAGGCATGGTTTTATGAACTTTTGGGCATAATTTCAAATTATCCATTATCTTCTCTTTCTGTCCTATTAGCAAATTTAATAAGTATAAGGTAATACCTCAGAATTGTTGCAGCTCACATTTCTTCTGCCAATAGTGAATTAGGACATTTTTAAAAAATTATTTAAATAGATAGCATTAATATCATCAGCTGAAGACCATTTATTGTCTTTGTTCATTTATCAATGGGGGATTTTAAAATTTAACTCAGTTCTTTATGTTTGAGAAATGAGATCTTTATCAGAGAAACTTGTATCAATATTTTCCTCCACATTTGTTATTGTTAACTCTCCTTCCCTCCATCCTATTACCCCCCACTCCCATTTAAACTACTCTCTCTCTCTCTTTTCACCCTTAAGAGTATTTTGTATATGACTTCCTTCCAAAATCTTCCTTCCTTCCTATCATCTACCCCTTTTCTCCTTTCCCTTTCCTCTCAGGATTTCCTCTAGCATAAGATAGATTTCTATAAAAAATTGAGTGTGCATGTCATTCTCTTTCTGAGTCAATTCTGATGAGAGTAAGACTTACTCGAAATTCCCCTCTCTTCCACTCCATTGCAAATCTTTTTCTTGCCTCTTTTATGTGAAATAGCCTACCCCATTCTACCTCCCCCTTTCCCTTGCCCAATATATTCTCATCCAATAACTCAATCTCTTTAATACATTATTCCTTCAAATTGAACCCCTATCTGTTCCTTGTCTATATATATATATGTGTATATATATATATATATATATATATATATATATATATATATATGCCTTCTAACTGTCCTAATAACCGAGAAAGTTCATATTATTAGTATCATCTTTTCATGTAGGAATATAAACAGTTTTAATTTGTCTTTTCTGTTTACCTTTTTATATTTCAATTAAGTCTTGAATTTGAAGATCAAATTTTCTGTTCAGTTCTGATTGTTTTATTAGAAAAGTTTGAAAATCACCTATTTAATTTAATGTTCCTCTTTTCCCTGAAAGAGTGTGTTCAGTTTTATTGGGTAGTTAATTCTTGTTTGTAATCCAAGATATTTTGTCCTCTAGAATATCATATCCCAAACCCTACAATCCCTTTATGTAGGAGCTGTTAAATGTTGTGTTATCCTGACTGTGGCTCCATGATATTTAAATTTCTTTCTGGCTGTTTGCAATATTTTCCTCTTGACTTGAGAGCTTTGAAATTTGGCTATAATATTCCTGACTGTTTTCATTTTGGGATGACTTGCAGGAAGTGATTGGTGGATTCTCTCAATTCTATCTTAACCTCTGTTTCTAAAACATATGGGCAATTTTCCTTGATAATTTCATTAAAATTATATTTACAAGGCAGAGCCAAAATGGCATAGTAAAGGCAGGGACTTGACCAAGCTCTTCCCTAAACTTCTCCAAATTCCTTTAAACAATGACTTTAACCAAATTCTAAAGTGACAGAACTCACAAAAAGGCTTATTGAAACAATTTTTCAGCCCAAGACAACTTGGAATATCAGTGGGAAAGGTCTGATGCACCAGGGTAAGAGAGGAGTGCAAAGTAGTGAGTGCTGGAGTGAACTGGCCCCAGCAAACTGGCCCCAATCATCCAGGAACAGGAAGCCAAGCAAGTGGGTCAGTGGAAAAATGGCAGTTTTCTTAGATCAGAGATTGCCAAAGACAACTTGGAATAGCAGCAAGAAAAGTCTGTTAGAGAGAAATACAGTCCAGTGCAGGCCTCAGAAGAACTAAACTGACCCTAGCAGAGCAATAGCTGCCTCCAGAAATACTGGAGGTCAATGAAAATTAATGGGGTCTCTTTGCTATCACTGAGACAGGACCCTGTTCCTTTGCCTGTACTCAGATCTAGGTCACAGTCCTGTGTAGCAGTCTCAGGGCAAGAAGGAGACTTACACAATAGAGTTTGTGACTACAGCAGAGCAGCCCACAGCTCTAGGGCAGAAAGGAATGGTAATAGTCACCCATAGACCAAAGCACAGGCCAGGAGAATAGTCACACCTGCTCATAAGACCTTGGAAGAATTGAAAATTTCCATGTCCCTAGAAGAATCTGTGAAAACATTTGCAAAGGCTTGGGACAATGCCCCCTCCATCCTGGAAACAAAAGCCCCATCTTAACAAAGAGGTAAAATCAAGTAATAGACTGGAGAATTGAACAAGAAACAGAAGAAAAATCCAACTATAGACAGTTACTATGGGGTCATTTAAAAGATCAAAATACATACTCAGAAGATAATGAAGTCAGAACTTCTACAATCAAAGCCTCCAAGAAAAATATGAATTGGGCTCAGATCATGGAAGAGCTCAGAAAGGATTTTTAAAATCAAGTAAGAGAGGAAGTGGAAAAAATTGGAAGAGAAATGAGAAAATCATGAAAATTGAGTCAGCAGCTTGATGGAGGAAATACAAAAAAATTACTGAAGAAAGTAACATCCCCAAAAAAGACTAGATGGATAGAGTTCCAAAAAGCCTATAAGGAGAAAAATATCTTAAAAGCACAATTGGACAAATGGAAATGGAAATCCAAAAGCTGACTGAAGAAAATAATTCCTTTGAAGATAGAATGGAGCAAAGGAATCTCATGAGTGTGAGAAATCAAGAAACAATAAAAACAAAACCAAAAAAATTTAAAACTGGAAGAAAATGTGAAATATCTCATTGGAAAAATAATTGACCTAGAAAACATATCCTGGAGAAATAATTTAAAAATCACTGGACCAACTGAAAGCCATGACCAAAACCAAGAGCCTTGACACCATTTTTTCAATGAATAATCAAGGAAAACTTCCCTTGTATTCTAGAATTAGGGGATAAAATAGAAATTTAAAGAATTCATAATCCCCTCATGAAAGAAATCCCCAAAATGAAAACTATATAGAACATTTTAGTCAAGGAGAAAATATTACAAGCAGCCAGAAAGAAACAATTCTATTACTATGAAGCCACAGGGATCATAGGGTTTGGAACATAATATTCCTGAAAATAAAAGCACTTGAATTATAACCAATAATCAACTATCCAAAAGAAAGAAAACTGAATATACTCTTTCAGGGGAAAAGGACATTCAATGAAATATGGAACTTTCAAACTTTCCTAATAAAAATGACCAGAGCTGAACAGAAAATTTGATCTCAAATACAAGACTCAAGTAAAGTATAAAAAAGGTAAACAAGAAAGGCAAATCATAAGGGACTTAATGGTGTTGAATTAATTATATTCCTACATGAAATGGTGATACTGATAACTCATATGAACTTTCTTAATTATTAGAACAGTTAGAAGGAGAATATAATGACAAGGCACAGGTGGGAGATGAATTTGAGGAGATAATATTTTTAAAAACTAGAATTGATGGGTGAGAGAAGAATGTATTCAAAGAAAGGAAAGGGAGTGGTAGAATGCATTAAGTTATTTCACATAAAAGAGGCAAGAAAAAGCTTTTGCAGTGGAGTGGAAGAGGGGGAGAGTTGAGAATGAGTGAGCAAGCCTTAATCTCATCAGAATTGGCTCAGAGAGGGAATAGCATACACACTCAATTGGGTATAGAAATCTATGTTACCTTAGTAGAAAACATGAGATTAAAGAGGTGGAGGGAAATGGGGGTGGGTGATAAAAAACAAGAGAAGCTTGTAGGAGGACATAATCAGATGAAAAACATTTTGGGGGAGGGTATGGGTGAAATGAGAAAGAATAGAATAAGACGGGGTAGGGGAATAGGATGGAGGAAAATATAGTTAACAGCATCTGTGGGAAAAAATATTGAAAGTAGTTTTTTCTGATAAAGACCTCATTTCTCAAGCATAGAGAACTGAATCTAATTTATAAATTTATAAAAGCTATTTCCTAGTTGATGAATGATCAAACGATATGAACAGCTTTCAGGTGAGGTTAACTGTACTATCTATTTAAATCATTTTAAGTAAAATGTCTTAACGCACTATTGACAGGAGAAATGTGGGTTGAAATAATTCTGAATGTCTATTTTATATGGAGTGGATTATCTAATAAGATAGAATAAGAAAATCACAAACATTAGAGAGGATGTAAGAAAAACAAAAAATTAATGCATAACATATTGAAAGAGTTGTGAAAGATTTTTCTCACTACTCATTTTTAACCAATACAAATACTTGGTTTCTCAAGGAGGGAGGGAGAAAAACTTGTTCTTGCATGAAACCAGGAAAAGTAAAATAAAATAAAATACACACACACACACACACACACACACACACACACACACAGAAAAGACATAACCCAAATCCAATATCAGATATGCCACATGTGAGTTGAGCTATTTGTATATTAGATAGGAATTCTACAGATATATTTTCCATGTATATGTTATAATCTCTTCAATAGAATATAAACTCCTTAGGAGCAAAGATAGCTCTTTTGCCATAAAATTCTTACTATTGAATGACTGACTGACTGACTCCTTTGAGTATGGGCAAAGCAACAGAATCCTGCCTCAGTGATAGCAAAGAAACCCTGAATCTCCTGATTCCCTTGTTGTCAATGGGCTGAGAGCTTTGGAAACAGCTGTTCCTGCTGATTTAGTGGCCCCTGAAGCTGTTCAGGTTTGCCCTGCTGAGACCTGTACTAGACTGGGCTCCATTCTCACCTTGTTGATGCAAATTTTCCTGATGACCTTCCAAATTGTCCTTAGCAATCGTGACTGAGAGGTCTGGAAACCACCATCACTGCCACTGACCCAGTCACCCAGTTTCCTGTTCCTGGATGATGGGGACAGTTCACTCCAGCTCTGCTCTGAGCTCCTATCTCAGCATTGTTCAACAGACCCTTCCTGCTACTTGGACTGGAAAATTGTTTCACTTAATCTTTTTGTGGGTTCTGCACTCTAGAATTCAGTTAGGATCATTATTTAAAAGGCATTTGGATTGGTTTGGGGGATAGCTCAGGCAATTCCCTGTCTTTACTCCATCATCTTGGTTCAGCCTCCCCTTTCATAGAATTCACTTTTATATCCATCTGGCCCTGGAGGTTTTTTTAGGGAGTTCATTGAAGGCTTGTTCAGTTTCTTTTTCAGAAAGGCTATTTAAGTATGTTTTTTCTTCTGCTAATCTGGAAAATTTTGTTTTTATACTTTTGATGTAATTAATCTCTTTTGATTTTAAAAATTTCTAATTTGATACTTAATTGGTAATATTTACTATGCTCTTTTCTAGTTTTTTTAGTTACCTGACAATTCATTGATCTCCTCTATCTCTATTTTATTCATATAAACACTTAGAGATGTAAAATTTCCCTTAATAACTACTTTAGCTATATCTCACAAGTTTTGTTATGTTCGCCTTATTACCATTGTCTTTGATGAAATATTTAATTATTTCTATGATTTGTTGTTTGACCCATTAATTCTTTAAAATTGTTATTTAATCTCTAAATAATTTAAATTCTTTCTTTCCATAATCCTTTATTGCAAGTGATTTTTATTGTATCATAATCTGAAAAGGATGCATTTGATATTTCTGTCTTTCTGCATTTGATTGTGAAGTTTTTATGCCCTAAAAATGGTCAATTTTATATAAATGGGATCATTACCTACTGAGCAAAGAAAGGTATATTCCTTTCAAACCTCATTCAAGGGATGGCTAGTTGGCGCAGTGGATAGAGCATCAGCCCTGGAATCAGGAGGACCTGACTTCAAATCTGGACTCAGACACTTATTAATTACCTAGCTGTGTGGCTTTGGGCAAGGCATTTAACCCTGTTTGCCTTGAAAAAAAAACCTCATTCAATTTTTTGAGAGGTCCATTATATCTATCTTTATTAAAATTCTATTCACCTGCTGTTCCAAACTTTACCTTTACTCTGTATGTATCTCTCTGTTTTGAATATGTTTCTTGTAAACAATATATTGCAGGACTCTGGTTTTTGTTCCATTCTACTATCCACTTCTGTTTTATCTGACTTTCAAATGTAAACCTCAAGGAAAGTTAAAAAAGGTAATCAGAAAAGGAAAATCATAAGCAACTTAATAGAATTGAAAAGTTCATAAATGAGAAAAAGCTATTGTAGAACTTTCTCATCATTGGGGCAATTAGAAGGATTATATATAAATGGAGGGAACAGTTGTGAGTTGACAATGAAAGGATGATATCTAAAAAAATAAAATGAAGGGATATGAGCAGAATTTCCTAGATGAAGGAGAAATGAATATGTAGAATGGGGCAAATTATCTCATATAAAAGAGGTCAAAAATGTTTTTACAGTAAAGTGGAAAAGGGTACGCCACAGAGATGGAGTGATCCTTACTCTCATCAGAATTGGATCAAAGCAGGAATAGCATATATACTCCATTAGTATTCTTACCCTACAGGAAAATAGAAGGGTGAGGGGATAAGAGAAGAATGGAATGATCACAAGGAGGGAAGATTGGGGTGGGGGGATAGTCAGAAGCAGAACACTTGAGGAGGGACAGGAAGGAGAAAAAGAATAAACAATAGGGGCAGGGTGGAAATAGGATGGAGGGAAATAGTTAATAATAACTGGAAAAAAAATTGAAACTTCTTTCTCTAACAAAGGCGTCATTTCTCAGGTATATAGAAAACTGAGTCAAGTTTATAAGAACGTGCCATTCCCCAATTGATAAATTATCAAAAGAACAGTTTTCAGATTACATTACCAAAGCTAGCTATAGTCATATGAAAAAATCTTCTAACTCATTATTGACTGGAGAAATGAAAATTAAAACAAATCTGAATACTAACTCATACCTATTAGATTGACTAAAGTTGAAAAAGGAAAATCACAAATGTTGGAAGGGATATGGCAAAATGACACTAATATATTCTTGGTGAATTTGTGAATTGATTCAATAAACTCTGAAGAGCTATTTGGAATGATATTTGGTTATAATATATAAATGTGTGTGTGTATATATATATATATATATATATATATATATATATATTAATTATAAAACTATGCATACCATTTGACCAAGCAATATCACTACCAGGTCTATATCCCAAAAGAAATCAAGAAAGGAAAAGGACAGATATGAACAAAATATTTATAGAAGCTTGTGGTATCAAAGAATTAGAAAATTAGGAGATACCCATCACTTGAGTATAAATAAACTGCGGTATGTTATTATGATGGAATGCTATTTTGCTATAAGAAATGATGAGCATGATGCTCTCAGAAAAACTCAAAAAGACTGACATAAGCAGATTTAAAGTGAAATGTAATATGTACAAAGTAACAGCAATATTGAAAGATGTTCAGCTGTGAATAACAATTATTCTCAGCAATATAATGATCCAAAACAACTCTGAAGAATTTTTGATGAACAATGCTAACGATAAAGAGAAAGAATAGTGTCTGAATACAGTTTGAAGCATCCTTTATTTTAACTTTCTTTATTATTGTGGAGGGTTTTTTTGATCTAAGTTTTCTATCACGTGACTATTATGGAAATGTTTTGCATGAGTATGCATGTATAATCTAATTCTATTTGCTTTTCTTCCACATGGGGTGGTATTGGGGAATGGGGAAGAGAGAGAAATTGGAATTCAAAGATTTTAAAAATAAATGCTGAAATTATTTTTACATGAAAATGAGGGAAAATGAAATGTAAAAGTAAATTTAAAAAGTAAAAAAAACAAACTTTAAATAGCATTAGCACCACCTTTTGTGGGAGACATTGATAAAAGAGAAGAAGAAAATGAAGAATGTGAGTGTTCAAAATTGTAGTGTTCATCTTCTTATTTTATTCAACTTCTTATCCATGGTATGAATGTTCCTCCACTGTAGAACTCCAGATTCACAGAATCAAAGGAATATAGAAGCTTTAAAGCCAAACAGAGGTTGAGTGACTTAAGATAAGGGATAAATTAAGGATCTGAACCTAATCTCCCAGTCCTTATTTCCTCTTACTCCAATTAAGCATTTTTCCTCTTCTCCCCAAGAAAACTCTACTTAATCACTGAGAGAAGATAGAATTTCTCTTGAGGAGAAAGTTATGGAGTACTTATCTTCATGGGAATACTCTCAGATTCAGTAAATCTTTGGGTTCACTAGGGAAGGAAATTTTCAGCATGATCACCATTTCCTTATTGTTCATTATCTTTTGAGAACGCATCTTTGGTAAGCAAGAAAGACTTTCTGAATTTGTGCAAAATGAATTATTTTACAAAGTTTAAAAATAGAACTTCCTATTTGGAAAAGTGCAGATTTCATAATTATATCCTCTCTTTCCTAATTTCATGTCAGAGTTTTAATTTGTCCACCATTTATCTTCAGAATCCAATATAATGTTTTATTTTCAAATGTTCATAATTCCAAATAGCAACTCAGTTATATGTAACGAGTATATTTACAGATTTTGACTTTGTTGCAAATTATAAAAATTGACTACTAAAGGTTTAAGTCAAAAAAATCTTTCTTATTAACATCTAAAAAGTAATTGTATCCTCATAAAGAATACTGATATGGTGAACAAATTTTAAAATGTTCTTTTGTTTCTTTCACTTAAATAACAAGACAGTTTTGATGTCAGAGAATTCCTATAACTGAATTAATACTAAACTAAGATAATGGCAAAAATATTTGGTGTTACCAAGTTTCCACCCAAAATATGAAAGCCATGGATTTTTAAAAGTAATATGTATGTTAAGAATAGAAAATACAATGTACAATTCTTCAATATATATTTTCTGAAGGAAGAAGATAAGTAAAGAATTGAAATTAATTTACAGGGTTTTTATTTTATATAATCCACAAAACAATTATCAAGTTCAAATATGAATCAATCTTCAATTTCAGGAAAATGACTCAAAAAATTAACCTGCTAAAGCAAACTCCTCTTCATTATCTTAAAACATTAAAAAGAAATATATAGAGAAATGGGACAAAAACAATAGATAGAAAAAAAGGAAATAAAGTCTCTCAAGAAAATCCTCAAAAGAGAAAAGCAGAAAGAGGAGGAATGAGTAAACAACAATACAACATAGACACTAAAACAATGAATAAATACTCTAAGATAAAAGAGTCAAAAATATCCAAAATAAAAGCAAGTTTAAGTTTTACATATTCTTTCTCTTATATAGATTGCTTCATTTGATTCCTATAACAATGATATTATCCTAATTTAAAATGATATTAGTGAGTTAACTTCATCTAAAAATAGCATATAATTGCAAAAGAAATAAGAAAAGAGAAACACAAAAACACAAAGTATTGAGATACATGCAGATGAAGGCTAAAAACCAAAGTAAACTTTTTTATACAGCTCCATAATCTAAATAAATACAAAAATGATATTTTGTGAACATAGTATTATGATTAAAAATGGACATGGTTGAAGCAGTCACCATAATTATTGAAACAATTGCTATATAATAGGTAGATACATAAGTATGTCTGAGACTATATACTTAAGCACATAATATTTCATACTTAAAGGTAAAGTAACTGAAATTAAAAAATAATTGATCCTAATGTATCTTCTTCGTATCTTAACAAATTAAGAAAAAATTATGCATA
Source organism: Macrotis lagotis (assembly GCF_037893015.1). Lineage (NCBI taxonomy): Eukaryota > Metazoa > Chordata > Mammalia > Peramelemorphia > Peramelidae > Macrotis > Macrotis lagotis. The sequence goes on from NC_133666.1 coordinate 278,372,484, forward strand.
AAAGAACTTCAACAATGAGAGGAAAAATAAAATTGAAAAGTATTATTGAAATAATAATCACTCAATGAACATTAAATACCTTCTATGTGCCAGATATTTTTCTGAGTGCTGGAGATACAAAAACAAATGTAAAATGATTCTTGCCTCTGCCCTTAAGGAACTTAATATATAATTGCATTATTCAAAAATAGGTATATGTGTATCCTTACATACACACAGAGAGAAGGTGTTCCAAAGTCTTGGTTCAGTTTTATCCTATTTAAGTTTGAGACAAGAAAATTGTCAGCAAAAGCACTAAGATAATTGCAAAATAAAATGAATGCAAGAATCAGTAAGGAGCTACTGAATATTATTTAATAGGGGTGGCTTATTTTCGTCTTTCATTAATGAAGACCAAAATGAGATCACTATGTTTGCGACAAATTACAATATGTCAGACTGTGTCTGATCAGACCAATATGAGTTCAGAATGCTCTGCCACAGGGTGGGCACAAATCATCCATGTGAACACCTGGGTGAGTACTCTAAACTTACATATGTCACATTTGCTTTGAGTTGCTTTAATTCTGCCTTCCTCATAGAGTGCAGCACTCTCACTGATGAGGGCATGCCATGCTGGGCAGTCCTGTGCCAGTGTCTCCCATGTTGTACAATCAATCCTAAAGTTCTTCAATGAGGCCTTTGGAGTATCTTGGTATCATTTTTTCTGACTGCCTTCTGAGCATTTGCCCTATGTGAGTTCTCCATAAAATAGTTATTTTGACAAGCCTACATCTGATATTCTAACAAGGTGTATAACCCATTGTAGTTACACTCTGTGTAGAAATATTGGAATGTTAGGCAGTTTAGCTTAAGAAAAAATTCAGTGTCTGATATCTTCTCCTGCCAAATGATCTTCAGAATCTTCCTAAGACAACTTAAATGGAAGCACTTCAGTTTCCTAACATGGCGCTGGTAGACTGTCCAGGTTTCACAGACATAAAGCAATGAGATCAACACGATGTCTCTGTAGACCTTCAGTTTGATAATCGGTCTCTCTTCCACACTTTCCTTCGGAGACTTCCAAATACTGAGTGAGCTCTGGCAATGTGTGCGTGTCAACTTAATTGTCAAGGTGTGCCTCCTTGGAAAGGACATTGCCAAGGTAAGTGAGCTTGTCCACAATACTCAAAACTTCTCCATTTGCTGTAATCAATGATTCCACATATGATTGGTATGGTGCAGGTTGATGGAATACCTATGTTTTTTGGTGTTAATTCTTAGACCAAAATTAGCACAAGCATCAGAGAATTGATCCATACTTTGTTGTATCTCAACTTTACAGGCTGTGTTGAGTGGATAATCACCTGCAAACAGAAGATCATGTACCAGCACTCCCTCCATTTTAATCTTGACTTACAGCCCTTTCAAGTTGAAGAATTTGCCATTAGTGCGGTAGCTGACCTTGAGAACATGTTCATCCTCAGTGAAGGCGCTTGACAGTATGGTTGAAAACATCAAGCTAAAAAGTATGAGAGCAAGGACACATCCTTGTTACATTTCATTGATGACTAGGAAATCTCAAGAGTATTGTCCATTGTCCAAAACCAGGGCATGTATGCCATCATGAAACTGTCATACAAAATTGATGAACTTCTCCAGGCTACCGAATTTTGTCATAATTTTCCATCAACTCTCATAATTGACAGTATCAAAGGCCTTGGTCTGATATATAAATATTGTATAAAGACCTCTATTCTTCTGTCATTTTTATTTAATAGGGGAACTATAAGACTACTACTGTGTTTTAAGATAATTATTTCAACAACTATGTGGAGGATGAATGTCAGAGGGCAAAGACTTGAAACAGGAAGACCAATTAGGTCTCAAAAAATTCTCCTTGATTATAGCAGGCCAAGTGAGAAATAATGAGGACCTAACTCCTTCTAATGAACTCCTGATCCAGACTACTAGTCATATGAGTAGAGAGAAAGAGATGAATAGAATACATGCAATCAAGATAAAAGGAACAAGATTTGGCAACTAGCTTGATAATCAATATAAGAAAGAATGAGGAGTTAAAGATAATGTTGAGATTGTGAATCTAGGTACCTAAAAGTATGGAGATGCACTTGTCAGAAACAAGAGAAGGATCACAACCATATGAGTAGAGAAGATGATGATGGACATAAGAAGAAGATCGAGGAACTTTTTGGAGGACAAAAACAAGATTGGAAATTGACTGGTTTGGAAGGGTAATGAATGAGAATGGGAGTGAAAAATGATGACAGTTTTGAAATTGCATTCCTAGGAGGATATTGATGCCCTCAAAACTAATAGGGAAGTTTGGAAGAGAAGTTTTGGAGGATGGATGAGTTCTTTTTTTAATTGTTGTTTTTGAGATGCCTAAGGAATAGTCTCCCTGAAATGCCCTATTGGGCATTGGAGATATGCAACTGGAACTCAAGAGAGTTTACATATATATATATATATTATATATATATATATACATATATATGTATATATATATACATATACATATATAGAGAGAAAGTATATATAATATATAGAGACAGTTTATATATATACATTTACAAAATAATATAATATATAATTAAATATAAATGAATAATATTATTGCATTAATGATTAAAATATATGATAATATAAATTGTAATTAAGTATTTATAAAAATCCAAGCAGACACTTTTGGACTAGAGGTAAACACTTATATAAACAGATGAACTCAAAACATTGCAGTCAGTATTAGGGAAGTAATTACCCATGTTCATTAAATCTTACTGAATTTTCCTCCAAATTAAATGCATTGGCAGAATGTCTGGCTATTACGGATATAGTAGCTGACACATAGTAATTGACAATATCTGTTTCTAAGAGGCATAACTTTAAAAAAAACAGATTAAATGTAAGAAAGTCAGATGAGTAGGGGACAGGCAGTGTTGTAGTTGACATGGGATAATACCTTAGTTCTAAAGTTAATGCAGACTAAAAATATATCCCATAATAGTTAATATTCAATCTACTTATACAAGGAGTAAATTCATTTTTTATCGGGGAAATAATCTCATCAATACTAGGGAGACTATAAGAATGGTGCCAAACAAGAGGATAAAAGATCACACAAGACTGATGAGCTATTTGGAGTGACATGATAGAAAATTGATAAAGTAGTGCTGATGTTTCTGCATATCTAAAAGTTGGCTCTTGTCAGAAGTTGGTCAACAGTAAGAGGTGCTGACATCATTGTATTCAAATAAGGGTGACAAGTAGAATCAGCACTAATAAGAATTACTTGGGAGAGAAGCAAAAGGAAGCCCCTGCCTCAAGAGAAGAAAAGTGTGTTGCAATTTTCAATGGTATCTAAAGCCAAGTATTCATAAGATAGTCCCTAGCCAAGGGGGAAAAAAAAACCTCTTAATTTGTTTCTTTTGTTGTACTTTGTTTCAGATTTTTAACTTTTTTTAGTCTTAAAGGCCAAACTCATAAATATTCATAGAGAAATCTTAGTAAGCAGAAAAGGAGAGTAGAAAAATGTTTTTGTATGAATGCAACATGTTTCATGCAATTTGAATTATATAATCAATTTAATAAAAGAAAAGAATATATAATTCTACTTTTATGAGTCTACATTTCAAGTGATACAAGAAGTTGTGACAAATCCAAATTAAACATTTCATTTCTATCTACTGTATTTATTATGGCTCAAATTAAATTTAATAAATGTCATCTATGGTAAAAAAAATACATTTCTGTAGAACTATTTAAATATAACCAAATAAAACTACTATATCTGATATCAATAATTACCTTTGGCCACTGGTATTAATATAGAGTATTCATCTCAAAGTGATACCTACTGCAGGCCATATTAAAAAAAGTTCAATAAACTTGGACACTCAAGTTTCAGAAAGTTCTCTTTCCAAATGTCTTGAATCTAGGGTTCTGGTTAAAGTTTATCAATAGTGAAATAATAACAATAATAATAATAATAAACCACAACTAAAATAAATAAAGTTGGATAACATTTGTGAATAATTAGATAGTGGTTTCTTGTGCATAAACTACATTTGTATTTTATTGATTTAAGAAAAAGACACTTACCACAGTCATTACATTACCACATGTAGCAACACCCAAAAGGCATTTAAATTGGTAAAGTTTGAGGTTATATTCATTATTAATTAAATGTTAGTACATTAAATATAAGTAAAGCTAGAAAGAGAACTTTTATAATTTGCCATTTTAAACTAATTAACACAACTAGACTTTCATCCCCAAATTACAACATGATTTTTTAAAAGATAATTCAAACCTCCCAAAGTCTGCTTTCATAGAAGTCCCATTTAGTTGGCTTTTTAGAAAAAAAATAACTTTATAATATAGTTAGCAATGATGCCAACAAGGACTTCTTTTTTATTTTTGAAAAGTTGTATCTAGGGCAGAAGAATGGGGTCTCTTCCCAGGGTACCAAATGTAAAACAGCCTGAAAGTACTTGAAATTCTTGAAGAAAATAGAAACAAGAAAACTGGAAAGTAGTTAACAAGTAATAGGAAGATACAAAATGGCTCACACTTCCCCCATCAAAGTATTTGTTCTCCTCTCCTTTACATATGGTCGTACTGTACTCTATTGTAGTTTTCTCTGTCTAACATGTTCAGTGTCCCAGACTAGAAAAAAAAATTGGGGCATATAGTTTACAGGCTTGCCCCAGCCACAATTTCTGCTGTCCTATAAACAATGGCTAGTTTCAGGGTATGAAATAATGTTCCCTGAAGCGCTAACAAGAGTTCAGTGTACTTTCAAATAGCTTTTATTAAGTTTTTAGTAATGTGAAAACTCCTGCAGAAGAGTTGACCAGTCACAAAATTCCATGGAATTTAGCAAGGTCAACATTAAATAGTCATTCATTCCCTGGCCTCTTTTGGTTTTTATAATGAAGCAATACACACTTGTTGAAATATTGAAGAGAACATAAAATCTACCACAACTTAAGGTTGTCATCCCTCTCCTGATATAGCTAATCAAAATTCTGATTCCAGAGGATGTTATTTCTTTGGAAATTCCAAGGCTTCCTCCTGATGAAATTTGAATGAAGTAATTTCTCAAAGACAACTAGGTGGTACAGTCAGGTCTGAAGTCAAGAAGACTCATCTTCCTGGCCTCAGGCACTTATTAGTTGTGTGGGCAAGTCCTTTAACTCTGCTTGTCTCAGTTCTTCATCTGTAAAATGAGCTAGAGAAAGAAATGGCAAACCACTCCAGTATCTTTGCCAAGAAAACCCCTATGGGGTCATAAAGATTTGTACACAACTAAAACTACTGAATAACAAGAAGCATCCTCACTCACCGAAACAACTGAAAACAATTTCTCAAGGCACTGCATCCTCTTGAAAAAGTTGTACCCCGAATTTTTGAATTTGCATGAAGAGTGGTAGCTGAAACTCCTTAGTGACATCAAGGGCTGATATATTTGAATTGACTTGCAGATTTGGGGAGAGTATCACACATTGTTTTCTTGTGATCCCATTGACAAGAGCATCTTGAACTCGTGTTTTGAAAGCTTTAACGTTAGAAAAATCCTTTTTGATTCTGCTGAATGTGCAAATCCAGACTTAATAAGACCTTTTCCTGATCCATTATAAATACCATTTATTTTCATCAAGATATACCCCTAGAAAACTCTACATGAAAGATCCCCAAAACATGTCACTTTATATTTTTTGATGATCACTGCAATATGAAAAGCCACACACTGAACAGACAATTTTATTTTCAAAATTTCAATCTCTGAACAGTGACTGATAGTGTTAATGAGAAATGTGTTTTTAATACCCTCCAAAATTAATCAAATGTGATATAGGAACACTGGTAAATCTTAACTGACATATGTATAGTTAGATATGTTAAATTGTCAAGTACATGTCATACTTCTATGATTTTGTTTGCTTGGTGGCAAAATGATTCCCTCCAGTTATGAATCCAAAGAGGTTGGTCAACCAGTATTAAATTCTTCAACATAGCTCCAAAGAGTCATCTTAAGTACAAGCTCTGCTTAGTAGCTATGACAAAAGTTGAATTTAATTGTTCATCAGTTATACTTGAGAGTTGATTGCCTGCCATTGACCACTTCACTCAAAAGTATTTCATCCTTAAAACCAGAAAAGAGATGTTAGGGAGAAATAAAATATGCAGATGGAGTCAATCTTCATGTAACATGACAGTTCTTTAATTACTTCAAAACCAAATTACATTCCTGCCACCATCAATTATCACAGCAGAAATACAGAAGGATGCAAAATCACTCATGTGGAATAGTTGGATCTCAATTACTTTTATGCTCATGGGTATTCAGTTTCCAAGGGATTATCTTTATCCCCTGTTTTGTTATCAATCAACAAACATTTTTGAAACTCAAAATTGTTAAAGCTTTTTCTTCTCTTCCACAATCTAACCTGTCCCCCATTATAAAATGAACAGACAAAGTCATGTGACAAATTATTCATGAATAACTTTGTAGGATGGGATTTTTGTACAGAAAGTGTTTAGGACTAAAATAGGAAGAAAACAAGTCTCAATAAGTTCTATTTAATAACATAAATACATTTCTTTCTTTAATACAAACTTCCTGCTGACTAAAGGTCATTCTTTTACAAAGTTATATCACACATAGAATTGAAACTCATAGATGACTTAACAACCACTCATTTGGACTATTATTTCCCCCTACTGCATTAACCTTTATGTCAAATGATTGGTTACCCAAACTCACTAATGGCATTATAAAGACCATTACTTCATTGTCTCTAGGAAAAGTTGATTGAAGAGGAAAAAAGTTAAAATCTTTATTTTTTCCATTCTCAAAAGAAAAAGGCTCCTTTGAAGCCACAATGCTGCTACAATAAGAAATAAAAGAGCCCAAATTACTCCAATATTGAAACTAGAAGTAGTTATTGGGGAACTAAGAAGGACTGACATTTTTCTTTTGGATCGAGAAATTCTAGAAAGATATGAATAGTTTTGAAAGTCCCAAAATTACTCTTTCCTACTTTCTATATAATGTCTACTTTTTAAAAGGAGTGGGTTGAAACCTATGATTTAAATAATACTGTATCAAGGATAAAAAGTCAAATCATATTTTTCCATGACAATGATGTCAAATACTTTGCAATTAAAAAGGTAGCTCTCATTCTTGCAAAAGTCCCTTCTTCTATCCTACTCTCTCTTATATTCAAAACTATCAGAGTTTGATACATTAATAATTTCTTCTTTCAGTTTTATCTTCAGACTTCCCATTTTCTAACCATTTGTAGGCTCAGATGCTTACAAGCATCCTTACATCTTCCACATCTTTAAAGATATTTTACCCTGGGAGCAGCGAGGTGGTACAGTAAATACAGCACCAGCCCTGGAGTCAGGAAGATCTGAGTTCAAATTCAACCTTAGACATATAATAATTACTGAGCTGTGTGACCCTGGACAAGTCACTTAACCCCATTGCCTTAAATGAACATTTTTTTGGTTTAAAATAAATTTATTTATTTATTTTTGAATTTTACAATTTTTCCCCAAATCTCATTTCCCTTCCCCCACCCCCACAGAAGGCAATCTGTTAGTCTTTATAATGTAAAACATTTACATTGTTTCCATGCTATGCATTGATCTAAATTGAATGTGTTGAGAGAGAAATCATATCCTTAAGAAAAAAAAATGAGAGATAGCAAGATTACATAATAAAATACAATTTTTTTAAAATTAAGGGTATTAAATAGTCTTTGGTCTTTGTTCAAACTCCACAATTCTTTCTTTGGGTACAAATGGTATTCTCCATTGCAGATACTCCAACATTATCCCTGATTGTTGCCCTTATGAAATGAGCAAGTCCATTAAGGTTGATCATCAACTCCATGTTGCTGTTATGATGTACAATGTTCTTCTGGTTCTGCTCATCTCACTTAGCATCAGTTCATGCAAATCCCTCCAGGCTTCCCTGAATTCCCATCCCTCCTTGTTTCTAATAGAACAATAATGTTCCATAATGTACATAGACCACAGTTTGTTCAGCCATTCCCCAAATGATGGACATTCACTCAATTTCAATTCTTTGCTACCATAAATAGAGCTGCCATGAATATATTTGTACAAGTAATGTTTTAACCTTTTTTCATAATCTCTTCAGGGTATAGATCCAGTAGTGGTACTGCTGGATCAAAGGGTATGCACATTTTTGTTGTCCTTTGAGCACAATATCAAATTGCTCTCCAGACAGGTTGGATGAGTTCACAGCTCCACCAAAAATGTATTAGTGTCCCAGATTTCCACCTCCCTTCCAATATTGAACATTGCGCTTTCTGATCATATTGGCCAATTTGAGAGGTGTGAGGTGGTACCTCAGGGGTGCTTTGATTTGCAATGAATAATTTTTTTAAAAAATGCTTTACTTGGGGACAGAGCTATCTCCAAATATTTCAAAAACCTTAAAATTAAGACTCTAAATTTTCGAGAGACAGAACTCACAGAAAATTCCAGTGAGGCAATTCTCCAGGCCAAGGTAACCTGGGGAAATAGAATTCTCTGTGCCATAGAGTTGGAGGGGACAGCAGCAGGCCAGAGCAAAGGAACTTCAACTTTCCAGAAATAGTCCCAGGATACCTGGGTCCTTCAGCAGTAGAAGCAGTTTCCTGACCTGCCACCCCAGGGAGCACCAAGCACAACTTGGAAGATCAGCAGGGAGACTTCTATCAGAGTGGGCATGAAACCCAGACCAGCATGGCCTTGCTCAGCACAGTCACAGCCCTCAGCACAGCCAAGATCCCAGGAAACAGAAGTAGGTCTATGGAGTCACCCAGCAGGGAGCCTCCAGGCAGTTGCAACCTGAGCACTCAGCCCACAGAAGGTAAGGGAGTGGAGGGAGACTGCCAAGGTCTGTCCTCTATCCCTGGGACTGGACTCTGGGACTTTGATCATATTCAGACCCTGGTCACAGTCTGGGACTTTCACAGAGCAGGGACTTTCCTCACAGCCCTGTGGCAGAGGGGTGAGCTTGTGGTCAGTCAACAGAATAAGAAAGCAGTCAGAGCCTCACATACTGAGGTTCTTGTGGGGGTATCCCAATAATACTCAAAAGCTCAGGAAGCACCCTAAAACCCAGACACAGGCTGGGAAACTGAGTAAACAAGTAAAAAAAGGAACCTGACCATAGACAATTTCTTTGGGCCCAATCAGAAGATGAGAAAGTCCAAGCTTCTGCACCTAAAGACCCCAAGAAATATAGAAGTTGGGCTCAGGCTATGACAGAGCTCAAAAAAGATTTTGAAAATCAAGTAAGGGAGGTAGAAGAAAAATTGGGGAGAGAAATGAGAGAGATGCAGGAAAAACATGAAAAAAAAATCAGCAGCTTAGTCAGGGAGATCCAAAAAATGCTGAAGAAAATGACATATTAAAAACCAGTTTGGGTCAAATGGATAAAACAGTTCAAAAAGTTAATGAGGAGAAAAATGCTTTAAAAAGCAGAATTGGCCAGATGGAAAAAGAGATAAGAAAGCTTTCAAAGAAAACAAATCTTTCAAATATAGAATGAAGCTAAAGGAAGCTGATGATGTGACAAATCAAGATAGTAATTCAAAACCAAGAGTAAAAATCTAGAAGAAAATGTGAAATACCTCATTGAAAAAACAACTCACCTGGAAAACAGATCCAGAAGAGATCATTTTAAATTATTGGGCTACCTGAAATTGGTGATCAGTAAAAGAGCCTTGACTTCATTTTTAAAGAATTTCTACAGGGAAAACTGCCCTGATATCCTAGAAGCAGAGGGTAAATTAGAAATTGAGAGGAATCCTCCAATCTCCTCTAGAAAAAGATCCAAAAGCAAACCCCAGGAATATTATAGCCAAATTCCAGAATTCCCAAGTCAAAGAGAAAATATTACAAGAAGACAGAAGGAAACAATTCAATTATTGCAGAGCTAGAGTCAGGATCACACAGGATTTAGCAGCATCCACATTAAGGGCTCGTAGGGCTTGGAATATAATATTCCAAAGGCAAAAGAACTTGGAATGCATCTGAGAATCAACTACCCAGCAAAACTAAACATCCTCTTCCAGGGGAAAAGATAGACTTTCAATGAAACAGGAGAATTTCAAATGTTTCTGTTGAAACAGTCAGAGCTAAACAGAACGTTTGATCTTCAAGTACAGGACTCAGTTGAAGCATAGAGAAGGTGGAGGAGAAAGGTAAATGATGAGGAATTTAATAATGATGTGCAGCATGTATTCCTGCATGGGATGATGATACAGATAATACTCATATGAACCTTCTCATTTATTAGAGCAGTTAGAAGGAGCTTATATAAACAAGGAACAGGAGGGAACTTAATTTGAAGGTATAATATATTGTAAAAATGGAGTCGATGAAAAGGAAATGTGCTGGGAGAAAGGAAAGGAGAGGTAGAATAAACTAAGATATTTCATGTAAAAGACACAAGAAATAGCTTTTTCAATGGTATTGAAGGGGGAAAGGTGAGGGAGAATGAGGGAGCCTTCATTTTCATCCAAAATGTCTCAGAGAGGAAACAGGATAACACACTCAATAGGGTATAGAAATCTAGAAGAAAAAGGAGAGAAGAGGGACAGGGGGAGGAGGGGGGTATGTGGGTGATAAGAGGAGAGGGTAGATCATGGGAGAGGATAGTAAGATATAACGCATTTTCTTTTATCCTTTTTGCAAGGTGGTGGGATTGGGTGGTCTGTCTGGGACCATGGGGCTGGAAGGTTGTTGGGTCTCTGGGCTGGGACATAAGCTTGCAGCCTCTTGGTCCTGGGGCCAGTACTCTGTCCACTATGTCACTCAGCTGCCCCACAACACATTTTTGGAGAGAGAGAGAATTAAATGAAAAAGAAAATATAATAGATGGTAGTGGGGAGGAATGGATGAAGGGAATTGCATTCAGCAACAGCAACTGTGGAAAAAAATGAAAGTAACTGCTGTGATGGACTTGTGATAAAGAATGTGATCCACCCTAGACAGAGCAGATGGTATCAGAACACAGATGGAAACACATTTTTTTTTATCTTTCTTTCACTTTATTTCTTGAGTGGTTTTATATTTTTGTTGGGGGGGGAGGGGGTATTATGTTTACTCTTACAAAAAGAATATTTTAGAAAATTTTTTAAAAAATAAACTTTAAAACATGCTTTACTTTATACTATTACCTCCTCAAGGCTTTACTCTATACCTCTCCATTTCATAGCCAAACTCATAGAAAGAGTTCTCTCCATTCATTGCTTCCACTTCCTCACCAACCACTCACTCTTGAAGTTTTTGTACTCTGGTCTCTGACTCTAACATTTGACTTAAACTCCTCTTTCAAGAGTTACCAATGATCTCTTAGCTGTTAATTCCCTGGATTTTCTTTGGTGTTCATCCAGCTTGGCCTTTCTGTAGTTTTTGATACTGTCAGCTCCCTCTTAGATACTGTTTCCTCTCATGATTTCTTAACATTACCCCTTCTCAGTTCTCCTCCTACATGTTTGGATACTCTTTCTAAGACTTATATTCTATATTACCATACATCTCATTAAGTGTTCCCCAGGCCTCATTCTGACATAGTGAATGGAGCATTAGCTTGGGAATAAAACACCTAAGATTATTACTAGCAATTTGCAACTGTGAATAAAATCTTTGTCTCCCTGAAAAATCTGTTATTTATATATAAAGGGGGAATAATAGCTGTAAGACCCACCTTACAGGTTTCTTTCAAAGTTCAAATTTTCTAATATATGTAAAGTTCTGACAATATTAAAGGGCTACATAATTGTCAATTATTTTTATTCTCTATATTTATTACCTCCTGAGATAGGTTTAAATATTATTTCTATGTATTTATTAAAGAGAATTCAAATCTCTCTCCTAAACTCTAGTCATACATAACCAGCTGACTTTTGGACATTTTCTGTAAATATATTAACCTTTATATATCCCTGAACAGAATTCATTCTCTCATACTTTTAAGGTCCTATATACATATCCAAAATGTTTTTTTAAGTTAAGATATTCATAAAGGCTGTTTTACGATACTAGTTTTATCCTATCTCAGAATCTTTTTCATTTGATCAGTTCACCAAAAAGTCAATAGCTTTCTTGCTTTCAATTTTATCAATCTCTCCCTTGATTTACAGAATTTCTAATTTTGTGGTTAATTGAGGATGTTAATTTGTTCTTTTTCTAATTTTTTTTAGTTGCATACTCAATTCATTGATTCCTCTTTCTCTATTTGACTCAGGGAAACATTTAGAGATATAAAATTTCCCCCAAAAACTGCCTTGGCTGCATCCCATAAATTTTTGTATGATGTCTCATTGTCATCATTTTCTTGGATGAAATTATTATTTCTATGATTTGTTGCTTGTTCAACTCACTCTTTAAAAATAATTAATTTCCAATTAATTTTTGATTTATCTTTTCCATGGCCCTTTATTACATGTAATTTTTAATTGCATCATGATCTGAAAATTATTTATTATTTCTGCCTTTCTGTGTTTGATTGTAAAGTTTTTATGCCCAAGTACATGGTCCATGCCATGTACTGCTAAGAAAAATATATGTTCTTTTCTATCCCAGTTAGTGTCTCCAGAGGTCTATCTTATCTAAGTTTTCTAAGATTTTATTCACCTTTTTTTAACTTCCTTCTCGTATATTTTGTGGTAGATTTATCTAGTTCTGAGAGAGGAAGATTGAGGTCTCCCATTATTAAAGTTTTGCTGTCTATGTCTGCTTATAATTCACTCAACTTTTCCTATGGGAATCTGTATGCTATACTACTAGCTGCATATATGTCTAAGAATAATATAGCTTCTGGGGTGGCTAGGTGGTGAAGTGGATAGAGCACTGGCCCTGGAGTCAGGAGTACCTGAGTTCAAATCCAGCCTCAAACACTTAAAACTACCTAGTTGTGTGGCCTTGGGCAAGCCACTTAACCCCATTGCCTTGCAAAAACCTAAAAAAAAATACTATCAATCAAAGTGTTATCAATCAAAGATTGATTAATTGACTGTTTGATTGCTTGATAAGCTCAAAGTACTGTCAAAGTACTATCAAAGATTTCTTTATTGATTGATAAGCAGCATTGATTCATAGTTACTCAATAACCTCCCATCTCAAGAATCATAAATCATATCAAATTATAATCACTTTATAACTTTCCCCCTTATAAAGTACCCTCCACTGACATAAAATCATCATAAGCCAAAGAGTCATACAAAGCGAAATCATTTCATGAACCATTTGTATCACCCCAAATATAGTTTCTCTCACACTCCCCACTTTGGCTCCCCAATCAAGGTATTTAAGCCTTTGTTAACTGAAATATGATTTAAGATAAGATCACTTGCTAATCTCATAATGTCTAACATTTCTAAGTGAGTTCCCTCTCTCTGCCCCTAAAGTCACTTCTGATTTAATTAACTATAGAGTCTCTGTGCACTGTAAGTACTGGGATACTCTGAAGGTTTGTCTTAAGAAATTTCCAATTGATTGTAAGCTATGGGAGATACTGGCTGAGGACTACCCATTGTAAGATGCCCTCATCAGAGGAAGTGCTAAGCTCTATGAGCAAGACAATTAAAGTATGTCAAAGGAAACTGAGATACAAAACTTTAGAGAAAAATCCCAGTTTTTCATATGGGCTATTTATTTCAAACACAATGATGTCATCTTGATCCTCTTCAATGGAAAGACAAGGACCTACCATACCCATATGTCTAAATGCAATCTCTTCAACTATATTCAACCTTTTAACTAGCCAAGAGAAATACAATTCTCAACAGTTACAAGTTTTTGGGGGCAGAGCCAAGATGGCGACAGGAGAAGAGTCTCTCTTAGGTGCTCTCTCTCAAAACTTATAAAATAAGGACTCTAACTAAATTTTTGAGAGACAGCACCCACAATGGGATCCAGTGAGGCAGTTCTACAGCCCAAGGTAACCTGGAAAATAGCAGAAAGGCTCAACTCCATGGGGTTAGAGGAGTGGCCCGCCAGAGGGAAGGAATTTCAGCCTCCTGGAGGCAGCCCCAGGGAGCCTGGGAGATGAGGTTCATGTCAGCAGGGGTCAGTTTCCTGACCTATACCCCAGGAGCACTGGGCACAACTCTTGGAAGTTCAGCTGAGGGGAGTCCACTGCCAGAGTGAGCTTGTGAAGCCCAGACCTCAGGGCATTCAGCAAGCAGCATGGCCACAGCAGCCCAAATCCAGGAACTAGAAGCAGGCAGAGCCAGTAAGCAGGAGCCCCCAGACAACTGAGCCTTGAATACTCAGCCTAGGTAGGTAGAGTAGAGAGAGAATTCTGAGGTCTGTCCTCTGTCCCTGGAACAGGATTCTGGGGCTCTGACCACATTCATATCCTGGTCACAGTCTAGGGTCCCCATAGAACAGCAGGACCCCCTACCTCAGCCCCGTGGCAGAGGGGTGCACTTGGGGTCATTCACAGACCAGGAGGGAAGTCAGAGCTTCACATACTGAGATCCTTGTGGGGGGGGGTGTCCCAATAATACTCAAAAGCTCAGGAAGCACCCCAAGACCAGACACAGGCTGGGGAAATGAGTAAACAGAGAAAAAAGAGGAACACTATTGAGAAATACATTGTCTATGATCCCAAGAAGGATCAAAATACTTAGTCTAAAGATGAAGAAGTACAAGCTTCTGTATCTAAAGACTGCAAAAAAAATGAAAATCAGGCTCAGGCTATGACAGAGCTCAAAAAAGATTTTGAAAATCAAGTGAGGGAGATGCAAAAATAAAAATAAATAAATAAATAAATGAAAAATAAATATTTTTTTTAGTAAAAGAGTTACAAGTTTTATATCTTCCCTTATAGGGTTGTATATTATTTTGATGTTCTTGACTAATATTTGGGTTTTCCCCCTTTTTCCTTTACCTTTTGATGAATCTCTTGTGTCTTTTATTTAGGGATTAAATTCCTTGTTTCATTTCTGGTCTTTTTAATCAGGAAATTTTGGAATTCCTCTATTTTGTTAAACATTCATCTTTTCCCCTGACAGAAAACGCTGAATTTTGCAAGGTACCAAATTCTTGGTTATAATCCAAGGTCTTTTGCCCTCTGAAATATAGCATTCCAGATCCTCCGGTCTTCAGTGCTAAAGCTGCTAAGTCCTGTGTAAATCTACTTGTGTGTCCTTTGTATTTAAATTTTTTTTTTTTTTTGCTGCTTGCAGTATTTTCTCCTTTATTTGATAATTCTGGAATTTGGCTATGATAGCCCTGGGAGGTTTTATTCTGTGGTGTCTTTCTGGAGGATTTCTGTGTGTTCTTTCAATGGTTATTTTGTCTTCTTGCTCTAACAGAGTTGAACAATTTTCTTTGGTAATTTCCTAAAAGATATTTTCCAGGTTCTTTTTTTTTTTTATCTCAACTTCATGGTAATTCAGTAATTCATCAATTATCTCTTCGGGATCTATTTTCCAGGTCATTTCTTTTTCCTAAAAAGTATTTTATATTTTCATCAGTTTTTTCAGTCTTTTTTACTTTGATAATGGAATATTGTATTCTCATAGATTCATTGGTTTCTATTTGTCCATTTCTAGTCTTTAGGGCTTTATTTCCTTCTGTTAGTTTTTGTGTTTCCTTTTCCAATTGCTTAATTTTACTCTTTGCTGAGTCACATTCCCTTTCTAGTTGGTTGACTTGAGTTTTAGATGAGTTGTACTCCTATTCAAATAGGTCAATTTTATTTTGTGAAGAGTTACATTCTTTTTCTCGTTGGTTATATTTATTTTAAAGGACTTGATTTCTTTTTTAAAAAATTATTTATTTATTTTTCCAACTACAAGCAATTGCAGTTTTCAGTTATCTTTTTTATTTTTTAGAAAGATTTTATTTATTTTGAGTTTTTTGATTTCCACCCACTCTTGCTTCCCTCCCCCCACCCCCACAGAAGGCATTCTGTTAGTCTTTACATTGTTTGCATGGTATACATTGATCTGAGTTGAATGTGATGAGACTGAAATCACAACCTTAAGGAAGAAAAATAAAATAAGAGATAGCAAAATTACATAATAAGATACTGGTTTTTTCCTAAATTGAAGGTAATAGTCTTTGGTCTTTGTTCAAACTCCACAATTCTTTCTCTGGATACAGATGGCATTCTCCATCATAGATATCCCAAAATTGTGCCTGATTGGTGCACTGATGGAATGAATAAGTCCATTAAGATTGATCACCCCCCCCCCCATTTTGCTGTTAGGTTGTACAGTGTTTTTCTGGTTCTGCTCATCTCACTCAGCATCAGTTCATGCAAGTCCTTCCAGGCTCCCCTGAATTCCCATTCCTCTTGGTTTCTAATAGAACAATAGTGTTCCATAACATACATATACCACAGTTTGTTAAGCCATTCCCCAATTGAAGGGCATTCACTTATTTTCCAATTCTTTGCCACCACAAACAGGGCTGCTATGAATATTTTTAAACAAGTGATATTTTATCCTTTTTTTTATAATATCTTCAGGGTATAGACCCAGCAGTGGTATTGCTGGGTCAAAGGGTATGCACATTTTTATTGCCCTTTGGGCATAATTCCAAATTATTCTCTAGAAAGGTTAGATGAGTTCACATAGCTCCACCAACAATGTATTAGTGTCCCAGATTTTCTATATCCCTTCCAACACTGATCATTGTCCTTTCTGGTCATTTTAGCCAGTCTGAGAGGTTTGAGGTGGTATCTCAGAGATGCTTTAATTTGCATTTCTCTAATAAGTAATGATTTAGAGCAATTTTTCATATGCCTATGGATTGTTTTGATTGCCTTAGCTGTAAATTGCCTTTGCATATCCTTTGACCATTTGTCAATTGGGGAATGGCTTGTTTTTTAAAAAATTTGATTCAGTTCTCTGTATATTTTAGAAATGAGTCTTTTTTCAGAAATACTAGTTGTAAAAATTGTTTCCTAATTTACTACATTTCTTTTGATCTTGGTTACAGTGATTATGTCTGTGCAAATTTTTTTAATTTAATGTAATCAAAATTATCTAGTTTGTTTTGAATGATGTTCTCCATCTCTTCCTTCATCATAAACTACTTCCCTTTCCACAGATTTGACAGGTAAAATATACCATGATCTTCTAGTTTGCTTATAATTTTGTTTTTTATGTCTAAATCCTGTATCACTTTGGATCTTATCTTGGTATAGAGTGTAACGTGTTGGTCTAATATAAGTTTATTCTATACTAATTTCCAATTTTCCCAACAGTTTTTTATTGAAGAGAGAGTTTTTATCCTAATACCTGGACTCTTTAGGTTTATGAAACAACGGATTACTATAAGCGTTTCCTGCGATTGCACCTAGTCTTTTCCACTGATTCACCACTCTATTTCTTAGCTAATACCAGACAGTTTTGAGGACTGATGCTTTATAATATATTTTTAGATCTGGTAAGGCTAAGCCACCTTCTTTTGCACTTTTTTTGAATCAATCCCTGGAAATTCTTGACTTTTTATTTCTCCATATAAATTTACTTGCAATTTTTTTCTAACTCATTGAAGTAATTTTTTTGGAATTTTGATTGGTAGGACACTAAACAAGTAGTTTAGTTTTGGAAGAATTTTCATTTTTATTATATTAGCTCAACCTATCCATGAGCAGTTGATGTTTGCCCAGTTATTTAAATCTGATTTTATTTATGTGAGAAGTGTTTTGTAATTGTTTTCAAAAAGTTTTTGAGTCTGCCTTGGCAGGTGGATTCCCAGGTATTTTATATTGTCTGAGGTTACTTTGAATGGGATTTTTCTTTCTAGCTCTTTCTGCTGCATCTTGCTAGTCATATATAGAAATGTTGAGGATTTATGAGGGCTTATTTTATATTCTGTGACTTTGCTAAATTTGCTAATTATTTCTAGTAGTTTTTTAGAAGATTTTAGAATTTGGCCACAACATTCCTTGGTGTTTTCATTTTAGGATCTCTTTCCAGAGGGGATTGATGTATTCTTTCAATAATTATTTTTCCCCTCTGGTTCCATGATATCAGGGCAATTTTCCATCACTAAATCCTGTAATATTAACTCCATGCTTTATTTGTCTTCAATGTTTTCAGGAAGACCTATAATTTCCAGGTTGTCCCTTCTTGATCTCTTCTCAAAGTCAGTGATTTTGCTGATGAGATATTTTACATTTTCTTCTATTTTTTTGATCTTTTGGTTTTGCTTAATAGAATCTTCTTGTCTCATGAAGTCATTTTTTTTAGGGAAGAAGAATTTACTTCATTTACCTTTTGCAACTCCTTTTCTAGTTGGTCAATTCTATTTTTTGAAGGAATTTTCCATTTGTCCAAGTTTAGTTTTGAGAGAATCATTTTCTTTTTATTTTCATTTGATTTTTGCAAGGCAAATGGGGTTAAGTGGCTTGTCCAAGGCCACACAGCTAGGTAATTTATTAAGTGTCTGAGGGCAGATTTAAACTCAGGTACTCCTGATTCCAGGGCCGGTGCTCTATCCACTATGCCACCTAGTGGCCCCAAGAATCATTTTCTTTTTGCATTTGTCCAATTAAAGATCTGAGAGAATAATTCTCATTTTGTATTTCTCCAATTGTATTTTCCAAGGATTTGTTTTCATGTAGCAATGTGCTAATTTTCTCTTGAGTTTCTTTACCCAACTTTTCAAATTGATTTTTAAACTCCTTCCTATTTCTTCAAAGAAGTCTTTCTGGGCTGGAGACCAATTCATATTCTCCCCAGATGTGCTAGATCTCTTTGGGTTAGATTCCATTTCTTCTAAGTCTTTCTCCATGGGCCCCCTTTTCAATGGCCTCTCTTCATCTTTCTAGGATCTTGTTTTTTGGGGGGGCTGGTTCTCAGAGTTTTCCTTTTGAAGATCCTAGAGGTTTTGTTACTTGGCTTGGCAATTCCAAGGGCTGGCTAGTAGAGAGTGCTGGTTGCTTTCTCTGGAGTGTTTGAGGCCCTCAGCAGCAGGGTCTGAGTTGACCTTGAATAATGTGCTGACCCCTGAGGGGGAGGGAGTTAATCTCTCTTTCTATTGACTGAACTTTGTTGCCCACACCAGAGCCTCAGAGGGTGGGGAGTTGTTTACTGTTTGTTCTGGGAAACAGACTCAGCTGAAGGTATGGAGCTAAGGTCCCTGGCCCAGCTGGTTGTTCTCCAGGCATGCTCTGAAATTCTCTGTGCTGGAACTCAAGTCCCAGTAGCTCCTCTTCCCACCCCCCAACAAAGATTCCCCCTGTTAAAGTTGGATCTCAACCAGCCACTCACCAAAGTCTCTGCAGCTGAGACTAGTTCTCTGGCTTCCCCCAGCTACTGTCCCTATGCTGACCCTCTGCTCTCATGTCCAGGTTCAGTCACAGTCCTCTGAGACAGACCTTGTTGGTAAGTATTCTTCTCCTAGCTTTTCTTTCTGGGTTTTGTCAACTGAATTTCTGTTAAGAGGTTTGTTTCATGTTGTTTTTGAGGGGAAAGAGGAGCACTTAACACAGTGCCTGTCTTCTCTCTGCCATCTTGGCCAGAAGTTCCTAGGAATTGATTTCTTTGGTCAATTTTTCTTAATTTTCCTGCATAACTCTCATTTATTTTCTCCATTTTTCTTTTTTCCTCTCTTCTTTGGTTTTTAAAATTTTTTTAAGAACTATTATGAGTTTGTAGATTTAAGTGCAATTCAAAGACTCTTTTGAGATTTCTTCTGTAGGCAATTTTTCAATGCTTTCTTCTTCTGAGGTGTAATTGTTATATTTATCTTTATAGTAACTCTCTAAGGTGAGCATTCTTTTAGCTTTTTTGCTCATCTTGATTGTTTGAGCTCTGTTTCTGTAGTATAGGAAGTATAGACTGAAGTTTTTTACGTTGGACCTGGGTTCTGATGCCTGGCTTGCCATGGGCCAAGATATTGCCTATGCAGTCCAGGCATTGCCTTTGCAGAGTCTACTATTTTTTTAAGTTGTCTTGATTTATGTGGATACAATTGTGTATGTATATTTTTTGTTTTCTTCACTCTTCATCATTTCACGGAAATCTTTCCATTTGTTCATATTTATTGCTCTTTATAGCACAGTAATATTCCATCCACACTCACAAATCATAAGTTTTCAGTCATTGGGCACCAAGTTTGATTCTAACTTTTTTGATTTTACTATTGAAATTGCTATGAATATTTTTGTAAAGATAAATCTCTCATTGCTCGCAATAATCTGTTTTGAATATTAATCCAATGGTGGAATTACTAGATGCAAAATAATAAAAACTTCAATCACTTTTCTTGAATAATTCCAAACTTTTCCCAAAAGAATTGAAACAAAACTGATTTGTGAATTGGCACGGCTATTTTTCTACAGGCCAACCTATACTGAGTTTTTCTTCAGTTATTAACTGACTGTTTGATGAGTGTGAGTGATATCTCAGAGAAGTTTTGATTTGTATGTCTTTAAGTAATTTTAAACACTTTTTCTTCTACTTATTGATGCTATTTTTGTTCTATGAGGCAATATTTTAAACTAATTTTTAGTTTAATTTTTAGTTTAGTTTAGTTTTAGTTTAGGCAACATTTTAAACTAATAACATTTCCTATAAATTAGATACATATATATATCAGAACTATTTAATAGAAAATTTCTTTATAAGTCTCCCTTTTCTTCTAATTCTAGATGAACTGATTTTTTTTCTCTGGGGTTTTTTCATCTCTTATTGAGGATTATGCAGGTTATTTATGACACATGTGAAAGAATCTATTATTTTCTAATCTTTTATTTGAATGATTTTAAATTTAGATCATTAAGTTCATTTGGAATTTGGTCATTTATGTGGGAGCAGCTAAGTGACCCAGTGGATAGAGGAAGAGAGAAAATTCATTCCTGAGTTCAAATCTGATCTCAGACACTTACTAGTTGTGTGACCTTGGGAAAGTCACTTGATCCTGTTCCTCTAAGTTTCTCATCTTTAAAAATGAGTTGGAGAAGGAAGTGGCAAATTACTCCAGAGTCTTTGTTAAGAAAACCTCAACATGGGGTCACAAAGCATTGGACACAAATTAAATGACTTAACAACATATATGTTGATATAGATAGACAAAAATGCTTATTAGGTGCCAGGTACTATGCTGAATTCTAAATATGCAAATACAAATAAGCAAGGTCTTCATAATAAAGTGTTGTGTATGATGGTAATCTGGCAGCTGAGAAGGAGGAAGAGTTCAGAGAGCCTACAGTGATGACATTTCTGGGTGACTTAAACTCTGTCTTTATTTCCTGTCAGGGTCCAATGAATTCTCCAAGTAGTCTAGATTCTACTGAATCTTGTTCTTCCCTTTCAGTAATTTATTGTTATTTTCTTTTGACCTATTGTATTTATTCATCTTATTAGGACCTCTATTTTTGCTTATTACTTCATTTTTTATTTACTTTCTACTGAGATTTTCTTTACTAGGATTTCTTCCTTTCCTCTATTTACTAGTTACCATTCTTTTTTTTTCCATTTGGGAAATATCTTTTTTATGTAGCACGGCAATTAGAATCCCAGGGAGATGATTTCACTGTTATGAAAGTCATTGATCATTAACATATGTGTTAGTTTTATTTAGATGACTTTTTAAGTTTTTTCATTGACCATATCAAATTTTTAGTCTCCTGAAATAGTTGTGATTCATAACCTGCAACTATCTTCATGATTGATCCATGGCCTTTACTCTTCTTGAAGACTAGTAAGAGAGATAGCCAATTGTCAATTAAATGATGTTCCTTTTTAAGAAGCAGTCATTTTATTAATCTGAGAGATCGTCAGAAAAGAATGATTTCCCTAAAGTACAAATGGGCTTAATGCAATCCGCAGATTTAGTTTCCCCAAAAAAATAAGATGATCATCAACACAAGTATTTATTATATGCTTCACAGTGTTGGAGGTAATCAAGGAATACAATAACAAGATGTCCCTGGGGAAGCTCAAGGTCTTATTAAAAAGACACAAACTCATTCTATTTAGAAAACAATGCAGAATAATCTGCAACTAGTTTGTGAGCTTAAAGAGTACTCAGATATGGAGTTGTGGAACTTCAGGCCTACAATTTCTACCTTCATAGCATCTCTCTCGTGCATTTTCTTTCTATCACCTTAGCTTAATTCCTCTTTACTTCTCACCTGGATCATTACAATAGTTTCTTTTTTGAAAATAAACAAATCTTTTTATATTATTTTCTTGCAATTGCTTGCAAAGTTTTCAACATTCATTCTTTTGCAAGATTTTAAATCCCATATTTTTAATCACCCTCCTCCCCTCCTTCCTCCCCATATAAATGATGTTATTTAATGCTCATGGTGAAACAAACATTTTCACTACATTGCTTTTCCCCTTCAAGGTGAAACTTTGAGACCTCAATCCCTATGGCCACAGATTCTTGTCTCTTTATTGATTAATATGTCAATCTGGGTGTAGAAGAGTTCTTTCAATAGCATGTTGATTCTTGGGTCACCTAATAATTATACTCTTAACATGGAAATAGATAATCTAGAAGTCTAAAAATTATGATACCCTATTTTTCTGACCTACCTATCCTCTGTTCTGTTTCTCTACCTTTATCATTATGATGATTGTCATTATCATGATTTAATTTTGGATGGTATGAATTTTTTGGATTAAATTTTATATATTTGTTCTAGTTCTTGGGTTCCCTTAGTCAAAAATTTCAGAACTTAGTGACCAACTAAGTGGTGAGAAACCTTTCTATATTTACCTAGACTTGTCATTTAATATCAGAAATACTTAGTAACTGAACCCATACTAGAGTCCATCCCACCTTGGTTCCAGAAATTAAATGGCATTGCCTTCAAAAATTCAGGGTAGGGGTGTCTAGGTGGCACAGTGGATAGAGCACCGGCCCTGGAGTCAGGAGTACCCGAGTTCAAATCTGGCCTCAGATACTTAATAATTACCTAACTGTGTGGCCTTGGGCAAGCCACTTAAACCCATTTGCCTTGCAAAAACCTAAAAAAAAAAAACAGGGTCACTTCCATGACAAAATGATACATAAGAACATGAATTTTTCTGAAATTTATCCATTTATCAGCCTGTCTATTCACATATACATACATGTGAGTCTGTGTGTATAATTGTGTGTTATCTATATATAGAGAGAATCATATGTACATATATATTTACATGCATGTATATATATATACATATATATATATATATATATATATCATGGCATATTGAATAAAGTTGTAGACTAAAAGCTGAAAAGACTTTGGTTCAATTTCTATGTATAATGCTTACTAGTCATTTAAATTCTATGCACTACAGACAACTCCATAGGGCTTACCTGCTAAATCAATAGAAAGGTTTTGATATGAACTGGTGTCAGGAACTCTTATAAACTCCTATGCTTATGAAATCACAAATAGTTCACATATTTGAGTAAGTAGATTCACATTCAAATACACAACTATTTTATCAATTTTACTACATTAAAGTGAGACTTGAAACAATTTCCAAAACTAAAAGTGACCATCATATAGAAGATGATAGAAAGATTCTTGGTGGATGTGAGTAGGTTGTAGCATCATCCAGATACTCTTAAGCAAAACAGAAGTAGAAGTTGTCATCAAAGAAGATAAAGACAGAAGGATCATGCAACCAAAGTGATGTCAGAGAGATGGCCAATGTCAGGAGGAAACATGGAAGTGCTCCAGAATGTAAAGTGGACAACTATGGAAAACTTTCAGGAAGATCTGGATGAGAATTGTACAAGATAAGAAGGCAAGGAGGAGTTTTAATATGCTTTGTTAAAGGAAGCTCCCCAAACTATATGATCACAGATACAATTTAAAATTTGAATATATGAAGATTTCTAGATATTGATAGAATACATGCTAAACAGATTGAAAAATTACAAATGCTTTGGGAAAAAAACAACTATCTTTTTTCCCCAAGGAGAAGCAAAGGTTGATAATAGGCACATGCCAATTAATTTGTTTTGCATAAACAAAAATAGTTATTTACCTCTGAGTAGAAATCATGAAATGGCTAAGATTCAAGAGGGAAATTAAAACACTTCCACAGGCATTGAACTCATTAGTTTAACCATCAAAATGCTTACAAAGAAGTATAAAATAAAATGATTTTATAGAAACGAAGGGAATGCTTATGACAAGTTATGGCCAGATTACTGCCACTGAAAAGTGTCATCAATGTCAATTATGCCAATAAATATTAGAAACTGTGTTAAACATTTCAGATTGTGAAAATTTGGCACTGAAAAAACATTTAGTAAGATGTGACTTGGTTGCAGAAATTTACATCAGAAGCTAGTAATCTTCCATAAATTAACAAAAGCAAATTTCTGTATTACAAGTACAGACTTTAAAATATCATTATAATGTCTACAAATAAAATGTACTAGAGTTATCATACTTAAACTCTTGCCTACAATTTTCCAGTCATAATATTAAACCATAAAATTTTGAATAATATTTTAATAGATGTGACCATACCAAATACTTGAAAATCTTCAAGATATATGGAATGAAAAAATTTCAAAAGAATAAAATTTAATCGAAGACATAACAACTATAGGAGACTAAAGTGAAATACATATCTTACTCATTCTCCTTGTCCTTGATCCTTGATCACATTTAGCAAAAGATGAGAGCAATGATGTGAAAGATAAATAATATTAATAATAATAGTATCAACAACAACTAATAACCACAGCAACAACTTGTATCTTAATAGAATTTTGAACTTTACAAATAACCCTCCATCGTAGGTATTACAATTATTATCATTTTTGCCATTTTACAGTTGAAGAAACTAAGATAAAGATAAATTAAATTATTTGGGATCCAAAGTCTTTTTTCATCTCCTTTTAAGATACTTTGTATTTTTGCAACATTTACTTTTGATTTTATATGTGTGGTTTTTGTTTTTCTTTTGTATTGATGTATTTATTGCATATGTTGTTTTTTTTACTTCCCTTGCTTTACAATGTATGTCTATATAAATTTTTGTCCATACATCTCTTTATTTATCATATTTATGACTTCTTACAGCATAATAATAGATCATTGCATTCATGTACTGCAAGTTGTTTAATGATTCCCCAGTCAATAAGCATCTACTTTAGTTACAATTCTTTGCTTTCAGAAAAAAAGTGCTGCTGAAAAGATTTTGGCACAAATTAGTATTTTCTTCTTATGATCTTCTTGAGGGATCAATTTAGTAACAAAGTCAAAGGGTAGGAATATATTAGTTTTTTATTTGCATAATTTCAGTTGATTTCCAAAACACTTTAATGATTCACAGCTCCACCAACAATGCCCTAGTATAACTATCTTTCTACAACCCTTCCAACATTCATTATTCCCATCTTTTCTTATCTTTGACATTTTCCTGATTTTTTTTAAATTAGTGTTTTTCTTTTCTTTCAACAACAATGAAATTTCTTTCAGAGAAGGAAAGAGGAAAAAAGGGAATAAGTATTTACCTAGCACTTATTGAGTGCCAAATACTCTGCTAAAGCACTTTACAAATATCATTTCATTTAATCTTCACCAAAAGTCTGCTAGGTAGATTCATTCATTATCCCCATCTTAGAGTAGGCAAAACTAAGGCATACAAAGAGTTAAGTGACAGTTTAACAACATAACTACTTAGTGTCTGATTTGGACTCGAGTCCTCCTGCTTGTAGACCCAATGTATTATTTACTACACCAAATAACTATGTCAAGAAGACATTGTGTTTTGTGAATTTTTAAAATCTAACAATGCTGAACACATAATGGATACTTAAATGAAAGTTAACCTGACTTTTCAATTCTTAAGGTCATTGAGTTATATAAATCACTAAAGGAAACAATGTCAAAAATTATTTTTGCAAAGACTAGATAATTTTCAAAATAAAATTGGGTCCTATGAAGTTTACAAGACAAAGGAAGAAATATAACCTCTTCTCTGAATTACTGTCATAACCTATTATCCTCTGCATTCTGTAAAAAAAAAACTATGCAAAGTACTCAATATTTTTTATATATTGTGGTTTATGTTGTAAAATACATTATAATGAAAAAACATTCAAAATCATGCAAAATAAGACTAGTGCATAGTTTAAATGTTATTTTTCCAAAATTTATTGAGCACCATAGTTTTTGCTTCAAATGGAAATCAGTTGGTTACAATATTGAAAATAAATTTCAAACTAACATATCTAAAAGAAGAAAAATAAATAATTTTCCTGTTTTAGAAAAAGAAGTTTAAGAAACAGCAAATGAGAGAGATTTTTTTTAAGTTTACTGATCATAATACATAAAGAACACTCTTAGTTAAAGTAACCATCAAACCTGAATTTAGAATTACAGAATCTTCCATCTAGAAGGGACCTCAGAGTAGTGCCATCCCATTAACTGGCCCAGTAGAAATTCAAACTTCAATAGTTAAAAATTTGGTCATATCACAGTCAATTCCTACCCTCTGTCCTATGAGAAAACAATTCTCAAGAATTACAAGTATTGTCTTCCCATGAAGGGATGTAGACAATTTAGTCTTATTGACTAATATGTTTCCCCATTTCATTTACCTCTTTACCTTTCATTTACTCTTGTTTTTGCAGATCAAATCTGGGCTTTTTATCAGGTAAGTTTGAAAGTCATCTATTTTATTTAAATTCATCTTTCTTCCTGAAAGAATATGCTGAATTTTAAAGGATAATTCATTCTTGTTTACAATTTAAGCTCTTTTTCCTCCCTCTGATACTTTCATGTTGAAATTGATAAGTCCTTCATTATTCTGACTCTCTCTAGTATTTAAACTGTTTCATTTTGGCTTCTTTCAGTATTTTCTCCTTTAGTTGAGAGTTCTGAAATTTCACTGCAATATTCCTTGGAGTTTTTATTTTAGGGTTTCTTTTGGGGGGGTGATTTAATTTTTTCAAGTACCTTTTTTTTCTTTTTGTTCTAGGATAGTAGAGTAGTTTTCCATGATAATTTCCTACAAGATAGGTCCAGTCTCTTTTTTTCAGACAGTTTTCAGGGAGAAGAATAATTTGTAAACTATCTCTCCTGGAACAATTTTCCAGGCCATTTTCCCTAAAAGTTACTTTACATATTCTATGTTTTTCAGCCTTTTGGTTTTGTTAAATGGAATCTTGGAGTCTCATAGAGTCATTAGTTTCCATTTGTCTTATTCTAATTTTTAGGGTTTTATTTTCTTCAGTTAGTTTTTCCATTTCCTTTTCCAGATGATCAATTTTACTTTTTTAATAAGTTATATTCCTTTTCCAGTTTTTTACTTTTGCAAGAATTTATTTTTTTTTCTGTTTGGGCAATTTTACTTTTGGAGGTATTGTTTTCTTCAGTTGATTTTTCAAAAATTTCCCATGACTCTCATTTCTTTTTTCCATTTTTTTCTTCTCTTCTTTGGTTTTTAAAATCTTTTTGAGCTCTTCCAAGAGGTCTTTTTGGATTTGAGATGAATTTGAAAACCACTTTGATGCTTCACATATAGATTTTTTTGTCACTGCTTTCCTCTTCTGAGATTACATTTTTATTGTCCATCTCAAAGTAGTAGTTTTTTTATGGTTCATGTTTTTTTCTTTGTTTTTATGCTCATTTTTGATAGTTAAACTCTGTTCCTGGGACAAAGGGGGTTTATGTTCAAGTTTTTTTATGCTGGGGGTCAGGGTCTGGTCCCTGGCTTATGCTTGCCTGGGCCAATGCCTATGTTTCAGTTTCTAGCAGCTTGTTCCCTGCCTTAGAGTAGATAAATTCAGTCCCATCTTTTGCCTCAGAGATCCCAAAGCTCAACCTTTGTGTTCCAAGCTGGGGCTGGGACCCTCACTGCTGACATGCTGCACCATTGGTTTGCTGAGCTGCTCTGTGACCAAGAACCTCCTGCTAGCTTTCCCATTCTCCCACCTATGCTGGGCTCTGCCCCCCTTTTACTCATGTGAGATAGATCTTTTCTGATGTTCCTTCATATCTTGAGTTGAGAACTTGTTTCATTCTTGTTTTGTGGGTTCTGAAGCTTTAGAGTATCTATAAAGGTTTTATTTAAAGATAATTAGGAAAAGTTTCAGGAGATTCCTAGCATCAAATAACCATATTGGTTCTAGTCCATAAATCCCCTACTGTGCAACATTTAGTCCTCCTGTGTTTACAAGTTCTCATTAAATGCTTTTCTGTTTCATATATTTGTGTCTGTTTTATTGATTGAGGTTCATTGGACACCACATACTTCTTATCCTCCATGTTATAAAAAAAATTGGCATTATCCTCCATTCTAGTTCCTCATCCTATATATTCAAACAGTTGCCAATATTGCCATTTCTACCTCCACAATTTTTCTTATCTCTGTCCCCTTTTCTTTCTTTCAAATATTACTACCACTCTCATTCAGGTCTTCATTAACTCTGACCTAAATTATTGTAATAATCTACTTCCATCAATTCTTCCAATTTAACCTCTGCAAAAAGAAGTTTCCTTAAGAGCAGATCTGATCATATCACCTTCCTATTCAATCCACTCTAAAGCCTCCCCATTTTCTGTAAAATAAAATAGAAATTCTTCATTTTGATATTCAAAACTCTTCCCAAATTAGCCCTCAAAAAATTTTTGCATGCTTGTTATACAGTACTGCCATACCTATCCTCAACAGACCAGTCAAACTGGCCTTCACACATCACACACATTGCACTAGCTGTTTCCCATACTAGAAATGAACTCTTCTTTTTCACTCGTAGACTCCTTTCTTCCTTCAAGATTCAGCTGAAGCACTGTTTTTCACAACTATTGGTGTCTTTTTCTGAAATTACTCTGCATTTAAATACTTTGCAATTATTTTGTATTTACTGAGTGTATATTCTGAATATGCAAACATACATGTTCATGTATGTATGTATTTTGCCTCTCATTTTTCTGTGTATATCTTATATGTATCTAGATATTTACCTGTTTTCTTCCCCACTAATATATGAGCCCCCTGGGGGGAAAGGAATGTATTTGCCTGCCTATATTCATTCCTCTTAGTACAAAACCTGAGTGATAATTTTTGAATGTTTCATCCCATGATCACTCTATCCCATGATAAAGTAAAAGTTCCATAAGAAAAAAAAATGTTCCTTTTTGTCATATTTCCAGACCATAGTTTAGTTTTTGACATATAGTAGATACTTAATAAATTTCAATTGATTATACTCTTGAGATGGTCAATTGCACAAGTGCTTTCATGTAACTGACTTTATTTAAAAAGCCAAATCCACAAAAATTCACAATCTTTTAAGAATTACATTTGGGAGCGGCTAGGTGGTGCAATGGATAGAGCACTGGCCTTGGAGTCATGACTCCCTGAGTTCAAATCCAGCCTCAGACACTTAATAATTACCTGGCTGTGTGGCCTTGGGCAAGCCACTTAACTCCATTTCCTTGCAAAAAAAAAAGTAAAAAAAAAAGAATTACTTTTGATTTTATTGTTGGCAATGTTTTATACACTTTTTCATATAAGATTATAATTGGCATATCTGTTTCTCAAATATTTCTCCCCCAAATGCTTAAGTAAAGAGTTAATAGAGTTGTAGAAAAAGTTGAGTTGCACTTACAACTGAAGAAAATACTTCAAGTGCTTTGTTGTTATTCATTCATTTTGCAGTCTCTTTGTGACTTAGTTGGGTTTTTCTTGGCCAAGATAGTGAAGTGATTTGTCATTTCCTTGATCAGCTCATTTTACAGAAGAAAAAACTGAAGCAAATAGGGTTAAGTGATTTGCCCAGGGTCATACAGCTATTAAATATCTGAGGTAAGGCATGAACTCACAAAAATGAGTTTTCTTGACTCTAGGCCTGGCCTTGTATTTGCTGCACTACCCTTTCAAGGGCTTAGAAAAATGTAAATACACTTTTTGGTGCTGGCACAGATCAGTCCAACAGATATGAAGGGAGCAAAACAGCATTTTATTATACACATCTCTCATCTTGAATATACAAATAATATCCAATATATACAATTATATATATATATACATATGTATATATATATATACATATGTATATATATAATTCTATATACAATTTCCAAGTCTAATTTGCTTTTTGGTTCTCTATTAGACATTAATTTCCAAACTGTCCCAGGCAATGTGACACTCGCTTTGATTAGAGCTTTGAGGTAGCAAGAGAAGCATTTGAATTTATGATTTCATTAGTTTATAAATCCCTGTGAAGAAATTCCCTCTAGATAGTCCAGCAACCAACAATTGTTCTGCTCACAGCACTTTTAGTATTACTTATTGTCTTAGACAAAGTGACTTAACAAAGGTCACATATGCACTTGAAACCAGTTCTTAATACCAATGCAGGTTCTCTAACCACTAAGAAACATTGCCTCTTCAAAGCTAGAACCACACACATACACACACACACAAAACAACAACTGAGTTTTTATTTTCTAATCGTGTCTGATCAGGGAACACTAAAAAAAATTTATAAGAGCAATGGAATGATGATGCATGCCATGCCATTTGTGAAACAAACAAATAAGAACATGATGGATTGCTATTCTACATTCTATTCATCCTTTGCCAGGCTTTATTCCAATGCTTATATTATACATCTCTAGACAAGAATAAACCCACCTAAAGGCTTCCACCTTCAAATTACCTTCTTTATCAAGAATCATTAGTTACACAGACAAGTGGTCCATAATTGCTTTTGCATGAATTCACAAGAAACATAATTTAGTGCTTGATACAAATTCAAACAATTCACACTAATTCAAAAGTCAGCTATTTTTAAGTTAACAGAGGTTTATACTTAGTATTGCAAAGAAACTAACAGAAACAGTGTTGATTATTTCTTTCCTCAATAGTTTGATGATGTACACACCTAAATTTTCAGGATTTTCTTCTTGCTTATATTTATATCCCTTAGTGATTAACACAGTTTGTGGCTACTAAGTACTTGATAATGGTCTCCATCTATCTATCTGCCTATCTACTTATCTGTCTATTACTCTATATATCTATCTAAAATTTTATAACTTTCTAAGTAAAATACATTAATTTTACTTCCTTTCCTGGGCAAGTTCAAACCATTTTAAAGTTGTCATAAAGTAAATGAAAAAAATCCAGAGGTATATTTAAAGATGCAATTATATAAAATGGAGAGTGGAAAGTCATTGGCATTTGGGGTTCAGTGAAAAGTTTTGAGCTATTTTTCTAATGTTTTGGGTTCAGCAAAACTCATTTTGCCAAACTCTATTCCTTTTAATTCTGAAAAGCCATGCATATTTCAAAGGAAATTTGATCCATATGTTTCTGATTCATTTACACTTAACTCATCAAAATGCTGTTTTGTAAGAGCTATTTGGTGTCCAAAAAGTCTTATGAGCCTTTTTCTTTTTGAATCAGGAAGCTTTATGTTGCCAGGACTAAAAAGAACTCAGACCCTGAAACTTTGAGTCTTGCTTCCTGGAGACACTTCCACTAAACTTAAATCATTCACCCTTTTATCCCCATTAGAGAGGATGCTGGCTGGGGATAGATAGAGAGGCAGGTGAATATAAGGAATAGCAAAGAATGAGGGCTCTTAATCATTTTTTTAAATGAACACCTTTGGCACTCTGGTGAAGCAAAGGTATCCTTTGTAAGAGCAATATTTTTAAACATATAGAATAAAAACAAAAAACAGTTACCAAATTTGTGTGTATGCACACACACACATATATGTATATATATGTATATATAATATACATTTCCAAATTCTCTCCCTCCCATCCCCCTCATTGAAAAGACAAGCAATAAAGATTATACACATGTAATCAGAATAACTAGGATAATTTCTGGTGTTTAAACCTATCAAATAGTGAAGCATGATGGTTTCTTATATTTCCAAAGATCTCCAATAGAACAACATGGGTATTTCCTCCATGCACGCAAACATTTAATTTCTTCCACTCCTTAGACGATGACCTTCATAAATTACCCCAATGACAATTTTAAAAGTCATCATTTGGTGATCAAGCTTCTGGTGAAGAGTGTTCCCTAACTCAACTAGACTACTCCTTGGACAGCAGGAACAGCCCGTTATGAGGCACACACGCAAAGCTTTTCCAAATAAGATTTGCCAATCTTTTTGATCCACTAGTATATCCTTCAAGAATCAAGTCATACGATCCTAGGTTTAAGCCAGGAAGAAAATTTAGAGGTCACATATTTTCGATTTTTTTTTATTTTACAAATAGAGAAAGTGATATTTAGCTAGGTTGGGGCTTGCCTAAGATTGCTGAGGAGTATCAGATTCTTGATTTGAACTCAGGTCATCTGACCCTAAAATACTCACAATATTGCATTCCCAGCTACAATGATTAAAGCTGAAGAAAATCAAGGAAAAACCCTGCTGTGTTCACTACAGATTTATATTATATAATCTCAATTGGGTTTTCCTTTCATAAAAACAATCTTTTATTTTTCCCTTAAAAAAATCACTTACTCACCACAGCAGTTTTTTCCAAATCTTTTTATTCTTCAGACTTCCTATTGCTACCCCTCTACAACTGGTTTCATATTTTACTTGAAAAAAATTGAAACCATTCACCAAAAGTTCCTCTTCTCCCATCCTCTTCAGCTCATAACACTCAGATGCCTTCCCTCACTATCTTTTCCTTCATCCCTACATTGGGGAAAATGTGGTCTTTCTACCTTCCAAGGTAAACCTCTCTATATGAATAAACCATCCCATTCCATCTCATTTTCTCCAACATACTGCTGCGTCTATCATCTTCATCATTTCACTGTCTACTGGTTGATTCCTTACTATCTACAGATATGCCCATGTCTCCCAGCCAAACAAAAAAAAAACCTTAGTTCATCCATTCGCTCCTTTTAGTTATCATCTATCATCATGGATTTTTCCTCTTCCATGGGTAAACTTCCTGAGAATATTGTATACCAATGATGCCCTCACTTCCTTTCCTCTCACTCTCTTCTTAATTCTCTGCAGTCTTGCAACTTCATCATTCACTGGAATCTCCATTCTCCATTTATCAATGATCTCTTAATTGTCAAATGTAATGAACTTTTTTCAATCCTTATCTTTTTTATTTCTCTGTAGTCTTTGGTTCTACTGGTCATCCTCTTTTCCTTGATACTCTCTTCTCTAGCTTTCTGTAATACTGTGCTCTCTTGATTTTCCTATCTGATTGTTCTTTCTCAATCTTCCTTGCTAGATTTTCATGCAGGTCATATCTGCTAACCATGAGTGAAACCCAAGGTTCTTTCCTGAATCCTCTTCCATTATTCCTTGTACTGTTTCACTTCATGATCTTAATCAAATCCCATGTGTTTAATTATCATCTCTAAGCAGCTGATTCTTGTCTATTTAACTGAATCTAACCTCTCTCCTGGCCTCCAATATCACCCATCACTAACTGGATGTTCATAGAAATGTTATATTCAATACATATAAAATTAAACTTATTTTTTTCTCCAAAACTTTTCCCCTCTTCCTAACATCCCTATTGCTTTTGAAGGCACCACCATTCTCCCAGTTATTCATACCAAACTATATAAAGTCCCCAACTCCTCATTCTCACTCACCTCCCATGTCCAATAAGTTGACAATTCCTATTGATTCTATATTAGCATCATTTCTCATATAGACCTCTTTCCTCTGACATCACCCACCATCCTTGTACAGGCACTTATTAACTCACAACTGGATTATTACAATAGCCTTCTGGGTTGTTTCCCTACCTTGTCTCTCCTTGTCAAACTGATCTTCCTAAAGCATGACCATGCCATCCCTCTATTCAACAAACTCCAGTGGCTTCCCATCACCTCTAGGATCAAATATAAAATTATTTGACTTTTATTAAAATTCATCAAAACTAGTCCCCTTCCTACAAACGCAGGCTTTTTATAACTTCCTCATTCTCTTGCCCCCATGTATACTCTGATCCAATGACAGTGACCACCTCTCCCCCCCCCCCCCCCCCCAAATAGAGTCCAGCTGACTAAGGGCGTTTCACTGCTTGGTTCCCATGCTTGGATATAGCACAGCACCTCCTCATTCAAACCCAATTCATTTGCTTGTCATGATATCAATGCCCTAATATCATGGACTTCTGGGAGAACAAAGTACACATATCGCCCATGCCTGGAATACTCTCTTCTCATCTGTTCTACCTAGCTTCCCTGACTCCCTTCCCTGACTTCCCTGACACCTAAAATTCCACCTTTGCTAAAAAGACTTGTATAGTCCTCCTTAATCTTAGCAGTTTCTCCCAAAACTACTCTCAATTTATCTTGTATGTGTTTCATTTGTACTTAGTAGTTGTCCATGGTTGAAGAGGACCATACAAAGTCTGTATGTAGTCTCTCCTATTAGATTGAGTTTCTAGGGGGGTGGGGCTAATTTTGCCTTTCTTTATATCATTCTGCAAATCCTTATTCTTATACAGAAATGATTAAACACCATCCAATCAATGGTCTACAATTCTGACTCTGGTTATATCTCCAAACAATCAATAATAAGAGCGTGATGTCATTTAAATGAATCCCTGTAAATGATCTCTCAAATTTTTTCCATCAGTGTACTGAAAGAATTTTGTTATGTGCAACCCACAAAACATTAACATAGGAACCGGGAGTGCTCCTAAAGTCAGACTGACTTCGATCAACAAATATTTACTGAGTGCTGAATGTGTAACCAGCATTGTGCCAGGAGCTGTGGGGGATGCAAAGAATTCTATGCTATGGAGTTCCACACTGATGTTCAAATCTAGGGTTGGGGATTTTCATAGGAGGGGGGTACATTTGATAGGCACATTCTATTGCCTGGCTCCCCTAAAAAACATTTGATATGGAGTTTAGAGGTAAAGGACATAGACCATGCTTATGTTCTGAAAACTTGAAAAAAAAATATACACTTAGATAGAACATTGCGCTGCATGAGTGCAGGAGGATTCCTGCAGACTGCAGTTCCCCTCCTCCCACATATACAAATCTTCTCCTCCCCAAAGGATCTACCCAACAAGCCAAAATCTTTCTCTACAACTTGTAATATCCCTAGAGCACACCATCTGCCCATCATTGCCTCTTGCTCTCCCTGTGTGATTGCAAAGCCTGATTATTCACAATAAAATTTTTGACTTCACTTCTTGCATGCAAATCCCTGTTGGTAACATTCTGCATTCTGATTATGTGTCCACTGAGTCCCTCTGAACATTGTAATTTGAGTGATTGTAAGAACATGCTGTTCCTTGATTTGAAGCCATTGAGTATCACCCAAAGAATATACATATTCAAGAAAGTGGCTTTGGTAGAAATGGATGATTTGTGATCCCTAAATGAACTACACAGTTTCCCCAATGCAATCCAATTCAATATTCCCCTTTTTCCTCAATTGAGAGCCCAATTCACTAAGTACCTAACACATGTAAGCAACATACACATATTATTGGATTTATTCAATAGAATGTCTACCCAGTTATACAGTATTCAGCATATATATTGCAGGTCTCCTCAATAAAGCCTGTAATGATGCAAAATAAATCCAAGTGTGCCAAATATAAAAATAACATATTAAAGTATTAAAGGAAGTTTATCTTCAATAAGATGCTAATAATGAGTTTTATAAGAGCAAAAAGAATGCTTTCTTATATTTTATGTCTGATGACTATTTGGGGAGTGGAAAATTAAGGATAGAATCTATCAAATCCAATCAATCACATTCAATGAGAATTTATTAAGCAGCCTCTATATGACAATGAGTACTAGAGACCTTGCCCTCCAGGTACTTACATTCTTTTGGAGGAATACAATATGTGCATAGATAAGCTTTCTCAGGAGTTCCTGTAATTAAATAGTTCTCTCAAGCAATTTCTATTCTCTGGTTTAAGTAAAGCTAAATTGTTGAATTTAATTGTTTTGGATTTAATTCTTTTCTACTGCACTCCAGTGATTTATCTTTTTTTCTATTCTTAAACAGTGCTAGATTTTTCTGGGGATTATTGATTTATATGAGGCCTAAGAGTGCTAATTCCCTTTCAATAACTACTTAAAAAACTGCTTAGAAGATAGCTTAGAGCTCCATTCTAAAGTTGCCCATATATTTCTGAAATGATAAGAGACAATTCTTAGACTAGAGATTAATATTTAATAAAGACTTTCCAACTTTTAAGGTATATCATGTAGAACTGGCTATGCCAAGTTCAAGTTATTCTAGCTTCATATTAACCATAATTCATGAGCACCTGATGCTCTGTTTACCTGCAATAGTCAATCAGAAGATGCAATCTGTTCAAAGCAAAGAAATTTAATGATTAAGGAAGGAAATATAGATGGTATGTCTAGATGTACAGATATATATCTAGACATACCATATATAGGATTTATAGATACATAGAGAGGTATGCACATGTAACCAGAATAGTCATATGAAAATCTTTTCATCTGTCTCTCTCTCTCTCTCTGATATGGAAAAGGACAACATGTAGGGAGTTCATATGGTCAGAGACAATTTGTGGAGAGACAAATTCTATCTCTCATATGGGGCTAATGATGCATTCTGGTGATGTTTTTATGATGTTCCCACTGGGTCTGATTCCTCTTTATCTATTCCAGATGTTATTCCACTAAGTAGTGCTCAATTAATGATAATGAATGTTTATTGGATTGGATTGGATGCCATGACTTTGCTGGATATTGCTCATTTATTCTTACTGTATGCTACCAGGAATGCTTCCACTGAGTATGTGACCATGGACTTTCTCTTTGCTTCCAATTTCTGGATGCACACACAGTCTTCTTCTCATGAGAATAGAATCTTCTTGTCACTTTTATTTCAAAGTCCAAAACTATACAATAGCTGTTTAGGAAAGTTTTCAAGTTAGAGTGCAAGCAATAATTCTTAGAAAAGGGCATGTGAATGAATCCTTTTAAGTTTTTTTTCCCTTTAATTAATGATTGGTCTTATTCCTTCAGAATTTTCATTCACCTCTCCAGTGGAAGATTTTGGGCCCCAAGTGTTAAACTCTATAACCTAAAGAAAAAATATGTCCAACTAAGTAGATACTGCTCTTAGGCTCATCTGCTTTGAATTCAACTTACTGATCAGAGACTGCCATCTCTTGATTAAGTTATGATGAGCATTCCATATCCTTATTGATTGGTCTATGAGTCATGTAATGGTTATTAGTACAATATTACCAAACAGAGATGATATGGAGATAGAATTAATAAAGCTTTGGGAATAGGAAATAGGTCAAAATTCAAAAAACTTCAAATGAACAAAAAATATTTTAAATTTCTGTGTTATACCAGATTTTTGATTTATCAAATATCATTTAAAATGGGAGGTGGTAGATTCCACCACCTGGAGGTTGCAAATACTTTGTGTTAAATGCACAAGACTCTTATTATTATGGAGTGTATTGTATTGGAATTGAACTTGTGGCTCCATCAAGGAACTCAAATTCTGCTTTCTGAATCATTTCCTGATGTGATAAAAAAGATTAGATTTGGAATAAGATGAGTCTGATGGATAAAATATGCTTGTGATGATAAGAGGGTCTCTTCATCTCTCCAGATCTCTGTTTCCTCGTCTATAAAATGAATAAATCAATGGCCAATAAAATTCTTTAAGTTCTTTTTATTTTTTCTCAATTCAACAATTGTCTATTATGTGCATGGCATCACAATTTGGGAAAGGAATAGAAAATATTGGTAATAGCTAACAGAATTTCCTATAAGGAAATGAAACTACTTTAAAACACTAGTATCCTTTATTATTATTATTGTTGCATGTAGATATCTTAGCTGCTTCAGTTTTTAAATGTTTTCATCATAGACCTAACAAAGGGCAAATAATTGAAAACATATTCAATAGAATACAAAGTCAATGTATATGAAACCATATAATATGCTTTTTTTTTTTAGGTTTTTGCAAGGCAATGGGTTTAAGTGGCTTGCCCAAGGCCACACAGCTAGGTAATTATTAATTGTCTGAGGTCGGATTTGAACTCAGGTACTCCTGACTCCAGGGCTGATGCTCTATCCACTGTGCCACCTAGCCGCCCCATATAATATGCTTTTTTAAAAAAACTTACACAGTAAGTTCAATCTATCCCTGTCAAAATTGTCTTGCTTGAAATGAACCTAGCAGAGCTTAATAAACTCAAAGATCCCAGTTAATAAGGTAAAGATTTACTATTCAACAAAAGTTTGGAAACTGAAAAAGTAATCTGTCAGAAATAAGGTTTAGATGAACACTTCACCGGTATATCAAGATAAATTCCAAATTAATATAGGATCTAGACATAAATGGTTAAAACATAAACAAATAAAAGGAGTAAGAAAGAAATTACATTTCATGTCTATGACAGGGGAAAGAATTGTGACAAGAGACAGAAAGAATCACAAAAACAAATTGGACAGTTTTGTTTTTTAAAAAATAAAATATTTGTGTACAAACAAAACTCAGCGATTAAAATTAGGAAGAAAATCTTTGCATCAGATTTCTCAGATAAAGATCTAATTTCAAGATATATAAGAAACAGGTTCAGATTCCCCAGTTGATGAAAAGTCAAATAATATTGAATAAGTATTTTTCAAAGGAAGAAATGAAAGCTATCAGCAGTCACGTAAAAAAATGCTTTATTTTTTTGGGAAAATCAAAACAATTCTGAAATTCTATCTCATATCTATTGAATTATGACCAAAAAATGACAAATGCTGCAACTAGGAAAGCACATACACTGAAACTGAACTGATAAATCATTTTCCAAAGCAATTTGAAATTATGCAGAAAAAGAAATACACAGATATAGGTATGTATGCATATACACATATAGAAATGAGAGAATGAAGGGGGGATATATGTTGGCTTGTTCTGTAGTGGCAAAGAATCAGAAACTAAAGAGATAATGATCAGTTGGGCAATGACTTATCAAATTATAGTTTATAAATGGAATGGAACACTACTATACTATAAGAAATGATGAGACAGTTTCAAACTGGCTTGAAAGATTTACATGTACAGGTACAAAGTGAACGAGCAATACCACAAGAATAATTTATACAATAACAACAGTATTGAAAAGTCAAACAACTTCATTGAGTTTAAAAAATTTGATCAATAAAATGACTAATTATAATTCCTGAACTGTCAAGGAAGCAGGTTATCCTCCTCCTGGTAGAAAACAAGATGAATTCAGGATTTGGAATGAGACATAAATTTTAGGAGGTGGTCAATTTGTTTTCTTTGACTATGTATACTGTTATGAGGCTTCCTTTTATTTTTGAATGAATTAGGAAGTATAGGAGAGGGAAAATAAGTGCCTATTAACTAAAAGAAAAATAAATGGTTCTTATCTATAAAGTCTTATTAAGTTCCATGTATTCTCTCTCCTCTGTACATTTTTCAAAATGCTTTGATAGCCCTTCTCTCTTTACTTTTTCTTTGTTTTTTTTGGTTTTTTTTAGATTTTTGCAAGGCAAATGGGGTTAAGTGGCTTGCCCAAGGCCACACAGCTAGGTAATTATTAAGTGTCTGAAGTCAGATTTGAACTCAGGAACTCCTGACTCCAGGGCCTGTGCTCTAACCACTGCACCACCTAGCTGCCCCCTTTTCTTTGTTTTTTAAGACATCACATCATATTCCTCTAACTTAACAAAGAAAATAAAAACCTTGTAAAAATAACATCATGAAGTAAAACAAATCCACACGGTGATTTCCAGAAACATATGATTCTTTTTTCCCTTGAGTACACCATCCATCTCTTAGTCATGGGTCCTCTGGAGTTTTAGTTATTCATTGTATTAAAGAGAATTCTTAATTCTTTCAAAAACTTTTGTGATTTTTTTCTTTACAAGGTTGTCATTATATAAATTTTTCTCCTAGTTCTGCTCAATTTACTCTGCATCAATTCATACTTCCAAGATTTTCTGGAATCTTCTATTTCATCATTTCTTCAGTACTATTCCATCACACTTGTATAATAAAATTGACTCAGACATTTCCTTAGTTTCTGGTTTATTTGTCTTTTCCTTTTAATTCCCTCCTTGAAGATCAGGAAGTTTGTTTTTATTTTTACATCCCTCTCTGGGTTTTCCTTTCCCTCTTAACCACTTTCTCTCCCTAGTCCCATTAAATGACCAGTTGAGTTTGATGTATTTTACTGTAAAAGTATATGTGCACTTGCATGTGGGTGAACATTCTTTTTCTAATTAAAATAAGAGTGAGGTTCATCTAATTCCAGCTACTTTCAAACTTACCTCACTATTAGTATTCACTTCTTTATCAACATCTTAGTTACAATAAATAGGAAGTTCCACTTCATTTTCCTTTTCACATAAGTATATTCCTTTAATTCTCCCCTTCAGAACAAAAAATGATCTACTTCCAGGTCCTGTTTCTCCTTCATACTTTTTGAAGATATTAAGATTCTAAAAGATACTTTTTCATCTTCATTAGAATGTTAGCCAATTCTAGTTGCTCAAATAATTTTATATTACAGATTCTTTTGAGTTTTGTCTTTGCATTCCAAAATGCATACTTAGCTTTGATCTTGTCATCAGAAATGCTTGAAAGTTTTCCCTATTCCACTAAAAGACTACTTTTTTCCCTTGTGTAATTACACAGCTTTTGGCTATAAGCCTTTGCCTTTCATCTTTTGGAATATTGTCTATAAGATTTCCTCTCATATATAGTGAAGTTGTTAAGTCTTTTGTGATTCCGACTATGACTACTTACTACTTAAACTCTCTTTTTGGCCATATGCATATACTTTTATGAATATATAGATATAGATATAGATTACACACACACACACACACACACACACACACACACCCCTTTTAAACTGGAAGTTCCATATTTTGACTTCGAATTTTCATTTTGTTGTTTCAGCTAGTCATTGGTGTCTGTCTATATTCATTTTACCTGCTAGTTTTAATAGCTCTATAAGTTTCATACATCATTTCTTGAAATTTAGTGTACAGATTTGTGGCTTTCATAAAGTCCAACAAGTCTTCAATTATGCATATCTATAGAAATATATATATTATAAATATACATATATATAATATATATACATAAATACACATAAATACATGTATATGGAGAGACAGATAGACAGTCAAGACAAAGTGGATTGAACATTGGCCCTGGAGTCAAAAAGTTCAGTTGAAGTTTGGTTTTAGATTCTTACTAGTTGTGTGACCTTGAGCAAGTTACTTAACAACTGCCTGCCTCAGTTCACTCATCAACAAAATGGGGATATAATAGTACGTACAGGGTTATTGTGAGATTCAAAAGTGAATTGAAACTGAACCCTATATAATTATGATGCCTAAACCTCATCTAGAAGAGGAGATATAAGACTGCATTTACCTCTCTTCTTTGGAAATGTGGAGAAGTGTCAATTTGGATCATGACATATATCAGATTTTATTGAAGTATTAGTTTTATGGAATCATTTTCTATTCCCTTTTATTTTTTGTTATAAAAAATGTTTCTCTGAAAGGAAGAGAGAGAGGATGATATTTAAAAAAAAGATGCAATGGATAAATTACTGAATATGGAGTGGCAGTTAAGGTGGTACAGTGGATAGAGCACCGGCCCTGGAGTCAGGATGACCTGAATTCAAATGTGAACTCATACACTTATCTAACAGTGACCTTGTGACCTTGGGCAAGACACTTAACCTCACTGACTTGCAAAAATGAAAGAAAAAAAATCACTGAATGTGGAGTCAAGATTAGAATCTGAATCTTACTTCAGATATTTATAGGTTAAAGACCCTGATAAAATCACTTAACCTCATAGAGCTGTACTTTCCATATCTGTCAGATGAAAAAGTTGTATTTGAGTTCCCTTCTAGCTCTAAATCTAAAATTCTTTGTAAGAGAGAAAGATATCAGCAATTTGTAAAAAGAAAATTTGGAGAAAATACATAAGTAAAATTGTTAAGTGTTAAATTACAGAGTTTAACATCTACTTTGAAAAAGTCAGCATGTCTCTGACTGCAAAGCTGAACAAGTCATCTGGACAAAATCTAGGAAGAATTGGCAAATATTGTCAAGGGACAGATTTAACTGTTTTGCTTTCAGAGTATTTTAGATTATTTATTTAGGAGATAATTTTCATTTTTATGTTAACTAGATCTTCTGGAGGATAATTAAAATCACCATTTTCTTCACTCTTCCTTTTTCTTTTTAGTTGGTTGAAGTTATTTATAGTGTAGTTGTAAGAGGTGAAGAATAAAAAAGAGAAGTTATTAGTTTTTTCTCTACACCATATTTCTATGACAATGTGGCATACATCTCTTTCTCTCTCTCTCTCTCTCTCTCTCTTCCTCACTCCCTCATTTCCTTTCTCTCTTTCTCTACTTCCTTCTCTCACCTTTCCTCCCTCTTTTTTCTTTCTTTTTCCTGTGCTCTTACCAAAATACCTTTTCAAAGGTATGTTGGTGACAGCCGAAAATGCTTGGAAAACAATGTTATTTTTGAAGCAATTGGAAACTGCTTGAATCTACAACCTAGTTTATATAATACAAATGAAATTTCAGAAGTTTTTTAAAAGAAGCAAGACAAAAACCATAGTTTCTACCTTTTGAAGGAGGAAGGAAGGATA
Organism: Macrotis lagotis; assembly: GCF_037893015.1. NCBI lineage: Eukaryota > Metazoa > Chordata > Mammalia > Peramelemorphia > Peramelidae > Macrotis > Macrotis lagotis. The sequence goes on from NC_133666.1 coordinate 278,415,096, forward strand.
AAGGGTGAGAGCTCAGGAAAGAGAAAGAAGAAAGAGGGAGGGAAGGTGAGAGAGGGAAGAAGACAAAGAAAGAAATAGTGAGGGAGGGAGGGAGGGAGGGAGAGAGAGAGAGAGAGAGAGAGAGAGAGAGAGAGAGAACCTTGGAAAAGAATCAAAAAAGAAAATTGCCTTTTGATTCTCTCAGCAGTGTCTTTCTGGGCCTCAAATTATTTCTCTGCAATGACTTCCTTAACCTTGGGAATGTTTGAGTTTTCTTGAATGTCCCCAACAACCTTGACTTTTTAGTCATGTGACCAAGAAAAGAGAACCAAACTCTGGATTTGATTAGTTAGGAGCACATCTGCAACTTGAATTTGCAACACAAAACAATCTCCCTTGCTGATCTTGTTCTGTCTTCTGGACCATACAGTGTTAGTGTCAACAATCACAGTCAACAGCTCTGCTAGAGCTAACATAAACATTTCAGAAATCCTAAGTTTAATATCATTGTTCAGAAGTTGGACCAAGCTATGACTAAACTCTTCAGCACTCTAGACCGCAGGCTGACTGACTTTGATACATTTCCAGAAGAAAGTGTATCCAAACCTGCACACTGGGATAAAAGGAAATATTCCTGGCTTTAGGAATGGACAAAGCCAGTAAACATCTCCGGTAGATGAGTGAATGAAGGAGTGGAAGCAGAGGCGGCTCAGAAATGACCAAAGTGTTTAGGCAAATCGGCAGAATTCTGTGGGTGGAATTGTTAGCACAGAAAATTAGGTCATAAAAGGAAAGACCATTGCTTTCTGTGGCAGGAGTTCATCAGCAGAAATTCCTCTTTGGGCCACATTTTTGAGGGGAATAGTTCAATGCCATTCCTATTGTGTGTAGGCTTTCTTAAGTACAGACAAATCTATGCAAAGGGGAAAAAAGATTGGAGAAACAGAAGAGGGGTTAGGAAATGGAATCCTTTGGATTTCTTTTTTCCTATGTGGGGATGACAAAATCTACATGTAGAAGCAATGATGTTATGAGTTTATTGTAGAGGACATTCTTTTTTAGGTATGAGTTGGGTTAGATGGATACTAATGTCCTTTGCAACTGTAAGATTTCAAAGATTCTGTTATTTTCACAATGGTTCCCTGGTGACATCCAAGACTAGTTCTGAATTTCACTAATGCTACAGAAGATGTGATTGAGATAAAGTGAAGAAAACTTATGATTCTTTAAATTTTGTTATAATTTTTATTTAAGATTCATAGAATTTGGAATCAAAGGCAAGTTAGAGATCATTTAGTCCAACCCACCCACCCCCTTTCTTGAGGAAACTAAGGCCCAGAAAATAGAAATTACTTGCCCCAGGCAAGTAGTCATAGATTTGAACCTAAATCCTCTGGATTCTAAACCCAGTTTTCCTATTCAGACAAAGTGTTTTATCATCTAGGGAGAAATACAAATATGTTGCTGGAGTGGAATCAGTATATTTGATGAAATACTGAACATGAAAACATGAAGACTAATCTCATATGGAGTTTAGTGAGTCTCATATCTTTACTAACTTTGTAACCTTGCACAAGTCCTTTTGCTCAGTTTCCTCTCTGTAAAGGGAAGATAAATAAATAAAGGTGCCTCTGATACCTTTCCCATCAGGTTGCAATGATGAGATAATGAATGCAAAGATTTTTGCAGATTTTAAGGTTATTGCAGACTTTTGTCAGTTATTATTGTTTAACAAAGTATTTCTAAATAGAAGGTGATCATTTCTTACTATATAACCAATCCAATCTCTATGAGACTAGGCAGAATTTTTATCAGGAACCTTTGACTCATATGAAAAGGAAGGGCTTTACAGAGAGGAGGCATAATAGCTTACATTTATATATGATTTAAAGGTTTACAAAGGGCTTTACACATCTAATCTCATTTGACCCTATGAGATTGGTAATAATACTATTATTATTCCCATTTTACAAATGAAGAAACTGAGACCAAGAGAGGTTTAGTGAAAAGACTAGTAAACATCAGAGGGAGGATTCTAACCCATGTCTTCTTGACCCCAAGGTCAGGGCTCTACCTACTATTCCATGTGCCTTTCTTGCAAGATAGTCTATTGCCAGGGTATATCTAGTAATAATCTCCTTACCAGCCACAGAGCATAGCAGGGAGCTAAAGAAGACTGAAATTACTTAATATGGCTTGCTGAGTGGAGGATGCTGGCTGGCATCACACCCTACATTCCCAGCCTTCAGGCACCAAATCCTGTGGAGAATTACTCTATTTGGAGAGACCTATTAGAGCAACACTTCTAGTACAATGTTAATTCAAACTGTAGATGCATAATTAAAATTTACTCAACCTCCCTGAAACTAAGGTAGGGAGGAGTTCAAGAGATTCCTTTACTTTGACTGTTGTAAGTATGGAGAGCAGATAAGATTCAGTCCTACTGAGCAATAAGATCAAATGGGAGATGAAGTCTGGCAGGGATTGATTACATAAGTTAAAAGCATGAAAATGGGGGCATTCTTTGGTACAATTGTAAGAATCACAGAAGTCTTTCATATTTTATCCTAGTGACTTTTTTTTAATCTGAATTGGATTACAAATTTCCTGATATCTAATTTAGTTTTCACTATTCTACTAACCATGTGATTAAAATGTCCTTTTTCTAATCCAAAATTTGTTACTATACCCCAAAGCACTCTTTTTTTTTCTTTCTTCAAATATCTCCTGTCTTCCATGAAGACTTAAGTTAAGTAGAAGAAAGCCATTGGCTTTCTGCAATTCTCCCTATCTAGAAATTAAATGCTTAAATCAAAAATGATCCATACATTTCTCTGATTTTTCAAATCATCTTAATATTACTATGTCCTATGATTTTAAGTCCCCAAAGGACCAGGATCAAGATTATTAACATTTTAGGGTTAAATTATATAGAAATGCTTATTTAAGAAAGAATTTTTATTTTAATGGTAATAGTCCAATTAGTATTGTCAGAATTGTACTATCTTGTCAGGAACGAGAAAGATGGCATTTTCAAATGTCTATCTGCAATCTCCATCTTTTTTTTAATTTTCTTTTATATTCAACATTCCTAAAACTATTCTCATCATCTAAACTCAATTCTCTTCTTAATTTCCTCTCTTTAATAGCATCACCATTCTCCAAATCACCAAGTATCAAAACATTTTCTTCTTTCTCTTTGATCCTACACATTGGTCATTTTCTAAATCCTAATGATTACTTCGCCAAAGCATCTTTCTTAGCTATCCCCACATTACTATTCCTACTGCTGCCACTCAGGTTCAGGTCTTCAACTTTTTCTGGACTGTTATATAATAATGATCTATAGGTATACAGTTTGACCTATTTTTTATTTCATCCTACAAACAGTTGCCAATTATTCTTTAGGATATACATGTCATATCACAAAACTGGACTCCTCAGAAGCCTTCGCAGTTCTCTATTACCTATGGCAAAGGGGCAACTAGGAGGTGCAGAAGATGGAGCACTGGCCTTGGAGTCAGGAGTATGGGGGTCAAATCCAGCCCCAGACACTTGAGATGTACTTGTTCTCTAACCTTAGGCAGGTCACTTCACCCTGATTTCCTTGAATCCAAAGACTTCTTTAGTCATCCTGATTCATATCTGACCACAGGATCCAGATGACTCTGGAGGAGAAAGAGCACCCCCTCACTTGAATCCAATTCATGTGCTTGTCATGGCATCACTTTCCCTGATGTCATGGTAGTCTTCTTCAAGAACAAAGGACAAACGTCATCATTATCTATCAAGTAAAACTGATCTTCCTTAGGTCAGCATTTAAGGTCCTCTCCAATTTTTCTCCAACCTACATTTTCAGTGTCATCTCATATTCTCTTCTCTCTCTCTCTCTCTCTCTCTCTCTCACACACACACACACACACACACACACACACACACACACACACACACACACACCAGTCCCTAAAACAAATTGAGAGTAATATTGAGGAAAAGTAAATAGAGCTACTGAATTTAGAATCAAGATGTGGATTTGAAACTTGCTTCAGACATGAGCTATCCTTGGCAAACTTTTCTGATCTGCAAATTAGTAGAATTGAGCTTGATGACATCAAAATAACTTCCTATTCATATTCCATGATCATTCCATGATGTCCAGATGAGAGGGAGCATATAGTAGTAAATAAAGATGAGTGGATAGAGAATGAATCTTATAATCAGGAAAAACTAGAATCATGGATTACCTTTAGCAGATACTGTATGTGTGACCTTGGTCAAATAACTTAAACTCTCAATACTCCAAGCAACACTTTAAGACTATAATTTAACAGGTAAGATTCCAATCAGCTTTGGCAGAAAGTATTTGCTCCTTGGGAATTCTCTATCCCATTGAAATCATGAGTTCAATAAAATAAACATGATCCTATGATTATTCACTATTCACCAAACACATACTCTGTTCTATTACATTTTTGCCCTTGCTCACCATATTTAAGGTCCTCCCCTATCCTCATCTATTGTATACTATCCACTAGAGCATTTGAGCTAATGCCCCTTTCCCTATTATATTTTTCCTGAATAAAGACAGAAATAATAGATCCTATTCTAATTTGTTAGACTTATGCATTTATCATTTTCATCATATATTTGAACTCACACATATATACTAATTTATATTCATCTGTGTATATTTAATATATAATTGATTATAAATTTATCAGTTATTTATTGTTATAGAGGCAGCTGGTGACAAAGTAGATAGAATTCTGGACTTGGAACTAGAAAGACTTGAGTTCAAATCTGGTCTCAGATATTTTCTAGTTGTGTGACCCTGAGTAAGTCACTTACTCTCAGTTAATTTAATTACAAAATAGGGATAATAATAACTCCTATCTCACAGGATCAAAATTGATAATATTTGTAAAAATTACTTAGAGTGTGGTATATAATAGAATATAAATACTTATTGCCTTCCTTTCCCCTACCTATTACAACTACCACTACACCCAGACCCCTTTTTCTAATTTTTTTATTCATTTTTCAATTTTATGTAAAGATAGTTTTCAACTTTCCTTTTTGTAAAATTTTCTCCCTCTACTTTCCTCCCCCTCCCAAAAAGAGTAAGTAATCAGATATAGATTATACATGCCCTGTCATGTTACACATATTTTCAGATTAGTCATTCTGTGAAAGAAGAATCAAAACAAAAAGGAGCCACAAGAAACAAAAAAAATTTTTAACTGAAAAGTTTGTTTTAATATACATTCCGACTCCATATTCTTTTTTTGAATGTAGATATCATTTTCCATCATAAATCTTTTAGATTTGTGTTTGCTGAGAACTAAGTTTATGTTTATTTTGATATGATGTCACCACCACCAGACTTTGAGGAAAATCCTTACAATTAGAAGAAACTTCTAAATGTTTAGCGCATAATTATTTTAATAATTGCATTATCTTAGCCTTGAGCTATAACTATTCACATGCTTCTTGAGGGCAGTACCTATGATTTAGGTTGTTATTTGTATCTTACAGTCCTTAGACAGGATTCAACACTCAGATTCTTGTTGCTGAATTTCTTAATAGAAAAGTAAGATTAAAAGGAAAATATCTTAATGGAAATTCAATGAAAGCTGAGATATACTCCATCTTTTAATTTTTCGCTAGACCTCTTCTTAATTTTTTATTGGGCTTCGAATTCCTTGGGTAGATTCCTCCCAATAAAATATTCAGAATTTAACCAAAGTGTCCTGAGTATTGGTAGATTTGAACAATGCTTTTCAAAAACCACACAGACTCCTGAAGACATTAATGAAAAAGCTTGCTCTGATCTTTTGGAGTTTCTGGGAAAAGCCATGCTTTGAGGTCAACTGAATCAGTCACCCTTTAGAGAATGTATAAGGTACTTTCTACTATAGACTAGATATCTTACCTTCAGAATCTCCCTTGTGCCTTCAACTAAATCAAACCTACTGGGCATGTTGGGAATTTAACTTTGTCTTTCAATGAAGTGTGAGGTAATGGGACCAAAAGCTTTGTCCATACCCAAAAGAAAAAAAAAAAAAACAAGAAGAAAAGATTAAGCAAACCATCCTTTTCTGATCTTGCAGCCAGTTGGTAAGTCACTCAGTTCCCTCTTGTATTCTGGAGTGGGCAAGCTAAAAACTCAGGCTGTTAAAAGCTAGTTATTTTTTAAGGAGCTTGTTAGTGAACTACCTGAAATGGTGGAGGCAATAAAGTATATCATAAATGTCACTTGTGGTTGAGGAAAATGTATGGATAGTGGTTCATTAAAACACACACACACAAGCATGAGAGTGCATTAGGAAAAGTAGCAGTTGTGCTACTGTTTTATTCATAGATTATATATGACCTCCCCCCCCCAAAAAAAAGAAACTTCATGGAAAAAATGAATCATTTACCTGAACTATCTGGGAAGTCAAATCCCTGAGAGGGTGATAGCTGGTGGTGGAGGTAGAAGATTCTAGAGTTAAAGGACCTAACCCTTTCTCTCTGTCTCTTATTTTCCTCATCTTTATAATAAGGGGGTTGAACTGAAATGTACTTTGGGGTTACTTCTGGTCCTTACACATTTTCACTTCTAATAATCCAAAAGATCAAATATCTGCCATTTAACTGATAAGAAAGATGAGATAAAGAGAAATTAATACAGCTTAGGGCTGAGACAAGATTAGAACTCTTCTCCACTCCAAAACCAAAATTTTACTAGAAAGGATAAAATGACTGTCTCACTGAATGCCTGTGTTCGAAGTTGATGTGAAAGTTACTGCTGTTAGACAGGAGAAACAGATCTTGAGAGGTTTGAAATGAAAACTTGATCTAAGTGACCTAAATGGCCAAAAAAAAAATGGTTCCCTTATTTCACAATAAAAGCAAACAGTGACCTTGCACCCCCCTACCTAATCTCATCCCTGATCACTTCTTTGACACCAAGCCTAGTAAAAACCAAAAGGCATTTTTAAAAGAAAGCCAAGAAACATCTGCTTTGACTTGCATATTTTGCTCCAAAAAAGCAAAACAGAAGATAAAGGTTGCATGTTTCAATGGGCCATGCAAGACGGAGGAGAAGGTTCAACTGCTTATCCCATTTGACCTTGGCTTTAACACAGGATCACATTGATCCTGATAGAGAGATTAAGATACATAGTCCAGAAATGTTCATCAAGCAAGCTCCAAAGTTTGAGAGTCCTGAAAAAGTTCTCTGGCTCTTGGGCTTCACATGGAATTAGCAGGGAAACTCCTAGGCTACAAATGGAACAATATTTTAAATTAGTGTGGAGAATTTCAAAGATAAAGACAGCCTGAAGGCCTTACTGAGTGCTTTTCTAATGCTGTTATTGCCCCAGAATGCTTTGTCAAGAAAAGACACATACCTATGAGAAGTTACTGAAAGATTTCTTTCTTCTGCAAGAAAAGATACACTTCCATATGTGGTGACTCGGTGAGAAACACTGAGGCAAACGAAATCACTTCTTTATATGCCCAGTTACATTTCATTCTACCATAAAACAGAACTATAATATACCTTTGGGTACTTTTAAAAGTTCCTTAAATTCTCTGGTCCTTATTTTCTTTATTCATTAAATGAAGAGTTTAGATTAGATGTCTTCTAAGATTCCTTCCAGTTCTAAATCAATGATTCTCTGTTATTTTGACATTTAAAACCCTATGCATCGAAAATGAAGCAAGAATGTGATAGATCAACAACATGATAGGTCAGACCAAAGTTTAAAATCCCCAAATGTAATGCAATATTCTATATTTTAATATCTTCTATCTCCTATAGTGTTTTAGTTTAAGTCACTTTGAATTAAATGTTCAGATTCTTGGGTGCTGGTCTTAGAATTGCCACTAACTACATGACTTCAAACAATTTCACCTATCTGGCAGTGAATGGAGCAATTTTGGAAATGAAGACATCCTGAGTATACTGAACTCCTTATAAATACTGTTGCTGCTGTTTCCTATTTGTTATTCCTTCATTTATATTCATTTATAGAGGAAATTATAGACTTGGAATATATGATGCTGAAGATCTTTACTGGAGCAGCTAGCTGGCCCAATGGATAAAGTGCCGAGCCTGGAGTTAGAAAGACTGATCTTCCTGAATTTAAATATAACCTTGGACACTTGCTAGCTATGTGATCCTAGGCAAGTCACTTAATCCTTTTTGCCTCAGTTTCTTCATTTTTAAAATGATCTGGAAAAGGAAATGGCAAACCAATCCAGCATCTTTGCCAAGAAAACCCCAAATGAGGTCACAAAGAGTCAGACACAACTGTATAAATAATAAGGTCTCTTCCAAAAGCCTTTCAAGGGTCTTTAGAAGAGTCTAAATACTTGTAAGTTTCAGATTCTAATAGGTAAAGCATAAACTATTTAGTCTTTTAGATGTCCTTCACAATATGGACCCACCCTGCCAACTCCCCAGTGCAAATTGTTCTTTCTAGGCTAGTACATTCACTCTGATTGTATCTTGCTCAATTCTTACCTTCTTTTGATTCTTCTGTCAGGCATCTTAGATTGAACTCTGTATTTTTCTTCTTTACCATCAAGACCCAGACTAAATGTTGTTTCCCCTACAAAGCCTTCTCTTATCATTCCACTACATAATGCTCTCTTAGTCCCCTGACCTGACAGCATTAAATTGCAATCATCACCGGCCCAAATGACTCTAAATATAATTGTGTAAGACAAAGACATCAAATATGCAGGCTCAGGGTAAGAGGTGGGAAGAAAGGATATCACAATGTCCCCCTTCAACACTCCTTAAATTACCTAATTCAGCTCTAATCAGATTAAAAGGTAATTGAGAAATATTTCTCAGAAAAAAATAGAATATAATACAACATAAATGATGTTAATTTGTGCTTTACTAAGTAAATAGGAGACCTGTAGGAATCTGTTTTTATTTGTTTGACATCACTACTTTTTAAGAGACCTCAGAGGCTATCTACTCAAACCACCCTTTATGTAAGTAAGGATAATGATATAACCCAGTAAGAAAGTTAAGGGACTTGACCAAGGTGATATAAGTAACATGCATCAGAACCAGTATTATAAACTTGGGCTCCCTGAAGTTAGAGTGAGGGTTTTTCCAAGTGTACCACTCAGTCTTCTTTGCTGTTCATTATGATTTAACTTTTTGCAATTGAATTGTTCTCACTAGACTGTAAATTCCTCAGTCTTTGTTTTACATATATATGTGTGTGTGTGTGTGTGTGTGTGTGTGTGTGTGTGTGTGTGTGTGTGTTTGTGTTTGTATACACCCACAGTCTTTGTTTTAAATATATATATATATATATATATATATATATATATATATATATATATATGGGGGGTGTGGGTGTGTGTGGGTGTGTGTGTGTGGGTGTTTGTGTGTGTGGGTGTTTGTGTGTGTGTATACACCCACAGTCTTTGTTTTATATATATATATATATATATATATATATATATATATGTGGGTGTGTGGGTGTGTGGGTGTGTGTGGGTGTGTGGGTGTGTGGGTGTGTGTGTGGGTGTATACACCCACAGTCTTTGTTTTACACATATATAGCTGGCTCTCAATAAATGATTAAGTATAGACACTTTTTCTTAAAAAAAATTGATTGATGACAATGGTCTTGGTGATAGGAAATAATACCAATATATATATATATATATATATATATATATATATTATATATATATGTATGTGTGTATGTATATACATATATATATATATATATATATATATATATGGGTGTGTGTGGGTGTGTGGGTGTGTGGGTGTGTGTGTGGGTGTATACACCCACAGTCTTTGTTTTACACATATATAGCTGGCTCTCAATAAATGATTAAGTATAGACACTTTTTCTTAAAAAAAAAATTGATTGATGACAATGGTCTTGGTGATGGGAAATAAGACCAATCTAAAGGACACATTATTAAGAAGGAAATAAAACTTTGATTATTTAAAGGTAGTAGCCCACACCCTATTGAACTAGGGGAGGATGGAGATTATGGCAGTGTCTCTACTTTAAACTCTCATGTACATCAGACTTTGGGGAAGAAGAACTGGACAACAGGAAAAATTCCCCACATTTTGCTTATAAGTCATGTAAGATTTTCAGTCACAAAGACAATGTTATCATAAAAAAGGAGGAAGGAATAGATCTTCCTAGATCCAAATTTATCCTATTTTTGACTTGATCTGAAACTCCTATGTTTCTTTAATCAGTATACAAATGTATATCTGTTGCTTATTTCTCTCACTGCAATGAACATTTTGAACATATTTTTCAAATGATCACATTTTAGTTTCTATTCCAATCATAATTTCTTTCAGCATGACCTTGTTGTGAATTTGTGGGGCCCTTCTGTTTAAAATTAGCTTAGATGTTTCATGCAGTTACAAATATCACTATTTCCTAGGGTGTTCAAAAGTTAAGGCAAAAAATGACTAACAAAAACAATCAAAGGGAAAGAAATTAGACATAGATTAATTTGTTTGTGGATTTTTATCAATATCACTAACTCCTGTGGCCAGACATCACAATGTTTTGTATTCAAAAATGTTTATTCCCTAGATGGGTCTGGAAAAATAATTGCGTTAACAACTATAGGCAAATTAAAAAAAAGACTTTGAAATGTAAAATAACCTTGCAGCATCTCCAGCAACTAGAACTTGCTCCTTCCTACCATATGGAAAATTTTCTTTGTTGCTAATTAGATTTTACCATTCCATTGCTCTTTACTATATAAATACCAGTTTTATACTGCTCATAACTCCAATCAGTTTTTCCTACGCTAATGGTTGAGGCAACTTCTTACATATTTTCCTCGTCTGGCATTGTGGTTTGTCAGCCCAAATCTGGGAGGAAGGCACCAAGAACAATTCCAGCTCAATAGAAAAAGCAAACACCTAAGAAGGAAAAAAAAGATGAAACAAAGCCAAGGAGCAGAGCAGGTGACAGGAAAAAAGGCACAGGTTTATTCATTGCGCAAGATGCTCTTCTAGCAGACCAGAAGTGAAAGAGCCAATATTTTTTCCCCTGTGATTTTTGTTTTCCAGTAAAAGTTCACTACAACAAACTTTGTTGTTGTAGTTGTTGTTGAACAAGAAGTATTTCATAAATGGGTTCCACTTCTTTAGTCACAACAAAATCATTAGAAAAACTCAAACCAAATTGATTTCATTATGTTATTTGTAAAGGCAGTGAACAACAATGGGTTTACTGGGAAATAACCCATCTAACAGTATCCCTAGGCCCCTCCATGGACTATGTTGCCCCCTATTCCTATCTAAAAAGGGAAAATTTGAACATCTTATTCAGATAAACAGGAGCACTGTTATAGGCAGCCAAAGTAACATCTGAGCCAATAATAACACAAGGAATACATATGCTCTTCTTAGCTTGCAATTGTGGAGCTCAGCCTGTGACCACAACATGTGGTAGGAGACCACAGATGTTTCATGCTTACAGGCTCCGGACTTAAGGGCCTGAGGAGAATGCCTTTTGGGAGATATCACTCAGGTGAATCAGATCATCCCAAGGACAGCCTTTCTGACCAATTGCTCCAAAGCCACTGAAGGGGCAGAGTTGCTGTAAGCCCCTTTGTCCAGCTGGCCAAAGTCTAATACAGAAGCAGTACCTTTCATGGTCAATGGGCTGGTTCCAAGAATAGAAATACAGTTCTAGAAATACAGTTCTCTTAGTTTCTGAAGCACTAAACAATACACATTAAGACTTGAGAAAAGAGGCGGCTAGGTGGCGCAGTGGATAGAGCACCGGCTCTGGAGTCAGGAGTACCTAGGTTCAAATCTGGCTTCAGACACTTAATAAATACCTAGCCGTTTGGCCTTGGGCAAGCCACTTAACCCCATTTGCCTTGCAAAAAAAATCTAAAAAAAAAAAAGAATTGAGAACGGTTCTTCTTTGGGGCAGCTCTTTTATTTACAATTAACAGAAACTACAAACTCCCCTTGCTCAAGAACCCCAAATTTAAACTTAAGCACTATAGGGACCAAATTGATACAATGTTTTGCTTTGTTTTGTTTTTTGTTTTATTTTTAAAGGAAAAGTCTTTCCATGTTTCTCTGTATTCATGTTCATTGTTTCTGGTAGCACCATAATATTTCACTAAGTTCATGAACTACATTTTGTTTAGCCATTTCCAATTTTATGGGTACTTACTTTTTTCCCAGGTCTTTGCTACCACAAAAAAAAAAATGTCAGTATGAATTTTTTGTTGTATATTTCTTTTTTTATTGACCTACATGGAATATATTTCTAGCGATGAGATTGCTGGTTCAAAGAATGATCATTTGAGTAACTTTATATAACTTATTTATTTCCCAAAACAGTAAGACAAATTTATTTGAAAATCAACAATGCCTAAGCATATCTTTCATTTGAACTACTCTCATCTCTTATCAACTTTTCCATTCAAATAAATCTAAAATGAAATGTCAGAATTTTCTTAATTTGCATTTCTCTTATTTGTTGATTTGATACATTTTTTCACATGGCTGCTTAATGAATTATGATTCTTCTTTTGAGAAATGTTTATTCATGTCCTTTGATTACTTATCGCTTAGAGAATGGCAGGACCTTAGACTTTAAAGCCTGGAGTTTGACTGAAATAATCTCCTTTGAGGAAACTGACACATGGGCAGTAAATTGCAGGACTAGGTTTTATATTCAGGTCCTCTGAAACTACCCACTACAGCAATAAGGTTTTCTAAGTGATATGCTTACCTTGCCTTCCAAGATAAATAAAAATATCATTTTTATTTATTTTTTAGGTTTTTTGCAGGGCAAATGAGGTTAAGTGGCTTGCCCAAGGCCACACGGCTAGGTAATTAATAAGTGTCTGAGATCGGATTTGAACCCAGGTACTCCTGACTCCAGGGCCGGTGCTTTATCCACTATGCCACCTAGCTGCCCCTAAAAATATAATTTTTATAAAACACTTATATGGAAATACTCTACATTAGAAGTTGTAGAAAAATATATTAACATTATTGGTGGACCTATAAACTGGTTTAATCAATACAGAGAGCAATTTGCAATTGTAGTCAAATAAATAGATAAATTATTAATAAATTTAGACCAGATAATCCACTATATATTCTAAGAAGGTCAAAGACAGAAACAGTAGCGGCAAAATATACAAGAAAATATTCATAGTACCCAATATGTTAAAAGAGACCTTATTTTCTACTAATATCATGAGAGTATGAATAGAAACTCTGGATGTTCACCCATTATCCATCAATCTTTCCATGTGATCAGTTCACCTCTTCTATATATGAGTCTTTGATTACATGTTTTGCTCCTGTTCATCATCAGAGTTCCCCACTGGTTATATATTATATGATATGACATATATGTATGTATAAATATATATATATATGTATATATATATATATATATACTAACTACAAACTTGTGCATTACTCTCTGTGAGGCATTCATTTTAAATTCTACATAAATACTTGAATTTTACATATATACGCTATACAATAACATCAGAAGAATGTTAATACTAAAAAAAAAAGTTTTACTTACGTAGGAACTTGGGATCAGTAACAGAGTTTTGTAGTTTCCTGGAGGCAATCAAACATCCCCCTTTCAACTCTGGAGCAAGAAATCTCTTTTCTATTCTCTCTGTTACAAACAAAAATACTGATGGAAAAGCAATATATGTTATGTATCCAAATTCAAGTTCGAATATGATCAATAGAATGGATAATTAAACCAAACATTTATAAGTGGTTATAGATCTCTTCTAGGAAACTGAAACATTCTTTGACTTGGTGAAATTAAAAATATTGTCAAATACTCAGAAAAAAAGAGGAAAATCTCTCTTAAACCTGAACTCTGAACTAGATATTTTTCATCACAATGGTGAACACCACTGATGAGAATATTGTTTTATTCCTTTCCTGATATTTATTATCAGAGGGTAACTACACAGGGTTTAAGTCTCTTGCTACATCTTTCAAGATTCTTGATGTATGTACAGAAGACATCTTATAAAAAGCCTGTAAGGTAGTGTTTTGCTTAATTGCATCAAATCCTTTTTAATAATCAAAAAACAATAAATACAATGAGCTCTTGTATTCTCTATATCTCTGGTTAATTGCAAAGTTATTGAGTATTGCTTGTCAAAACCTACTCATTTCTGATTAATTCATCAAAATTCTCAGAAAAATTTTGTATAGATAAGAGATTAGGCATTCAGATCAGTAGTAGTTGATTTTTACTCAGTTTTCATTTTTTATATTAATGAGGTCTGAGATGTATTCTTTTTTAAACACCTTTTCCTCTATTTATGTTTCTTGATACCCACAAAATTACATTACCTACAACACTAATCTCCTCTATATTGCCTTTGTCGAATCCAGATGATTTTATAATCATTATTCTCTTTTTACTCTCATTTCTATATTTCCTGTAACTATATCTGTGTTGGAGATGTAAAAATCGAAATATTATAATTTGATCCCTTTGACTATTGAAAACATTGTCATATTGATTTTTAAATATTTTTATTTTTCTTCTGTTTGTAGTTTTCCTTCAATTTGTAACTTAAATGTCCTTAGAATAATTTGGTTAGTTTGATATCATACCGCATTTTCTTTAAATTGGTTTTGCCCAGGGGCAGAGCCAAGATGGCAGCATGAAGGCAGGAATTCCCAGAAAGTTGTTCCCCAATAAACTCCAAAAGCCATCATATTATGATTCTAGCCAAAATTTAGAGGGGCAGAACCCACAGAAAGACTGAGTGATATGATTTTCCAATCCAAGACAACTTAGAAGTTCCTTGGGAAAAGTCTGTTTCACCAGGACTGAGTGTCAAAGCCACTGCTAGTGCAGCCACAGATGCAGCCACAGTGCAATGCAGCTCAGCAGGGTGCTTAGATCCCTGGGGGGGGGGGGTACCTGGGTCCATGGCAGAGGAGGTGGTTTCCAGACCTCCTGGCCTAGGGATCACCAGGAACAGCTTGAAGGGGTGGTGAGAGAACTCTGCTATACCACAGTGAGAGCTGAGCAGTGAGAGCAGTCCAGCAGTGAGAATCTGCAGTGGGATTCAGGAAAGATAGACTGCACTTACAGAGTTCAGCCCACAGATGGTAAGGGGGGTTGAGAGAGAGAGTGCAAAGGTCTCTCTGCTCTCCCTGGGGAAGGACTCAGCTGTTTGCCCACACCCAAATCCAGGTTGCAGTTTGGGCTCCCATACCACCATAGCAAAGCAGGGACTCTCTTCACAGCTCCAGGGCAGAGGGGAGGGCCTATGGTCATCCACATACCAAAGCACAGGCAAGAGAGTTGTCAAAGTCTCTCAGAAGACCTTGGAGGAATTAAAGTCCCTACAGCTTGTCCCCAAAATCCCCAAAGCCTGGGAAGTCATGGACTGAGGAAATGAGCAAACAAAAGAAAAAAAAAAGAATATGACCATAGAAAATTACTTTGGTCCCATGGAAGATTCAGAAGATTACAAAATCAAAGTTTCTGTACCCAAAACCTCCAAGAGAAATAGAAAATGGGCTCGGGCTATAGAAGAGCTCACAAAAGGCTTTGAAAAGCAGTTAAGGGAAGTAGAGGAAAAATTGGGAGGAGAAATGTAAGTGATGCAGATAAATCATGAGCAGCTTGGTGAAAGAAATACAAAAACATAAGGAAGAAAATGATATGTTAAAAATCAGTTTAGGACAAATGCGAAAAGCAACACAAAAGGCAAATGAGAAGAATGCCTTAAAAAAGCAGAATTGGCCAGCTAAAAAAGAAGATTAAAAAAAAGATCTCTGTCAAAAATAACTCTTTCAAATGCAGAATGGAACTAAAGGAAGCTAATGAATTTGTGAGCAATGAGGAAGAAATAAAACTGTACCAAAAAAAATTAGAAGAAAATGTGAAATATCTCATTGGAAAAATAACCGACCTTGAAAACAGATTCAGAAGAGATAATTTAAAAATTATCAGGCTGAATGTCACAACCAGGAAAAGAGGCTAGACTTCACTTTTCAAGAAATAATACAGGGGCGGCTAGGTGGCATAGTCAATAAAGCACTGGCCCTGGAGTCAGGAATACCTGGGTTCAAATCTGGTCTCAGACACTTAATAATTACCTAGCTGTGTGGCCTTGGGCAAGCCACTTAACACCATTTGCCTTGCAAAAAGCTAAAAAAAATAATAATAATACAGCAAAATTGCCCTGAGATTCTAGAAGCAGAGGGTAAAATAGAAATTGAGGGAATTCACCAATCACCTCCTGAAAGATATCCCAAAAGGAAAACTTCCAGGAATATTATAGTCAAATCCCAAAACTCCCAAGTCAAAGAGAAAATTCTAAAAGCTTACCGAAACAAACTATTCAACTACCATGGCTATATAGTCAGGATTACACAGGATCTGGCAGCATCTACATTAAGAGCTCATAGATCTGGGAATGTGATATTCCAGAGGGCAAAAGATCTTGGTTTAAAATCAAGAATCAACTACCCAGCAAAACTGAACATCCCCTTTCAAGGGAAAAGGTGGCCTTTCAATGAAACAGGGGACTTTCAAACTGTCCTATTGAAGCAACCAGAGCTGAACAGAAAGTTTGATCTTCAAGTATAGGACTCAGGTGAACCATAGAAAGGGCAGACAAGAAGGACTAACTATGAAGAACTTAATGATGTTGAACTGCTTGTATTCCTGCATGGGAAGAAGATATTGATAACTCATATTAACTTTCTCATTTGTAAGAGCTGTTAGAAGGAGCATATATAGATAGGGCACAGGAAGGAGTGGAATATAATAGTACAGTATAGTAAAAAGATGGAGTCAATGGATGATAAAGGAAAGAGGAGGAAGGGGGCTAATATATTTCACATAACAGTCAAGAAAAAGCCTTGTCAATGGAATGGAATGGAATGGGGGAAGGTGAGGGGGAATGAATGAGCTTTCATTCCCATCAGAAATTACTCAGAGAGGAAATATCATACATACTTAATAAGGTATAGAAATCTTTCTTACCCTAAGTAAAAATGAGAGTAAGGGGTTGGAATAAGGGGGAATGGGGGGAGGGAAGGGGGGGAATAGGTGATAGAAGAAAGGGAAGATCATGGCGGAGGGTGTTCAGATACAACACACTTTTAAACAGGGACATGGTGAGAGGAGAGAGAGAATAGAATAAATGAGAGTGGGAAGGAATAGAGTGTAGGGAAATATAGTGAGTAATAGTAATTGTAGGGAAAATATTGAAACAATTTCTTTGGTGGACTCATGATAAAGAAGGCAATTCATCCCAGAGACAGAGTCATTGGAATCTCAACACAGATTGAAGTACATTTTTTCTTCTCTCAGTATTCTTGAAATTTCTCATCTTTTTGGGAGGGGGAGGGGAGTTTATGTTTGCTCTCACAACAAGATTATTGTAATAATAAAAAATAAATAAACAAAAAAAAGGAAAAATGGTTTTGCCCTCTATTTCTTCTCTCTGTTTAATAAGCTGATAATGCTTAGAACTTCATCATACTTTTTATAAGGTACAATAAATAAGCTTATATTTGAATATGGTATTGCCTTTGACAAACATTTGGTAAGCAACTCAGAAGTTTCATGACTAAGGTGCTGGCTCTTTTGGCCTCTATATCATTTTTTCCATTATAGCCAAGGTTAGTATTCATTTCCTATTTTTTGTTTTCAGTTACTAAGTTAAATAGAATGGAATCAAATTGTTTCAAATTGTGTTTCTTTTCTTTTTCCCCATTATTTTCTTCCCTAATTCAGATCTTAGGTCTAAACAATCGAGTTATCGGCCTATACATAGATAGATGACTTCAGGATTACTCCCTACATCTATAGTTCTTTCCTGTCTGTTAAAATGTGTTTCATTCTTTATGGTGCTGTTTGGAACTTGTCATTCACAGTGTGTGCCAATTCTTTCTCAAAGAAAGTGTGACATAGAGGCAGTGAAGCTATGTAATCTATAGTTATGTGATCTTTGTATGCTTCTCCAAGGAGTATCTGAACAGTCATTGAGTTGAAAATTCTTTCTTTGTTCTGATTTTATTTATAGCATGAGTGTCAAATTTGATATGATTCAACCTCCAGAAACATGTTTACTCAGGTCATTGGACAGGAATTTCAAAGTCATAATTATTAGTAGTTAAATTAAAATTTTCTGCTTTCTAAAATCTATATGATATTTATCATCTGACCACTTTCATGCTACCATCACTCAAGAAAAGGAAGGAGACAACATCCAACTCGTGATTATTTTATATTTATTCTACTTTCTTTCATTGATCTGGCTAAATAAATTTCATGTGACCACCTATGGGTAATTAGCCTCTCTGATTACCTTGATAAATCCTTAAAAAACAAA
Organism: Macrotis lagotis; assembly: GCF_037893015.1. NCBI lineage: Eukaryota > Metazoa > Chordata > Mammalia > Peramelemorphia > Peramelidae > Macrotis > Macrotis lagotis. The sequence continues at coordinate 278,433,459 of NC_133666.1, forward strand.
CTCAATCTGGGCCAGAATTTTTACCATGTAGAACTGACCATAGCTTATGTTTCAGTCACTTAGCCTTCAAGGCCCCAAGGTCACATCTTGGCTACAACCTGGTATCAAAGGAAAACTTTGTAAAGGATATAAGAAAAAAAAGTGAAACAATTCCTACCCTCAAGGTGCTTACATTCTATTGGGGGAAAATAGAGACAGGCAGACAGATAGAAAGACAGACAGATAGATAGATACCTGTATATACAAAATATAAAATCTATACAAGGAATTCATTTATGGTTTTTAGCTTTTCAATACTATGAAGCCTGTCAGCTTCACATTTCAGAATCATTGCCAATACAAGGGCTGAAATATTCCAATGTGATTAGCTTATCAGATTTTGGTAATGCAGCACTATTTGTCCAATTCCCTTTAAAATCTTTCCTTCCATCAGTACATGTTTTGGTCATGTGGTGAAATGAAACCACAAAATATCTATGGCTCATCATCTAGTTTCTGAAGAAAAAGAATTTCATATCAGTGCATGTTTTCAGAGTAAAGGAGTTTTTTAATTTGGGGCGTTATAGAATCAAAAAGAAGGACTCAAATTTTATGTATCACTCACAGTCATACCATCATAGATCTAGAGATGGAAGAAATTTTGGAGATCCTCTAGTAAAATGGTCTTTTATTACCAAGTATTATTTATATCCTTTCTGCTATTTCCAAGAAAAATGTGTTAGGACACAACAGTTTCAATGGCTCCCTGGTGATTATATGTTCCAAGTAAGTAAGCAGTATGAGTTTCCCACAAACAAAATAAATAACAGACTTTACCCTTCAAAGTGGCATCTATTTCTAAATGATAGTTTGGGTATTTTACTTCTCTCTTGACCTAGAAATCCAAAGTCATCTTAGGATACCTGTATGGCCATAGATAGAAAGAAAATAACTACTTCCAAGCATCACATGGGAGATCATTTACAATTCAGTATAGCATTCTATTGCAGAGTTCCAACATTAGTGATTGTTTCAATAGTAAGGTGCCTTCTGGGGAAACAAGCAAAATGGAATCCATCACAGGTGCTTCATTGATTTTTTATTTCTCTCATATCTTGCTGTTTTTTCTGCCTTGCAGTGGTGTCTACTGATGAGTCATCCAAAGACAACTGAAGCAAAAGAAAAAAAAAAGGTTCTTTGAACATAAATAAGGTACACTCTGAAGGAAGTTACAAAATTAAGATTCTGTATTTCCATCTTATTAGGACTTATCTCCCTTTCCAAACAGATTCACTACAACTTTGGTCTTTTTTGGTCAAATATCTTCATTATGTTAGTTTCCCTGTGACACACTGCATGCTAAATTTAAAGTGGTTAATGTTGTATCCATATCTGGCAGATAGTATCCAGCTTGACACTGGTCAAAAAATAAGTCAGGAGATTATTGTTCAGGCCCACTTGAAATGATCTTTGTGATGACAATTCATTTCAAAGACAAGAATTTCAAATTTTATAAAAGATAATAAAGCACCTGTAGTAAATTATCTATTTTCGTAGTTGTTCATTTATTTCAGTCATGTCTGACTCTTCATTACTCCATTTGAGGTTTTCTTGGAAAAGACAGGGGAGTGTTTGCCATATCTTTGACCAATTCATTTTACAAATGAGGAAACAGGAACACAGGCTTAAGTGACTTACCCAGAGTCACTCAGCCAGTGTATAAGACCATATTTGAACTCAGGAAGATAGTCTTCCTGACTCCAGTTTGGACACTCTATCCACTGAGTCACCTAGCTGTCCAAACCATCCATGTATATAAAAAATTAAGAATATGTCTTTATTTTTCTATACTACTGACTCATCTTCACAGGACTTTGTTAACATTCCAAAGAGATCTCTTCATCCTGGAAGTTCACTGCACCCATGGTGTACTTCTCACATCAGAAATACCCTGTCCACTCCATAGACCTCTACTTCTAGTTGGTGGGTTCCTCTCAGACTTTAAAAGAAGAAACTCAGGCCAACCATGTCTTGACTGTTGTGCAGGCTGCACTGCTGACATACCTCTATAGAACTTTCTATTGCAGTCTCTCTCTTCACCTTACAGCAAGTTTAGAGCTTCCATTTACATCATTACCCCAACCTTTAGTATTAAATCTCCCAAAGGAAGGAATTATTTTTCTTTCTGCTTATATATGTTCTTCTAGCACTTACATTAGTACCTGATGCAAAAGACTTAATAAATGTTTATTGACTAACTTTTAAAAATAACCATCAGAATCTTACTCTACACGAACTGAACTGCCTCACTACTGCCAAGTTCAAATTCTAATCATGTGACTTCAAAATGTGCAACCTTCAGACTTTGCTTAGTCCTAAAACTGGTCCTATATTGTTTTCCAGCAAGTTAGCTTTTTTCTACAACCATTACTTGCTAATGCTATCCTAAACAAAATTTAAAATGCTTAGTAAAATGCAAGATTTTTGTTGTTCTCCCCAAGAAAGATGGCTCTGTTACTAATAAATTTATTAACTTAGACTAGTAATATCCATGTTTTGAGAAAATTCAAAACCCAATTCCATCTGTGGGTTCTATTTTTTACACATTTGTCAATGAATTGTTCCATTATATCTAAAGACAAATCTCTGATAATTATAGTTTCAAACTGCCTAAATAAAAATGTATCTTTAAAGGAAGTTTAATGATTAGAGTCCAAGTAGTCTTCCCTAACCCTAATCTCAGAAACTTTGGAATGATTATTTTCAACATATTTCCATAAAATATACTGGGTTTTTAATGCTAACACATACTTGTTAATGATGGCTTCACATTTTCAAAAAGCTATAGAAAACTCCAATTCTTCTATAGTGTCTTCAGTTTATTTTATTAGTCCATAACTAGAATTAAACTATAGCTATGTATTTCTATGCTCATTACTATACAATCTCCATTTTGCTCAAATTTTAATTAGAATTGTAGTGAGAAAAGCAATAAAAAATTGTAAGAACATAAACACACAATACATGCAGCAACAATCTTTAGTAAAGCATACCCATAAATGTAAATAATATGGACAATAGCAATATAATAGATAAAATGTACGTGCAATTGGACAACAATAGATCAATAACAGACTGCAAACAATAGCTCTAAGGAGCAAAATTTAACAACCAACAATACAACTAGAGATAATCACACAGAGTTATAGAAACCTGCTGTTGTCCTTCATTCTCAGAGAGGACCAAAATGACATCTTTGTTGGAGTCAAAGTACAGTGCGTTTGATTGTGCCTGATCAGACCAAAAAGAGCTTGAAAACCTCTCCCACAAGTCAGGCACAAATAGTTCATATGAACATTTGGAGTGGAGACATATCTAAGCTTTCACATCTTATATATTTCATGCATTTGATCTCCTATAGGAAACAATCACTGAGTTAGCCAGAAGAAAGGGAATGCTAAAGGGAGGAAATAGATTAAATGCTAAATTAGAAAGCAAATTATTCCAGTGAATAAAAAAAATCAAAATTTTAAAGTATTGTTCAGTATAATTTTTTAAAATTTTGACCAAAGTTGAAATATCAAAGAACCAAATCTCAAATGAAGTATTGCCCCACCCACCCACCTAAAGACAGATTGAGTATTATGGTGACAGTGTACAATATAAAGGGTTGGAATGGTTTTCCACAGTGTCCCATAGGGCTCCTCTGTGCAAGACACCAAATGGTACTTGAGGTATCAGCAGCAGTAGTTCTCTCAAAGTGCTCTTGTACAGATGACCTCACAATGACTTTTTCATGATTTCTAGGTCTTGCTTTCCAACTTAGGAGCATGATATAATTTCTTTACAAAACCTCATAAATTTCTCTGGCTCATACCTCCACCATTTGGAACCCAATCTTGCTTTCCTCTCAGTATAGTCCCCAAAGAAATCATTTACTTGGCACATTCACTAAATAGAATTTATTAACAGGAAATTGAAAATAAAATGTAATAATATTAACATTATAGGGGTTTAGCCACTGCTGCCCCTTCTGGCAGAGTTTGTATTCCTTCCACCCCCTTTTCTCCACCTTGTCCATCACTTTCACCTAAGGAACAGGCACAATTTTTGTAGGGAAATACTAGTAAATGTTCTCTATACCAGGGACTCTGAGGAAAGACTGGATTTCCTTACTTGAACAAGCTCATCCTCATTGTTGAATTGCTGGTCACCAACTTCATTCTTTGATGCCTATAGGATTATTCAAAGTGAAAATGTTGAGAAGGCGTCAACCATCTATACCAACTACTAATCAACTCCTACATACTGGTTAGGCAAGCCAGTCTAGCTAAACAAGCAAGGAACCCTAAGACAGATAGATAAGCCAGAAAAATCAAACTACCATGACCTTGACCTTCATCTTCGCTCAAATTATAATGGAAACAGCCTAGGACCATGAACCCAAGAGCCTTAGGAATAGTAATGGTTCTAGATCAAAGTCCAAAGTCAAATAGTAAATCACCAAACTGGACTTTAACAAAGATCTGCTAATTCTGGTGTTTTTTCAATGTTCCATGGTGTTGCTCATAACCTACATTTATATTGTGACTTCTGATTTGCAATGTGTTACGCACACATTTTATTTCACATAATAAACTCTGAAGTAGATGGTACAAGTATTATTATTCCCATTTAATAAACTTAGAATATATTCCAGTGGCTATTGTTTATCAATTTCCAAAATAGTGACCATACTTCCTCACTGAGTACTGTACCTGGTTCACAGTCTTTCAACCACAACTCCTGCCTTCGCACTTTGGGAACTTGAACATACATATTGATGTTCCCTCAATCACCCTAATATCTGGTTTCCTCAGTCCAGACAGTTCCCATGACCTACTCCTCAACTGTACTTCAGTTACATAAAGAAATGTTCATACACTTGATCTTGCCATTGCACTTTCATATTTATGAACTCTAAAATTCTTTTATCTGATCATAATCTCTTACCATTCGTTATTTCTCTTTACCTTATGATCCCTACCATTGTTTGCTGTCCATAACTTCACACTTGCTTCTTTCTCCAACTATCAATCTCTACAATGGCTATACTCTCTTTCATTCCCTACCTCAGCTCCTTGGTAAATCAACTACTTGGTGCACACAAAACTATTGCTATCCTCAAATCCTTGACTCTATGCCATCTTGTTCCCAACCTTGGACTCCTATTCATGTGTTGCTGAATAAAGTTTGAGAAAAATCACAAAATGGTGACTGATTGATTGCAGTGAAAACTTATGTTAAGTAATTATCAACTTAAACTCTCTCTCTCTCTCTTTCCATATATGTATAGAAATGTACATATATAGTTTGTGCATATATGTCTAGTTTGTATATAACTGTTTGTATATTGTCTCACTGACACCACCCCCTTCCTCAGATTAAGTTCCTTGAAAGCAGGAACTGATTTTTACCTTCTGTATGCTCAGTGCTTTAGCACAGTGCCTGTCACAGAGTAGGCCCTTAATAAATGCTATTTTACTGACTAATCTCAATTGGACTCTTACTGAAATAGGGCAATACTTTTACATCTATCTAACCAAGATACCATCCTACTCATCACTAAACATTTTCAACCCTCCTCCATCCTCCCATAACACTCCTTGCCCCAATCCTCTCTGCTCAGGACTTTGCTTCATACTTCACTGAAAAAAACTGAGACCATTTGCCAAGAGTTCCTTTTTTCTCTTCTTCCTCTTCTCTCATTACTACATCTCCTTTCTATCTCCCTGTCCACTTTTCTCTTGAATAAATAAGTGAAGAGTCCTTCTTTGCCAAGGCAAAAACTTTGAAGTGTATCTTTGATCTCATCCCGTTGCATCTTCTGCAGCAAATTGCCCCCACTATCATCCTATCATCCTCTCTCCCACTCTCTCTCTCTCTCTCTCTCTCTCTCTCTCTCTCTCTCTCTCTCTCTCTCATTCTCTCTCTCTCTCTCTCTCTCTCTCTCTCTCTCACTCTCTCTCTCTCTCTCTCTCTCCCCCCCTCTCTCACTCTCTCTCTCTCTCTCCCCTCTCTCTCTCTCTCTCTCTCTCTCTCTCTCTCTCTCTCTCTCCCCCTGATGCTTCAAAGCATGCTATATTCCCCAATCTTAAAAAATAACTACATCTACTGTCTATCTTCTAATATTCCTTTCTTGTACAATAACCCCTTGAGAAAACCATCCACACTAGATGCTTCTATGTGCTCCTTTTTTCATTCTTATCTTTTCTTGATATGGCTTCTAATATCATTTGAAAAAAAAATCTCACTTGTTCCCACTACCTTTACTACTTTTGTCTAATATTCCTTTCTTCTAAAATCAACCTCTTGAAAAAATCATCCACATTAGGTTCTTCCACATTCTCTCCACTTCTCATCCTTCCTCGATCTGACTTCTGATCTTATCTTCCAACTGAAATTCTTCAGAGTTACCAATAATCTTTTCTTTTTGCAAGGCAATGGGGTTAAGTGGCTTGCCCAAGCCCACACAGCTAGGTAATTATTAAGTGTCTGAGGCCGGATTTGAACCCAGGTACTCCTGACTCCAGGTACTCTATCTACTGTGCCACCTAGCCACCCCACAATAATCTTTTAATTATCAGATCTAATGATGTTTTCTCAGTCCATATCCTCTTAACAACTCTTAAGATCCTGTCTTTTTGGATCTTATCTCCTCTTAGCTTTCAGGATACCACTCTATCCTGGTTCTTCTCCAACCTTTTTACTGGCTACTTCCAAGCCTGCATGGAGGTGTTCTTCATTTCCATCTTTTAACTTTCCAGGCTTCCTTTAATACTCAGTTCAACTCCAGGCTTCTTTACTAACTCTACCTCTTCCCACCCCTGCTTCTACTAATGCATTCCTTTTGAGATTGAAGGTACATAGTTGTTTGTGTGTTGTTTCATCAATTATAATGCGAACTCCTTGATGACAGTAGCTATTTTTACCATTTCCTATATCTATAGGATCATATTTGCTTTTTGACTAACAGCCAGACTGATTAAAAAGATCAACAGAGATTGAAACAAAGAATCTATAAGCTTGGAAAGAGTATTTACCACTATATTATAATATATCCTTCATAGAATATAAGTGAAATAGGGGCGGCTAGGTGACATAGTGGATAAAGCACCGGCCTTGGAGTCAGTAGTACCTGGGTTCAAATCCGGCCTCAGACACTTAATAATTACCTAGCTGTGTGGCCTTGGGCAAGCCACTTAACCCCATTTGCCTTGCAAAAACCTAAAAAAAAAAGAATATAAGTGAAATAGTCACTACATAGAATTAGTGAGGTCATGCAGGGCTCCTGTGCAACCTATATAATACATGTTCTTTTTCACCTGTTGAAATGCATCTCTTCCTTCCAAGGTCCTCCCAGTTGAAATTTTATCATAATATTTTGGATCTCCTTTTTTGCACTTACCACATTCTACCCAATCTCATATTTATTTTGTATATATCTTATCAATTGAGAATTTGAGAGTAGGGATTGTTAATTTTGTATTTACCACCATATACTTATTTCTTAACATAAATTTGTTGCCCCAATTCTTCTTGATGAACCCTGAACTAGATTAAAATGTAATTGGGAAGTAATTAATGAAATAAATTTAGAAATGCAATATCTTTTTTTTTAAACTGTTACATTTAAAAACTAAATCAATATGTAGTCTATAGGTATTCTTTTTTTTTAGGGTTTTTTTTTTTGCAAGGCAAATGGGGTTAAACTGGCTTGCCCAAGCCCACACAGCTAGGTAATTATTAAGTGTCTGAGGCCAGATTTGAACTCAGGTACTCCTGACTCCAAGGCCGGTGATCTATCCACTGCGCCACCTAGCTGCCCCTATGTATTCTTATATATACATAAATATCCGAAGATTATTATTTGCTCTTTGGTATATCCCATTCTGAAGTCTTACACTGATGCCTCATTGTGCTGTGGAAGTGACTGTGTTCTTGAAGGCTATTTCAGTATAGTAATCTCTGATGGGTTTTATCTTGATGAAAAGCCTTCAGAAGATTACTAAATTGAAAATATTGAGTACCTCTCCATGGTGCTAGCCACAGATTGATCCTGCTTTCCAAGGACTCCAAAGGTAGGAAGGGAAAAAGTAATGAAGGAGGGCTCTAAAATCTAAACAGAGGGTTTTACATTTGATTCTGGACATCATAGAAAGCCACTGGAGTTTGTTGGATAGGAGGATGACATGGTCAGTCTTGTGCTCTGGGAAGATCAGTTTGACAACTGAATAGAGGATGAATTAGAACAAGGAGATTTTTGAATTAGAGAGATCAACCAATCCATATAGGAGAAGAAGTTTAGGCATGATTAATGAGATTTTGCACTTGGGTAATGCCAGTTTCAGAGAAGACAATGAGAGAATGTATACATCAGATATTTCAAAGGTAATATCTACAGGAATTCAGAACAGATTGATTTTAGGGAGTAAGAAAGTGAAAATTCAAGGAAGATACCTATTTTGTGAGCTAGAAGGGAGGCAGTGCTTTCAGTAAAATAAGTTAGGAAGAGGGGAGGTTTTGATAAGGGGAGAAACGAGTTCATGCCATATGCTTTCAGATGTTAATAGTACATCTAGTTCAAGATATCTAATAGGCAGGTTGAGTTGCAAATCTAGAGTTCAATAGAGAGGTTAGAATTGGCTTTGTAATTTGAGAATCATTAGCATAGAGATTATAACTGAATACATAGGAACTGATGAAATCACCATGTGAAATGTCTATAAAGAAGACCCAGGACAAAACCTAGAGAGGCATGCATCATTATTTGGAATGATAGGTATCAATATTCAACAAAGGAGACTGAGAAAGGGCAGTTGGGCAAGTAGAAGGAATATCAGGAGGCAATAGTGTCAGGAAAACTTAGAGATAAGAGGGAGAAAATCAAGAAGAGAAAGATGATTAGTGTCTAAGGCTGACCTATTTAGAAATCCAGAAGGATGAGGGTTGAGAAAAATCCATTAGATTGGACAATTAAGAAATTATTAGCAACACTGGAGAGAATAAATTTGTTTGGATTATGAGATCAGAAGCCAGAGTAAAAAAAAAAATTTAAAAAGAGAGTGGGAAGAGAGTTGTAGACAGTTTTCCCATGGAGTTAAGTCACAAAAGGAAGGAAAGATAGGGTATGAGAATAGATGGATATTGAAGGTTTTCTGAGGAATGGGGATATATGTGTATATATATATATATATATATGTATGTATAGTTCTAGGTGATAAGGAAGTAGGCAATAGAAAGGGAAATATTGATGAGATGACAGAAAAGGCAAAGTACTAGAGAAGATGGAATGGAATGGGTTTATTTGTACAGATAAAGGGGTTAAAGTTGGCAAGTAGTTCTACCTCCTAATGTGACCAGTAAAAAAAGATATAGTCAGGGAAGACATCTGAATAAGTGAGATGAGGAAAAGAGGAGGAATGTCTGTAATACTCCCAGTGTCCATAGGCCTCTTTATTTATATCTCCTTGTTGACCTAGGAAAAAATGAAAAAAAATGAGCCATGTTTTTGGTTGGATTTCCCCATTTGCTGCTCTTTCTGGTTTATCATTGAGATCTTTGTGGAATAGCTATAGATGAAAATTCAGTTGTATTACCCTTATTTCACCATCTTCTCTTATCCAGAGAATTTTCTTTCATTAAAAAAATAAAGACATTTAGTCTTCTCTGATCCTGAAATATCTCTGCCCTTGTATCTGATCTTTTAAAGGTCACAGACAGTGACTTAGCAATCACATCTGCCAGTTTTTTGATGCCCAGGTCTATTCATCTGACCTGTGTGACTTTTTATCTATGTCTCTTCCTTAGTATCAACTTCCTATGAGCTATTTTTGTGCTTTCCTTTCCAGTCCAGGATTATTTTTCCTTGCTGAAAAAAACAGAAGCAAAATAAGAGTTAAACAATTATCCCCATGCAGTCCATCCCAGGTGGCAGTCTTACTCCTTATTCAATCTTTTCTTCCCCAATATAACTTTTAACAATTCTTTTTGCTATTAGAATAGATGTAAATGTGAAAGCAAGTTTTTCTTAGCTGGGAGTCAACTTCACACATTCATATATATATATATATATATATATATATATAGTTTTTAAAAATTCCATTTTATTTTCAAATTTGCTTTCATATTTCCTTCCTACACTGAGAAAGCAAGAATGTAATAGTATTTTATAAAATATTGAGAAAATAAACTTTTTGTGTCAACTTGTATATATGTTATGTATTTATTAGACACAAAAAATATACATTTGAAAGACATGTGGATAAGTCTTTCATGTTGACACTTAAATGCTGATGAATCAATAAGTAGGTGCTATTAACAATATCTGTGGAAAAGGGCTTTTCCCACTCTAGACTTAATAATTATTTGAATTGTGACTTTGATTGCTGTTTATAGAAGCCATTAGTAACAATTCTGGCATTTTGACCAGCAAAGCAAAAAATGTATTTATTATGCACAGACTATAAGAAAATCATGGGACAGATAGGTGACACAGTGAATAAAGCACAGGACCTGAAGTCAGAAAGTCTCATATTTCTGAGTTCAATTCTGGACTTAGACATTTACTAGCTTTATGACTCTGGTCAAGTCATTTGATATATTTTGCCTCAGGTCCTCAATCTGTAAAAGCAGCTGGAGAAGGAAATGGCAAACTGCTACAGCATCTTTGACAAGAAAGTCCAAAATGGAGTCATGAAGAGGCAGACACAACTATAAAAATTGAAGACCAACGGCAAAATGTGAAAGCCTAAGTTAAAGTTTCTAGGTAATCTAAAAACACTCTCTCTCACTACTATCTGACCCACTCTTTTATTTCTTCTGTCACTGCTTGTGGCAAAACCTGAGAGGGATTAGCTAGGTTTGAGAGGCATTTTGTATTTCTCCTTGCTACATGTTTCCATGGTCAAGTAATAATGATGAGGTGGCCAGGCTACTGCTGACAATCCTTTTCATCTTGAACTAATCCTCAGAAAGTGGGATCAGTCTGTAGATGACACCATAGAGAAGTACTCAACTTCTCCAATCTGGGTACCTCCATCATGATAAAACTCATCAGAAAAAATTAGACTGGCATAACTTTCAAAATCCCAGAGTCATCACCACACCACAATAAGACATTAGTGTAAAACTGTTAAACAGGTGGTGTTATAAAGCAAATAATGACCTTTGAACACTAATGCATACATAAGGATACCTGAAGCTTGCATATTGATAGTTTAAAATATATTTTATTGCATTTTAAATTTATTTTGTTAATTATTTCCCAATTATACTTTAATCTGATTCAGGTCTCATTGGGAAGAGTTGGGACTGGAGGCAGCATATCTGTTGTTAAGGTATAAGAATATGAAAATAAGCACAAAAACAGCACAGCCTCTGCTCTCAAGAGTCCGCAAAGGATAAGAAACATATGAAATAAATATGACATTAGGTAGAATGTTGTAAATACAAAAGAGAGAACCAAAATGTTATAAAATTTTAGCTAGGAGAACCTGGTAAGATTTCATTTAAGTAATTTTATCTGAGTTATGTTTTGAAGGAAAGGAAGTAATTTAATATGTGTAAATATAAAAAGGATATATTATAGGCAGCATAGGTGCCCTGCATGACCTCAGTAATTCCATGGAAGGCCTAGTCCCTCTTATATTCTATGAAGGTTATGTAATAGAGGGGAGTCCTTGCACAGGGTACAAATGCTCTATTAAAAGCTAAAACTGTGAAGTACAGTTCAGTTACTAATTAGTGGTCTGGAGAAACAATCACAACAGTTCTCATTTTTACAAGACTAAGATTTTTAAAGCATCCTATTGAATCCCAGAAAAATCAATCAATAAAATATTTACTAAGCTCTGAAGGGGGGGGGGTGCAGCTAGATGGAGTAGTGGATAGAGTTCTGGCCCATGGATTTAGGAGAACCTGAGTTCAAATTTGGAATCAGATACTTACTAGCTGTATGACTTTGGGCAAGTCACTTAATACCAATTGCCTTAACAACAAAAAAAGAAAATTAAAAAAGTGTGGTGAACACTCTCTCCAAGTTTATAGGCTCCTACTTTCATTCCTCATTGTTGTTAGTAATTAATCAACCAGTTGGTCAAAAAAATTTGATGCATTTATGTGCTAGAAATCTCTCTCTCTATAATCTTGCTATTCCTCATACAAAAGTCTATATCTCATATCTGTTTTCCCTGGCTGTTCAACATGTGAGGAATTTTTACCCTTCTCACTAGCTTTTTCACATGGCTTACTTCAAATCTGAATTAAATTACTACCTTTTAAAAGAAGAAGATAGCTATGTCCAAGTATTCAAAGAACTAATGAAATTGGGGTTAGACTTCTTCTGCTGGGCCCTAGAGACAAGAACTAAGAGCAATAACTGGAATGGAGATATAATGGGAAGAACACTGAATCAAATTTCCCCTCAGATATTTCATAGCTATGTGGCATTGTACAAATCATGCTTTCTATTTGCCTTAGTTTTCTCATCTGCAAAATAACAGAGCTGGATTCAAAAGCTTCTAAAACCCATGACTTTAATTCTTTTGTCTTATGATCCTAGAAACTTGTAGAGGAGCTGAATGTAAAGGGAAATTGCCTAACAATTAGAGCTAAGTAGAGTCATTCCTAGGTCATGGCACCAGACTTTTGTCCCTAGGGATGACACTGGATAAATAGAGATTGCATCTCCATATCTAAACCATAAGTGTAAATATATATATATATATATATGTATATATTATGTGTATGTAATATATTTCATTTTATTATATGCAATATAATATAAATACATATTTAATACTTGCAAGATGCTTATACTTTAGAAATATAATCCCCCCCTTTTATCATACCAACAAAGCAGAGATTAAGATGACATTATTATCATTATTTTACAAATGAAAAACTGAGGCAAACAGAAGTTAAGTGGCTTGACTAGGATCTCACAGACAGTAAATGTGGAAGGCCAGCTTGTAGCTCATGAATTTCCTGAGTCCAGATATAGATACCTATCCACTCAAGACCTTTCCCTTGGACTAAATAAAAGACAGAGTACAATGAACCTACCCAAATTCCCTCTGTGTGCTCTGTCAGACTCTACCCCACAACCCAGGTAATATTCTGCACCACCCCCTTCCTCAACTATTTTCATCTCAAGTGGAAAATTTACATATTATCCTTCTGCTTATGGGTTAGTAGATAACCCATCCCTGAAATTCTTCAAGCAATTAGGCAAATGTGACATTTAGAGAGTATTTTTTTAAGCAGAATGATTTTCAATTTACCCACCAAAAATATTTTATAAACCCAGTGTTGTGAACCAAATTTTTTTCATCACAAGGCCATATCACAATTTTATGTGAAATGATTTTGAAAATATGTTGCATAAATGATAGCTATTGTTGTTGTTGTTGTTACTTCATATCAGGGTTAATTCACTAGCTAATTATTTATTCAACATAACAAATTTGCACGATCCATGCAGATAAATCTCATTGTTTTAATGTACTTCAGTCAAACTGATGTAGTTTTAATACAGGCTTTCTCCCTAACCATTTAAAATAAATGCCCTAATAGGGAGATTAGGATACATGTTATCTATACACAGATTTTTTAAAAACCATGCTGAGTTCTCTATTTCCTCTGCTATGTAAATGTATTTGATCATTCATTCAAAGGTCCCCTGTGACATCTGAGCTCATTTTTTTTGCATTAGAGAGCTTTCAAAATGACTAATATGTGAAAGTAATAGTAATTAGGGTAAAAGGTGGTTACAAGCAAAGGTCATGTGGAACTGAAAAGAAATCAAAATTTTTGAAAAAAATAGTCTAAGAAAGCAGTAAGGTCCTTTGGTGTCATTAAGGTTAAGAAAAATAAACATTTTTTAATCTTTCTTGTGTTTCTTACTCACATGTACTCCATCATTTCATTGTAGCTGCTCTCACATTTTCCATTTTGGGGGCTTTATTCTTTTTTTTTTTTTTGCATCTGTTCTTCCTTCAGATTTTATTTGTATTTTTTTAGATTTTTTTGCAAGGCAATGGGGTTAAGTGGCTTGCTCAAGGCCACACAGCTAGGTAATTATTAAGTGTCTGAGACCGCATTTGAACCCAGGTACTCCTGACTCCAGGGCCAGTGCTTTATCCACTACGCCACCTAGCCACCCCTAGATTTTATTATTTTTAATATACATTTCCATTTATCTTTTAATACATTCTTCACTTGATTATCTTTGCCATCATATTATGTCATTACACTGAATCTCAACTTTTTAAACTTTCTCAAATTCCAGTTTTCATGTCTCTTTTCTGATCTTATTTCCTCAAATAAGAAAATGTAATGCTTATAAACTTTAAAGCATTATATAAATATCTGTTATTATTAACTTTCCCTTTTAATATCCCTGCATTTTATAATCTTTGATCCTACATGCCTCTCTACTGAGAAGCTTTCTTTTTCTTTTTAGATTTTTGCAAGGCAAACAGGGTTAAGTGGCTTGCCCAAGGTCACACAGCTAGGTAATTACTAAGTGTCTGAGACTGGATTTGAACCCAGGTACTTCTGACTCCAGGGCCGGTGCTTTATCCACTGCGCCACCTAGCCACCCCTTTTTTTGATTTCTTAAGTCCCTTCTACCTCTCAAATTTTTTGACACTATAATTCTAGCCACAAAATTATATTTAACACACATCCATTGTACTAAGTGCTAGGAATTGAAAAATTTAAATTGGCATAGTTTCTGCCTTCAAGGAACTTACAATCCATTTGAGGAAATACTACAAGTCCACAAGAGTAAATTTAAAGATATTGAAGTTTTACTCCAGTCAGAATATAATACAAAAATCAGCAGCGTTGTGACAGGCAGATATCCATAATAAATAAATACACAAATGTAGCCCAGATGCTTCAACTGGCCTTTAAATTCATGTATCACTTAGTTTCATTTGCATGCCAAAAAAGATATTGGCAACAGTACTATCCTGGTTGCAAGTATTGTGGACTTCATTTTTCTTCCTGTGGAAGAGATCTTGAAATAACTGTCAGGATCAGAGGCTCATAATCATAACTATAATGGGAGTTACAAGGAATTTTCTAACCCTAGGTCACAGAGTTGTCTGGGATCAAGAATCTCAAATGAGAACACAGAAAAGGCAATAAAAAGAGTAAACAATCTTGGACAGATGGTGTATTCTTCTGACTTTTTATAACTTTGTGCCTGAATATGGTTGACCCATAGCCATGGCTATGCACTCAAAGAAAATTAGGTTCTCACCTTTTTGGGGAAATAGAAGTGGACATTAGTAAATGAGAACAGAGAGCCACAAAAAAGTTCTGAAGAATTGTAGCCCAACAGATGGTAGTAGCTGAATAAACATGGACCAGCAGTCATCCCCAGGAAATGTAATCCAACAAAAAGTGGAGAGAGTATATCCAGGAGAAATAATGTGACACCCTGAAGAGTTCCACAATGCCTAATAAGAACCAGTCAAGGGAAGCATAATGACATCACTTGAGGACACTGATAGTTTGTAGCATTGGATATGTCTTTTCAGCTCTATATAGATTTCCATTTAACATTCCAAGGGTGAGCCTTGACAGCACAGGGTCCTAACTTGCAATAGTGAGTATAGATTATACTTTCTAGGAATTTTACAGTGACTAGTTGAAGGGGGAAGAAGATAACAAATAGGGAGATGAAAGGATAAATGACAGTTTTTGAATTATAAAGCATACCCACACATGTTTGTAGTCATTGAAGAAAAAAATTCAAAAATAAAGAAAAAAGTGAAAATAACAAAGGAGAAGGGAGAGGATAAGGAAAAGAAACAGGGAAACAGAAGCAGAGTTGTGGAATAGGTTACTATAGGAGATCAAGAAACCAGGTAATACAAAAGGCAATATCTGCCAAAGAGAATAGAAAAAGGATGAATGATGCTATAGAGGGGTTTTGAGCAGACATATTGAAGCTCAAAAGAGATAACCAATGAATAAATACATTTGGAAGTCATCTACTTCAATGTGATCATTGATACCACTGTAGTAGATGAGTTTACCAATGGAACAGGTATAGAAAGAGAACAAAAGAGAGTCAAAGAAGGCTGGAGGAAGCAGATGAATCCGTGAAGAATTTGTCAGAGAGTAAGAGAGAGTAATGTCATGTAAGCCAATTGAAAGCAGACCTTTGATGAAGGGGCAATATTATATGTTGCAGAAAGATCAAATAGTACATGAACTAAGACTATACTTTTAGGTTTGTCAATTAAGAAATTATTGATGTCCTTGGAGAGATCATGTTCAATACAAATGGGAGGATGGAGGCCATATTATATGAAAAATATGAAAAACAGAACATAATGAAAAATCATTTTCTTGCAAGAAAATGTTATATTATTTGAAACATTGGGTTTAAATTTTGAACATTTCTAGTCCATGCTGTATTTTTGTTTTTCATTTGACTCTACCCTTTCTAATTTTGATTCATATGCCTCTTCTAAAAAGTATTTCCATAAGTACTGTGGTGAATAAAAACTTTGAGATACAAAATTTCCAATCTGATCTCCATACAAAAGAACTTCTAAAGTTACACTATGGATATTTGAATTTATCATACTAATGTTTCTCAGATCTGGTTAGGCAATGTCCATAGCAAACAGAGAGAATGACTAAATAGCTCTTTGAATACTGTGCAATGATAGACTTCAATATACCCTGGATATTATTTCATTTTATTTCTTCATTCCATCTCAAAATCAACCAAATCAATATAATAGGACCTACTGTTTTATATACATCAATCTATCCTTATCATTTTAAAGGATGCACACATACATACACACACACACACACACACACACACACACACACACACACACGGAGGATAGGATAGTCTTCTACTCTCAAGTAATTTATGATCTTATTACTGAGCCCAGAAATGCATGCATTAAAGAAGAAATGATAATTTAAAGTATTATTTGATAAGTGGCAAATAGTAATAAAGGTTATGAGTGCTGTAGCAATGTTTAGAGGAAGGAGAGATTACAATGAGGTGTGCAAAGTACATTGAAGAGTTCATTTGGAATAAGAAAATCTGGGTTTAATTCATTATTTACTAGTTATATTATCTTTCAGTTTCCATTTTCCTAAAATGATGGATTTGGGACTAAATAATCTTTAAAGGCTCATTCAGCTCTAATATTCTATTTATCTGAGTCTATGATCTATGTGAACCGGGAGGGAAATGGTAAGATTTGAATTAAACAATAAAAGATCAATAGTATTCATATAGAAAGGAGAGGGTGAATGATGTCCTTAGGTGTGTTATTTTCCCTGTTAAGGCAAAGAATTTTATTTGCCTAAGTCAAGAAAATATCTTATTATTAGCTATTTAGGGGAAAAAAAGAGAATCATAAAGGATAGGATCATTTCTTAGATTGGGTAGGATAAGAGTAATAGATAAAAAGAACTAAACTACTTAACTCTATTGTTTATGCTTAATCTCTGAAGGAGAGTGACCTTTGGACTAGAGAAGATTGAATAAAAATAGTTAATTGTGAGTTGAAATTCAAGAAAAATAATGAGGGGCGGCTAGGTGGTGCAGTGGATAAAGCACCATCCCTGGAGTCAAGAGTACCTGAGTTCAAATCCAGTCTCAGACACTTAATAATTACCTAGCTGTGTGGCCTTGGTCAAGCCACTTAACCCCATTTGCCTTGCAAAAAAAATAAAACCTAAGAAAAAAAAAAAGAAAAATAAAGAGATACCAAGAGAATATCTGAATGCTTTCAAGGATTATTAATCACTACATCTAAATGAAATAGACACAGAAAGAACTGGCAATGTGATTCCAAAGCCATTGTTAATGATCTCTAAAAAAATCTTGGTGAAAGAGAAAAATAGTTAAATGTCCTAATTTACAAAATAAAAAGAGGGGGACTTCTGGGGAGGAACCAAGATGGTGGCACAAAGTTAGGAAGTTCCTGGAGGTTTTCCCCAAAATGAACTTAAATGAAGCCCCTATACAGATTTCACCAAAAGAAATGAAACAAGTTCTCAACTCAAGATATCATGGAGGAACTTAGTAATGGTCTATCTCTTCTGAGTAAAGGGGAAGTATAGTCCAGCATAGGCCACAAAGTGGGAAAGCCATTGGGAGGCTCTTAGTCACAGAGCAGTTCAGATCCAGGCCCAGTAAGTCAGCATGTCAGCAAGTCTGTATTAAGGGTCCCAACCCCAGCTCAATTGGGAATGCTGAAGCAATAGATAGGCCTTGGGCAAGCCACTTAAACCCACTGCCATGAAAAATCTTAAAAAAAAAGATAACTTTAGATGCAGTATATGACCTTAGCATCTTCAATGTCTAACCAATGTCTAGGCTCTCCACAGTACTTGCTTCAACTGGATTCATGACTGTTGGAAAGAATTGTTCTCCTTCACCTATTCTACCATTGGAAGACTGCACATGCTTGGGGAGTCACCCCACTCACCCCCACCCCACTCACACACACACACACACTGATGAGTTTGAGACTCCCTCAATTACCCTCAACCTGTTTAGCTTGTCTGCTGAACCAGTTTAGCTTCTTGGAGTGCCAGGGCAGAGTTAGGTGGCTCAGGTGGACATCAAAGGTGGAAAGCAGCCCTGAAGAGTGCTCTGCAACCCTCACACCAAGGTAGTCCTCCTTGAACACACCCTACATTCCAGTATCTAAGAACAACAGCAAGCATTTTATGAAGTGGGGATAAACTTGTAGCATTTCCAATGAGATCAGAGGTAAAACAAGGATCCCCGTTAGTAGCACTATTGTTCAATATATATTAGAAATGGTAGCTTTAACATTATGAGATAAAAAAAGAAATTGAAGTAATTAGAAAAGGCAAGGAAGAAATAAAGCTTTCACTCAGAGAGTATTAGAAATTCAACTAAAAACTACTTGAAACAATTAACAACATCAGCAAAGTAATATGAGAGCAAAGGGTGGAAGTACCAAAATAACAGGATATATAAAATAAACCCACATAAATCATCAACATCTCTTTATTTGATTAATAAAACCAAAGAGCAAAAAATAGAAAGAGAAATTCTATTTAAAGTAACTGTAAACAACATAAAATTCTTGGGAATCTACATCCCAAGAGAAATTCAGAAACTATATGAATACAATTACAAATTACTTTTCACACAAAGTCAGAACTAAACAACTGGAAAAATGTCAAGTGCCTGTGCTTAGGCTGAGCTAATATAATAAAAATGACAATTCTATCTCAATTAAATTACCTATGCAGTACCATACCAATCAAATTAAAAAAAAACTATTTTACAAAACTAGAGCTACAGAGTTTTATGGAACAAAATTCAGATGAAGCAACAAAATGTCTAGACTATCAAGGGTATTGATGAAAAAAAATATAAAGGAAGGAGCCCTACCTGTACCAGATCTAAAACTATATTGTAAAGCAGCAGTCATCAAAACTGTCTGATACCAGCTAAGAAACAGAGAAATGGAAGAATGGATAGAATAGAAACAAAAGAAAAGTAGTAATTGACTAAAGTAATCTACTGATCAATATACCCAAAGACACTAGTTTCTGGGATAAGAATTCAATATTCAACAAAAACTGATGGGAAAACTGGAAAATAATATGACAAAAATGAGACAAAGACCTTCAACTCACACCCTATGTCAAAAATAAAGTGTAAATGAGTACAGAATTTAAGCATAAAGAGTAATACAACAGACCAATTAAGAGAGCAAACAATAATCTCTGTTATATCTACAGAGAGAGAAGTTTATGACCAAAGAAAAACTAGAAGACATTAAAAATGGCAAAATGAATGACTTTGACTATATTAAATTAAGAGGGTTTTGTACAAATAAAGCCAATGCATCCAAGATTAGAAGGAATGCAGAAGGCCGGTAAACAATTTTCACAGTTAGTGTTTCTGATAAAAGACTCATGTCTCAAATATATAAATCATTACCCAATTGATAAATGGTCAAAGTTTTATAAGGAAGTTTTCAGATGAAGAAGTTTAAGTTATTTATAGTTATGTGAAAAAAATGCTCCAAATCACTATTGCTAAGAGAAATGTAAATTAATACAAATTATCAATTAGCTAAAATTACAAAAAAGAAAAATGATCAATATTGGAGAGGATGGAGAAATTACAACATTAATATATACTCTTGATGAAGTTGTGAATTGACCTAGATATTCTGGAGAGAAATTTGGAACTAAGCCCAAAAGGCAATAAAATTGTGCCTACCATTGGATCCAGCAATTCCATTACTAGGTCTATATCCCATAGATATCATAAAAAATGGAAAAAGTCCCACATGATCAAAAATATTTGTAGCAGTTCTTTTTGTAATGGTAAAAGAATTGTAAATTGAGAGAATACCCATTATTTGGGAATGACTGAACAGTTATGGTAAATGAATGTAATGAAGTATTATTGTTCTGTAAGAAATCATGAGCAGTCAGACTTTAGAAAAGCATGGAAAGACTTGCAGGATCTGCTGCTGAGTGAAGTGAGCAGAACCAAGATAATATTGTGTACATTAACTGGAATATTATAAGATGATTAACTATGTATGATAGACACAGCTCCTCTTGAGAATTCAATGATCAAGGACAATCCTGAGAGATCTGTTAAAGAAAATGACATCCACATCCAGAGAATAAACCATGGATTCTGTATGCAGAGCAAAGTATACAATGTTCATTTTTTTTTTAATTTCTATTAAGTTTTTCCTTTCTTTCTCATGGTTTTTTCCTCCTGGATTCTAATTCCTCTTTCAAAACATGACTAATATGAATTATATTAGACACAATTATACAACTTTTACCAGTTTGTTCACCATGATAGAGAACAAAGAGAGAAGGGAGAGTGGTAGAAAAATGTGCAACTCACAAACTTGTAATTGTTCCAATGTTAAAAACTATCTTTGTATGTAAATGGAAAAAAATAAAATGAAATTTCAATAAAGGAAAAAAAGAGAGACAAAGACACAGAAAGAAAGAAAGAAAAGAAAGAAAAAGAAAGAAAGAAAGAAAGAAAGAGAGAGAGAAAGAGAGAAAGAAAGAGAGAAAGAGAGAAAGAAAGAAAGAAAGAAAGAAAGAAAGAAAGAAAGAAAGAAAGAAAGAAAGAAAGAAAGAAAGAAAGAAAGGAAGAAAGAAAGGAAGGAAGGAAGGAAGGAAGGAAGGAAGGAAGGAAGGAAGGAAGGAAGGAAGGAAGGAAGGAAGAAAGAAAGAAAGAAAGAAAGAAAGAAAAGAAAGAAAGAAAGAAAGAAAAGAAAGAAAGAAAGAAAGAAAGAAAGAAAGAAAGAGATTTTTGAGTGTGGAGCCAAGATGGCAACAAGAAGGGATCCAGTCTTAGGAGCTCTCTGATAAAACTCATAAGCTAAGGACTCTAACTAAACTTTCGAGAGACAGAACCCACAAAGGGACCCAGTGAGGCAGTTCTCCTACTCAAGGTAACCTAGAAAAGAGCAGAAAGGCACTGCTCCCTGAGGTTGGAGAGGGGACCTGCCAGAGGGGTGGCCAGCCAGAGCCAAAGAACTTCAGCCTCCTGGAGGCAGCCCCAGGGCGCTGGGAGCCACGGCTCACAGCAGTGGGGGAGTCTCCTGAGCTGCACCCCGGGGAGCACCGGCACAAATTGGGGGAACAGCGGGGGACCTCTGTCAGAGCCAGCATGTGGAGCCCAGCCCTCAGGGCACACAGCCAGCAGCTTGGTCTTTTGGCAGCCCAGACCCAAAACAGAAGCAGGCAGAGCTGGTAAGCAGGAGCCCCCAGGGCATGAGCCCATTGAGCTGAGGGAGGGGAGTGAAGAGAGAGAGAGACTGCAAGCTCTGTCCTCTGCCTCTGGAACAGGACTCTGGGGCTCTGACCACATTCAGATCCTGATCCTAGTCTAGGCCCCCCATAGAACAACAGGGCCCCCCCCCACCTCGGCCCGTGGCAGAGGGGGACGCTTATGGTCATTCACAGATCAGGAGGGAGGACAGAGCCTCACACACTGAGAC
Source organism: Macrotis lagotis (assembly GCF_037893015.1). Taxonomy (NCBI): domain Eukaryota; kingdom Metazoa; phylum Chordata; class Mammalia; order Peramelemorphia; family Peramelidae; genus Macrotis; species Macrotis lagotis. Next base: position 278,455,499 of record NC_133666.1, read on the forward strand.
CCTTGTGGGAGTGTCCCAAAAGCTCAGGAAGCACCCCCAAAACCATGCCCAGGCTGGGAAAATGAGCAAGCAGAGAAATAAGAGGAAGACTATTGAGAAATATTTTGCAAATGAGCCCAAGAAGGATCAAAATACTCAGTCTGAAGATGAGGAAACACAAGCTCCTGCATCTAAAGACTCCAAGAAAATCAGAAATTTGGCTCAGGCTATGACAGAGCTCAAAAAAGACTTTGAAAAGCAAATGAGGGAGTTGGAAGAAAAACTGGGAAAAGAAAGGAGAGAGATGCAGGAAAAACATGAAAATGAAGTCAGCAGCTTAGTCAAGGAAATCCAAAAAAATGCTGAAGAAAATAGCATGCTAAAAACCAGCTTAGGTTAAATGGATAAAACAGTTCAAAAAGTTATTGAGAGAAGAATGCTTTAAAAAGCAAAATTGGCCAGATGGAAAAAGAGATAAGAAAATTCTCTGAGGAGAACAAATCCTTCAGACAAAGAATAGAATTCAGGGAGATTGATGAATTTACCAGAAATCAGGAATCAATACTTAAAAACCAAAAAAATGAAAAATTAGAAGAAAATGTGAAACATCTCATTGAAAAAACAACTGATATGGAAAACAGACTTAGGAAAGATAATTTAAAAATTATTGGAATACCTGAAAGTCATGATCAGGAAAAGAGCCTTGACATCATTTTCAAAGAATTACTACAGGAAAATTGCCCTGATATTCTAGAAGCAGAGGGCAAAATAGAAATGGAGAGAATCCACCAATCACCCCCCCCCCGAGAAAGTGATCCCAAAAAACCACCCCCCCAGGAATATTATAGCCAAGTTCCAAAACTCCCAAGTCAAAGAGAAAATATTACAAGCAGCCAGAAGGACACAGTTCAAATATCGTGGCGCTGCAGTCAGGATCACACAGGACTTAGTAGCAACTACATTGGAAGCTCGTAGGACTTGGAATATAATATACCAGAAGGCAAAAGAGCTTAGAATGCAGCCAAGAATCAACTACCCAGCAAGGCTGAATGTCTTCTTCCAGGGAAAAAGATGGACTTTCAATGAACCAGGGGAATTTCAAATGTTCCTTTTGGAATGTCCAAACCTGAAAAGAAGGTTTGATCTTCAGATACAGGACTCAGGTGAAGCATGGAGATTAGAGGAGAGGGGGGAAATATGAGGGACTTAATGAGGATGAACTGCATGTATTCCTGCATAGAAAAATGACACTGATTATACTCATATGAACCTTCTCAGTTAATAGAGCAGGTAGAGGGAGCTTTTATAGTTGAAGCACAGGAGAAAGCTAAATCCGAAGATAAAATATGGTGTAAAAATGGAGTCAGTAGAAAAAAAGGGGAATGGAATGGGAGAAAGAAAAAGGAGAGGGGGGAATAGTCCAAGATATTTCACATAATAAGATTTTTTTATTACAATGAGCTATTGCAATGATATGGAAGGGTGGAGGCAAGGGGGAATGAAGGATCCTTTGCTCTCATCAGAGATGGCTAGGAGAGGAAACAGCATATATACTCAATGGGGTATAGACATCTGGAGTAAGAAGGAGGGGGGAGCAGGGGGAAGGGGTAGGGATGTGAATAAAGGAGGAGAGGATGGACCGTGGTGGGAGAGTGGTCAGATATAACACATTTTCTTTTTTACTTCTTGCAAGGGGCTGGGATTGGATGGCCTGCCCAGGACCATAGGGCTAGGTGGATTCTGGGCCTAAGGGGTGGTATGGGGGCTCAGGGCTTCTTGGCCCCAAGACCAGTGATCTGTCTGCTGCGCCACTCAGCAACCCTACAGCAGAGTCAGAGTGAAAGGAGAGAGAAAATATAGTACATGGTAGTGGAGAAATAAGAAAGGAGGGAGTTGCGATCAGCAATGGCAACGGTGGAAAAATATGGAAATAACTTTTGTGATGGACTTATCATAAAGAATGAGATCCACCTGTGACAGAGTTGTTAGTGTTGGAACAAAGACTGAAGCACATTTTTTGTTATTATTATTTGGGGGAGGGTGCAGGGCAAGTGGGGTTGGGTGACCTGCCTGGGGCCACATAGCAGGTGCTCCTGGCTCAAGGCCCAATGCTTTGTCTGCCACCCAGCCACCCCTACTATTCTTACTATTTTATTTTATTTTGGGTCTTTTTTCCCTTCTTTTTGGTTTTTGCAGGGCAGTGGGGATCGGGTGGCTTGCATGTCACATGGCTGGGTGATTATTGGGTTTACGAGGCTGGATATGGACTTGGGTGCTCGTGGCTCCAGGGCTGGTGCTTCGTCCATTGCGCCACCTGGCCATACCTACAATTATTACTATTATTTTTTTTAATTTTAATTTTTTTCTCTCCCCTTTACTTTTTTCGGCCAAGCAAGGCTATCTATATTCATGGGGGGAGGGGTATTTTGTTTACTTGTAAAAAAGAATATTTTATTAATGTAAAAAAACATTTGTACAAAATGAGAATAAAAAAATAAATTTAACAATAAGAGAAAGAAAGAAAGAAAGAAAGAAAGAAAGAAAGAAAGAAAGAAAGAAAGAAAGAAAGAAAGAAAGAAAGAAAGAAAGAAAGGAAGGAAGGAAGAAAGGAAGGAAGAAAGAAAGTGAATGAGAAAGAATGTAGTCTGCAAACTGTAGACAAGTATCCTAGATTTCTGTAATGGAAAAATCCTTAAACTCTATGTAGAGTTGGTAAACATCTTGAAAGGGAAATAGTTAAAGGAAGTGAGTATGTTTTTCATGAAGTAAAGAAGACTTGGAAAGTAGGGAGTACTGGATTATTATCTTCAAATATTTGAAGGGTAGCTAAGTGGAAAACTTAGATTGGCATTATTTATTACCAGAAGACAAAACTAAGAGCAAAGGGTAGAAGTACCAAAATTATATATATATTGGGTTGTCATAAGAAAAAAGTTTCCTAATCAGAGTAAAATTAAATTAAAGTACCTAAGATGTAATGGTACTCCTTCATTAGAAGTTTCCAAATAAACCAAATAGATACCCTTTGCCACAGATTTTCTAGATTGGGGGTCCACACCACTCCCAAGTACAGCCTAAATTAAATTAAAATGTAATTGTTAAAAATTTACAAAGTAGATAAGACAAAACATAGATAATATATCATTTAAAACTGTCAATATGCAACCTAAATGGCCTACCTTTCTATTTGAATTTAATACCACTATTGTAGAGGCTACCTCAGGTCGCTTATGGTTTGGATAGGATGGTCTTTTAAGTCCTTCCAACTCTTAGATTGTATAATTTTCATGCCCCTATGAAATTTCATGCTTCTATAACTTTCTCACTCTTTTCTTGTAAATATATAATTTAGATTATTTCAGGATGCTCTATCTATTGCATTGCTTAACTGTCCACATGTGTGTATATGTGATTGTCAAATGGATGAATGTTGTGTACAGATAACTGTTTTGCTCCTGACATTTCTCCCAGAGTTGCTGGGCAGCAAACACCATATTGACCATTCCTCAGCCTTTTCTGAAACTACATTGACTCAAATAGATGACCATCTTCCAGGTGAAAGATTATTCTATTAAGGAGGACTCTGGTAAGAATCTTGCCAGCAATAACTAAGTGAAAGACCACCCTGTAATTGTCTCAGTATAATCTATCTCCTTTCCCTTTATAGAGATATACAACGGATGATCCTTGAACTTCTGGGGGATAACTTCCTATTTCCATATAACCCAGAAGATTTCAGTCAGATTTTGCATGATCAGTGAACCCCATCCCCCCCCCCTATAAATCACAGCTGGAATAGAATTAGCACCAGGCACTTTGCCACAGAAGAGGAGTCTAACAATATTTTAAATCTCTTTTTTTCAGTTGGAAATTTGGCTACAGACTTCAGCCTGAGCTATATGGTCAGTGGCTTTCAGCACTGGTTGATGACAATCTGTTGAGAATTCTTTGGAAGTGTTAAGCCCACTTCTCCAAGATCCTGATCTTATCAATCAGTGTGGCTCCATCAGTATGGAGTAGTTGAGATGCACTGCTGGTTTTTGGTCCATACATCAGGGCATCAAAAAATGTCTTTGAATTGTTACTAATCAGCATCAAGCTAAATTTCATCTGCCTACATTCTGAGCCAAGAATTTTGCATCTCTCTATATTTCACTTGCATTTTACTTTTTGTTGGAGTTAAATGCTGCCATAGAGATGGATGATCTATCCTTCTGGCAAGCTTTGTGAAGTTTTTGGTTTTTCTGTTTGTTTGTTTGTTTGTTTAGTAGGTTCTGAACTTAAGCATCATTTTCATTTTACACCAGTGTTAATGTTTGAGAGTCTTCTGGCCCAGATGAGTATATGCAATATTGTGCACCAAATCTATGAAAGTTACCAACTTCTTTTCTGTTCCACTGTTGCCAATAATGTGTTAGTTGGGCATTAATTCTTCTGCCTTTGGGACACCACTTTTGTTAAATGCAAATGTCCAGCACTCAGCATGACACATAACCTTTATCACTCTGATTCCATTTGTCTCTTCTCTTTAAAATGGCATATTCTATGAGTTACCAATGTTTGGTATAAGGGTGAATCCATGAAGTTTTATTGTATTCAGGTGGAATTTATTGCACCATGCATTTATTGCTTTAGAAAGACAGTGTGGTGATGCGGAGGTCATGAGGTGCACAAGTCTTCAGGAGCAAGTGATCACTGTTATTGATATTTCCAATTCCATTCCTGCCAAGGACTCCCTACCACATCTGATAGTCTGTGCATTAAATTCAACCAGAAATATAAACTTGTCTTCTTTCAGCACATTGATGAGGAGGGTCTCTAAATCTTTAAAAATTTTTCTTTGATTTCATCAGAATTTATTATGGTGGAGCATAGACAGTGTTAGTGATGGCATGGTACTTTCCTGTAAGTGGCAATTGCATTGTCATGAACCTGTCCTTCACTTCTTTTAGGGGGCATGCAGGTTTCTTGACTAGATTAGTTTTGATTGAAAAAACTATGCCAGCTTGAAGTCACTCCCTATCATTGTAGTCACTCCAGAAAATTTGGCCTTCATTTGCCAGTTTTGTTTCACACAGAGATGCTTTCTTGGATATGATACCTGCTGAGTTCTCTTGCAAAAACATTTCTTCATCCTTCAGACCTACTGGATTTAATGTGGTGCATAAGCATGTGCAAACTCCACATACTGAAGGTGACTGACATTCTTCACCTTTAATACTGTCATAAGGGATTGTGGGAAATTGTGGCAAAATTATGTAACTTGAAAAGGCTACAAGGGGCAGCAGAGAATAGAGGAAAAGCCCTGAAATCAAGAGACCCTGAGTTCAAATCTGGCCAAAGATATTTGCCAGTTACTAGTTGTGAACCTGGGCTAGTCACTTAAGCCCAATTGCCTTGTCAAAAAAGAAAAGAACGGGGGGGGGGGGGGGGGGCTAGGTGGCACAGTGGATAGAGCACTGGTCCTGGAGTCAGGAGAACCTGAGTTCAAATCTGACCTCAGACACTTAATAATTACCTAGCCGTGTGGCCTTGGGCAAGCCACTTAACCCCATTGACTTACATAAGATCTAAAAAAAAAAAAAGGAAGAAAAAAGAAAAGACAAAACTAACTGCTCAAAACTAAAGTGGAAAGAAAGTTGATAAATAACCTTTTACAAGCACTCAATGCAACCTCTAAGGCTGAAATTCAACAAAGTAAGGATTGATTTTCTGCTGCTTCTGCGAACTTTCACCTGACAACACCTAGAAAATACAAGTTCTTTCCTAGCTAGCATCATGCCATCCATATATGGAACCATCAGTTGCAGGAAATGGAGAAATTTTGAATGCTAAATTTGCTTACATTGACATGATGTTTTCCAGAGATGCTCATATAAATGAGATTGACACATGCATTGTCAGAACTAGCTCACTTTTTGGGAGGAGTCAAAGGAAAATAAAGGTCTACAAAGCCATTGTACTAACCTCATTGTTGTATGTCTGTGAAACCTGGAGAGTCTACCAGCACCATTCCAGGAAACTGAATTACTTTCATATGAATTGTCTTAAAAGATTTCAAAGGTCAGCTGGAAAGATAAAGTACTCTACACCAAAATCTTTTCTTGATCTAAATACCAAGTATTCAAACTCTACTGCAGAGAATACAGTCTGAAGGTCTGGCTACACTGTCCAAATGCTAAATCTATGCTTGCCTAAAAGACTGTTTAATGGAGAGTTCGTACAAGGAAAGTGCTCACATGGAGTTCAGAAGAAGGGATACAAAGATACTCTAAGGTCTCTCTGAAGAACTTGGATTTGATTTGAGACATGGGAAACACTGGCACAGGAACTCCCAGCATGATGTGCCCACATCAAAGAAGGCACTGTACTGCTTGAACAAAGCAGAACTGTAAGCTCAAAGATTGTAAGCTCATGAGATGTGAAATTTAGGACATCATCACTCACCGCTCCAAATGGTCACATGAACCTGATCTGTGATAGAGGCTTCCAAGCTCATATTGGTTTGATCAATCACAGCTGAATACATTGTACCTTGACCCCAACATAGTGATGTTATTTTGGCCCTCTGGGACTGAAAGACAACAAATAAAGACATATACACACATACAAACACACAGTTGTTATTCAGTAATTCAGTCATGTACAGCTCTTCTTGACTCCATGGATGATAACAAAATAATATGGGATTTTCCTGGCAAAGATTCTGGAGTGGTTTGCCATCTCTTTCTCCAAAGGATTAAGTCAAACAGAAGTTAAGTAACTTGAAAATGGTCACACAAAAAGTGACACTGGATGTGACTCCAGTTCCAGCATTCTATCCACTGAGCCATCCATTTGTCTGCCTCCTCTCTCTCTCTCTCTCTCTCTCTCTCTCTCTCTCTCTCTCTCTCTCACACACACACACACACAAATACACATATACATACACAGTTTTTAATGCAACAAACCCGATTTTTCATGATATAATACACTCTATTCAAATTTCTAACTGGTAATAAAAATAAAGAATTTGATAATTATGACACCATTTTTTAAAGATATCTATTGAGACTGCAATCCAAATTTTTTTTGATGGGAAAATGTATTACAGTCACTGAAATGTTACCATTCCCCTCTAAGTTATTTTTTTAATGCAATTCACTCAAGAATCACAGAGAGAACTATGAATTATCTTTTCTTATTTTCCCCTCATTACAGCTTCAACCTTAGACTTTTAGTTATTCTTTTAAATATTTAAATTAATTTTTCAAAACTTTTAAAAATAAGAATAAATAAATTGAAGAGTTTTTTCCATGTTATATGTTTGAGTTGACTATATTACTGAAGTTTTTAATTAATCAGCAAATATATATTGTGTCTTGTGTATGAAAGGCATTATTTTAGAACACTGTAGTATATGAGGAAAGTGACAATTTATGAATAATTAATTTATTAGAATATTTTAAATGAGTGTATTTTTATGTTCTGAAGCATGTTTTATTAAAAGTGTATTATTTAAGGCATCATAGGCATTCATTCTGTCATGTATCCTAAAATAAATTTCTGTCACCTAATAAAAATTAATCCTTTTCACATATATCTGTTTTAAAAGTATGAAAACATTTTTACCATTGCTAATAACCTTTTTCAATTCAATAAGTAGGACTTCTAACTGCCAAACAATTGTCTTAAGGGTAGAGCATCATTTTTTCACACAAACTACTAATGAAAAAAAAGGCAAAGTCAATAATCATCCCAAATGACACTTCCATTCTGAAAACTTGCTGCTAGATCATTTGTATGACATAATTGAATGACTTACCATTAATTTTAATTTTATTACTTATTTTAAAAGTGCTTTCATTTTTTAACATTCTATCTTTATAGTATCCTAGTGGCAAAATGAGTTTAATGATGTCATTTATGCACAGTTCATTAAAATAAAAAAGATCACATTATCCCTATGCCTCAATTTATATGTATGTATGCCTTCAATTCTTCACTCCTGAAAAAAATTTACTGGAATTTATGTCTTTACTATATGCTAAGGATACAGCTCATGAATAGCTAAGCCAAGGACACAATGTTCTATCTTTACAATCAAATACAGATTTCCCATTAAAAAGCAAATTCTCTATTTCAAAAGATTTAATACTATGGTGCTTAACAAATAATTCCAGATGGTTAAATTTAGGGGACTAAAAATATTCCACTCCAAAATTTTTTCATTTGATTGTAATTTGGACAGTTTTTTATTCACTTTAAGGTCTTGCCACTCACGGTTTTCTTCCAGGAAACAAGTGTCAATAAATATGTTGGGCTGAATAGTATGGCCTCCCTTTCTTCTGTTATCTATTTCAGTTGCATTATTGTCAATTTAAGAAGGCCTTACATTTGCTGACAAATTTTTAGTGATTGTGTAATACATGTTGATATTTTCCTATATCTTTTTGTTTCTTCATATATCAACTTGGTCATCTTTTTTTTTTATCTCTTGCAACCCCACCCTTTATTCTTTGAAATTGTCTGTTTAACAAGAAAAATGTACTTTAGTCATTAGACGAAATTACATCAGAAGAAAAAAAATCAAATAGACAATGATTAAGCAGATAGGTATTAACTAAACCAAACACAGAATATTCCCTATCTACGTATTCTCCATAAAAAACCTTTTACTATTATGCAAGGCTAATTTTTCATTCAAATTCAAAACTTTTGTTCCTTGCAACAGTAATTTTCTCTAATTTAACTTTTAATTGATAGTACTTTCTATTTTCCTGTTATTTGTGATATTCCAGGCATTATTTATAAAGTTAAATTAATGTACAAGGTATTATGAAAAAATTGAACTACCACTATTAGATATTATTGCAATAGTATTAGTTACCATTAAATAACATTTATTTTTCTTATTGGCTAGCTAAAAACTTTGATAGAATTCCTCTCATAAACATTGATTGCTAAGCAAATTTATATATACATTTTTTTCACAAAATAGCTTTCCCAAAAACATCATGATGAAATAGACCAGTGTTTAAGACAGGGTTATAGTCCATAAGGTTTTTTAATAAAATATTTTATGACTATATTTCAATATAATTGGTTACTTTTATAACCTTAAGTATTTTGGTCTATGGCATAAAAAGGTTAAGAACCCATATTTTAAGCCATCATCAAACATAAAAATAAGATGCAAAAATTAATCAGAAACCTATGCCCTGTTAAAGTGCTTTCTGTTTCTTATTTGTCTTTGTTATAAGTCAACTTTGTATATATTCATTTATATAGTCATATCTGTATCTACATTCACCCTAAGAAACAATCTCTCAGGGCAGCTAGGTGGTGCAGTGGATAGAGCACTGGCCCTGGAGTCAGGAGGACCTGAGTTCAAATTCAGCCTCAGACACTTAATGATTACCTAGCTGTGACCTTGGGCAAGTCACTTAACCCCATTGCCTTGCAAAAAAAAAGAAAGAAAGAATCTCTCACCTCTTCCTTTAAAGCCTACATTTAGAACTCATCAGACACACCTCACTACACTCAAGTTTTCCTTGTATCACTATTTTGGGACTATTTGTAAACCCCTAATTGTTTCAGACTGCTTGCTATATGACTACAAGGAGGCATAAAGAATTCTCCCACTTTCAATCTTGACATTCCTTTCTCTCCCCACATGACCAATTCACATTTTATTTTAGCCATGCTTTTCTCTGACAGTATCAAAAAAGGTCCTCAACTCTTCCATGACACTGTACTATACTAGGGGACATATCCAATCTACTAGGTTGTCAAACCCTCAAATTCATAGATACAGAAATAATTTAGAACAATTTCCTCAATATATGAACAAGAAAATTTGACCTGTAGAGACTGAATGACTTTGTCAAAGTCACAAAGATATTATTACAATGAGTAACAAACTCTGAACTACTAATATTTCTGTTTTTTTTTATTTAATTTACCATTGTGGCTAATACGTACATACATACATATATATAAATTCAACATTCAACCAACTGCTTCTCCTAATGCTTCTTTCTGCTATTAAAACCATTATCTACAGAGGAATTCAGTATCAAAATCTTGCAGGGATTTTTCAACTTTTCTTTTTCATTCCTTCACCATATCTGACTAATTGCACAATTATATTTCTTCAATGTCTCTTGCATCGGATTCTTCCTTTCCATCCTTTCAATTCTCTCCCAGGTCTTACATGGACAATTACAGTAAGCTTCTGCAATTAGTCTCTTCTCTGTTCAATTCATCCTACTAACTGCTTTTGTTATGAATTCCTTTCCTTTATAAAACTATAATGATTAACACTAGTTCCAGATTAAGCCCAAGATTTTGACATTTAATACCATTCACCAACTACAACCTCCCTTTGAAGTCTAATCTCTTACTTTGTCTGTACTTTGACAAAACTGAACTTACGTTTCCCAAATTTTCTTTATGCATTTTCATTTCCGTGCCTTTTCTTCTACTATTCCTAAGAGAAATTTATGCATTTATTAACCAATTCAACATGCTAAGCATCAAAGAAACAAATATAATAATGGAAAAGCAGTACAAAATAGTAGCTAGAGTATTGGATTTGGAGTCAAAAAGTCCTGGATTCAAATACCACATTAGATGCTTTCTAGCTATTTGACCCCCAAGAAAATCACTTTATTTCTCAATGTCTCAGATTCCTTTTTTTGTAAAATAAGAGGACTCATGGGCCACAGGGAGCCTTCCACTTTTAAAATGATGATGTTATAAAAGGAAGCCCCTGTCATCAAGAAGCACTAAAACCTGGATACCTCCCAAAAAAGGTGGTCTTAAAGACTCCAAGAAAGTGGGGGGGGTGGCATAGGGATAATCTGTGCAAAACCATAGTGAGAGAAAAGCTGGGGTTTTAACAATAGAGAACAGTATTCAAGACATTGAAACTTGGAAGAAATTTTTTTAGGATCACAAATGCACAAGTGGAAGGGATATTCAAGATATAGTAAAAACTCCTTCATTTTACAGATAAGGAATCTGAGCCTTAGCAAGGTTAAGCGATTTTTCCAAAATCACATAGGTAACATGTTACAGGACTGAATTCAAACCAAGGTACTTTTATTCCAAACCAGAGACTTGAAATACATCACATAGTTTCCTGAGAAAGTAGAAGTAATGTAGCATTACTATATGTAATCAAATTCAAAATATAGATTGGAGCAAGAATTTTTAGGGAGTTTATATTTTAACCTAAAGGAATTAGGAAGTCCCTGTAGCATACAAACTTACACTTTAAGAATGTGAATCAGACAGCTATGTAGAGAATTGAATGGAAAGAGAGATTGTATACGGGAACATAATTATAATCTATTGCGAATCATAAAAACCAAACCCATTTAGTACTAGTTAAGAAACAGAACTGTAGAATAATTTGACAAATTAAACAATGGAGAATTGGATACACTGAAATAAATAATCTATTGTTGAATAAAACAAAAATATAAATTACTTAGAAAAGCATTCTCTAATAATAAAAACTGATGGGAAAAATTGAAAAGCAGTCTGAAGATGTTAAGATTAGATGTATATCTTTCACCATATTGCATAATAAATCTGAAATAGATATGTTTAAACTTGATATTAAAATTCATAGCATAAAACTTAGAATAGTTAATCATATATCTTTCAGAGCTAAAAATAGGAAGTGAATTCATAATTAGGCAAGAATAGGAACAATTATAAAAGATAAATTAGATAACTTGGATTATGTGAAAATGAAAAACTTCTGCACTATAAATATATACACACACACATATTGCATCTAGAATAAGAAGTTTTGAGAAATGTTTTAAAAAAATCTTTACATATAGTATCTTTGAGATTTATCCAGAATATCTACTATATATATATATATATATATATATATATATATATATATCAAGAGAGACAATGAAATAATATCTTCTACAAGAAGCCTTTCTTAACCCTTTTTTAATTTTATGCCTTCCTTCTGCTGATAATTTCCAATTTAATCTGTATATGTATATATATATATAAATATATAATTTTATTATAGTTTTTTTGCATGTTGTCTCTCCTATTAGACTGCTACCTCCTCAAGAGTAGGAACTCTCTTTGCCTTAATTTGATTCTCCAGCATAGTTACCTGATACATAGTTGGTGCTTAATATATATTTATGGACTGACAATTAATACAAATATTTAAAATGTAAAGTTACTCTCCAAAAGATAAGTGATTAGTTGATATGAATACTTTTATTTTAAATGGGGTATTTTTTGCAAGGCAATGGGGTTAATGACTTGCCCAAATCATACAGCTAGGTAATTATTAAGGGTCTGAGGTTGGATTTGAACTCAGGTCCTCCTGACTCCAGGGCCAGTGCTCTATTCATTGTGCCACCTAGGTGCCCCTGACATGAATAAGTCTTAAAAGAATTGCAAATTATTAGCTACCATATAAAAGGCTCCAAATCACTAATAATAAGAAAAGTAAGAAAATCAAAACAACTTGAGGCCCAACAAGTTGTCAAATATGAAAAAGGATGCAGATAATCATCGTTTATGAAATTATAGAAAGATTGGCACACTAATACATGTTTTGATAGAGCTGTGAATGAGAATAGCAATTCTGAAAATCAATTTGGAATTATCAAAATAAAGTGACTAAAATGTCCATACCTTTTGGCCCAGAGATTTCATTGCTACGCAGATAACTTGAGGAATTCATCAACAAAAACAAGGCTCTTATACATCTATCTATCTATCTATCTATCTATCTATCTATCTATCTATCTATCTATATTTGTGGTAACAAAGAACTGAAATCAACTATATTCCCATTATGTAGAATGGCTACATGAATTCTGGTATTTCAAAGCAATAAAATATTATTATATAGGAAGATACATGAACCATTATGAATACAAAGATATTTTGAAACACATGAACTGATATAAAATGATCAGAGGAAGAAAAATAATTTATACAATGGCTTGAACCATGGAAAGAACAATTATAAGACTAAAAAATGAATATTAGAAAATTAGAAAATACACAAGATTTCAGAACACAAGTCCTAATCCTTTAGAGAAGTAGTGTGTTCATGAAACATATATAATATTAGATATTTTCAACATACTAATCAATTTTCTTGAATCATTTTCTCTTCCTCCTTTTAAAAAATTATTTGTTATAATGGGTGGCTCTCTGGAAAGGGAAAACGATACACAGAGAGAAATCTAAATAGCAAAATCCATCTAAATTAGATAGTTAAAGAAAGTTTATTGTAAGTAGTGAAGGTTCAAAGTGATGAGCATCTGAGTAAGTGTTTGCAGTAAGTTGAAAGAATGGAATAGGTGCAAGAAATATTCAAGTGGAGTTGAAATAACTTGACAACTGATTTGGATATGAGAGTTGTGAATGAGAATGAAAAATAAGAGGATTAAATCAATTTTTAAGGCAAAAGAGGATTTTTTTTTGCCTGGATCATAAAATGCTTTGGAAAAACTTCTTTTCTTATGGCTAAATCCATTTTCTTGGAACACATGACAAACCCATCTTTTACAGAATTTAGTTCAGCTCCAAATAATGTTTATCAAGGCTATAAATAATAGGTAGGCATTTTGAACCTGAGGGTCAGGAACCTTTTTGATTTAATACTTGTGTTTCAATATAATTGGTTTTCTTTGTACTTCTATTTGTTTTATGCATTTAAAAATATTATCCTGAAACAAGTAAAATAAAATAATGGCCCCGAGAAGAGATTCCAGACTTCCAAAGAGATCCATAATGTAAAAAAGTTTCTTGTGCATCTGAATTCTCTAATATTTGACAAAACTTGATGGTAGAATGATTTTTCCATCTTCCTAAGTTCTCATAGAATCTTTTCATAAATTCTTAGCATGTTGATATTTTAAAAGTATTATGTTCAGTACAACACTAATGATAATAGTTTCCCTAAAAAACTTAACATGATTGTTTATAAAAGCTTTAATGACTTCATTTTTTCTGTCTCTTCCTTCTATTTATCTTATTTCCCTATTTTTACTTTTCCCTATTTTACTTGAATTAAAGAAATATCCAATCACAGGTGGGCAAAAAGGGCCAGTTTCACAAGTAAATGGCCACTCTTCTATTAAACTACCACTGCCATATTTTAAGCCCCTAGATGTTTCCTTGGTTCTGTCACTCTTGGATTCTGTCACTCTTTAGACTTAAATAGGCTGTTTAACATTTCCACTCCACAGGATCTTCACCTAATTTCTCTCACCTTCATCTCAGCTGCAGGGAAAGCATACCTAATTGGGGAAAGAGCTATTAATACAGCAATTTGTAACAAATTAATAAGAAAGCTTTGATCTTGCATACCATCTTTTTCCATTCTTGTCAAACTAGTTTTTGAGCATATGGTGGAAGGCCTGATATCTGACATTAACCTGAAAGGATGAAAGCTTTATTCAACTAAATAGATTTGTAGTTAGATGCTTTAAAGAAAAAAATGCTTAAAAATTAATTTTAAAAATTATTTGTCCAAATGAAAAATCCTGCATGTTCTTCCCTATAACAATACACATATGTAAACAAAATAACACTAAATACCACCAATTTTCCTTCATTCACCATGCAATACAACAATGATTTATTAAAAGCTTATGTTGTTTAAATCTCAGTATTCATCAAAAGTGCAATTTTTTCCAGTGGCATGGATGGAAGGAAGAACTGAAGAGATAAATGGAAATAGGAGGTTTCATTTTTGGCTACCCTGCTCTTGACTAGACTTTGGCACTACTCACAAACAATAGACTTTATTTCAAGGCAAAAAAATATGACTTGCCCTAACTGACATTTATTGAACTCCTAGAGAAGCTAAATTTTCCCCCTTAGTTATACTCAGTTTTTTATCATTCAGATAAAATGAGTCACTAACTTCTTTGAGGAAGGTCACACAAATACAAACACAAACACACATATACATCGCAGCCAAAGTGGCCACCCAAGCTATTATATTCTCAGGAAACACAAGGTTCAATCTCTCTAAAGTGTAGGTGCTTATTTAATTGTAAGGGCCAAGGAAGAGAACTTAAAATTGAATAGATCTATGCACACACTAGAAAAACTATTTGAGTTGGAAGTTTAGAAACTTAGAATGGCTTTCAATTATGAATCCTCAACATCTCCCTGATTGTCAGAGTACTTCTGCTACTGCTAAAAAAATCACTAGATGAAATTAGTATAAAAGCATAAGACCCTAGATTTTTTAATCATCTCTTTCAATAAATTGGTTATAATTAGGGATAGCAACTGGATCTGTGATTTCATTAGCATGGGAAAAACTCCCAGGTGAAGAAATTTTCCTGAGTAATACATATTACTATTTTCTCTGTAATTTATAACCTTAAAGAGTCACCTAAATTATTTAGAATTAATTGAGTTGCCCAGGGTCACATAGTTATTATGGGTTAAGAGCTGGGACATAAACCTAGGTCCTCCCTGGAGATTTGTTCTCTATCTACTCTGACATACTTGCCTTCTAATCACAGTTACAAAATAAGATAATAAAAATAATAAATGACTCGTGGAAGTAGATATATAATAAAAATATCAACTCTATTGAGTGCCTAATATTTGTTAATATTATAACAGGCATAGGAGTATAAGTGTAAAATATTAACACTCATTCCCTGCCTGCAAGATTTTTGCAAATATTCCTATCAGTTTATACTGGTAAATACAAATATTTCTGCATAGGAAATCATGTTCTATTCTTTTGGGAGGTGATGTATTTTGACTCATCATTTAAAAGATGAAAGAGACACAATAAGAAGAAAAGAGAGAGGTCTTTCCTAAAAGAGAGATTAACATTTTATTCATGGACTTTAATCCCCAGAATTTGAGTAAAATGTTAAAAAAAAATACTCCCTAAAACTGAAGTTAATGACTCAACACAAAGCAGATTTATAACACACATGAAATTATCTCATTACAGAAGTAACCCACCCAAAAAGACTATTAGTAAATGGACTGTTAATGAGGCTTGGGTGTCCTTATATTTCATTAAACACCAACAGAAAATGCCACAAATGCAAGATTGTAGTTTATCTTGGAAACTAGAACATACTAATGACTACAAATCTAAACAGGAAGGTTGTAAACTGTATTACGACTTGAAAAGGAGTCAGAGGAGATTAAATATCATTTCCCAGATGCCATCCAAGAAAGGAGGTGGTCCAGTTTTAATGACCTAGAATGAAGATGAATAGCATACCTAACTATATTAATGTAGTTGATCCTGTGGGACTAATCTATATACAGCTCCCTTCTGACCTCCACTCATCCCATTTGGCTCAGGTGTAGGAGGAACTCAATGCATCTAGCAGCTAAAAGGGTCATTTTCTCATTCCCTCTCCTTGTTGAATATTAGAGGAAGAAACAATAATTTAGTCTATGTAGAGCAGGTCACAAATTTCAAATCTATAGGAGAAATTATCTAATTTGGCATGACATGGAGAGAGGCAGATTGAAGACCAGGCTCACTCTAGGGGAGACAAGCAAAAGAAGAAATGATACTAGAGTCTGATATGACTTTTCACTGAAGTTTTCATCCTCAGAACTTCTCTAAAATACAGTTGAACACAGAGGAAAACCAAATTGAATCTTCCCATGTGTGAACATAACTTTTTTATTTCATTTTTATTATATTTTAATATAATTTATATATTTTATTGACTTCCTAATATTCACTAATATAATTTTTAAATTATATATTGATATAATTTATAATATTTATATAATTATATTATATTTTGTTTTCCAATTATAAGCAATGGGAGTTTCTAACCCATAATTTCTTTTTACTAGTATTGAATTTTACAATTTTTCTCCCTCCCTCCCTCCCATCCCCCAGGAAAAATCTGACATAGGCTTTATATGTACATCCATGATAAGCATAGAAAGTAATTGAATGTATTGTGAGAGAAAAATCAGATTCAAAAGGAAGAAAGAAAACATTAAATAACAGAATCACATAGTTCATAAGACAACTTTTAAAAATTGAAGATAATAAGCTTTGTTCTTCATTTAGCCTCCACAGTTCCTTCTCTGGATACAGATGGTATTCTCCATCACAAATCTCCTACTATTGTCCCTGATTATTACCCTGATTGAATAAGTAAGCCCATCATGGTTGATAATTACTCCATGTTGTTGTTAGTGTGCATAATGTTCTTCTGGCTCTGCTCATCTCAGTCAGCATCAATTCATGAAATCTTTCCAGGCTTTTCTGAAATCCCATCCCTCATGATTTCTTATAGAACAATAGTCTATAGAACAGAACAGAACTCTTAAGGAAAACTCATTTCCAAGTTATTCTGTGAGAAAAGGTGTGTGTGCTGATATTGTTTCATTGAATTAATACTTATTCTCTAACAATTAAATAATATGTTGTTTCAATGTTGCCTCTATATCCTGAGACTGTTGGTATAATGAGCAACCCAATGCCTATTGACGAATTAAATTCATTTTTCCCAGTTTCTTTTTTTTAAAAAAATCTCATTTAAAGTCTCCACTATTTGAAACCTAGTCCAAGAATATCTTAACAAGTGATAGCTAATTTGACTTGTTATTAATGATTTTTTTCTTACTTACAGTTTACCAAGAAATACTTAGCTGTGTATTTTGTTTTCCTGAGTAAAATTCTCACCCAGAAAGGGATAATGCCACATGCAAAGAGGCATTGTAATTTATTCTATAATAAATTCTATGAAATATTAACAAAATGACATTTTATCTTGTCAGTCTTTTATTAGTATGATTTATTTAAATCAGATTATCCATTGGTGAACTAATAAAATTGATTTAGCAAAATTGCAAAGAAGAGAACCATATATTAGTTGATGGTGACACAATCATGCTACAATAATCCCATAAGGCCAACCTGAAATAACATTTAAATGTCTACAGATCTTAAATATGAGAGTAGTCAAACATATATATATATGTATATATATATATATATGTTCTTAAAAGTTAAACCATATTCAAGAATCAATAGATAGAAGGGATACAATAAAACTGAGGAAGAAAGAGTTCTCTTAATAAGTCATATTTAATCCTTATGTTTTTGCAAAACTTAATATAAATTCAGCTCTGTTCTTATTTGTAAATTATCTCTCCAACCAGATCAGGTGAAGATATCAAGTCTGAAGATAATTAAATTGAAATAAATGCTATAAACTAAGTTCTATTTATTTGGGGATAGTGAGCAATAATAATTATTTCCATTTCTAAATTGCCTCCATTTAAAAATACCCTTTGAAAACAACAACTTAAAGATTTATTGGCATCTAAGGATCTGAAAGTAACAACAAAGGTCAGTGGCAAAGGACTGTGACCTCCCCTCAAAAATCAAGTAAACTTTTTGGATCCATTTGGGAAATTATTTCTAAGGTAATTTGAATAACCCATTCAAATGTCTTCCCAAGATAAAAAAGGAGGATGTAAAGAAGAATAAATGTGCAGAGTTCTCCACAACCTCAAATTTAGACCAAGATCCTGAAATGAACAAGAAGTATGATGCATGCTTCCTAGCAGAAAAAAAGGAAGACAGCAGCTCCACCACATTACAAATCTATATGAGAATCTTAGAAAAAACTTTCTTGGAAGGTACAAGTCAACAGTCTTCCTATATTTACCTATCTACTATTATGTCTATAATGTGAGATTTGTATAGTACAGACACTGATTACTAAAAAAAAAGCCTAAGAATAAAAGTAATGAAAGTATGCTTATTGAGCTGGAAAAAGTTCCTTTTGAGTCTGGTTCCACATAGTCCAAGACTGGACTGAGTAGGTTCCCTTAAAGGAAGTATCATCTACTGCAATAGAAATAAATGTTAAAGGAAAACTATGCTGAGAACAATGAGATGATCCAAGTAAATTGTTGGTAGGTAGTGTCTATCATAGAAAAGCAAGCAGAGAAACAGAATTTTTCAGTGGCATCAACTATGAGGCAAGAGACACCTGATATGAGGGGCTGTTGAAAATAGCAAGGAGGTCAAGGACACTTATGAAGAAGAGTTGGACCAGGGAAATGAAGAAAGACTGCAGATTTACCAACAGAATACAGTGCCTAGAGATGCCTCCTCTGAGTCGAGGAAAGTCACAAAAGTTAAGGAATATGTCACAGATGACGATACCATGGAAGGAAACTCTACTGTAGGAAATCAAAACCTATTTTTCAAGGGATATATGCAACATGAGAGAATGCAAATACAAACAAGGAAAATCATGCAGATATACAGACTCCACAATTCTTCATGGTTGTTCTACAGTAATTATCTTACCCTTCTGATATTGCTCTAATTTTCTCTAATCAACCCACTAAGCTCCACACTCACAGAATAAGACTTAGTTTAGGAAAATGTTAGGACAGAGGTCTAGGCTAATTTTTACAACTATTAGATTGTAAGCTCCTAACATAGATTATAAACTCTTTTTAGGAAAGAATTATCTTTTTTGTCCCCAGGGATTAAGGTGGTGCTTAGCACATAGTAAGCCTTTCACAAATGTTTATTTATTGATTAACTTATATTTTTGCTTTATTAAGACTGATCATTGAAACTATCTAAGTTAGTAGCCTTCCTGCTTCCATGGTTTAACTCCCCTGCTTCCCTAATTCAGGGAACAATCACCAAAAGAAACTTCAAATTCAAAGAATAGGAGAAATAGTGTATCTTGTAATGATTTTATTTTAGCATAAATTACTCTATTCCATTATAACTAATTTCCAGTTTTGTATAGCCTTATTTAGAGTAGCAAAGACTACTTCAAAGGTTTTCTAAAAATAATTCAATGTTTGGGACATATTTCACCATTTTGAATTACTACTGCATTTTTTAACTTCTGTTGGATACCTGTTAACCTTCCAAAGGACCAAACCCAGTTCCAGTGTTGCAGATAAAATGCAACCCCATAATCAAACATCTTCCAGACATGAAAAAATTTACTCTAATAGATGACTTGAGAGGACTGCTACAACTACCATTTCCATAAAATGCATTAACAAATGTAACAATAAAAGTAGCAGCAAATCAATGAATTTGTTCTTGGCAAGTTTCCTATTACATACAAAAATAAACATAAAAGAACTTATGAATGATAAGAGGTAAATACAAAGTGAATAGTTCTGTTTTCCTATTGCTTGTAAAATGAAAAAATGCCAAATTGTGAAACTATAATGAGAATCAGTGAACAATAGCAAATGTTTGGGAAGAGACTATTTCAAAAAGAAAATATAAATTTACTTTCAACTATTAATAACTTCCTGCCCCCCAAATAAATTGGACTGTGATTAATATTGAAATAATTTCCTTTATTAAATAAAACAAACCTGGATTTTTATGCAGAATACTGAATATTATCCATTTCTAGAATCTTCTTCTTCTCTTCTTTCTAGGAAATAGGGATGAATGATATCATTGGAGAAATTCAGAAAGTGGTTCTAGTGACTGAAGTTCTGGGTAGAACTTCCAAATAAAGGCTTGGATTCTAGAGTAGTTTAAGGGAATATTAGAAGTGTAAGTGTTCATCATCCTTAGCAATATCTTAAGTTAACAATTGATATTTTTTCCTTCCATTTCATTGGGAGTTGGGGCAGAGGAAACTACTTCACTTTTACATGGTTACAGCAAGAACATTAGATCTAAGGAAAAAGTAGTTCCTAATGGGTCAGGATTGATAGCAAAAACATTTTCTATTATGACTAGACCTGAATCCCATTGATTTAAAGTTTACTAAGAAAAGTGATAGGGAAAGCTGTCCACTGACCTTTATATATGGCAGAACTTGAAATGCAAGAAATAGGATATTGCTTACAACCCTCAAGTGGGCAGAGATGAGCAGGTCTGGATGATAGCAAGAAATAATGTGAAGAGGAGGGTGTGACAACTTTTGGTAAAGTATACAGGGCTTTAAGACTCAGGTCTTCAAAGATTTTTGTCTTCACTTTCCCCTCTTCTCTTCTGATTAAAGCTAAAGAAATTTTACTTTTTTCTCCCCTGCTGTCTTTTTCCTTCCCTACCCTTCATGTACTTTCCTCAGTCTTTCATCATCATTCTCCTTTCCTCTCTTTTTTATCCCCTCATTTCCTTTTTTTATGTTTCCTCTCTCTCTCCTCTCTTATTTCTTTCTTTGTCTGTTTATTTTTGCTCTTCTATCTCTGTGGCTGTCTTTCTGTCTCTGCTGCTGTCGGTTTTGATTTCTGCCTCTGACTTTGTCTTTGTCGCTTTGTCTCTCTATTTCTGTCTGTCTCTCTGTCTCTCTGTCTCTCTCTCAGTCTCTCTCTCTCTCTCTCTCTCTCTCTCTCTCTCTCTCTCTCTCTCTCTCTCCTTCTCTCTGCCTGTCTCTTTTTTCTCTGTGTGTATCTGTCTTTCTCTGTGTCTCTGTCTCTGTGTCTCTGTCTCTGTCTCTGTCTCTGTCTCTCTCTCTCTCTCTGTCTCTCTCTCTCTGAAAAGTATTGCACAGAAAAATCCATTTTCATCTTCCTTTCAAAAATATGTAGGGATTATTATTTTAATTAATTCATTCTGATGGGCATAAATTTGTATTAAGTTAGGAATTTCCTCCTGAAAATCCATAGTCTTATTCTCAGCTTACTAAAAATTTCTTGTATAGTCTAAATGCTTTATAATTCCATTAATTTCTTACTCGAGCAAAATTGTGTACTTATTTCATTAGTGTTCAACTTCCTAGTTATTCACTGGGTAGAGCCCAGAAAAAAAAATTAAGAATACTGAACCATGAAAAAATTTAGAGAACAGAAGACAAGAGATTCATAGTTGACTACTAATGGCGTTGAAGAACTCAGTCTGGATTGCTCGACTAATAATAGTGTTTATCTTTTGTAATCGAAGAGGACCGTGTCATCTTATACAGAATGGCATGGCTTGCACAATTATGTTTGTTACAGTGAGGGAAGCACTGTGCAAAGACATCCCTTTCTCTGCCTTTTCCAGAACTGTTTCATCCCTTGGCCTATTCAATAGGAAACAGGACTTCTGGTGATGTCTGAATGCTGCAGGAAGCTCTTGGGCTTTATACTTAGTTTCCTCTCCCTTATCAGTGAGACACCCCAGAATTTCAGCAATACTGGGAAAAATACCAGAACATGATTTACTGGCAACAAACTGGCATGTGATATAAGGCTATGATGAAATACTATAAGAAACGATGAGCTCAATTATCTTAGAAAAACATGGAAAGGCTTGCAAAAAATAAAAAAGAGCAAAATGAGCAGAACCAAGAGAACATTGTATACAGAGATAGCAATATTGTTTTAAGAAAAATTCTGAGTGAATAAGTCATTTTAACTACTATAAATATCCATTTGCCTATAAAGGAAATATGAAGAAAGTTATTATCTGCCAGAGAAAGGATTGATAAATAGAAGTTTGTATAAAATAATTTTACATATATAATGTATATACATGTTCTGATGGTAGACATATCTAGGGTAGGAAGGAAAAAAGAGAAAAATAAATTTACATTATTTTTCATTTAAAAGGAATAGCAAGTTGTTTGTAATATACTTGCAGTTTCATGTACAATCATCATTTTAATTATACGATGTTATGGAAATGTGCATTTTATTTCATAAATAAAAAATAAAGTAAATTTTCAAAATTTGCCAAAAAACTCAAAGGTCTCTTCAATGAAATCCTGTTGCTACAGCTGCTAATGATTATGGTGATGATGATAGCTAGCATTTGTATATTTTTTATTTATACACTTTAAAAAAAAAACTATTTACTATATGCCAAGCACTATGCAAAGCACTTAAAATTCACATCTGATCCTAACAACAAGAAATTCATGATAGCTCAAAAATGAGAAAAGTCATTTGAGCAAAAAATCAATGAACTTAAAATGCCTTATGTTTAGAGTAGTCTGTGCAAGTGAAAAGCCATTCCAATGGGTTAATATATCAATACTGAGTAGGCAAGAAAAGACTAATTTAGATTGTATTTAAGAAATTGCACCATACTTTTTAACTATACTAAGATGATCCATGGTGTCAACACTCTTATTTTTAATTTAAATACTCTCCCAAAGATGTTTTATGGTTGCAAACTTTAGAATACCACAATTTCTAAGCAAAGCTGAAGGAGAAGTGAATATCAATGAAGAGATACATAGTTCAATTAAATTATAGCAAATTGACAACAATGTACTAATTCAAGAAATAATGTAAGGATATCGCTTCATTCCATCCTTAAGAATGCTTTTCATTGATACTACCAAACTATTTAGCTCCCATTACTACTCAAGGGAAAAAAATCAGTCCATTAGGCTAGATTAAAAATATAATTTACAGAATTTCTGGGACCCTCTTTCTTTTTTTCCCTTTTTTTTCCTGGAACTAATCTAAGAGTATTCAGGGATAAGGTTAGATGACTGTATTCTATGACAAGGTTAGACTATACATTATGCCCAAATCTGATTAATTCCATGTATTTAGGGTTCAATCCTGGAAAAACTATAAATATAATATACCATATTAAAAATAAAAACAAAAATATTCATGATTATTTCAATAGATGCAACAAAAATTTTTTAACAAGCTATAATATCCTTTTAATGCCAAAATTAAAAACCCTGGGGGGGAATGTATCTTTCTTTAATTTGATACATAATATCTGTCAAAAGCAAGAAACTGCCATTTTCTATAATGGAGAAATATTAAAGAACTTTCTAATAAGAACAGACAAAGCAAATTATGACTATCACTACTATTATATCATATACTAAATGCTAGTTATAGAAAAAAATAAGCAAAAAAATTGAGGTAATACATATAAAGAAGAAATAAAACTGTCACCTTTTGAATGTTTATTAAAAGATTAAAATGTTATTAAAATGGTTTATTAAAAGAATTCTTGAGCTTTATTAAATTGAGATTATGAATCATGAGTTTTTTTAAATTTTCTTCAACATGAAATAAAAATTGTCCTGTGTCATTAAGGAAAAATTTGTTAATAAAAAAATAAAATTAAAGAAATGGGGGGGGGGTGCAACTAGGTGGCGTAGTAGATAGAGCACAGGCCCTGGAGTCAAAAGGACTTGACTTGAAATCCAATATGTCACTTAATGATTGTCTAGTTGTGTGACCTTGGGCAAGTAACATAACCCCATTGTCTTAAAAAATTATTTTAAAAAAAAATGGATGATGACAAAATTTGGCTCAACTATGGGGCCCAAATAATGGATAATAGAAAGACACTGCAAGTGTACCTCTGGGTGCCTTCAAAATGTTTTTAAAAATGAACAAAAAAGCTGGAAGACTTCTAGCACTTTGGGTATTTTTTCTGCAGAGGATTTATGGAAGAATATGAACAAGAATCATCAAGAATGAAAAGGTATAGGGGCAACTAGGTGGCACAGTGGATAGAGCATTAGAACTTGAGTTCAGATTTAGCCGCAGACACTTAATTACCTAGCTGTGTGACCTTGGACAAGTCACCTAACATCATTGACTTGAAAAAACAAAAAAATGGGAATAAAAAGGTATGAACAAATTGCAATATTAAGTTAATAATGATTTATTATGCACTTTTGAGATTTCAGGCATTGTGTTAAGGGCTGGGAATTTGAATATAAACAAAAAGAAAAATAGTTCTTTCCTTTAAAAAGATTACATTCTAAAGAGTGGAGACAAAGTAATGCTGAAAGAGGTGAGGAGATAAGGGGTGGAAATCCAGGAGGGGGAAAAAGAGGAAAAAGGAAGACTATTAACTGATTCATAAACTGAAATATTAAAGAATCCAAAAAATGAACATTAACTACTAGATTATAGAACCATAACTCATAAGAAAGATCATAGAACTAGAGTCAGATACCACCTCAACTGATCAATAAATATGAGTTAAATGCCAGGGATTAAAAAAAAAAAGGCAAAAGACAGTCCCTGCTCTCAAAGTGCTTATATCCTAATAAGGGAGACAACATGCAAACAATTATATACAAAGCAAGCTCTCTTATAGGATAAATACTAAATAATTAACAGAAGGATGGCTCTGGAAGTAAGAGGAATTGGAGAAGGATTCCAGTAAAACATGATATTTTAGTTAAGACATAAAGGAAGTCAGGGAAGTCACTAGATGAAGATTAAGAGGGAGAGCCAGAGAAAATATGCTGAGCATATTTTTGCTATTCGTAGAACAGAACAACCAGGAGACCATTGAAAACTATATGTTAGCTAGGAAGGTATAAGAACTTCAAAGGTACTTAGGTTATAACAGTTTTTGAATGTCAAGTTGAGCACTTTCTATTTGATCCTGAAGGTAAAAGAAAATCACTGGAATTTATCGAGTAGTGAAGCAGCAAGTTTGGGATTGTATTTTGTCTGATCTAAACACCTCATTTTATAGATGAGAAAAGTGAAACCTAAACAGGCTGTGAGGTGCCCAAAACTGCACAACTACCAAAACTAAGAGATAGTATTTGAGTTCTATAACTCAAAATCCAGTGCTCTTTCCACTAAATTCTTTGAGGATAGGACCTCTATTTTTTTTTTGGGGGGGGGTGTTCTTGCACATATGATCAGTCAATCAACAAGAATTTATTAAGCATCATCTATGTTCCAGGCAACATGCTAGGCACTGGGAATATAAAAAAATACAAAATTTGCAATGGGCAGGTGGAGTTAAATGACTTGCCCCAAGGTCACACAGCTAGGTAATTATTTAGTATCTGAGGTTGCATTTGAACTCAGGGTCTCCTGACTCCAGGGCTGGTGCTCTATCCACTACACTGCCTCAAGAGGACTGAATTTTAATGGGGAATACCCAAACACATATAAATATACATGGAATGAACATAAAGTAAATAAATGCAAAATGATTAAATGTAAAGGGAGAACAATAGGAAAGGGAAAGCAAGAGAAGGAGAGGCCAGGATCAACCTTAGGAAACAGATGCAGCTGAAGACTATGATATGAATGTTGCACCACCAAGAATTAGGCATGGATTAAGTTTTTGAAATAATGAGCAATTAATATCGATTATTAATAAACAAAATATCTATGATTTTATCAGAAGCAGATATGAGGTAGAAATAACTAAAAAAGACAAAACTGATCAAAATTGCTTCTGGGCATAAAAGCTAACTCTAAAAAAGAAACTTGCAATGAAAAATAGCAATAAACTCCAGTGGCTTCCCCTCCAGTATAAAATACAAAATCTCTCATTCTGGGAATTTTCTCTGGCTTGCCTCCATTTCTGCAATGTTCTCTCTTCCCTTTTCTATCTTCCGGATTCCCTGACTTCCTTCAAGTTACAACTAAAATACTAACATCTTTTAGAAACATTTTCCAAACTTTCTTAATTCTAGTGCCTTCTCTCTCCAAAGAAATTTGCATTTAGCCTGGGTACATAATTGCTTGCATGTTAGTTCTTCCATTAAATTGTGAGCTACTCAAGGATAGGGACTATTTTTGCCATTCTTAGTCTCTCTAGTACTTAGCAGATTTCAGGCACTTAATAAATGCTCAATGACCAAGAGACTAGTCACATTAAAGGAAAGTTCTTATCTTAAACTAAGATACTCTTCTTATGCACCACCTAATGTCAAAGGTATCTAATTACATACACATTTAAAATTTGGTAGTGACATCACATGTGATAATATTTCATAATATATATGTTTAAATATAAATATATCTACTTTTACTAACTTTAATTGAATCCCTGCTTTGATACCCCTTCTGTCATAGAAGCAAAACAGGTTCTAATAGGCTTTACCAGTGGGAAAAAAAAAAGCTCTGGAGAGTCTAAAATGCTACACTGGAAAAGGTTTTGCATGGGACTAGACTCTCACACAGCCCAAGCTAATTAAGAGAGGAAAGGATCATACCAGAGGTGGGTCATCAGTAATTCTGAAATGAATTTTCTTTTTTGCCATGGAAACCATTAAGGGATTAAGAAGAGTTACAATGTGTGTTGATGGAGGAACAAACCACACTGATGAAATCATGGATCTATCAAAGTAAAGGTATACAAAAACTTGGAATACAGAAATTCCAACAAAAACAATTTAAATCAGGTATCTATGGTTCAGATTACAACACTCAGGTCCCATTGACTATGTTTTTCAGGAAATGTGTTCTCCATTACCTCATACACCCTGTGTGTTCCAATGAGTGTGTTCTTCCATTTGTTTATTTAGTTTTGAGTCACTACTTCTACTGTGTTTCTGTGTTTCTTCCGCTTTCAGTCCAAAATGACCTACTCATTTCTGAAGCCAGTATTTTTCGGAGTGCTAGGAAATAATAGGAAATAATATCATTGCAAGGGAAGAAAAGTACATGTTAGTTAACTGCAGATTAGGGACATTGATGGGATTTATGTACTTTTTTGGTGTGTCCCATTCCAAAGAGTTGTCAACATTGCTTGTCTTTTAGTCATTTAAACCTTGTCACAAATA
This sequence comes from Macrotis lagotis, assembly GCF_037893015.1. Taxonomy (NCBI): domain Eukaryota; kingdom Metazoa; phylum Chordata; class Mammalia; order Peramelemorphia; family Peramelidae; genus Macrotis; species Macrotis lagotis. Next base: position 278,482,939 of record NC_133666.1, read on the forward strand.
AAAAAAGTGACAGAAAAATAGCCCTATGGATAATACCTAGATATTTTGAATCTCATTATTACTTTAACATAAGAATCACATTTAAATATCAGTTGTAAGGCTTTTCTTACAGTATATTCTAATACTCCCCTACTCCTACCTATACTAACTTGCCAGTTGTCCATTATTCTAATTGAACTAGAAGAGAGCAGGGAAAATGGTTCAGCAAAGAGTGCTGTATTTAGTTCTTCATAAGCAACAGGGTATTGAGCAAAATCAGGAAAATTTCAATTTGCATTTGTGGATCTTGGGTTTGCAGTATAGCAATGTGTAAGTAAGTCTAGATGTCCAACTTTTCTTGAATTATATTTATAAGGAAAGATATTACTAATACTTTTTTTGTTGAGTCATTTCATTCATATATGACTCTCCATGTCTCCATTTGGAGTTTTCTTGGCAAAGATATTGGAGTAGTTTGCCATTTCTACTCCAATTCAGTTTACAGAGGAGAAAATTGAGGCATACAAGATTAAGTGACTTGCCCAGGGTCACACAGCAAATGCTTAAAGTTGAATTTGTATTCAGGTCCTCTAGACTGCTTAATGACATTATCTGTTCTGTAACAGGATTGCCCATAATTAACACTATTGTCCTTAGCTACCATAGCAACTGTGGATTCTATCCAGCAGTTGATATAAATATATCAGTGTGAGAAGTTCTGACTTGGTAATCACATTCAACCCAAAATGAAGAGAATTTTTATTATAATAAATTCATCAAATGATTATCCAGGCTTTGCTAATGGATCTCCATTGAAAGGGAATCCACTATCTCCTGCATTGGCCCTATCCACTTTTGGATACCTCTAAATGTTATGGTAAATTTTTCCTGGTATACAACATAAATTTATCTCTTTGTAACTTCCACAACCCCAGCTTTTGCCTGATTCTGCTTTCTATGGCCAAATAAAACAAGTCTAATTCCTCTTATGCATGACATCTTTTATAATACTTGAATAAGTGGAATGAATGAATGAATGAAGTATTTTCAGTTCATAGTAAGTGCATGTAAAAAGCAATGGGCTAAATGTTGAGCATACAAAGAGAAAAGCAAGATGATCTCGCTCTTCTCAAGGAGTTCGTGTTCTTATCAGGGAGAAAAAAACATGTGGAAGATTTCAAATTACAAGTTAAATGAGAAGGTTCCATGATCCTTAAACTGCAATAGCAAAGTGAATGGTAATGCCTGTTCTTTAATGTCATTTCCATTGATACAATCAAATTCATTTTTGATATTAGACAATTTGAAAATGTCATAGACTTTGATGACAAGAACTTTCATTTCTGAGTTTTTAAAAAATATAACTGTAGCACCTATAGTCAACAAAAATTTTTGATCAAACTGCCACCATAGGACCCTTGAAAGCTCAACCCTCATGGCTATTATGTTTTCCTTGAATTTTTTTCTTCTCCATGCTAAATATCCCTTGTCCCTTAAGCTGATTTTCATAGTTTGCAGATTCAAGATTTCAGTTGCCTTTTCTGGACATTCTCTGGCTTACCAGTTTCTTCTTTAAATGTGGGCCACACTCTAAATTGTATTAAAAGTTAGTACAATATTCCAGATGGGTCATCACCTTTTTCCTGACAAAAGTACCTCTTTTAATGGCATGGGTATAGTTTCAGCATTTGAGATTTCCATCTGACACCATATATTCCTACTGGATTATAGTCTAATTAGACTATAATTTCTTCAGATAAACTGCTATCTAAGCATCTCATCATCTTATATAGGAAATAAATTACTTGAACCTAATTTCGGTCTTTATATTTAACCACATCAACAGTATCATATTAGATTCAGCCCAGTCCTTTAGTCTGTCAAAATCATTTTGGATCTTGACTCTGCCTTCCACTATATCAGCCCTCCTATTTTTGTGTCATATACAAATGTGATGGGAATGCCATCTATCCTTTTAACTAACCTTCATGAAATTTTAAAATATTTTAAAAGAAAGTCTAAGTGAAATAAGATTTGAAAATTATTTCTCCAGAACTTATATCAGGTCTTCATAGAAATTTAATGCTTGATGAGCTGATTGCCTGTCATACTCTAGATAATTATTAGCAAATACTTTTGTAGTTAGACTTATATAATATAATCAATATTATAATATTATAATATTATAATATAATAATCAATATAATATAATCAATATTATAATCAAATAATATAATCAAAAGACAGACATTCCCACTGAAATTAGTTTGAAGTATTAACCATGAAGTCAAATGACAGTCTATTTGATTTTGGAATTAAACAGGCATATAAATTCACAAATTAACCTGAAAAAATATTAGATTATCATTTTTCTCCAAATTTAGCCTAAGTATTCCAAACAAAAAAGGAATTTTTAACTAACTACATGACATAGTCCTAGAAATTCATTGCTTTATAATAAAAGTAATTTCACAAGGAGAATCACCAAAAAAAATGATTCTTATTATAATATATATAATCAAAGCATTTCATTAGCATTTTTTCAATTCAACAGTTGAAATCAAGTGATAGGAGATAATGGATTTAGTAGCTATAATAATAGGAATGAGAACCAAGAGAACTGGATATTGGTCTAATATCTCTTACTAACTAATTATTTTTCATAACAGTTCTCTTAGGATTGTCCTTGATCACTGAACTCCTGAGAAGAATTATATCCCTCAAATTAAAACTGACTTTCATTAAAAAAAAGTAATCATAGAAGTTTCAGGGATATATTGCTAAAGAGAGCTATCAGGCCAGGTTATCATCTGCAGATCTTCAAGAATACATAGATAAAATATTAACTAGGGTATGGTAGTGACTCAGCAGAAAACCATGGCTGATGATGACAGTATATACAGCATAGAGATAAAAGAATATCCAAAAGCTGATTGAAATTTTCCAGGTTATATGGCATGAAGAGGTTAACCCCCCAAGAATTCAAGGATGGTTCCATCATCCATCTCAATAAAGGTAAAGGGTATAGATTATCTTGTGACTATCACAGAGTATATCTCTTTTAGTCATTGCTGGTAAGATTCTTGTTATAGTCCTCCTAAATAGGTTGATCTTTCACTTGAAATATGGTCACCTCCCTAAGAGCCAAGTATGGCTTCAAAAGGGTCAAGGAATAGTCAATATGGTGTTTACTGCCTGACATCTCCAGGAAAAAAAGCAGGAGTAGAACAGAGGTCTGTATACAACATTTGTAAATCTGACCAAAGCCTATGATACCATAAGTCATGAGGCTTACAGAAAATCATGTCAAAATTTGGTTGCCCAGAAAAGTTTATTATTATTATTATTATTATTATTATTATTATTATTATTGTTGTTGTTGTTGTTGTTGTTGTTGTTATTGTTATTGTTATTGTTATTGTTATTATATATCAGTTTTTTTATGAAATGCTTGCCTGGGTTCTGGATAGTGGATGATGTTCTTGGTATTTCCCATTCACCAATGGAGTGAAACTAGGATGTAATGTATCTTTGTTCCCATGCTTTTTAGCATTATGTTTTCAATTATGTCATCAAATGCCTTCACTAAGGATAAACATGATCTCAAGGTCATCTACTGCACTGATGGTATTCTCCAACTTGAAAAGGCTACAAGCCAAGACCAAAGTGGAGGCAGTGTTGGTGCATGGTCTTCTGTTTGCAATGATTGCTCACTCAATGCACTCTCTAGAGCTGAGATGCCACAAAGTATGGATCAATTCTTTGTTGCTTGTGCTAATTTTGATCTAACAATAACAAGAAAATACAAGTGCTCCATCAATCAGCACCACACTATGCATAGGTGAAATTATTGCTTGCAGCAAAGAATAAGTTTTGAATACCATGCATAAATTCATTTACCTTGGCAGTGTCATTTCCAGGGAGGTACACATTGACAATAAGATTGACATATGCATACCCAGAGCTAGTTCAGTATTTGAGAAGCTCCAAATAAAAGAGTGGGAGAGTAGAGGTATTGGACTAATCACCAAACTGAAGTCCTACAGAGTCATTGTATTGACCTCAGTGCTATATGCTTGTGAAACCTGGACAGTCTAAGAACCACATCAGGAAACTGAATCATTTCCATTTAAATTGTCTTAGGAACATGCTGAAGATCACCAGACAGGAGAAGATTCCAGACACTGAGGTCCTTTCTTGAGTTAAAACTTCCAAGCATTCAAACATTACTACAGAAAATGCAACTAAATGCAACTGCAATGCATTTGGTACATTGTTACTATTTTATGGAAAATTCATACAAGGCAAGCACTCTTAAGTGGGTCAGAAGAAGCAATATGAGGACACCTTGAAGGTCTCTCTTAAGAACTTTAGAATTGATCGTGCAGCATGGGAGATACTGGATGCTACATTTGTGAATAAGGCAGAATTGAAGCAGCTCAAAGGAAATACGAGTTACATAATGTGCTCACTTGGACTATTTGTGCAGGACCTGAGCTCATATTGATTGGTCTGATCAGCCACAGTTGGATACACTGTAATCTAATATAGTGATGTCATTTTGGTCTTCAATAATGAAGGATAAGAACATAACCAAAACACAGAATAGTACTGTAATTTGGGCCTCAAATTTAAAGCATATATACAAGATGATAATAGAAGTAAAATATTCATGTTCTACTTAATATTGGCTAGAAATGTTTCATTCTATTCTATGCAATCCTAAACACAGAACTTTAATAAGCATGAAAAAAATAGCTTTCATTGTAAATTACGGCCAAATTGGAAAAGATGCTTCCATTTAAAAATGATTCCAATCTTTTTTCTATAGAAAACTCAATAAAAATGGAAATGAACTTATCTAGGTCCTCAAAGGTCAAAGAGATATATAAATATTGTAATTGTTTAAAGCAAATAGAATAGAACCAAGGAAAAGATATGAGAAATAAAGAAAAACCAAAACCTACATGAAATTTGCCTTTCTTTTTTTTCTTTTTTTTTTTTTTTTAGGTTTTTGCAAGGCAAGTGGGGTTAAGTGGCTTGCCCAAGGCCACACAGCTAGGTAATTACTAAGTGTCTGAGGCCGGATTTGAACCCAGGTACTCCTGACTCCAAGGCTGGTGCTTTATCCACTATGCCACCTAGCTGCCCCGAAATTGTGCCTTTCTAATGGAAAGGGATAGTTAAATTTTATACTAAGGGTAGTTTTTAATTGAATACATAAATAAATCACTCACTCCAAATGAAGTTATTATTAAGATGCTATACCCATTTTTGTGACATCCTCTTTGCTCTGTGAGTACTCAAAAATGAGAAAACATCTTTGTGGGAGTGTGAAGGAATGTCTTATAAATTAGAGGAGATTTGGTGCAACCATAAAATACAAGTAGCTCAAAACTTACCTGAAATGACTGCAGTTGACCAAGATATGTACATTCTTTAGGGGAAAAAAATGCTTCAGAGTAAAATTTTCAAGGAAGCACAAGATTCTTAGGAGAAATAATGATTGATGGGATGTCACATGCACATAAGTATAATGTCTTAATAGGAAAAAACCTATTAGAAGTCTGGGTTGTTGTTTTTTTTTTCACCAAAATGTTCTTTGAATACCAGTGTATGGGAAACAGTATCTACTGCATCACCTACCTGATGTAATTCTTCAAAAGAGCAAACCCTGTATAACCTGTTTACTTAAATACTTCAAGAATCTGTAATATCATCAATATGGGGTCTTCCCTCTACCCATACAAATCACAATTCTTCTATGGCTTAGTAAACCATAGTTGGGTATTTGTTCTAGGACCCCAAAAAAATCAGCATTCCATGACAACCAAAATAATGAGCTTCTCCAAACTTAGCTGGGTTGATCCTAGGATAACTGGGAAGGGAATGGAAGGGAAGGAGAGGGGAGGGGAAGGAAAGAGAAGGAAGAGGAGGGAAGGGGAAAGGAGGGAGGGGAGGGGAAGGAAGGGAGGGAAGGGGGAGGAGGGGAGGGGAGGGAGGGGAAGGAAGGGGAGGAGGGGAGGGAGGAAAGAAGGAAGAGGGGGAGGGAGGAAGGAAGAGAGGAAGAGAGAAAGAAACAAAGAAAGAGGAAGAAAGAGAGGAAGGAAGAAAAGGAAGGAAGGAAGGAAGGAAGGAAGGAAGGAAGGAAGGAAGGAACGAAGGAACGAAGGAACGAAGGAACGAAGGAAGGAAGGAAGGAAGGAAGGAAGGAGGGAGGGAGGGAGGAAGAGAGGAAAGAAAAAAGAGAGAGAAAAAGAAAGAGGAAGAAAGAAAAGAAAGAGGAAGAAAGAAAGAGAGAGACAATGAAAGTTAGTTTTCATTTCCCCACTTATTGTTACTTAGTATTTCCACAGCTGCAGAAATTGGGGCCAAATATGGAGAATCTCCTAAACCATCAGCCTAAGACTGCACAATGTAACTGACAATGATAATACATGTTTACAATACTTTATAGTCAACAGAAGACGTTACATAATTAAAGGAAGTGGGCATTTCAGACTTCTCATGCTCAAATGCTATTTTTGATTCACTTCTAACTTCCTTATTTAAACATTCTTTCCTCCAAATTAGCCAAGAGATTCTTTTTCAGTGAGCACAAGCCACATGGAAAGTTACAATTTTTAAGTTCCTGCCATTTCTCAGTTCCCTATGAGTCAAATGCAGATGAAATTCCTTGGTCCCCAGAAATCTAACTTTTTTTATTTCATTTGGGCTAAGATGAAGCATAGACATTTTCATCCCCAAAAAAATAATTTTGGAAGTACATTGAATAATCAATAATGGAAATTCTGTATTCCTAATGATAGGTAAATTGTCAGGGCAGGTAGGTTCTCAAATGAGCTAAGACAGTGTAATGGGTAGACTTTATTTCATCAACTAGTATTAATTGGATGAAGGGAAACTGTTATAATAGTTTAAAACAGCATATAATACACCACATACACCAGATACAGTCTCCAGAGATCTATATCTGCCTCACTGTCTCTAGAAAGAGAACCTAGAATATTATGGCCTTTCAGATGCATTCCTTCCATAAAGTCTCCTAGAAATGAATAACTGAAAAGCAATACAGCTGATGAACCACTCTGGTCTGCTCCTGTAAGGAATGACATTGATTTTTTCCTCAGTAAAAATTTTAGACCAACTATGCATCTAGATTAAATAATCACAAATCACAGCACACACTTCTGATGTTAGGCTTAGCCGTCACACATATTTTGTGTAGAATCTAAACCATAACCCTACAGCTATAACCAAACACATACAGATAATTATTCACCACCAGAGTTCACTATCATTTTCCCTATTCATTCCCAGGCCCCTATATAATTCTTCCACCTAAATTACCCATTTCTACTGAGAGCATCATTTTTCTACTAGTCATGTGAAAAACCTCAAAATTAGCTTTGATCCCTCCCTCTCACCCCTCTTTCATTCTATTAGTCACCAAATATTTCTGATTATTTTTTCTATTGACCATATCCATCCATTTCTTCCATTTTCATTGTTGCTACATTTGTTCAGCTTATCATTTCCTAACATCTCAACTTTTATAATAACCAACAAAGTGGCTTCCCTGCCTCCTTCCTTTTCTCAAATCCAGTCAAATCACTGTACATACCATCACCAGAATCACCTTCATGAAGTAACATTTTTATTATATTTTCCTGTATTTAGAAGCCTTTGAAAATTTCCCATTTCCAAAAGAATTAACTGATTTTCTTAGCATGTTGTTCAAGATCCTCCATTTTCTACACCCATCCTTCATTCCCTGCTTTATCTTCCATTGCTTTGAAATATGAACCTTTCCTTCAGTCAAACTGTATAATTCTTTCTTCTTTGATCATACCTCTGCCTTTCATATCTCTATAATTCTGTCCATGCAATTGCATTCACATGAATGCCCACTCTCCTTCCATCCACTTATCAAAACTCTCCTTATCTTTCAAAAAAACTTCAAAGAAAGACTCAGAACATTTTTAATACAAAGAAAGACCTCCAAAAATGATGATTAATAAATAGATGTCAATTCTCTGGGCATCTCTAGTAGACTATCATAAGGCATTGTTTTGGCCATGTTTTGTCCAAAATGTTCAAAAGAAATGTTTGTGTCTTTTCTATCAGTGGCTTGAATTAATAAATAGATTCAATGTTTATCAACTTAGTGAGTCACATAAAACAGTATAGCTAATATTAAATAACAGAATTGAAATACTAAGATGTCTTCAATAAGCCAAAAGAGTGATTTGAAATTAACAAAATATGTGCTTACCTCAATATTTCTAAGATCCATAATAATTTTGGTATAGGATTCTCTCCTCTATAGACTGAAATCTTCATATTTTATTAATGAATAATCAAATTTGTAACAGCTGAATAAAATTTAAAATTAAAATAGCTAACAATAGGAAGATGAATTTCTGTGAACTTAACTAGACTGATCCTCACTTAGAGACCTACATACTATCAACACTTATACCCAAAGCATTAACATCTAGGAATTACAATAGACTACAGGCTAATTTTAATGCAGTGTTATGACATTGAAGAAAAAAGTTAATGCAATATTAATCTGCAATGATAGAAGCAAAATATTCAAAAGAAGGGAATTTACTGTACTTAGCCTGCTGGACCAAATCTATAATATATTGCCCAATTCTGTGCATTACATTTATGAAGTATTAAGAAACAGGAAAACTTCCAGAGGAGAATGAAAAAGATAATAAACAGGACTAGAAATCATTCTTTAAAGGTATTAGTTGAAAGAACTATGTATCTAACAAACAAGTTTTGAAAAGACTATGATCTTTATTTTCATTTATCAAAAGGTATATTTTATAATAATCTACAAAGCAATTTCCCTGCCTTGATTCCCTTCCCAATTCCAGCTAAATCACTGAAGATGAATTAAAATTATTCTTTTTGATCCCTAAGGGAATAACTAGGATCAATGGGTTGAAGTTTCTAGTTTTAGACTTAATATAAGGAGAAACTTCATAAATTAGTTTGGAGCTGTCCAAAAGTAGAATGGGCTGATTTAAGTAGTGGGTTAGCACTCATTTGAAATTTTCAAAGAGGATGAATGCCATTTATTGGGGTTCTTAAAGACTGAAGGCAAAAAAAAAATAAGGCATAGGATGAGATGGATGAATAGCATCCATAAACACAATTAACATAAACCTAGATAGACTTCAAGAGATAGTGGAGGATAAAAGTATGCTATGATTCAGGGGGTCACAAAGAGTCAGAAATTACTGTCCAACTGAGCAACAAAAGAATGTGGTATTCATATTTTAGATTAAGATTGAATTTGATTACTGAGATTCCTTCCAAATTCTATGATTCTGTGGAAGACTAGTTCCTCTATGAAGCCTTCTCAGATCACCTTAGTTTAAAAGATCATTTTCTTTTTTGAATACCTACAGTAATTTATACTCTTCTTAATATGATTTCTCAGTCTGCCCAATATTATACTGATTTGTTTGTGTGTTTGTCTACCTTCCTAGAGTGAAATTAACTTCAGTAACTATTCCTATATTTTAACCTAACCCAGTAAAGTGTGCTTATCTATCAGTTTTTTCAATAAATACTGAATAAACAGAGCAGTTCCACCTTCATTAAAAACATTTTAGATATCTTTCTGGATCAAACTCAACAGAATTCAGTTCTCATCTAAACTTACCCCTTTTCTACCTTTCCTGTCTCTGTTGAAGGTATTACCAACTTCCCAGATAACTATATTCAAAACCTTAGACTCATCTTTCAATTCTATATCTTTCATTCATATCCAAACATTTCTCAAATTCTATTAGCTCTTCTTCTAAAGAATCTTTCCCATCTATCTCTTTTTCTTTCTTTCTTTCTTCCAGTCTGTCTCAATTCTAGTTCATCTGCTTAATGGTTACTAAAATAACCTTCCCAAGTATAACTGATCCCTCTACATATTATTCCTTCTCCATTCAGGCATCATCTCCACCTACTCCACACCAAAATCTTAAACTCTATAGGTAGAACCCCGAAGCTCTGTTAAGCTTTCACCTTTTCTTGCCCAGATTCAGACTTTCATTGCACTCCCCCAAACATCTTACATTGTGTCTATACTTAAGGGGTTTATACTGTAATGGATAAGACAACACATAAAGGAGAACTGGAAGGTAGGTACATGACACTTCTGAATACCTAAACCATTTTCTCAACATTTTCCAAGTCTCTATTCATTGAGGATTTTTCATACTGTTAAGCCTAGTAAATCCTTTTCAATTTATTGAACCTCATGTTTTGCATATGCTAAATAAAAATTGGCCCTTATAAAGCAGGGGGGCAACATGGTGAAGTGGAAAGAGTCACCTCAAAAGAAGACCCATCAGATTTGGATTCTATTCTCAGATATTTTATGTGTTGGCTATGTGATCTTGAGCAATCATGCCATAAATATTTATTAAAAGTCAGCTATCCTTAGAACTAGGTACTTGATTGTTTACTTGATTGGTTAGCTGAATGAAGACAATATAAATTTTTCATATTATAAACTTTTCTTACAATAAGTCTATGAGGTTGTTAGTATATATATTATTAGCTTTATTTCACATATGAGAAAATAAAAACACAGAGATTTGTGAGAATTTAAATTTGACACCACATTAATACAAAACATATCTGAGATAAATTTTTCTATTGCAATAGTGTCTGTTGTGTTTTAAAAAGTATAATTCTGGAGAACAATATGAAACTATTCCCAAAAAGCTATCCAACTGGGCCTACCATTTGTCAGTTCTGTTACTAAGTTTATATATTGAAGAGATCAAAGAAAAAGGAATGTTTATAGCAATCCTTTTTATAACAACAAAGAATTGTAAATTGTCAGGAGGCCAATTGATTAAAAAATGCTGAACAAATTGTGATATATCATTGTAATGGATTACTATTGTATTATAAAAAATGATGAGTGCAATAATTTCAGAAAAACCTAGAAAGACTTATCTGAACTGGTATAAAATGAAGTGAGCACAACCAGGAGATCATAACACAGTAACAATAATATTATAATAATGATCAAATGGGAAAGATTTAGCTGATATGTTCAACATAATGATCTAAGACAATATTCAATGGACCTGTGATAAAATATGTTATCAACATTCAAAGAGAAAATATATGAGCTCTGAGTACAGCTTAAAGCATATTGTTTTTCACTTTCTTTATATTTTTTCCTTTTTTGCAATATGGCTAATATAGAAATGGAGAACTTCACATGCATGATGGCTATCAAACTACTTACCTTCTCAATGAATGAGAGAAGGGATAAAGGAAAGGAAATAATTTAAAACTCAATTTTTTCATGAATGTTCAAAATATTTTAATGAAAAAAGAATTATAACTCAACCCTTTGTAAAAGTACTGTTATGTTTTTGGAAGGGTATTTAATTAATTGGTACATGTCACAGCTAACTCCAGTTTTAGTCTTTATAAATAGCTAAAGAGTTCAGGAGAATCCCTTCCTTTACTCAACCATCCTGACTCCACTTTCACAGCTGTTGATTTTGAGGGATTTAATGGATATCCTTAAAAATATATATTTATATATATATATATATATTTCATTATATTATATATTAAATATATATATAACATCCTTTAGATATTATATAGTTTAATTGGATTGAAATGTTTTGTGTATAAGATCCCATTTAAAACAGAATAAATCTATAAAAGTAGGCATATTATAATTTCCTCGTTAAGATGAAAAAAACTTGAGGTTTAGAGAGGTTAAGAAATATATATTTACTTAAATTTTCATTTTTTAACTATTTGTATTGATGCCTGTGAATAAGACATCAACATCAAAGATAAAAAAGAAATATCTAAATAAGTTTACTTGTTATTTAGTTGAAATTAATTTAAAAATAAACATAAAATTAATCAATTTAAATAAAATTAGTTAAAATAAAAATACATTAAATTAACTAATTTAAATTAAAATTTCACAAAATTGTGCTATGCAATTATGATATAATACTATTTTTCTATAAAAAATGATGAACATGATGCTCTCGGAAAAAATTGGAAAGACTTAGATACACTGATACAAAGCTAAATGTACTGTGTACAAAGTAACAATAATATTATGAGATGATCAACTGTAAAAATCTTAAATATTGACCATTCTCAATGATCTAAGACAACTCTGAAGTACTTATGATTTTAAAAAAATGCCATCCATCCCCAGAGAAAGAACCGATGGTGTCTGAATACGGACAGAAGCATACTTTTCTTAACTTTCTTTATTCTTATTAAGATTTGGGGGGGGGGGTTCTATATTTTATTTCACAACATGATTATTTTGGAAATGTTTTACATGACTACATATGTAAAGGTATATTGAATTGTTTGTCTTCTCATATGGGAGAGAATTTGGAACTCAAAGATTACTTAAACAAATGTTAAAAATTTGCATCTAACTGGGAAAAATGAAATACTAAATAAAATAAAAATAGAAGATAACGGGTTAAAGATAGAAACATATTAAAGCAAAAGTACATTTGGTCCAAAAATGTTGTCAGAGAGAACATGACAATTCATACTCTTGGCTCTATTTTTCAACCCCAAAATATCAAATCATTAGAAAATTGGCTGGCATTGATTCCCAAATTTACAGCTCTACCCCTAAACCCAGTACCACACTGGTCCATCATTTCTGCCTGATGACTTGACAGGTCCATCAGATAATCCTGTGGTAACTGCAAACTCAACCTAGTCATCTTGGAGCTTGCCTTTTCCCCAAAACTTTACCCTTTCTCCTCACTTCTATACTTAAATTAATTGTATCACTATTCTCTATATTTTGGGTGTGCTTTTCCCATCACCTGTGACAGATAGCTGGTCTTCAACAGCAATAAGATCAAAAGTACATGGCAGGTCAAGACAGCATCCTACCAGGGGTGGCTAGGTGGCGTAGTGGATAAAGCACTGGCCTTGGAGTCAGGAGTACCTGGGTTCAAATCCAGTCTCAGATACTTAATAATTACCTAGCTGTGTGGCCTTGGGCAAGCCACTTAACCCCATTTGCCTTGCAAAAAAAAAAACCAAAAAAAAAAGAATAAAATCAATATTATTCATCAATGTTGAAAGGTCATAAAATAACAGATAGTTATAAAAAACTTCTTAAGAACTTGGCAGAATTTCTAATGATAACAAATTCCTAACCCATTAAAACCAAGTCCAGGGTGTGACATGACAGGCTTACAGCAGTCAGTTGGATATTTTAAAAAGCATTTGTTTGATATTTTCACATTTTTTGGAGTAAATTCTATTCAATAGATTTAGCCCAATGAGAGGATAAAATACATTTCCACATGGGTTTAAAAATCTAATTTAATCTAAAGGGAATTGGGGGGAGGACTGGAAAGGGAAAGATAAAGGAGGAAAGGACTGATAAAAAGGAAGGGAAGATATAAATGAAAATAAACTGAAAGTTAATTTTTTAAAAGACAAGTCAAAAGGGAAAGGTAATAAAACTTTGGTGAAGAGGAATAAGAGAAAAGGAAAGGGATAAGTACAAATGGAAAAAGATAGCTTGGAGGGAAATACAGAATTAGTAATCTTAAGTGTAAATGTAAATGGAATGAACTGTCCCATAAAATGGAAGTGGATAGCAGAATAGATTAAAAACCAGAACCCTGGGGCAGCTAGGTGGCAGAATGGATAGAGCACTGGCCCCGGAGTCAGGAGTACCTGGGTTCAAATCTGACCTCAGACACTTAATAATTACCTAGCTATGTGACCTTGGGCAAGCCACTTAACCCCATTTGCCTTGCAAAAAAAAAAATTAAAACCAGAATCCTACAATATGTTGTTTACAAGAAACACATTTGAAGCAGGAAGATACACACAGGGTAAAGGTAAACGGTTAGAGCAAAATATTTTATGCCTCAGCAGAATTAAAAAAATCTGGGGTAGTGCTCTTAATCTCAGAGAAAGTAAAAGCTAAAAATCAATCTCATTAAAGGGGGATAAGGAAGAAAACTACATCTTCTTAGGTACCATTGGAAATGAAGCTATATCATTACTAAATATGTATGCACCTAGTGTTATAACATCCAGATTTCTAGAGGAAAAGCTGAGTGAATTGCAAGGGCAAATACACAGCAAAACTTTAATAATGGGAGACCTCACTCTGCCTCTCTCAGAACTAGATAAATCTAACAACAAAATAAACAAGAAGGAAGTTAAGAAGGTGAATGAAATCTTAGAAAACTTAGATATGATAGACTTCCGGAAAAAACTTAATGGGGATAGAAAAGAATATACCTTTTTCTAAGCAGTACATGGCACCTTCAATAAAATTGACCATGTGCTGGGGCATAAGAAACTTATAGTCAAATGTAGAAAGGCAGAAATAATAAATAGACACTTCTCAGACCATGATGCAATAAAAATTACATGTAATAATGGCTCATGGAAAAATAAACCAAGAACTAACTGGAAATTAAATAACGTTATCTTAAATACTGGGTGATCAAACAGCAAATAATAGATATTATCAATAATTATATCCAAGAAAATGATAATAACGAGACATCATACCAAAATTTATGGAATGCAGCCAAGTCAGTTTTGAGGGGAAACTTTATATCTCTAAATGCCTATATAAATAAAATACAGAAAGATGAGATCAATGAATTGGGTATGCACCTAGAAAAAGAACAAATTAAGCATTCCCCAATTAAATACCAAACTAGAAATTGTGAAAATCAAGGGAGAGATTAATAAAATGGAAAGCAAGAAAACCATTGGTCTCATAAATAAAAGTAAGAGTTGGTTTTTATGAAAAAATCCAATCAAATGGACAAACCTTTTGTTAATCTAATTTTAAAAAAGAAAGGAGATAATCAAATTACCAGTATCAAAAATGAAAAGGGTGAACTAACCACCGATGAGGAAGAAATAAAAGAGAGATAATTCAGAGATTCTTTGCCAAGCTGTATGCCAATTAATTGGACAACTTGAGTGAAATAGATGAATATTTATAAAAATACAATCTGCCTAGATTAATATCTGCCTAGATTAATAGAAGGTGAAATAAATTACTTAAATAACCCCATTTCAGAAAAAGAAATTGAAAAAAAAATCAATAAAGTTCTTAAGAAGAAGTCTTCAGGTCCAGATGGATTTACAAGTGAATTTTACCAAACATTTAAAGAACAATTAGTTCCTATTCTACAGAAACTATTTTAAAGAATAGGAGAGGAAGAAGTTCTGCCAAACTCCTTTTATGACACCAACATTGTGCTGATACTTAAACCAAGAAGAACCAAAACAAATAAAATTATAGAACAATCTCCCTAATGAATATTGATACAAAAATCTCAAATAAAATTTTATCAATGAGACTACAGCAAGTTATTAACAGGATAATACACCATGATCAGGTTGAATTTATACCAGGCAGGCAGTGATGGGTCAACATTAGGAAAACACTCAACATAATTAAACATATCAATAGTAAAACCAACAGAAATCATATGATTGTCTCATTAGATGCTGAAAAAGCCTTTAATAAAATACAACATTCATTCCTATTAAAAACCACTAGAAAGTTTAGGAATAAATGGATTTTTCCTTAAAATAATATATAGTATCTATCTATCTCTCTGAGACCATCAATAAATATATTTAATGGGAATAAACTCAGAGCAAAGATGCCCAGTCTCACCATTACTATTCCATATAGTATTAGAAATGCTAGCAGTAGTAATAAGAGAAGAAAAAGAAATTGAAGGAATCAGAATTGGCAATGAGGAAGCAAAACTTTTACCCTTTCCAGATGATATGATGGTATACCTAGAGAACCCAGGAACATGACCTAATAAACTCCTTGAGACAATTAAATTCAACAAGGTAGCGGGATATAAAATAAACCCACATAAATCACTGGCACTTCTATATATGAAAAACAAAGCCCAAGAACAAGAGATAGAGAAATTCCATTTAAAATAACCATAGACAACATTAAACACTTGGGGATCTACCTCTCTAGACAAACCTAGAAACTGTATGAACACAATTATAAAGCTTTCCTCACCCAAATAAAGTCAGATCTAAACAATTGGTAAAATGTCAAATGCTCATGGATAGGTAGAGCTAATATAATAAAAATGACAATTCTCCCCAAAGTAGATTACTTATTCAGTGCCATGCCAAACTACCAAATAACTACTTTACCAAGCTAGAAAAAAAAAGCAGTGACAACACTCATCTGGAGCAATTAAAGGGCAAGAATAGTAAGGGAACTGATGAAACAGAATGTAAAGGAAGGTGGCCTAGCTCTACCAGATCTAAAACTATACCATAAAATGGCAGTCATCAAAATTGCCTGGTACTGATTAAGAAATAGAGTAATGGATCAGTGGATTAGGACAGGTTCAAAAGAAACTGCAGTAAATGACTACAATAATCTATTATTTGACAAACACAAAGACATCAGCCTTTGGGACAAGAACTCACTATTTGACAAAAATTGTTGGGATAACTGGAAAATATTAGGGCAAAAATTAGGCATAGATCCACATCTCACACCTTATACCAAAATAAGGTCAAAATGGGTAAAGGACAAACTAACAGCAACATGGGAGTGATGACCAACCATAATGGACTTGCTCATACCAACAGGGCAACAATCAGGCACAATTCTGGCATATCTGTGATGGAGAATGCCATCTGTATCCCAAGAAAGAATTGTGGAGTTTGAACAAAGACCAAAGACTTTCTATGTACCTTTACTTTAATTTTTTTAAATTGTCTTATAAAAACGGGTAAAGGATTTAGACAAAGAGTGATACCATAGATAAATTAATAGAACAAAATTATTCTATTTATTTGATTTATGGAAAAGGGATAAATTTATGATCAAACAAGAAGTAGAAGACATTATAAACTGCACATTGATTTTGACAATATTAAATTAAAACATTTTTGCACTAATAAAATCTGCCAAAATTAGAAGAAAAGCAGAAAGTTGGGAAACAATCTTCACAACCAGGAGTTCTGATAAAGATATCATTTCCAAAACTTATAGAGAATTGCATCAAATTTATAAGATCACAAGTCATTCCCCTATTAATAAATGGTCAAATTATATAAACAGTTTTAAAATGAATCTATATATAAATATGTATTATATATTAAGCTATATATATTAAAGCTATATATATATATAAACATGAAAAAATGCTCCAAATCAATATTGATTAGAAAAATACAAATTAAATCAACAATAGGGTATCATCTCACACTTATTAGATTAGCCCAGATGAGAAAAAGGGAAGATGATCAATGTTGGAGAGGTTGTGGGAGGATTGGGACATTGATGCATTGCTGGTAGAGTTGTGAATAGAGCCAACCTTTCTGGAGAGCAATGTGAAACTATGCTCAAAGAGAAACAAAACTATTCATACCCTTCAACTCAGCAATTCCAATTCTAGGATTATATCCAGAAAAAAAATTGCAAAAAATGGGAAAAGTCCACATTTTCCAAAATATTCATAGCAGCTCTTTTTGTAGTGGCAAAGAATTGGAAACTGAAAGGATGTCCATCAATTGGGGATGGCTAAACAAGTTATGGTACATGAATACTATGGAATATTATTATTCTATAAGAAACCATAAATGGTCAGACTCTAGAGAAGCATGGAATGACTTACTGGATCTGATGCTGAGTGAGAGGAGTAGAGCCAAGAGAACAATGTACACATCAACAACATTGTAAGATGAACAACCTTGATGGAAGCAACCCCTTTAGACAGTCCAGAGAGGTAGAACAACTGTATTTGACTGGTTATGGACTATATTATCCCCAAACAGGAAGAAAAACAAAACAAAACAAAACACATAGGAAAAAATCCTTCCAAATTTGATGAACACTTTATAAAAAATTATCTCTTATGTATCTCTTTCTCTTAATCCTAATTCCTCAAACCTAAAATTACTAATTTGTAAATACATTTAACAAAATATGTATGTAAAATGCTAACCTGACTATTCCCTGCTGAAGGGAGGAGGTTGGGAAGGGAGGGTGGAGGGAAATTTTGCAACTTGGAAACATGCATGCACAACTGGATGAAAATAAATAATAAAAAATTTAAAATTTTATAAAATAATCTTTTACCATCCTTTATGCATCTCCATGATGTATAACTCAGAAAATCTCCCTCCTTAATCATTTCATTATCTCCTCCCTCTCCCTCCCTCTCTCTCTCTCTCTCTCTCTCTCTCTCTCTCTCTCTCTCTCTCTCTCTTTCTCTCTTTCTCTCTTTCTCCCTGTCTAGTTATGCTTCTTGTTATTATATAAATTGTTCTCCTGCTTCTGCCCATTTTATTCTGTATCAATTCATGTCTTCCCAGTTTTCTCTAGAATTGTACTCTTCATCATTTGTTATAGCACAATAGTATATCATCATATCAATATATCATAATTTGTTCATTAATTTTCCCAATTAATAGGTACACCTTTAGTTTCTAGATCTTTGAATCCCAAAAAGAGTTGATACAAAAATTTCTGTACATATGAATGCTTTTTTACCTTACTTTGATCTTTTTGGAGTGCAGATATAGTAGTGGTATTGCTAGATAAAAGAGTATGAACATTTTAGTAAATTTAGAATCATAGCTCCAAATTACTTTTTTAAATAACTGGACAAATTCACAGCTCAACCACAAATATTTCTATGTATGTTTTTCCCACCAACTCTCCAGTAGTTACCATTTTCCTCTTTTTTGTGATCTTTGCCAATTTAAGCGGTATAAGGTAAAATTTTATAGTTAATCTCAACTTTCATTTCTCTCCTCATTAGTTATTTGGAGCATTTTTCATATAGTTGCTGATAGCTTGGGTTTCTTCATCTAGAAATCACTTACTCATATACTTTGACCATTTATCAAATGCATAATGATCTATTAATATGAATCTGAATTGGTGACCTATATAATATATATGAAATCTTTAACAGTGGAATTTACTACAAAGATTTTTTTTCCCTTTTACCTGCTTATGTTTCAATATTAGCTACATTTGTTCCCCGCCCCCATTCATCACCATCTTTGAGAAGGACTAAGTCCTAAATTAAAGTTATCATGTGATAGATGATGTCAAATTTTTTGCAATTTACAATGGGTCTCTTCATGTAAAGAGGTGATCATAAGCAGGAGCAGCACTAGGAATATCATGGTTATACTGTGATGATGATGATGATGATGATGATGAAAATGATAATGACTCTTTTTGCCCAGTTATCAGTCTTCATCATTGTCCATTGTCCTTTACAATTAAAGACTTTCCTTTTCCTAAGAAAGCTATAAAAAAGATTCCAAATATATCCCCTATTAGAGGTTTCTGATGAACTGCCCTTCTTTTTGTTGGGGAAGGTAGATTTTCTCACTTTCCCCCATTGCCAGAAAGCAAACCATTTCTCAACCATTTTATCCTTTAGACTTCCAAGTTCTTTCCAGAAGAAAGGGTCAATGAATGAACAGTAGATACTGCAGTGATAGCAAAGTGGAAAAACCAGTCAGTTCTAGATTATGGTGAGTAAAGAGTTATACTACATATGACTATAGCTCATACCAGTACCCACTCAACTAGGGTCCATGATTCTATCCATACTTGTTTCTGTGCTGCCATATGCCATTGTTTCTGAGGTTTACAATGCCAGTACCATTGATGTTGAAGCCCATTGGCACTGATCATTCTGGGACAATTTCTACCCCCGTGTTGAATCTTGAGTACCAGCATAGTTCTCTATCCTACCTTTATTATTTACATGGCATGGGAAAGCTATTACTGACTGAATGCTACCATTGACCTCCTTATCCAAGGATATACCACTTGCTCTATTACCCATTTGCGGAGTGAGCATTTCTCTCCTATTTGTGGCCTGATTCTGCCCTTTATGGTCAGGTTGAACACTACAAGTGTTTCTGTTGGTACTCTGTCTCCAACCAAGCAGAGGCAGGAATGCTGTGGATACCACCTCTAACTGAATCTGACTATACTCCTACAATGGGATAAAAATTGCCCCTCTGTGTTCAAGTCTGACTTTTCTTCCCATGCTGGGGCACTCTCATTTCAGTTGGGATGGGAAGTGCCCCCAGATAAGCTATTGCTATCTTGAGAGACATCAGGAAAAGTACCACAAGAAGTACAATTTAGACCTACTTTCCTCTGTATTGTCTATCCCCTCTTCAACCAGAGCATTTCAATCCTGTCAACTATACCAATTGTCCCAGACTGAATCGGTCAAATCTCTAGAAGTTTAGGTTTGATACTGAAACCAAATAGAGAGAGTCTTAAGTTATTAAACAGTTGATAAAATAAGCTTTACTTTGCCATAGTAGAAGGATATTCAACAAGTATATGCATCTATAATAGCACATGTTGATTTAGTTGAAAGACATTTCTTTCTCTGCTTCTGAGTTATCCAGTGTGATGCACTTGCCAAACTCAGAGCTAATCTGATGCCCTCTTGCATGCTTTTACTCAGGTAAGATGAAAGTGATATCACCTGCCAAGTTCTTAGCCCCTGAGTCAATTAAGTTCTGGTTATGATTTCAATACATCTAAATAATAATTAGCCCAATTTGAATGAAAATGGGAGCTTGCACCAAATTTACCTAAACCTATATATCCCTAAAAATCCCCATTTGGTTCAATGGAACAGGCCTAGTCATAGTCATACAGGTTCAAAACCCACAAAGGTACCTTTGACTTTTCCCTTTCCTTTGACACTTATCATCTGTGATTCAAACTCAGATCCCAAATCCTGTCAGTTCTATATGTAAATGCCCTCTCTGTACTGATACCTCCACTAGACTAGTTCTGGTCCTATCTTTACTTGCCTAGATTGTTAAAACAGTTGATCAATTGATTTCCATGCTTCCAGATTCTCTCTTTTCCAATTTATCCTTCACACCCTCCCCCAAAATATTCATAGACTCAATGTTTCTGAGACAAAATGCAAATTGTTTAACTGAGCATAAAAGACAGGCACTTTATCCCATGTCAGTACTTTCTGTCATGTTTCTATCTCCTCAACATCTTTACATTCATTGCACTTGAAAGGACAGTATAGGGTAGGATGGCAATATTAAAGATAGAAAGTGAAATAACAAGCACTTTGCTAGAAGGGCATGTATGTTTTTCATCCCTGAATGACTCTTGACTAGTCATTATCAAAGGACGGACACCACTAAGATTGCCTGAAAGGGAAAGCATGCCTAGAACCATGCTGTCCTTAAAACAGCAGAGATTTCTAATTTTCTGTATCACATCAATGGGAGGCTAATCTAAAGGTTAAATGAATGAAAACTCTGGGCAAGCAACTCTGCTAGTTCCCCATTGGGCACAGTTAAAGAGAAATTTTGCTTTCAATGCACATGACATTCCATTTCTCAGATCCAGGCATTGTCTCTGGTTATGTCATAGAACTGGCATGTTTTCCCTCCTCATATCTGACTTCTAGCTTCCCTGGAGTTTCTTCAACTTCCAACTAACCCCCATACTCTTCCCCCTAGAATTTTTTTTTACAGGAAGTCTTTCCCAACCTCTCAATTATAGAATCTTCAAATTGTTAATTATTTCACCCCTGATTTTATTAGGAAGTGTTCAAGTTTATCTCCATTGTACATAATGTTTATTCTTGGTTTTAGTGAATACCACTTACTATTTTAAGAAAAGTTCTATCTATTCCTATGTTTTCCTAGTACTTTTAATGGGAATGAATATTGAATTTTGTCAAAGATTTTTTCCGAATCTATTGATAGAATCATATTATTTTTGTTGCTTTTATTATTGATATGATCATTCATATTTTTAAAGGAAAGGTTAAATGAAATACAGGAGGAAATAAAAAGTAAAATTATACTAGTGGGGACCTCAGCTTTCCCCTGTCAGGAACAGATAAATCAATCCACAAAACAAATAAGAAAGAATAAGAAGATGAACCAAATCTCAGAAAAATTAGTTATGCTATTCCATTTGGTGTCTGAAATTGAACAATCCAGAGATTAATGCCTTAAGAAAATAAGGACCAGATGAATTTGCAAGTAAATTCTAAACAACATTTAAGGAACAATTAATCCTAATACCATATAAACTCTTTGAAAATAATAAAGAAAGAAAGAACTCTACAAAATTCCTTTTATGGCACAAATATGATTTTGATATCTAAACCAGGTAGAGCAAGATCAAAAAAATAAAACTATAGAGCAAATCTTAATGAATACTGATGCAAAAGTATTAAATAAAATACTAGCAAGACGATGACAAAGCTATATCACAAATGCACCCTTTTCAAATCATAATGCAATAAAATTACATTTACTAAAGTATTATTAAGAATAGATTAAAAATTAATTGGAAATTAAAGTAATCCTAAAGAATGAGGGGGTCAAAGAACAAATTACAGAATGAATATTTTCATTAAAGAGAATGACAACAATGAGTCAACATAACAAAATTGTGGTATGCAGCTTAAAGCAGTACTCAAGAGAATACTTTTTATCTCTAAACCATCAATAAAAGTGAGAAAGAGCAGATCAGTGAACTGGACATACTCCTAAAAGAAACTAGGAAAAAAAAGAGTATTTTCCTCTCAATTGAAAAAAAATTCTCCCTTGTGCATATTTTACATGGTATATTATTCCCCAATTTTTTCTCCTTTTCCCTTTCTCCCAAGGAATCCCTCTTTCTCTTCTATTTTTTTACATCATTTCAACATATTCAACTCACTTCCCATGCCTTCTCCATGTCTCTGCATCCCTTACTTCATCCTCCTTGATTGCTTTTCTTCTGGTGGAGCTATCCCCCAGGTATTCACTCATGCTCCTATACCTTTACCATATTTCTCATTCTTTCATGGCAACAAATGTCATCAATGTGTTTACTGCTCCTAATTCCCCTTAGGGAATCTGTGGCTGACTCAAATCTTTCTTTTTCCTTAGATTCTACTAACCACAGCAATACTTAAATAAGCCTTTTTGTCCCTAAAATTTCTTCTGGGTCAGTCTTTTACATGAATTCTTTTGTGTTCTTCCCAAACCTTTAGTCAGCTATATTTTCCCTGGCATCACTCCTACCTCCTCCATGCATTTGCAAAGATCATTTCCATTAAATGGAAGAATATTTTGATGATTTTTCTGTGCCAGGATTCTTTTCATCTCTCATCAGATAGAACCCATTCATTATCCCTTTCCTAATGTTTATTAGGGGTCTCTCTTTCTTCAAATTACTTTTTATTTACTTGCTTTGTGTAAAGACTGTGTCCCTGATTAAAATATAATCTCTATGAGGTTATAGGGAGAGGTTACAGGAGGAAATCCTATAGTCTAATACATGGTGAATTGAATTGATTATCTCTTGAGGGCAATTTTCATTTAAAGTTCTTCAATAATTAGCTATGACTCTGATTCTTCACTTTTTAATTCTTAAGAGTGATATGATGAAAAGAATTCAGATAATTATTTTTTTATCTAGCAGGCATAGTTCAATTTATTCCTTATTTATAAAAAACAAATCTATGTTGTTGCCACAGTTGCTGCCTGGGGTCCTCTGAACAGACACGAGTGTGAGTCTTCTCAAGATGATCCATAAATTCCTGATAGGAAGACTTTGTGAACACAGTCTCCTTCCACAGGTCTGGGGTTAGGTAGCTGTAAGTTTTAGAGATGTCATCAAAGGTAGCTTTAGCAAAGGTGCCCAGAGTTGCAGCACAGCCTCTTGCAGAAGTGCAGCAGTCATTCCAGCCATCATTAAGAGTTTCTTAGACACAGGAGCAGAAACAATGCCAGTACCTCTAGGGGCAGGGATCAGGGGCAACAAAACCAATCCACATCACCCAGTGACCTTGCAGGGCACTGTGTGAGGCTTGCCAATCTTGTTCCCCCAGTAGCCACATCTCACAGAAATAATGGGAAGCTTGGCCAGAATGATAGCACCACAAATTGCTGTGGCCACTTCCTTGAAAAACTTGACACCCAGACCAACATGGCCATTGTAGTCACCAATGGCCACAAAAGCCTTGAACCTGGTCGGTTGTGCAGCTCTAGTTTGTTTCTGAACTGGCATGATCTTCAGAACTTCATCTTTCAGTGAAGATCCCAGGAAGAAATCTATGATCTCAGACTCCTTGATAGGAAGGGAGAAAAGATAAATCTCTTCCAAAGACTTGAGCTTCATGTCCTTGACTAGGTGGCCCAACTTAGTGACAGGAACCCACTCCTTGTCTTTGGCCTTTCCTCTCCAGGCTCCGCGGCCGCGGTCATTGCCTCGACCTCCACTGCTGAAGCCACCGTGGAAACCACCTCGGCCTCCGACTCCCGGGCCCCAGGGTATCCCGCTCCTCCTGTAGCACCGGCGTCATCTGCCATTTGGTGTTCACTGGAAGTAGAAGCAAGAATTTCGAAATTTTTGAACAAACTTAAATTAATTGATGCATTTGATCTCTGCCTGCCAAAAATCCTCTTCCTTCAAGGCCCAATTAGGTTGCTATCTTCTCCATGAAACTTTCCCTTATTCTTGCAATTTATTGTTTATATATATTCTTTTTACCTAAGAGACTATAAGTTCCATGAAGGGTAGAGACAACATAGGTGTCTTTCATGTAATAGGCACTTAATAAATTTTTGTTCAATTTTTGATGTCTAAGACTCAGAGATTTATAATAAAAGGAAGCCAAAATAAAAATAATATATCTGCCCTAATTTTGTGTATATGTTTTGGCTTCATTGTCTTATTCTGAAATTGTATCTTGATATACCCTTTCATGACAGTAGTTTTTTATGGACTAGCTAAATGTGGAATGGATAGAGCATCAGCCCTGGAATGAAGAGGACCTGAGCTCAAATATAGCCTCAGACACTTGGTAATTATCAAATCTCTTAACCTTGATTACCTGGTATCCAGAACCATCTCTAGTCATCCTGATCCATATCTTTCCCCTGGATCTCAATGGCTCTGGAGAAGAAAGTGAGGCTGGTGACGTAACACCACACTCCATCACTCAAATCCAATTCACATGCATTTCATAGCATCACCTGCCTGATGTCAGGGTCTTCTTCAAGAATGAAGGACAAGGGGCGACTAGGTGGTGCAGTGGATAGAGCACTGGCCTTGGAGTCAGGAGTACCTGAGTTCAAATCCAGCCTCAGATACTTAATAATTACCTAGCTGTATGGCCTTGGGGAACCCACTTAACCCCATTGCCTTGCAAAAAACTAAAAAACTAAAAAAAATGAAGGATAAATATCATCAACATCAAAGCCATCAGTAACTTTTTATAGTGAGGTTCTTTTTTTGCTGTTGTGTGACCATTTTCCAACTTGCTTCTTAATTTTGAACTTTTGGTAACGCTGGGTTCTGTGCCAGGTATGGGAAAAGAGGGACACCATCTCAAATTTCAGGATTTTTTCACTGCTGTTTTCATAGCTTTGAGGGTTTGGAAATTTTGAATGCTTCCAAGATGGTATGTTCTGATGGAGATGTGGTCCCTGCTCTTCTGTTCTGTATTCTGGATGGTATATAGGAAGGAGTCCTGATCCTTTGGGAATGCAATAGGTACTTCAGGGCCCCCTGTTTCCTTGGGACCAGAAATGATACTGTGACCAAAAGCAATACTGCTCCTCAGGGTTATATTCCCTCTTGACCACCTTTAAACTATGACCCCAAAGTAGGTATAAGCCATGACTTTGGCAAATACCATTTTGTTCTGTGTCCAGTGCTAGTACAGGGATCCTCTGTAATCTCTTTTTAATGAGTTCCCACATTCCCTTGCCACCTCTGGCTTTAAAGTTCTTGAAGTTGCTGCTTGAAGTTCTGTCACCACCATCAAGTCTCAGCATTTATATTCTGTCCACATGGGTCCCAGAGCCTCACTCACCATGTCACAGCTCTCTCTTTCTGACCTCCTAAACTATCTTGAGTTGGAAAAATCTCTCCTCTAATCTTTTGTTGGTTCTCCTGCTCCAGAATTCAATTTGAAGAATTGTATTAAAGTTTTTTGGGAGGGGGAATATTGAGAGGGCTTAACTATATGCCTTTTCTACTCTGTCATCTTGTATCCCATTCTCACTTGTTAAAATAACCTTTGACTTATCCTTCTCTTTTATATAAATGTCCAGATAGTAATCAAAATATGTCCACTTTTCAATGAAAATGTTATCTCCATCACTTTCTATTCTCATTGCTACTACTACTACTACTACTACTCTAATTCATATCCTCTTCATTTCATGCTTAAATTACTTCACATTTTCAATAAAGCCTCAAGTCACTGGAGGCCAATGGAGCTTCCTATGTCATCTTAGCAAGGCACTGAACTGCACATTTCTCAGCAAGAATTTAATTCTTGGAGTTATAGAACCTGAGTTCATTCAAATTGTAGCTCTACTCCTTACTGCCTATGTAACCTTAAACAAAATACTTACCTATCTGGGCTTCAATTTCCTCTTCTATAAAATGAGGTGGTTGTAATACAAAGCATCTAAAGTACCTTCCAGTTCTTGATTTAATTTTCTTTGATCTTATAAATCCATAGTGTGCATTTCCAGTTCCAGAAGGAACTAATCCACTCAGCTTTGAAAATCCCACTCTGGGAGTTTTGCTTAGTAGCCAGAGAGTGCAATCTCAAAAAGCTCAATATATCTATTTAGTCCTAGACCAACGTATCTGGCCATATTTCACATCCCTGCTAATTGTCCATGTCCATATCCCTCCATTTACCACACTGCTGCTTATATGTAACTTTCCTTATTCTGGGATCAGTATCATATTAATATTACTATACCTGGAAAGGTGGTTGCCATATGACCTTATGTATCAAACCCTAGAGATTCTATTCTCTTTTGATCATTCTCTGGCATATATTGTCTTTTAGTACAATGTAAATATGTTTTGTCACTCTAAAGATACAGATTTAGGTCACATTGGGTGTCAAAGAAAGAAAAGGATAGATAATATAGTAGAAAAGGCAGTACGTATAGACAGTTATTGTTTGGTCATTTCAGTTGTATCTGACTTTGTGACCCTATTCAGGATTTTCTTGGCAAAAATACTGGAGTGATTTGCCATTTTCTTCTCCTACAGTTAATCACTAGAGACCCCAAAATCAGAGGAAGGTGATCACCTGGTCTTATTGGGAAATGATAGTGAAATCACAGGGAGAAACAATTATTCAGGTCAAACCAGAAGGAAAGAGAAACTATAAACATGTGAACTCAGGACCTTGGGTTTTTCTTATTTTATTTCCTTCTAGAATGATTGGTATCACTGCAAAGATCTTTGCTGGATATCTATAGCCTAAAGAAACTAAATGTAAAAGGATTCCCATGAAAAAGAATGCTATTTCTAGGGAAAAAAAACCTTCTAGGTATTTCTAGGAAAATACCTTCTCCAATTTGCTATATTTATTCCTAGAATGTTTTAATCACAGCTTGGTACTGTGTCCCATTAACCAAACCTTCATTCTAGAAGTCCATTAGTACACTTTTACATTTTTAAATAAAAAAAATTCCCATTGTAGTAAATCCCCTTTGCTTTCTAAAAAATGAAGCTTGATTCTGAGAGTACGTTCATGTTGGCTCTGAATTTCGATCATAAACATATGGTGCCTAGTCCAGCACTAACCAATTCTAGAATATGAATAATGACTTTAGTGGAAAAGCCTCAACTGATGAATGGTACTCTGAAAGGTATTATCTGTCAACATGTTATGTTGAGGAAGCCCACAGCACTCTGAGGTTGGAAAATGTCTCAAACCCTGTTCCAAAAATTGGGGGGGGGGGGCTTTGTATTTTTTCCTTTCTCCATAATTTTTATTATGTTTCAAGGGAAATTTAATCCATGTGTTTCTAATTCATCAAATAATGTTTTGTAAGAGTTATTTGATGTTCTGAAGTCTGATGAACCTCAACAGTCATTTTCCTCTAGTAGAAAGAATCCTATAGGATTCTCCAAGAATTGCATGAAACTGGGAAGATATGAAACATGGCTTTTTTTTAAAAAATAGGAGTATTTACCTATCTTTAAGTGCAATATTGTTTTTAGCAAAAAAAATGATTAGAAAAAATTCTGATGATAAGAAATCACTACTTTGGATTATGCAGAAATTATCTAAGACAAAAGAATGACTGAAAAGGAAGCTTCTAGTTTTTAGTATTCTAACTTGCAGACATATGCTCTTTATCACAGATGGTGCTATTATTTTTTTTACCTGACAAACTGGAGGTTGACTTTTTATGATGCCTATGTTTCAAATCAATAATAAGAATGTTAAAGTTCCATCCCACCTAAATTTTTTAAAAATATGAGTGGACAGAGTTCCCTATAATTCAAGGCATCACATATTTGGAAAAAAAACAAAAACAAAGACCTCATATAACATATATTGAGATAAAAGGGTAGCTAAGATGAAAGGACTTCTTTTGGCTAGAAAGCACATAGGATAGTTTCAATTTGTTAAAACTGTAGGTGTAGAAAATATTTCACCAGTATGAATAGAAGGATGTATCCTTTTTATCTTTTGAGAGTCAGTTGCAGTCGGAAATGCAGTCCCGGGGCTATAAAAACTGAAGCAATGTGGGAAACTTAATAGCAAGGTAATTAAGAATGAACCTCTTTAACCAAATTATAGTTTTGCTTTCCTGATGTATGCCAGGCTTTTGTTATTGCTTTCTCAAATAAGTCAGTGAATTGAGAAAGAGGAAATAACTCAAATTAACTTGTGTTTTGAACTCCATCAATCTGGTAAGTTGTAAGTCTTTCTGTGAAAGCAGAGTTTAATCAGGACAAGGAAAATTATTCATGCAAATTTTTTTCAAGTAGCACAGACTGACAACAAGAACAGGCAGAGTGCCAAGTACTGTTGACTGGAAGAGAGGGGGGAATGTTCTTAAATCCACAACTTGCTTTTAGTTGCTTTCTACAGAATACATACACTAGTGAAGAGTATGCTATAAATTGGAAGCCAAGATTAATATGTTAAGGCAAATTAAAGGATAAAAACCATGTGCCATCAATTGGAAGCCCTAGAAAGTCTCTAAAGTAGGTTGCCAAAATTATAAATATCCAATCTCTCTGGTTGTGGTTAAATATTTCACATATCACTAGTCTTTTCCCTTCCCCTGACATGTTGCCTTTGGCAAGGTGATGAAGTGCTATTAAGCCTTTTCCTGATGAGAAAGAAGGCACACAGTAGTCAAGTCAGTCAAAATCTAAGAACACAGGATTTCAAGTACAACCAAAGGCATCAAGAAGTGGCAGATCCCAAATGATCAGAGTTAGATGCTAAAAATCAGAACTGACTTTCATTACGAATCAGAAGACAAAAATACAAATCAAAATAATTCCAGGGTTGGTGGGTGGGTGAGTGCCCCCACAGGCATTGACATCTTGCACACATTACCAGCCCTTTGATATGGACATAATCTAGTTAAAATGGAACCGTATTAGGAAAGTCAAACAATTAATTGATCCAAGAAAGGTTGTTTCATGTTTTGTGTAAATCAAAGCTAAAAATTCATTTGAGGAACAGTGCTGTATTGTAGACTAAACACAATTTGGCATGAGTGTAGGGTTTGGTGTGGGTGTTAAAGTTGTCCTGAGCTACACATGGTCAGTAATCCTCAGCAGAAATGTTAACTCAATTTGTCAGTATTATCTTTATGTCAACAGTAATGCTTAAATATTTACAATAGGCATAGTACTCTGAGAGTTAGTAACACAAGATAAATTGGAAAAATGTTAACAAAATGGATGGTACTAATAGAAAGCCCTGGCACTACAGACTCTGATTTTATATACAACGGACTAGCCTGAAGGTGGGATTTTATTAGAATCTACGGTTTATAGGTTGCTCCAAAGTTTCTTTTTTTTTTAAAAAAAAAAGGCAAAACTTCAAAGAATAGAAGCATAATAATTAGTTTAGGGTTCTAATTGAACATAATGCAATCAATGTACAGATCTAACGTACAAGTTATATACTGCATGGTTACAAACCAACATAAATGAAATCATACAACTTGATTCTTTAGACATTCATGAAAAATGCTATACTCTCAAAATCTCAGAGATAACTAGCAGTTACCAGATTAAATCAGAAAATAAGAGTGGAATAGAAATTTGGAGGTATGGAGAAAAATATATACTTAGTCCTTTTTTCCCTCTGTTCTTCTACCACTTCTAGTACTCTAGTTTGTTGAAGAAAAGTCCATTTCAAGTCTTAAGGTCTTTATTTGGTATATTGTGCTCCTTGAAATAATATTGTTCTCTCTCGCTCTCTCGCTCTCTCTCTCACTCTCTCTCTCTCTCTGTCTCTGTCTCTCTCTCGCTCTCTCTCTCTCTCTCTCACTCTCTCTCTGTCTCTGTCTCTCTCTCTCTCTCTCTCTCTCTCGCTCTCTCTCTCTCTCTCACTCTCTCTCTCTCTGTCTCTGTCTCTCTCTCTCTCTCTCTCTCTCTCTCTCTCTGTGTGTGTGTGTGTGTGTGTGTGTATGTGTGTGTATAAAATATATAAATAGCTATAAATATATAAAACAAAAGGATGGTATGGAAAATAAATGAAAAGTGATACTACTATGATGTTCCAAGATTTTCCCCCCAATCCTCCAAAAGAAATGACACAAAAGATCTCCAACCAGAAATAGTGAACTTCAAGAAGATGAAAAGATCTGCCCAGAAAAATGGAGAAAGCATGAACCTGGGGTAACAAAGTTCATGAGAGAGAATAGAAAAAAATACTTATGACTATTTGGGGATGGGAGAAGTGGAAACATTCAAACAAAATCTTGAAATTAATTGGAGCCAGTAAAAATCACATGTTTGTTATCCACTGTCAAGGGAAAGTAAAAGTGATGGAATGAAATATGTTTGCATTCTACAGGACAACAGTAACTTCAAAACTGCCCTTCAAGATTAGTTCATTTAATTAGGACTATGTTTAAAGAGACTGGGGGTGGAGAGGGGGAAGGTAAGAAGAGAGAGAAAAAGGAGGGATTTACTTGAACAAGATTAGGCAAGGAAATCTCTCCCTTGTTCCTTCCCCCAACCAAAATGGATTGCAATATTTATCACCTTTCATGTTGTGACTTCTTTTTACATGGATTTTGTCACAGGATCAGCTCCATCTGTCAAAGGCATCCTGTAACACCTGTTTCTATAACATCTGTTTCCTGAAGGTTTCCAGTACATTGTTTTTGAATGATTCTTGTGCCCCACAAGCACTTCATCCCATATCAGATCCTCCTTCCTCTCCTCTCTAAATGGAGACCAACGACTGTCTTTTGTGTCTTTTTGTATCCCTAGGACTTAACACAGTGCCTAACACATAATAGGCTTTTAATAAACACTGATTGATTTTCCACCCCTTTTAGGCTGCTTATATGTCAATTACTCAACAAAAGCATGTTTATTAAGTGCCTGTGTCCCAGAAGCTGTGCTAGGTGCTAACAGAGAGAGAGGCAGAGACAGAGACAGAAACAGAGAAAGAAAGAAACAAAACTCAGATTAAATAGTATAAGAACACTGGCTTTAGAATCAAAGCATCTGTGTTTTTGAGTTTCTCTTTATGCACACTATATTATTGGAAATTCTCCCAAATAAACCTATGACTTAAGAACTACATGTATGATTATATATATATTTTGCAGATGAGGGAAATAGAGGCTCCAGCAAGTAAAGCAGTAATAGCTAGTATGTGTGAATTTGTGCAAGTTACTTAGTATCTCTGGTCCTCAGTTTCCACATATGCAAAATGACTGGCTTAGATTAGATGGACTCTAAAATTCCTTCCAAAGCTAGAGCTATAATCCTCCAATTGATGCATATAGGTGAGGAAGGAACCAGATAACCTTTTATCCGCTTACAACCTTTAATATCCCAAAGTATCATTGTATCATATCATATCAAACTATCATATCTTCAATATGTCCTTTTTCTTTTGTTCACTTATTCCCTCTTCCTTTCCTAGGCATTTAATTCATTGTAATGTTAAATGCCTATATTAAAGAGGTATGGAGAGGGGAACTAATAAGCATAAAAACTGCTATCACTGCTATCTCCTACAACTACTATGACAGAATCACTAAGATAAGAACAAAGCAGCAATATATTTTTTTATAAAAGAAAAACAACATTCCTATTAAGCATTTTAACCCAAACATAAGAGTTTTACCTTTAATTAAATTTGAAAATTCCCTAGAGATAAACATTTCTATCTAGGTTTTTCAAACTGAAAGGTGTATTTGAAAGGGTAGGATCACTGGAGATGTAACTGTCAGAGAAAGTAGTACCTTTCCAGAAATCCATTGTCTTATGCAGGGTACTGTGCTTGTTGGAAATCAATAGTTAAAAAAACTGTTTTTCAAAAAAAAAGTACAAAATGAAAAATGAGGAGTTTTTTCTAAGCAATTAGCCTGTCAAACATCACTACCAAAGCAATGAAGAGTAAGAAGTGATACCTTCTCATAGTCTTGGAAGTATATCTCTGTTCCCTAACAACAGTTTTTCAATACTTCAAAGGACCTGTAATATCAATGATGTGAGAAAGGTAATGTGGTATGGTAGAAAGAGTATGGACTTGGAGAAGAGGAGAAAATTTGTCTTACACACATCACTGATTCTTTTTATCTAACTAACCAAGGGCAAGTTAAATGAGATAATGCATGCAAAATGCTTTGCAAATCTCAAAGCACTACATAAATACTAGCTATTAATACTTTACCTACTGGAGTCTCTGTTGCCTCATCTGTAAAATGGGATTAATCATTCATGTTGTACTTAAGTTAAAGGATTTTTCTGAATTTTCAATAATGCACTGTGCATAAAGTATTTTGCAAGCCTAAACCAGAAGTCATTATGTAGATGCCCTTCACTAGAATAGATCTAAATTTAATCATACTTCTCATACTATGTAATTCTTATCCATATCTTGAAATGAATGTTCATAAAAGGAGTCACTCAATAGGATGGAACCTTTTCTCTAAGATTTCTAACATCCTTTAGATCATAATAAACTGCTTGAGCTCCCTTTCTGTTATCCCTTACTCTGACACTATGATGACCCTACATCCTATTCCAATCATACAGGATATAAATGGTATATTTTATGGCAATGCATGTCAGTATCTTTTCTGCCACTCAAATATTTAGAAAGTTATCTAGTGTATTGAGATATTAAGGGATTTGCCCAGGGTAACATAATACATCAAAGGCAGAATTTGAACCCAATGCTTACCATATATTTAAGTGTTTAAGAAAGGATTGTTGATTAATAGATTCCTGATGCCAGGGCTAGCTTTTCACTATATCATATTGCCCCTCTCGGACAGTGAGATCACAAATGTGTTACCAAAAGTTCCCTATATCAATGAAACCTAAGGTCTGTTTAAAAGGTGGGGAGCACTTTTTAATACCACACCTTGAGTTCAAATCATCACTGGCAATAAACTGCAACCTATTCCTACCCAGTATTTACTTGAATAACATATTTCTCAGAAAACCCTTTCTCTACAACCTCATGGCTACCACCTTACTTAAGATTCTCTTCACCTCTTGTCTAGATTATCGTTGCAGCCTCCTAATTGATCTCTCAGCACCAATCTTTCCCTGCTTCAGCCTCTCCTACACAATGCTGTCAAAGGAATTTTTCTTGAGGGTGAAACTGCCTATGTGTCTCTCCTACTCCTTCAACTTCAATGGCTTTCTACTGACTCTAGAATAAAATAAGAATTTCTTCATCTTTTAAAGAACATTGACCTCAACCTATCTTCCCAGTCTCAGTGAGCATCACTCCCTTTTCACCACACACATAGAACTTCATCTCTATTCCTTTGCCCAGGCACATCCCTATGCCTGGAATATATTACCCCTTTTTTTGTTTTATTTTTAATAATTATTTTAACTTTAATTTGGTATTTTCTACATTATTTACTCTGTCTTTTATTTGTGAAATCAAGGAAGCATTTCCACAATATAGTTTAATGAAAAATGATCACACAAGAAACTGCAAATCTATTATATATAACTTGCTATTCTTTTAAATATATAATAAATTTATCACATACATTTTTTCTCTTTTTTTCCCTTCCCTCTCACAGTATATTATCAACTGTCACTGAAAATAGATAAGAGGGTCTAATTATTAATAAGGAATCTGTCATCTATTTGAACTCTACAGCTAAACTCTATAGCTCTCCAAAATGTTTATCTCTGTTTTTGTGTCATATCAGATCAAAAATATCTTGTTAGTTCCCTTACCAAGAAATATTTTATGATCTTCACAGCTCTATGGGAGATGCTTTACTGGAGGAGATCTTAAAAGGTTCTTAAAAGGATCTTTAAAAAGATCTGGAGCTGGATGGAACCTCTTTAGTTTACAAATGAGAAATTGAGGGGTTTTGTGATTAACAAATAATAAGCACAGTAGAAGTTTCTTTTCTCATTTTCAGTATTTTTAAAATCACTATTAAATTTTATTTTATATTTATAGAATAAAACAAGTATTTTTATGACATATTAAAATATAAAAGATGATTACTCATGCAACTGCAAATCTACTATGTAATTTGCTTTTCTTTTTAAATATACAAGAAAATTATCATGTAAATTTCTTTTATTTTTTCCCTCCCCCCACCCTAGAGATGACTACTATTAGACACAAATAGATAGATATGTAAAATTACTCTATATTTATTTATATTTATAAGTTCTTTCTCTGGATGCAGATAGCATCTTTCTTCATATGTCCTTTTTAGTTAATTTGGGCTTTTATAATAGTCAAAATAACTTATTTGTTCAAAATCATTCTTAAAATAATACTGTTACTATTACATACAGTGTTCTCTTGGTTCTGCTCATTTCACTCTTCATTGTTTTGTGCAAGTCTTTCCATGTTTTTCTAAGATTACTGAGCTCATTATTTCCTATAACACAGTAGTTTTCCATCACAACATATACCACATCATGTTCAATCATTCCACAATTCATGGGCATCCCTATAATTTCCAGTTTTTTTTGCCACCACAAAGAGAACTACTATAAACATATTAGAACATTTAGTCTATTTGATTAGAAATATCATTTTACACAGTTGGAATTTCAATTCTCTACAACTTTCACTTGTTTCTTTTTTAATTGTAAAAATATGGTCAGCTCTGGAAAATCATTTTTAAAAAGTTCTCTGGACTTCCGAATCATATGAACAACAAGATGGAGGACTAGCATTTTCTCTGACCCTTATGACCTCTAAAACTTCTCCAAAACAGATATTAAGTGCCAAAGATAAAATAGCTCCAGCTGTCTCCATGGTTTAGGAAAATCAGGATCCAAAAGAAAGTTAAAAAAACCCTATGAAATGACACTCACTGACCCTGAGCTCACTCAGCATCCCTCCCCAACCTCCCACACTACATGAAGGCTTCACTATCAAACCCAAGGGAAAACAGGCTTGCAACCTCTTTGTGGTAGCTTACAGACCCCAATTCTAGGCTGCTGAAGTTTGGGTCATTACAAACAGACATCTTGGCCACAGCCCTTCAGAAGCAAAATCTTATAGAGGATTGACAAACCCATAGCACCAGTCTGCAATTCTATAAACTCTAGGAGTCTGACCCGAGAACTAAGGAACAAA
This sequence comes from Macrotis lagotis, assembly GCF_037893015.1. NCBI lineage: Eukaryota > Metazoa > Chordata > Mammalia > Peramelemorphia > Peramelidae > Macrotis > Macrotis lagotis. The sequence goes on from NC_133666.1 coordinate 278,518,587, forward strand.
TGGAGTGAACAGGTCAGGGTATCATTGAGGAGTAGGGAAGTGGGGTGAGGATGCAGGCAGCAGTACTCCACTAAGCCTGAGATAAAGACCACAGAATCCAGTTGGAATGTTATGACTGCCCAAAAATCACCTCGGGCAGAGGTGCAGAAATAGGAGGAGGCTGAGTTGCTATGAGATCTAGTCTCCAAGGAAAAAAAGTGAATAGAAGAATATCAGTAAAAAGGCTAGAATAAAAAACTGTTCCCTTCTCATTTTTTTGTAAAAAGGATACCCTCAAAATGTTGTTGTCATAAAGAATTTTTTAAAAAAGAAAAGGAAGTGTCCCATGAATTGATAGTTGTATCTCAATCATGTGTTTTTGGCAGTATTGTTTATGGGGGTTTTTTTTGATCATTCAGTCTTTTCCTTTCCCGTTTTTTATATTTGTTATTTTCTTTCCAGTTTCACTGATGAAAGCTAAAGATTCTGACTGGCATTTATTTCTTGCTTTCTTGTTTTGTGTTCCAGTCATTTTGTTCATGTCCAACTCTTCTATCACCCCACTTAGAATTTTCTTGGCAAGATATTAGAGTGGTCTAACATTTCCTTCTCCACCTCATTTTACATTTAAAGAAAACTGAGGTAAACATAATTAAGTGACTTAACCAGGGTCACCCAGCTAATATCTGAGGCTAAATTTGAAATCAGGTCTTGCTGACTCCAGGTCTCAAGCTCTATCCAATGGGCCACCTTGCTATCCATTTTATTGTTTACAAAGCATTTTATATTTGACCCATAGAACAACCCTGTGAAGTAGTTGCTTTTATTATTCCAATTTTGTAGATGAGGAATCTCATACTAAGAGATGTTGTATGATTTGCACAGGATCACACAGCTAATAAACAATGGAAGTAGGATTCAAATTCAGATCTTTCCAACTCCAAGACCAACACACAATTGACTGATTGACCACTGATTGACCATTATTAATCTAACTTCAAATGCCAAGCTTTCTGAAGAACTGTTTTTCTTTCTACTGTTCTTAATTGTTTATGATGTGAACTTTTTATAATTTTTGCTCATCCACTATCTCAAAATATCATGAATAACTTTACTTTTAAAACTTATATTTCCTTGATAGCCCTGTCTCTCTGGTCACTAAAGATATTTTTGTGTTCTTTAGGTCTCTTCTTTGTGGTATATGATACAACTAGATGGTGCAGTAAATAGAGTTCCAGGTTCAGAATCAAAAACTCATCTTCTTAGTTCAAGTCCAGCTTCAGAAACTTAGTAGTTATGTGACCCTGGGCAAATCAGTTAATTCTCTTAACCTCATCTAGAAAATGAGGTGGAAAAGGAAATAGCAAATCACTCCAGTTTCTTTGCCAAGAAAATTGCAAAAGGAATCATGAAGAGTCACAAGGTCATGGCTGGACAGCAACAATTAAAAACTTTAGTCCTTGTCAATGTTTTCCTTTATCAATTTGCCATTTCTATCACCCATAACTTGTTTGAATGGATCAGATTGGCATTGATATAATTTTACTTAGAGTCTTCTAATTTTTATACTTTCTTCTAACTTGGTATTGATTTTGACTTTTCCCCTATGAAATCTATATTCTGGTTGCACACAACTAACTCTAATACAGGTTCCCAAATCCATAACCAGTCAATTCCTATCTGTTAAGACATAGGTAACTTCTATTTTTGCTAAGCTTTTCATGTCTAGCAAATTCTAAATCTCTTCTTAAAGAAAAAAATCCATAAAATCCATGAAAATCCCGATTAAACTAAAAATGTTCAGCATCCTTCACTTCTATTTGCTCCTCTCCATATCCAACTTAGAATTGAAACCAGTGAGTTTTAAAGCAGTATGTTGACTTAGCTTATAAATTATCTTCATATAACTTTTTCATAGTTCTTTACTTCTAAAATATGCTTGTGCACAATCTACAAATATCTTGACTATGATCTCTTTTCCTTATGTTTCTTATGAAGACTATAAGGTGAGCTAAATGTCTCATGGAATAATGTTTATTGATTCCTTTAAATGAAAAAAATTCCATTAAATTTCATTACCTCCTCTGTTTGTTTCTCCAAGGACATGGAAGCTGTGAGTCATGCTTCCATCCTGTTGAAACTCTCTGAAAACTTCTGTTTTTATTTTTGCCAAGGATGAGATTTTTTGACATGGATTAGTGTTTCTAGTAATATATCAACTCATTGATCTTTGGGAAAGGAGTTCATGTATAGACTGTTAAATTAATCTTTCCATATTGCCTCAGATCTGTGATAATACCTACAAGCCCCTTATCCTACCACTCTGATTCTGTCACTGAACGGAGACCAAGAATCATTCTGTATTTGTTTTTGTCTTAGAGGCTACCACAACCAAAGAATTTGTCACCAAGTGGTCAAGGCAAGCATCTTGGGAGAACTAGTAGAATCCACTAGTATTGACTTCAAAAAACTAGGGTCACCACTATGCCAAGACAAGGCAAGATAAATACTCTACAAATATTTAGTTTCATAGGAACTAAAGTTGGTTAAGATCCATAAGAATAGAGCTAGAAGGACCTCAAGACTATCATCATCATCATCATCCCATCATCATTGCTAATATATATATATATATATATATATATATATATATATATATATATATATATATATATATATATCGAGAGAGAGAGAGAGAGAGAACACCTTAAGGTTTGCAGACCTCTTTTTTTTAATAAATGAGAAAATTTATTAAGCACTTACTCTGTCAAGGACTGGAGGTACAGTTAGAAAAAAAGGAGAAAGTCCATGCTCTCAGAGAGCTCACAATATAACTGAAGACAACATATAAAGAACAGTTTACCTGCAAGGAAGATGAGGGCCCCAGAAATCCCAAGGACACAGATAGAAGGAGACAGGCAATACTCAGACGTCTATAGGGTATACCAGCAGGCCAGATGGCAGTGTATGAGGACTGTATTTGGGGGGGGGGAGGTGTCTGGAGGCAACAGCTATTAGAAAAAAACACCAAGACCCAAAGGGCTCAAGCAATATTTTTATGTTAATATTTTACGATCATATGTTATGATCTTAAATGTTATAATCCCCGTCTTACAGATGAGGAAACAGGTTCAGAAAAGTAAGTGACATGGGGCAGCTAGATGGTGCAGTGGATAGAGCATCGGCCTTGGAGTCAGGAGTACCTGGGTTCAAATCCTGTCTCAGACACTTAATAATTACCTAGCTGTGTGGCCTTGGGCAAACCCCATTGCCTTGCAAAAAGAAAAAGAAAAAAGAAAAGTGAGTGACTAACTCAAAGCCATGCAGCCAGAGGCATAAGCAGAATGCATATTCAGACCCCTCCTCACTCCAAATCTTGTCCTCTGTCCACTACAAAATCCTCCTTAGAAAATTAATTACAAGATTAATTACAATCACTCACAAAACCCCAGAACAAAGACAGTAGCTGGGCACTGTTATGTCAAGCCTGAGCAGGGAGCTGACAAGCACACCATTGCAGCAAAAATCAGTCCATTTACAAGCAAATTAAGTATCCAATGTGTGCCTAGGTCCTGGGAGTATCATGAAAGGTACTGATTTCAACTACTATTCTAACGGGGGATCCCATATAAAGACAATTTCATACCATAAAGAGAGTTACAAGATAAATTGAAGATAATCACAGAAGGAAAGTATTAGCATTAAGAAGAGTCAGGAAAGGCTTATTTTAGAGGATGGAATTTTGTTATAACTGTTCATCCTTTATTTTCAAAGATGACCAATGACATCATGGGGTGATATCTTGACTTGCATATAAATTGGATTTAAGTGAGACAAAGTTACACAAAGTTATCAGTCTTGCTTTCTCTTCCAGAGACCTAGAAATTCAGTGGCATGACAAAAATCAAGAGGACTAGTAATGGTCCAAGATCCAGTGGATGATTTTGGTTGCTTCATTGATCAAGCTCTAAGTACTCCATGGCACCTGTTTCAAATTGCCTTCATGGACATTGGAATAAATTATTCTTATTCATCCATTCCCCTGGGGGAAGTCTTTACATATTTGGAGTAAATATTCCTTAACTAACAGATTTGTGTCAGTCACCTCAATCTAATTGGAAAGCAAAATTTTATCTTAGAATTGAAGAAGCTAGTAATGTCAAGAGGTAGTGATGAAGAGATAGAGAATTTTAAGCATGGGAGATAGTGAAAATGCATGGAGTCGGGAGTTGGAGAAAGGAACAACAAAAAGGCCCTTGTCACTGGATCAAAGAGTATTGGACTTGGAGGAAGAAAAGTTATAAGAAAATTGGAAAAATAAGGAGACAAGACATGAAGGGCATTCTATGCTATACAGAGGATTTTATATTTGATCTGTAGGGGATATAGAAACACCAAAATTTATTAAATATGGATGACAAGGTAAGTCCTACACTTCAGGAAAATCATTTTGCTATCTGACTGGAAAATGGACTAATGGGGGTGAGGAGAGAATCGGGGCAAGCAAAACAAATAGGTTATTACAATAGTCTAGGTATGAGATAATGAAACCTACCAATGTGGTAGCAGTGTCAGAGAACAAAAGAGGGCATATGTGAACATTTTATGAAAGTAGATTTAACAGTTCTTAAACACAATTATATCTGTATAACTTGTATCAGATCACTGTCATGGGGAGAGGGAGGAAAGGAGGTAGAAAATGTGGAACTCAAAAGTTTACAAAAAGATGAATGTTGAAAACTATATTTGGATGTAAATGAAAAATAAAATAAAATAACCTTCAAAAAGTAGAATTACTAGGAAATGGCAAAAGATAGGGCAGTGAGAGAGAGTGAGGAGTTGAGTATGACCACCTAGGCTGACAACCCAGGTGAGGCGGGGAATCTGCACCCAACTGAATCAATGCTGTTTTCTTCTTGAGTATTCTTTCCGAGCTATCATTCGTAAATCCTCTTTCTTCTAGTTAGAAGGTCTACAACTATCTCATTTCAATTCAATCTGTTTTAGACCTGGCCCAGAATATAAGTCATCATAAATAAGAATGGATCAGAATGATATCATGGTTGACCTTATTGTTAAAGTGGAAAAAGAGCAATTTGGAGAAAGATAAATCTTAGGAACCAAGAGGGCCTAATTAGGAAACTCTGAATCCTATGGCCAGTATGCTACTGCTAGCAATTTTGGTGAATCCATATCCTTCAAACCTTGTCAATGGAACAGGGAGACCCTATTGACCCTATGGAATTAGGAATGTCTATAAACATTCAGCAACTAGAGACAGATGAGAATATATTCTCTCCTCCCCTTCCCTATCCTTAACATGTCCAGTGTTCTCAATGAATCTGCATTTGAGCTTAAGGAAATAATTTTGGTCTTTGTAGCTGTAGTAGGCCTGGGCCCTCCCTTAAAAATGTGAATTGAATACGTCTGCCAGTGACATCAGGGGAAACCAAGCAACCTGCAAATTTCCATGGTATCCTCCAGCTTCATCTTCCCAGCACCAAAAGTGGCCAGAGCACTGCTGGTACAGTGGATAGAGCACTGGTCTAGGAGTTGGAATTTATCCTCTAACATTTACTAGCTATGTGATCTTGGGCAAATCACTTAACCCTGATTGCCTGACATCCAATCCATCTCCAAGTGGTCCTGATTCCTATCTAACCACTGGACTCAGATGGCTCTGGAGGAGAAAGGGAGGCTAGTGATTTAACATAGCACCCCCCACACTCAAATACAGTTCCTGTGCTTGTCATGGCATCACCTCCCTGATATGATGATTTTCTTTGAAAAATGGGCAAGCATTATTATAAATTGAATATGATGGATAATACCATCCATATCCAGAGAAGAAATTATGGATTTTAAATTCAGAACAAAGTATACTATCTTCAATTTTTAAGTCTTCTATGATATTATGTTGGGTTTTTTCCTCTTTAAGGTTTTTTCTGTTTAGATTTGATTCTTCTTTCACAACATAATTAATATGTATCTATGTTTGGCATGGTTATACATGTATAGCCTATATTAGATTGCTTTCTGTCAGGGGGGAGAGGGAGGGAGAAAAATGTAAAACTCAAAACCTTTCAAAACATGATTGTTGAAAATGACCATTGCAAATAGTTGGGAAAATAAATGAAATATTTTTAATGTAAATTGGGGATTGCTTTAGAATTATGCAGAATAGAACACTTCTGTGGCATTTAGATGATTAATAACTATCTATGCAAACTTTGTTGAGAATATTTAGGGTGATGGATTGGGTAAGGAATTTGAAAGGCCAATACTTGAGCTTCCCTAGGACCTCAAAAACTTCTAGAAATGGAGATGTGGAAAAATGCAACCCACTTTATTTGTTAAGGATAGGGGAGGAAGAGGAGAGATATTTTAAAAGGAAAGCTCTTCTGCTCTCTTTTTATAACTATAATCTCTTCTCTCTGTGTCTTTGTACCTCTGTATCTCTGTGATTCTGTGTTTCTCTGTGTCTGTCTTTCTCTCTCTCTCTCTGTCTGTCTGTCTGTCTCTCTCTCTCTCTCTCTCTCTCTCTCTCTCTCCCCCCCCCCCGAAGAGAAGGGCTAGCAAAGTGAGCTCTAGGTGCCAACCCAACCACAACAGAACTGATACCCTAATTCACACATAGCACTTAAAAACTATTTACCTCCTTTATGAGCAGAAGCTACCGCCTCTGGCAACTAGATGACACAGTAGTTAGAGTGGAGGGCCTGGAGTCAAGATGTAGTTATTGATTGTCCTTCATTTTTGAAGAAGACCATGACATCAGGAAGGTGATGCCATAATATGCACATGGATTGGATTTAAGTGAAGTGGTGCTGTGCTAAGTCACCAGTCTCACTTTCTCCTCCTGAGCCATCTGGGTCCAGTGGCCAGATATGAATCAGGCTGACTAGAGATGGCCCTGAATGGGCCAGTTTTACATATTTAGTCATACCTTGGTACTCCTCAGCTTCAGAACTCCTCAAACTCAGAATTCGTTACATTTTGACAAGAAAAAATGTTTCAGCACTCAGCTCTTGCTAGAACTTGTTTGAGTCACAAAACCATCCCACAAGAAAAAATGTTTTCTCTTGTCTCTTGCTTGCTACTTGATCAAGAAAATTCTATGGACAAAGTCATGTGAAGTTGGACATGATTGAATGCCTGAGCAACAACAATGGGCCTTAAACATAAGATATAGAATATATGTGTTTGTAAAACATAAGACACAGAAATATATGTGTTTGTAAAACTTTATTCTAGAGATGTAGAAAATCAGAGAATTAGAACTGAAGCAAAAAAGAGAACTAATAAATTCTGAATGCAAACTGAAATATATTTTTCACCTTACTTTTCTTGCCTTTTTTGCAACATGGCTAATAAGATTTCACATGTATATCAGATATATTGTTTTCTTTCACAATAGGTGGAGGAGGAAGAGGGACAGAGAATTTGAAACTCAAAAAATTTTCCAAAGAATGTGTTTTTTAAAACAAATAAATAATGAATTTTGGCAGGGAGAGAACTGAAAGGGACCCCAGAAGTCATCCAGTCCAACTCCCTCATGAACAAACATAGGTGAAATGACTTTTTCCAAATTATCTAGCTAGTGAATGGAAGACTGTAGATTCCAACTCAGGTGTTCTCAATCTAATTCTAACATTCTTCCCATTTTCCATGCTACCTCTATTCCCTAAGACTATGCCACAAGAGTGGTTCAATACTAAAATTCTCCTATAAGAAAATTTTACCTTCCTCAAATCTATTTTCTTTGTGTTCCAATGAGCATAGTTATCCTTTACTGGCAACTTTCATAATTGGTACACATTATACAAGATCATTTCATTGCCCATCTCACATTTCTGATGAGTTTTCAGCCTTCTGTCCTCTAGAATTGTGGGAAGCATCCTTGGAGATCATAAGATCATTGAGCCATAAAATTTAGAACTGGAAGGGACCTTCAAGGAAAGAGAGGGAAGGGAAGGAAATAGACATTTATTTAATAGCACCTATTATGTAGTAGGCCTTACACTAAGCACTTTTTATAATTACTATCCCATTTGATCCTCACAACAACCCTGGAAAGTAGATGCTATTATTATTCCTATTTTATGGTTGGAGAAACTGAGTCACATTGCTCCAGGTCACATAGCTAATAAGCACCTGAGGCTGAACTCAGGACTTCCTGACTCCAAGTCTCTACTTATAGCTGAGGAAATTGAGACTGAGAAAGAATAAGATATTTATTCTCATTCAGATAATATGTAGTAGAAATGGGATTTGAACCTAGGTCTTCTGATTTTAAGTCTAGTGATCTTTCCACTATACTGTCCTACCTCCCCAGTCATCTTTTATTTTGAAAATAAGAAGATTAAGTTTCAGAAAAGTAAGGCGATTTAGCCAAAGTCACATAAATAGTAAATTGCAGATTTGGGATTCTATTTTATCACCATGCCATATATGTATGCTGTCTATATGATTTCCACCTCCCATTCATAAGTCAATTTATAAATCTATAAACATTTATTACATGCTCACAATATGAGAGGCACGAGGTTAGAAAGTTCAGGTTTTAAATAAATGCAAAAGTATAGTTCCCAACCCTATAATAGTTTATATCCTCAAAGAAGAGAAAAAAACACAAATAATTATTATACATACAAGAGATTTACAGGGTAAATTAGAGCTAATCTCAGAGGGAAGGCACAATCAGTATTGGAGGGACTTGGAAAGGTCTCTTTTAGAAACATTCAACTTTCATAATATACTAGTCCCTTTTCCTTACTTTTTCACATATTCTATTAGCTAAATCCTGTGAGAATTCATGGGCAACTACAGTGACACAGTCCATGGAGTGACAGGCCTGGAGTCAGGAGTTCAGGAGTTCAATTCTGGACTTAGACATTTGCTACCTGTATAACCTTGGGCAAGTCATTTTACCTTGTTTATCTCAAATTCCTTCATTTGTAAAATAAACTGGAGAAGAAAATGGCAAACCACTCCAATATCATTGCCAATAAAAACGCAAATAGAGTAAATAAAGAGTTGGACAGAAATTAAACACCTGAATAACATTGAGAATCCATACCAAAAATGCTCAAATTAATGCCACTGGTTAAATGAAGAATTTGTTTGATGAGTCCCTGCCTGGAAGAGATAGAAAATATTTGTATTAGTCATACCATCATCATTTTTAACTCCTATATCTCTCTTGGAGCTAATAGTCAATCTACTCAATTTAATCAGACAAAATGCATTTATTAAGTGTTTCTTACATATTAGGCAATGAGTATATAGAAATTAAAGTGAGAACTTCCCTACTCTCAAGGAGTTTATATTATATTATGGGAAATATGTTCACAGATAAGTAATGTAATTAAAAATACATACAAAATAAATATATAGTATTTAAAGTGGGAAAACAACTAGAAGAAATCAAGAAAGGCATTTTGAAGGATGCCTGAAAATATGTCTTTATCTATAAGAAGCTTAGTGGATAGTGCAGTGGACTTGTAGTTAGAAAGACATGAGTTTGAATCCTGCCTCACACATTTACAACCTGTGTGACCTGGGGAAGTCACTTAAGCTCATTCAATGTCCTCATCTATAAAATGGGAATAAAAATCTTACCTACTTAAGAGAATTATTAATAAGATCAAATAAGATAACACATCTAAAGTACTTTACAAATGTTATGGGGGTATCTAAATGTGAGTTATTACTATCTTACCTTTAAAAGTAATCCTAGAATTCAGGGAAGCATGGAAGGATTTGCATGAACTGATGCTGGGCAAGATGAGCAGAGCCAGAAAACATTGTATACCCTGACAGCAACACGGGGATGATGATCAACTTTGATGGACTTCCTCATTCCATTAGTGCAATAAGCAGGGACAATTTTGGGGTATCTGCAATGGAGAATACCATCTGTATCCAGAGAAAGAATTGTGGAGTTTGAACAAAGACCTCAACTTTGAAGGGAAAAAAAGTTATCTTATTATGTAATTTTGCTATCTCTTATACTTTATTTTTCTTCCTTAAGGATATGCTTTCTCTCTCCACATTTAACTTAGATCAATGTATACCATGGAAACAATGTAAAGACTAACAGACTAACCTTCTGGGGGGAGGGAAGCAAAAATAGGGAGGAAATTGTAAAACTCAAAATAAAATCTTTCTTAAAAATTAATAAGATAAATTTAAAGAAAAAGAAGTAATCCCCAGGTCTGCTATTAGTAGCTATTTCGTCTTAAAGAAATCCAGTTTCCTTAAAACTACCATTGTAGATTAATTCTTTTAAAGATAACTCTCTCTGGGTGAGAAAGTAACAATATGAGAAATATATAAGGAAGGAATTATATTCTATACTCTTTCCTCCACCCTCATTCAAAATAGATTGCAACTATTTTTACCTCCCATGTTATGATTCCTTTTTTAAATGAATTTTGCCTCCATCTACCACTTCTGTTAAAGTAATCCCATAACATCTGTTTCCTGAAGAATTGTAGGAGGATGGCACTTGTTTTTGAATGATTCTGTTGTACCAATACCCTTACATTTAGCAGCAGAAACACCCCTCCCCCTTCCTTTCCAAATCTCCCAGTATAGTTGCTAATCAAGTCTCATGGAAGAGTGTGGAAAAGCATTGGCTTTGGAGTCAAAAGACTCAGGTTCAAATCCCATCTCTGTCATATCTCTACTATGTGAAAAGTATTATGTAAATCAGTGAAATAAAATAAATTGATCCATCCCTAATCTCAAGGAATTTATTCTACTCCTCAGTTTCTTCATCTGTAAAATGAAGAGTTTAACCTAGACAATCTCTAATGCATCTTCTAAAATTATGGTTCTAGGATCAATGTATTATCCATCCTTCATTTTCAAAGAGGTCCAGTGACATCATGGGGTGGTGTTTGACCTGCCCATGAACTGGATGTAAGTGAAATAGAGCTGCACAAAATCATCAGTCTTACTCTTCCAGAATCATCAAAGTCCATTGGCAAGACAAAAGTCAAGCAATTGACAATGACCTGGGATGCAGTGGATGGCCTTGGCATCTTTGATGGCCAAGCAAGCTCTCTAAACACTGCATAGCATCTGCTTCAGCTACCTTCATGACCATTGTAAGTCATTGCTCTCATCCATCCATTCTGCCAGGAGATGTCTTCACATGCTTGTGGTACACATCCCCCCTAACTCACCAACAAATTTAAGCCCTATTGATTACCCTTAACCTGATTTATACTAAGGACTGGTATATGACTACTGCATGCTATAGCTTCTTGGAGTCACAGATGAGAACTGAGTGACAAATGGCCACTAAATGTAGATAAGTAGCCTTGAAAAGGCCATCTCAGAAGTGCTAGTCCTCTCTGAATACCCCCATATATCCACAAGCAAAAGAAATAAAGAAGAAACTGAATGACTCTTTTGCTGTCTATAGGATAAGATAAGGGATAGATACTGAACTCAGAATTTCACTGGTATAGAAAATTCCATAGTGAAGAGAATCCCTCCACTCATATAGGTCAGCACTATCTCTAAAACCTATAGTGTTAAAGATGGACCTAGAACACTGAGAAGGCAAGTGACTTACCTGCACTCACATAGACTATATGAGCCAAAGGTAGAATTTAAATACAAGTCTCAATGACTTGTAGACCAGCTATCACTCTCTCTCTCTCTCTCTCTCTCTCTCTCTCTCTCTCTCTCTCTCTCTCTCTCTCTCTCTCTCTCTCATTACCTCTCTTCATCCATACTTCAGTATCTCAATAAATAAAACTGTAAAACTGATAGTTACTTGGGTTATTTGTTTTGAGAATAGTTCTTTCAAATCTTAATGTACTAAAGAGATGTTAAATTGCTGTTGTTATTATTGGTGGTGGCAGTAAATTAGTGATTTTATTAAACTAGTTTAGATAATTGGGTCACTTTTATTTCAATAGCTCACTTTTCAAAAAATAGCTGCAAAACATATTTGGGATACCAAATAGATCTCAAATGTAATAGAAGGAATTTTGGAAACTATCCTTGATATTTTGAAGGGAAAAAACAGGATCTAAAACTGATTTATTTCTCAGGGTATAGACTTTTTACCATCCTTATTTAACTGGGAGTTTATAGACCTGCTGTATGGTAGAATATTTGTCTGCATTTAATTAAAAAAAAAAAGAAATTACCTGGATTTGACCATTTTCTTTAAAGGACATCATGAAACCAAGTTTCAAAAGTAGATGGGGGCAGCTAGGTGGTGCAGTGGATAGAGTATCAGCCCTGGAGTCAGGAGGACCTGAGTTCAAATCTGGTCTCAGACATATAATAAATGCCTAGCTGTGTGACCTTGAGCAAACCACTTAACCCCACTGCCTTGTAAAAACTAAAATAACAAAAAGCAAAAAAAAAAAAAAGAAAGTGGATAAAATCTCATCTCATCTTTGAGTTGCCTTTCAAACATTGAATCTTTTGCTACACGCTCTATTATCTATTCGTATTTCCAACCTGTGATATTTGACTCCTGTTTGTGTAATTTCCATCTCTTGTTCACAAGTCTTTTCCCATTACAATCCCTCCATTCAGAATAAGGTATGTCTTTTAATTGTCAGGAAGAACTTTGTGTGAACAAGGCAGCATGATAGTATTCTGCTAGAAATTTGCAAATTCATGACACTTTGGAGAATATCACAACTGAATGAGCATAAGTGAAACTTCATGTGAAAACTTCTAAAGTTTTTTCATCAAAAGAATGGAAATATTTCATTGATCAACAGTAATAAATACATAGAACTGATGAAACTACCAGAAGCTGGAACTATTTTACATAGCTTAGTATAAATGACTAAGGAAAACCAATAGGATCATACAAAGGTATGTGCTTGTTTTGACATATTTGCTTTATAAACAGTTCTTTCTCACAGATATAAAAACTGAACAAAATGCAACATTCAAGGAAATCCAATAGGGAGAACTTACCTTGAATTAATGTGAGTCATATGTATTTAAACAAAGTAATGACACACAACTTTATGAAAAGCAAAGATATATAAGTCAGTCTAAAAATAAATTGAATAAGGTTACCATTAAAAGGAGATTTGCTTTCCAATTTCATTGGTATGATAATGAAGAATATTTGGAATTGGAGGGGAAAATGTAGGCTAGTAAAAATATAAGAGAATTGAGATTTTATCATTTCAATGTATTGACTTTTAAGTAACTTTTTAATAAAACTCAATATAATCATTTCAATATTAATGCAGAAATATTATGAGAAGAATGTAGTATAGAGGAGAAAGGGAAAGAGGAAAGAAAGATAGGAAGATAAAGATAAAAAACAGAGAGAAAAGGATATTAGGCCTCCTTTACAGTGTGGTAATTCAATGAATGCTCTAATTAAATATGAATTACCATAAAATAATAGTTCATATTTGCATAATACTTTCTGATTTACAAGAACTTTCCTCCCAAGAATCCTATGTAATAGCACAAGTTTTATTGTACCCATTTTACAAATAGGATCTGAGGTTTAGAAAGCTTAAATGACTAACCCATACTCAGGGAGTTCAAGCCAAAACTTAAGTTTGGTTCTTCTATTACAATGAGTTACCTTTTATGCCTAGGATACTTTACCACATTATATTTTAGGCTTATGTTACTTAAGGAAGACTCAAAGAAAAGTTTTCATTTTCAGGAACTTTTGAAAGCAATTAATCTATGCTTCCATTAAAGTGATCAGTAGTAGGGTTTTTTCCACTAACCCAGTGAGGGAAGAGAGGGAGTCCTGAAGGGTTCCTGCTTCCAGCCAGGGACAGTGTCTTGGGACAGTGTCAGGTGAAGACTGGGGTGGCACATTTGTCTAATCATTACACAGGTATCCTAAGATTAGCTCAAAGAGAGCAGAAACCTGCCATGGAGCAGAAGGGCATAAGCTCATTTGACCTTGATTTTCAGTATGAATACAGATCAACTAGTGATCAGGCAACATCATTCTCATGACCAACATGGCAGCTTCTGGGGAAAGCAAAATCTTTGGGTTCTGGGGGGGATAAGTTTTCAGAGCTGAGAAGAACAATTCAATCTCCTTACAGACAATTAGACCATCAAGAGGCAGGTTAGCTATATTATATTATCAAAAATTGTAATTATATAGTGCTGATGATTAGACCATCAAGAATCAGGTCAACTACACCATGCTGTTGCCAATCTGTCACCAAAAAAAATTACATACAGGCACTTTGCTCAATTGCTGGAGCATCATAGAGCTTTGCTGTTATAGGAGGGTAACCCAAACCAAAAGGCCAAGGACTCCCACAGCATCCAAACCATCACTAGAAGTTCTATTTCCTATCAAATAGGACCATGGAGTGAAAACATTTTTGAAAATGACACTGAGATACCTCTGTACAACATAACCTTCACTATAATAAACATATTGTGCAAAGCATACCATCATTCATTTGATGCCTTGATCTTCTTCAATTATGAAAGACAATAATGACTATCAGTAGCATAGTTTTCCATTCAAATATCCTTTTAAAGTTTACTCTGCATAGTAATACAAAATGGAAAATTATGATAAAGAAGGAAGGAGGGAAGTAAAGACATATATAAATATTTACTTTTTAAAAAAAAACTATTCCAAATTTCTTAGAAAAGTACCATCATATAGTCAATGATTACAAAGTCTTATTCAGAATTAGAAACACCTAGGTAGATACATATTTACTGATACATATTTAGAAGTATGGCCCTGGATAAATTATCTGGCCTTCTAATACAAAGGAACTTTCTAGGAATTGAAATCCCAGAGTAGAAGCCTATCTGCATTTGCTGGGAGAGCTCCCTAGGAAGTTCAATCCATGAATGAAATCACATATCACACCACCCACCTCCCCCAAAAAGGTCAAAATAATAACTTGTATTTGATTTTTAATGTGAATATAAAGTATATTGAACACAGAAAATATCCAGTGTTTGAATTTCAGATATACAGATCTTACTGGATACTGCAATATGTCTCTACACAACCTTAAGCAAATTTGGTAGAGATTTTTGAAGAGAGAGATTCAGTGATTCCAGGATTCAAAAAATGTCGTGAATACAAAATAACGGTCAAGAGTAGAATTTATTATGTAAAAAAACAAGGAAGAAATCTTACTCTCAGACAAGGTTGAACCTAAAATGAATTTAATCAAAAGGGGAAAATAAGGGAAAACACTCTATGTCAGCCATATTAATCAATATTATTTTACTAGATAGTTTAAGGTTGAAACATTATAGTGGTTAAGTAAATGATGAGCTGCTGGATTTAGAAAAATATGGAAAGACTTGAATCTATGAGGAAAGATATTATACCTTAAGAGAAACAGAGGACAAATGGAAATAAACATAGTCATATATATATATATATATATATATATACATATATATATATGTATATATATATATATATGCATTTGTATGTGTAGGCATATGTGCATTTGTGTTGTGTATATATGCATGCATATGTTTCCATGTGTGATTGTAATCTGGAGTGGGAGGGTAGAGAAGTACACAACAGAAAAAAGAAAACATTCAAGGAACAAAGAAAAACAGGGCGATTTTGAACACAATGTGTAGCATTATATGGTTTTTCTTGAAATGGAAATTTTTTTGTTTTATCTTGAATCCTCTCATATTCTGTGTATATGGCATTTTTTTTTCCTTTTTTTATTTTGCATTTAAGTTTAAAATTTTTTTAAACTTCTAGATTTAGAGACAGGAAACCTGGATTCAAGTCCCAGTTCTACAATTCATTAACTTTGTGACCTTTAAACAAGTTAATCAAGTTCTCTAGGCCTCAGTTTTCTCACCTGTAAAATGAAGGGATTGGAGTTGAAGATCTCTCAGGATCCTTACTACTGTAACTTCTATCACCCTAAGACTTCAGATCTGTCAAAACTCTTTTCATTTCTGAGTCAGCACCAGGTCATAGCTTGCCTAATTCATAGTCTCCTTGTTGATAAAACTTGGATATAATTTTGAGTCTTCCTTAAGGAGACATTTTGAAATTCCTAGCAAAAAACCTTTAGACGCTTAGATGTAGCCTAATCTCTCAAATTGTACTTAGTAATTGGTAACAGTTGTTATGATGAAGTGAAAACTACCAACCCTGGAAGCTTTACAAATATCAATTGAGTTCTAAAAGGATCTCTTTAAAAAAACTGGAATTCTGTCATTTTTAGACCATGAATTATTGAATTTTCTAATTCAAAATTGCCAATTAAAATATCATTAAACACTATACCTGATAAATGAGGTAAAGTTATTTCTATTCAAATCTAAGGATAGATTTATGTTGCATACATTTTTAGCTTATATTTTTAGTCTCCAGCATCCAATAAAATATTTACCATTACTATAGATTCAAAGGCAGAGTTTGAATCCAAGTTTTTATATTCTCTCTATCATTCCTTTCCAATATTACTTTCTATCTTAAATTTGAACAGTTGCATAAAAACAGTGTATGCTCTTAGAGTTTAAATAAATTATATAATACTCCCTTGGCCTCTGGGTATATTTCCAATGGTCAGAGCAATCAAAAAATTAGATTAAAAGTAATTTGGAATTCTTTGGTAATCTTGCCACCCACATTTGTCAGGCAAGACTTGACTGAACAGATGGGTTTCATTATTAATTAACACTTATTGACCACCAATGAGTCTTGCTTCATTCCCTAAAGACCCACAATTCCAGCTGTCAGACTGAAGACGATGTAAGCCCCTGGGACAGGAGACCTACACAGAAATTAAGGCACAAAGTTGAGTTCAGGGAATATCAGTTGAGCAACCTCAGCTCATTTCCAATGTAACACTGGAGGAGAAGAAGGACCCTTTAAACTTTCCCTAAAGTAAGCAGTGTTAATACAAGTAAGGATTTACAGATTAATGTCAATAACTGATCTTGAAGGGAAGACAATGCTCCTAGTATACTGCAGGCTGATCCAATCTCCTGACATTCTCCTTCTGACATATATATACTAGAGATAGCCTTCAGGTGACTTCCAAAGGTCACTTGTAAAAGTCAGTAAAGCAGTATTTCCTAATTGGAAATGTAGTGGGCCTCAGAAGTAAAATCACTTTACAGTTAGCTATACCTCACACATTATTTATATAGATACATATATGTATATATACATATATATGTTTGAAAGTATATATGTGTGTTTGAAGGTATACATATATGTGTGTATGTATGTATGTATGTATATATATATATATATATATATATGAAATGTTTGAAAGTTTACAAATTACTCACAACAATCTTGAAGGTAGATGATAAAGAGTTTTCTTGCTCTGACACTTGTCAAGACAATCAACTCTGTAGTCTGAGTCCAAGGACCACTTTAGGAATTATAGCCCAGAGGATCTAAGTGTCCCTGCTTGTATCTGCTGCCTACAGGCAGCTTCAGAAGGGAAGAAAATCCAATGTCTTTATTCAGTCTATTGTCAGGAGTCATTGCCTTTTGTTCCAAAGAATGAATGGCCCTGCCTCATTCTTTGTCCTAACAGCTGCACTCATCATTGGATTAAGCATATTGCATACACTCATACAGAACTCAATATTGTCCAATATGAGAGCAAGTTATTGAGCATGTCCATAACTTTCCTGAACTGAAGACCTAATTGACAGGAAGAAAGGTTCTCTAGGAACAAAGCAAAACAAAACAAACAAAAAGGGCTAAGTGTGACAGATTAAATTTATGGCCTAGAGAATCAAATGACTGTGGTTTCAAATACTTCATTTGCCCATAGTAGTTAGCATGAACTTTCCAGATTTTCAGTGTTCAGTACAATGATGCTGAAGTCTGAAAATGGCAAGATGCTTATTGATCTTAAATTCCCAGTAAGTATTCAGCCACTGTGACACTCGGTCTGCACAAATATTCAAATATGTCCTAAGACACTTACTATCTGTGTGACTCTGGGCAAGTCAGTTAACCTTGTTTGCCTCAGTTTATTCATCTATAAAATGAACTAGAGAAGGAAATGGCAAACCATTCCAGTATCTTTGCCAAGTATATACAACTGACTGTGTTGATAGTTGAAAGAGCAAGAACTGCCTACTCAATGAAGTTTACTCTGTGTAAATCTTAAAGGATTATATAAATGGGGGTTATTATAATTACTGGCAAATGATTTCTGTTCTGTAGAAAAATATTTTACAACTGCCAGATCATCAGTTTTTCACATTCTTCTGTCAAAGGCCATCCTAGACCCTAGAACAGCCTTTATTCTATCTTCTAAAGCATCGTTCTAAACATTTATAAAGCTCATACTGTACTTCTTCATGGAATACTGACACTTGAAGTCATGGTTCTCTTTGAGAACAAAGGACAAATAACAACCAACAACAGCAACATCGAATTTATCAGATCAGATGCATTTCTCTTGGTTATGGAATCCTTAATATTCCCCGATCTGCACTGCAAATCCAGTTAGGGCAGGAATCATGTCTTCATTATGTCTAATAATAAGATTAATTGCATTTTTTTCTGAATAAGAAGTCATACCTCATTGTCTGAAAGAAGCTATTACTTTTTCAAAGCTTTTTTAAAAGTACTTTATTTTCTTGAAAACAAGACAATCCAAGAGATCAATACCTATAACATCAGCCAAAATCAGTGGATCAAATTTGTTGCTACTTTAAGATCGCAGACATGAGATACATATTTTAAAACTTTAATATAGCAATAAATGAGTTAGATAAATCCCTGTCTGTTGCCCCAGTCAACTGGCCTGACTTGTTACCTGGCCTCTGCTGGGAGGCACAGAGACATATAAAAGATTAGAACAGAGAAAGTTAATCTCAAACAAAGCCACAGAGAAAGATTTGTCATTAAATCAACAACTTCTGACCTGAACTTGATATTCCAAGCAGTCTCTTTCAGAGAGTCCCAAAGAGAATAGAGGAAGGAAACAGGACTCCTATTTTTCAGACGCTCAAATGAGATCACCTTATACACCTATATTTTACCTCAGGGGCCCCTTTCTTTTCCCAATAGGAAACATCATCAAGCTGTCTTTTCCAAAAACTGTGCACATAGAACTGAAGCCTAGCATGGTCATTTAGGTCAAACAATAATAAAATAACAGTAATCATATCATTCCTTACTTTTGTTTGGGGTTTTATATATTCCCAGGTACATTCTCCCACATGGTTCTCCCAGACAAATTAGTATTGCACTTTTGAATTAGCAATTGTGTTGGCTACTTAGAGTTAAAGTACTTTTTAAATTCTAATTCTAAGATTAAATAAGATACCAAAATATAAGATCTTTCAGAAGATACCAAAGAATATAACTTACCAAGTATGAAATGTTAGCCTGGAAAAAACAATTAATTCAAGTCAAAACCTGACGCATATCCAAATTCCATGTGTGTTTTTTGGTCCTAAACATGCGATTTCATAAGTTTTAAAGAAAACTCCTTGTGTGGAAACTCCCTCCACCATACAGATCAGCAACTCATTCCATAAACATATTTTTAGAGAGTTGCCATAGGCACTGAGAGATAAAGTTACTTAAGATCACTTAATTATATTAATTTAGATTAAGGCCACAGATACTGGAAAGGTCAAAAACAGCACTTGAACCCAGGTCTTCTAGACATTAATATTGGTCTTTTCTCCACTGTAGCATTTAATTCATTTTTTATTGGGGGGGGGGGGGTTGTTGTTCTGGTCTTATTTTGTAACCTCAGCACTCAGCAAACTGCCTGGCATATTGTAGTCATTTAAAAAATGCTTATTGACTCAATTTAATTTACCTCTCTAAAAGAAACACACCTTCACAAAGATAAAAGAGCTCCTTTTCTCAGATTAATCAGTAATAAACACATTTAATTCCAAGGTTAGATTAGTTAAGAACTAAGAAATAGAATACTACTGAAGCAAGTCATTATCTGAATGATCTCTATGAATAGTCTTCAGTTTTTCTGATGAGTCAGCAGAATTAAATTAAGTTGTGTTTGTTATAAGATATGAAAGTATCTCTCTTCATACATGAAATGAATGAGAAACTTCATTGGGACAGGTGTCATTTCCTTTAGCTCCCCATGCATTCTGCAAGACCATGTGGAGGACCCATCTCAGCAGTCAGTAGCACCTCCAGAAGATACCAAACAGGGAAGCATATTTGCTAGCCATGGCAGCTACTCCCCAGCAGATTCCAGAGGCAGTTATTGGCTGTGGCTTCAGTTATCTGAGGATGTGTCATATGTTTAGGCTGTTACATGATCTATCCTGGCTGCCTTATGCTCCTAAAAGCTTTTTCCATTCAATAAATTTTTACACATTTTCAACAATTGTGAATGAGGTGCCATGTGACTCCCTAATGAAATCTGCAGCAAAGTCCTTTTGTGGCTATTTAAATAAGGGAGGGTAGCTTTCTTACTGACTGACTATAAGCATTTTACGTGGAAAGAAACTAGCTAAACCTACCTAACAATTGCGGTTGTGCAGGCCTTTTCTTGTACTCGGCCTCAAAATATGTATGTGTTTTTATAGGGCAAAATACCCAAGAGCAAGACCTCCCTATCTTTTTTTGAACTTACTTGGTAATACCAGGTCTCAAGTCAATGCAATACAAAGCATAAGCATGTATAAAATATCTTCTATGGATATACAAAGGCAATAATAAGGCAATCCCTGACCTCAAGGAGCTTACAATCACATATGATTTCCAACCATGAAACCCAATTTCTGTTAAGGTTCATCAGATTTTCTTTTTTTTTTTAATTCTCACATGAAACTAAAACTTTCCAGGCAATTTAATCTTGAATAAGGTAGGTGTTAAGGCCAAAGATATTTTTGAAAAACATGAAACATGTATATTAATGAATGCCTACTTGGTTTCCATTTACCTTTTTGAAATCATAGAGACTTGCCCAGAATTTCTTGATCACTATGGACTTAAATTAGTTCTAATTTAGTATTTACAAGTTTAGAACTTTAGTTAGAGACCTGTGAAAAAATCAGAAAGTGGGAAAATCAACATTTTCAAAACAAATTATTTCAATTCAAAGAAACTTTTGTTTTTTTCCTTCATAAAATGAAAGAAAATTCCACAAATAATTGAGTCAAGGTGATTTTTCTCTACTACTACCATATTTGTAGTGTGGTTGTGGGAGTATGAGCATAAAGAGAGGGATAGCAGATTAATGGGTAGTGGTAGCATATTGACTTGAGGATGAAACCATCCATTAAACATTTAAATACACAGAAAAATACAAAAAGAACAAAAGGGATACCAAAAAATAAAGTAGCTGTGTTATGGAATACCTTGTATATTATTGAACTTGGACACATCACTTAATCTCTCATTGTTCAAGGCAGCTCTCTAAGACTATAACAGAGCAGGGGATAATTGGCATTAGTAGATGGATTTGACCTATACCAAATAAACCACTGTCTGAAGGGTTTTGGTTTTTGTTTTTGTTCTTCAAATCAAAGTATAACAAAACAAATTATCTTCTACTTATACTATCCCATACAAGAAAAAATGCTACATCATTTTAATCTATAACATATTCCCAAGGAGAAGGATTAGAAAAGGCATCCAAGGATTCATTTGATCTCAAAAAGAGAATGAAAAACAATTAAGGGGACAGTCTAACTGCTACATTAGAATCCCTGAGGATGTTAAAAGCTCCAGGGGGAAAACCAATAGGTACATCTTCTATGGAGGAATTATGCAACTAGACAAGAGTCCAAAGTGGTGCACCTAATTGAGTACCTTTATTATTTCCTTGTGTTTATACATATAAAGAAAGGAACCTGATAATAAAGATAGAGTCAACCTACTCAAAAAATAAGAAGAAATTCTAAAGGAGGTAACTAAAACTTAAAAGTAGACTAGTTCCTCTGTATGTTAATGTATGTGCATGTTCCACACTTTGGAGACTGCTCCTCTGTCGCCTTAATCCACCCATATTGTTCTATCTTTATCAACTTTAAAAACTAAATCTTTTTTTAAAAAATTTCAAATGTTCTTTTTTTAATCATGAAAGTAACCAAAAAATTCAAACATTTAAAAATTTCAAAAATTCAAACACAGTGAGAAAGATAATTATATAGAAATAATGTTAGTTTTGCAGTATACAAAAATAACTCTGTGTGTGTGTATGTGTGCTTTAACAAAGCGAGTAGAGCTAGTGACTATATCTGCAAATTTACTGGCCTGTTGATGAGGAACCTCTTCTACTAGTGTGCCTGCCCTGAAATTAAAATTTTTAAAGAACATTAGGTAACTTGCTATTTGTATAAGTAATGGGACTTGAACCTCTGCCTTCCGTACAACATTGCTCTACTTCATCCTCACTTTTTTTTTCTTCAACTGTGCAGATAAAAAATAGTTACAGAGATGTTGACCTATATTGGCAGAGGGATTTACTCTTCCTGGAATTTTCCAGGACCTTTGAAATCTCAGGTCTAGCCACTTGCTCTATCCCACATGAACATGGATGTTTTGCTTTACTTTATTTTTTACAGTTCAGAAAATGAAGATTCATTTTGACACCAGGCTGATTACCCATCTTTCATCTTTTTAGAGATGTATATTCATAAGGAAATTCTAACAAAAGCATATCAAAAGCCTAAATTGCTTTTAGAATAAATTGCTTCTATCTGGAAAGTGCGTCATTAAAAATCTCTTCCAGAAGCTTGTGTTGGACCTCTTGATGTATGAACTGATTAAAGTACTGGGAATCAGAGTTAATCATGAGGACCACCCACTTTAGACTTTAAGGACCACCCACTTTTAGAATTTAAGACTGAGGTGAGCAAGAAGGTCAGGTGAGGCAGGTCATATCTAGCTACAAACCAAAACTACCACATGGAAGCAAAAAAGACAACTGGCATGAATAGCACTTCAGATATAGATCTCTGTGAGGATAACATGATAATTCTGGGAGATTTAAAATTTATTGACTAAGAAACAAAAAAACAACCTTCAGCAGAGTCTTTAGCTAACTCTGAAACTGCTTGTGCTTCTCAACCCGGACTGCAAGACAAAAATAATAATATCTGTTGGATTTAGTGACTTATCTGATGAAAAACACATGGTACATGAAAAGTTTCAAAGGAAGATAAGGGTACATGAAAGTACTGAGAGCTGGCACATCCTTCTGTCTCAGCCCAGAGACTCTGAAGTGACTCAGACAGATTTCCACAAATCTTTTCATTTTCATTTCATGGACATCTGTACATCTAGATTTATTTTGAGTTTGCAGGTCCCAAAATTCTAACAGAAAAATAACAGAAAGACCAAAGTATCTTTTACTCATACTTTTATCAAACTGAGGTCCAGCAGCATATGAAAACATACTTCAAATTTCCCTAGAAAGTAAAAATTATGAGGAACTAATTATTATCATAATAATTGTACAGTTTAGGAAAGAACAAGATTAGAAATTTTAAAAGCCTGTATTCTTGAAAATCAGTACAGGTGAAATTAAAATGGAAACATTAAAAGGTGGAGAAGAGGGTGGAGAGGAAATCTTTGCAACAAATATCTCTGAAAAATGTCTCATTTTCAGGATATATATGTATAAGGAACTGATGCAAATATATAAGAATAGGAGCCATTTCCCAAAAGATAAATGCGCAAAGGATAGGAAGGGACATTTCCAGATTATCAATAGTAATATTATCAGGAAAATGCTCCACATCACCAATAATTAGAGAAATACAAATTAAGGCAGCTTTGAGGTTCTATCTATCTCATACCCATTGATAAATATAACAAAGAGGAAAAATAAACTGCTAAAGGGGGTGGAAAACAAATGTATTAATACATTGTTGGTGGAGCTGTGAAATGGTCCAGTTATCCTTAAAAAAATTTATAAATGTGCCCCAAACTTAATAAATTGTGTATGTTAAACTGTGTGTACACTTTCATCCAGAGATATCATTACTAGGTCTGTACTCCAAAGAGTAAAGAAGAGGGAAAAGAGCATTACATTTTGTATGTGTATGTGTGTGAATATACATGCACTTATATGCATGTATATACATATAATACAAATCCACATGTAAGTATATATGGACACAAATACAACCATATATTATGATCATATGTATATATATAAACACATGTGTGTAATAAGCTGATATTGTAAAATATGCTGTATATGCATATAAATGTGTGCTTATATGCATATAACATACTGTGTATGGGTATATACATACCCAGACAGATATGGAAATATACACATATATCAGCTGTTTTTGTAGTAGTAAGGAACTACAAGATAAGGGAATGACCATTAATTAGTTGAACAAATTATGGAATAAAGCTGTAATTGAATATTATTCTGCCATAATAAATGACAAAAAGACAATTATTTTCTGAGAAACTTGATAGCTTTGATGAAGTAATGAAGATTGATGTTAACTAAACAAGAAAAAAAATATATAACACCACTATTGTACAAACTTTGAAATACCCAAGAACTCTAATCAATGCAATGATCAACTATGATTCCAGAGAACTAATGAGGAAGTATGCATCTCACCTCCTGAGAGAAAGGTGATATACTCTATAGGATGAATATATATATATATATATATATATATATGTATATATATATATTCATGTATACAGAGAGAGAGAAAGAGAAAGAGGACATGACCAATTTGAGAAAAGTTTCACTTTTCTTTCTTTTCAATGAAGTAGAAGATGAAGGGAGGATAAATTAAATGTTTGTTCACCATCTCCTTCATTTATACATAGAGATAAATTTGGACATATATAAAGGGATTTCAACAAATATGATTCCAAAATTTATTCTCAATATATAGAAAATGGAAAATGTCTAGGTGTTAGAAGAGCAATCAGGAATCAAGGGCTGCAGTTCTATAGAACTGTGTAGCAAATATAGAAATGGACTTGACCTTGAGGTTTGCCCTTTGGAGACTTGGCTAAAGATATTAAACTCACTCAATCAACAAACACCAACATTGTGCCAGGTACTAGGGTTAAAAAAAAACAAGAAAAGAAACTGCCCCTGCTCTCAAGGAACCTGGAAATTACAACAACAATACATGTCAATTTCAAATTTGCAAAAAGTTTTATTTTTTTTTCCAAGATACTAAGAGCTGGATACCATTTACTATCATAACAAAGGGTTCAAAATCTATTTGCATAAAATCTCATTAATGGAAAGTATCAACTCTCCATTCCTTCATTGGGTTGGGGAGAGCCAGAGAGAGAGAGAGAGAGAGAGAGAGAGAGAGAGAGAGAGAGAGAGAGAGAGAGAGAGAGAGAGAGAGAGAGAGAGAGAGAGCCCTGGTCTTCTGCCTTCCAGTCTTGAAAAAAATAAATTCCAAGTTTTCTTCAGGGAGAGAACCCTGAAAGAGGCTAACATATAGAGGGGCCAGTACTTCAATAAAGTCTCTATACTAACCCACCAACAGAGAGAAATTTCAGGGAAATTCCCTTTGGGTGAAAATTTAGCACTCCCTCAGTTGGGCTAAAAACTCATCTACTCCTCCATTGTCTGATACATTCTCATTACATGACTTTTCTGATTTCTCTTTGCTCTCAGCTTAGGTTAGTATCTTTTAGATACTAATAGTATCTATGGGATAGAAAGCTATAATTTTGGCCTGGTACCCTCTTCCTGAGGAGAGCATAGTGACCAGACTCCAACTTTTTCTCTTGATACCACTCAGAGAAGTGTTAGTAGAGAAGACTCTGGAGACATCTATTCATGCCTCTCTATAAGCCAAATATAGATACTGGATACACATATCTTGGGGTACAGGATAGATTTCTTTCGTAAGAACCATGCCTAAAATCCAAAACACTCTAGCTCTCCTTAATTGGCCACCAATAGGTCCCAGATTAAGTCTCTCTCTTGGTCACTATTTGGGTCTAAAGTGTAAATAGCATTTGTTTCTAAACCTTGAAGATATTCCCATCCCAGATTCATTTTCTAAACTAAGTAATAGAGGCCATCCTTGCCTCATTTCTTACCTAGCTTTAATTACTGAATGGGTATTGTCTCATTCAAACTGAGACGTGGGAAAGACCTTAACTTTAAAAGGTCAGGGTCTCCCACTGCAGCTGGGGTCATCATCAGTCATCATGATCTATATCTTGCCACTGAATCCAGATAACTCTGGAGGAGAGAATGAGACTGGGTGACTGCACAGACCTCCTACACATAAATCCAGTTCACTTGCTAGGCTTGGCATCAACAATCCCACATGAACTTCTTCAGCTTTCTATGTATAGGCTTCAATCTTTATATAATAAGTTCTGTGATTATAGAGAATATCTTTCTTTTTTGCTTTTATTTTAAAATAATCTCAATAATGTCATCTATTAATAGATTTTAGAAGTCCTAGCAACTCATGAAATTGTCTACTATCATGAAGAAATTGTATTTTGCATCATCAAGGGGATGATGCATTCTTCACACTGTTGAATGAAGTATTTGAACTAATTATATGCAATATTATTTATAATATTCTATGGGGGATACAGAATTGAAGAGGTTATAGTTCTGCTACATTTGCTTCACAAATCCAAGAGCAGTAATCACAGTAATCCATTTCTATAGTTGTCAATGCCATCCAAAAGGATCTAGATTAAGATATTCAACTTTAGGCACAGCTCCCATTGACCCAGGTTTGTCTGATTAGGACTAACCATCTCAGCACTTGACTGTTTGCACTAAGCACATACAAATGTTTCTAAATGATTCCAGTGGTATCTCAGCCTGAGGGGGGAAAATTACTTTAGACTTAGAAGGAGAGCATGGTTAAATGTCTCACTTATCCATAAGCCTGTCTTCCAATAACCTCAATCATTCAGAACACAACTGAGAAACCACAAATAAGCTAAAAAAAAGACCTCTGAACAGCAAATTGTTGTCACAAAACCTATTAACAGCTCCCATTTAAATGGTGCCCATAATAAGGCCTACACTATGACTCTAATAAGGAGCATAGAGTCATAAATTTAAAGCTGAAAGGAATGTTGGAGGTCATTAAGTTTACCCCTCCTTTTTAACAGTTGGGAAAACTAAGAACCAGAGAGGTGAGGTGGCATTACAAGAAGCAAATTAATTTTAACCCAGATCCTCTGATTCTGTATTATTTATTTTTTATGTATCACTGCTGTCCCAAAGAAAAGGCCCCCTACCCTGAAAGCTGGCTGCATGTAAAGTTGAGAACTGTGACAGGGCGACTGATCACTAAAGAAAGAGATAGAAGAGATCTCAAAGCAAAGCCATTTGATGCCATTCAAAAGAGGAACTCACATCCTTATAAACTTCAGTTATTCTGGAGAATATTCCTATCCTGTAGTACAGGGAAACCTTTCATGCTCATCATAATAACTGTGAGTCAAATAAAAAGTGTTAGTATTTGTTCCATATCCATTATGTGCATTAAGAATGCAGGGAAGCCCATAAGACAGAACAATTCCAAACTAATCCAATCTTTTCAGTGTTCATCATCCTATGGGTTTAATCTATAAGAGCAGGTATAATAATAGCAATCATCCTAAAAATCAGTAAATGATCCCCCATTGTGTTTATTATTAAATAGCTTTCCTCCCAATACACCTTTAAGGTACAGAATACAAACTGTTAGGAATTCCTTTTTACAGATCGGGAAAATATGGCACAGAGAAGTTAATGACTTCAGGAGGGTCACAAAGACATCAGTTTTGGAGAAAATATCAAAGCCCCAGAAATCAAATACAAATGTTCCATTGTTCTGACTCAAAAAAAAGGCCCAGTTCATTCTTTATACTTGTATCCTCTGTACCTAATAACAAAATAATTTAAGGTACTTAACAAATGCTTGTTGAACTAGATAGAGCATTAGAGTTAGAAAGATCTGACTTCAAATCCTACCTCAGACATTTATTAATTGGGTGACCCTGGGCAATTCTGTCCTCAAGAACTTATATTCTATTAGGATAAACATGTATACATATAAGTAAATGCAATATACAGTCAGTTTCTTCTTTTGTAAAATGGGGATAATAGCACCAGGATTGTTGTGAGAATTAAATGTGATATCATACATAAAGCAATTTACAAAAGCTTTTAAATGCTACAGAGCAATCATTATTTACTAATTGATTCATTGAGGGCCTAAAAAATAATTTCCTATCTTTCTCTCTTATGCCTTTTAATGTTCTTTCCTTTATATTATCATGATCATTGATTGAATCATTTTGTTTGGTTGATTTTTAGAGGTAATTGGGGTTAAGTGGCATGCCCAGGGTCACAGTAAGTGAGACTGGATTTGAACTCAAGTTCTTCTGACTTCAAGACCAGGACACAATCCACTGCACCATGTAGTTGTTCCTCATTGATTGAATCTTAAAAGATATTAAGTGACTTGTTGTCAACGTGGAATTTATATCCAAATTAATTATCTGTTGAAGATTATTCCTTCATAGAGAATAGAAACTCCTACTTGTGGTTAGGTTGCCAATTAGACCTAGAACTGAGAAACAGTCTTGAATGTGAATAAGAAAGGACTAGACAACCAGAGATTTAGAGCTATTAGGATTATAATAACAAGCTAGGGATAGTAAACTATGATAGGAAAAATATACTTTTTTGAAAAATCGAATTTCATGAGTTAAAGTAAAGCTAATTTGATTAATAAGAGATAGTGCATCTATAATTTATCCAGTGTGAACATACTTTGTCCCTCCAATATTTCAGTGTATTGTAATAGTTGTACTGTACTAGAAGAAAGTAGGGGAAGAATGAGGAAGAATACCACAAAAAAATGGGGAAGAATACCACAAAAAAGTGAAGGAAAAGGGACAAGAGATTTTGCAAAACAAAATGTCTCTTTCTTTGGGGCACAGTAGGAGAAAATTGTCCAGGTCTAGAGTACAAAGGAGGTTGCCCTGGACCCATTTTTCATGTATATTATGTCCTATTAGTTGTACTGAGCTTGTTCAAATATTTGTACAATGTGTAAGTACTTTGTGTATTTATTATTTCTCATTGTTTATACACCCTTTCATATATTTGTCCTAGTTCATGATATCTATTTGCAATCCTAAATTCCTAAAGGTCAGGAATTATGCTCATTTAATTTTTTTTGTACAGTGTTTATTGCTAAACAATAGTAGAGGACGCTCATGGAAGTGATGAAGATGGCTCCTATATCTATAGAAAGTTCTCTCTCATCACTGCGGGGGGGGGGAGGCAACTCTCATGATTTTTAAGACATGATGTGTGCTATGTAGAGGGGTACTCAATGTACCATAGAAGTAAAAAAAAGTATTGGATTGGAAGTTAAAAAAAAAACTCCTACATCTAAATTTTGACTTTGCTACAACAAATCAAACAATCATGCTATCAACAAGCATTTAATAAGGATCTATAATAAACCCCTAATAATGTGCCCTCAGATACTGAGGAGGCAAACACAAAAATGAAACAATCCTACCCTCAGGGAACTTATATTCTATTGGGAGAAACAACACATATACAATTAAATACAAGGCCTCACTTTATTCATCTTTAAAATAAGGAAGCTGGATCACATGGCTTCTAAGATTACATCTAGCTTTAAATCTAGGACCCCAAGATTGTAGAAATCTATTAAACATCATTAAAATGAGCCAAAGTCTTCTACTCAGAGGGAGGCAGCAAGGTATAGTGTATGAAGTCTGAGGAAATAAGAGAAGGTTTGGAACTGCCTCTGTATAACAGGGAGTAACGGTTAAGAGTAAACTGAAGGAACAAGAGCCCAGTTGCAATTAGAGAACAAAAATGTATAGTGCACCCAGGCAACATGGTTTCAAGGCTTCCTTCAGGACTATTCAGCAACACATGAGTAAAAAAGCCTATGGTAGAATCAAGCAAGAACTAGGGTTCAGCATGAACATGATTTTCTTGACAAAGGGGCAAGGAATTTGAGAGTAAGTGACAATGTAAAGATGCATCATTTAATGATAAATTCAAGATTAGGATTGGAGGGAAATGAAACCAGAGAAGCCTTAAGCTAAGAAACTCCTAAAAAAAGAAGGACTGAGAATCATGGTAAGAACAAAGAGTGGGTTCAAGAAGAATGAAGAAAAAGGAAAGATAATGATAGGAGGCCATATTCATATGGGGACACATTTCAGAATTCTTTATTAAAGAAATAAAATCCTTATCAGTAGTGAGAAAATCAAAAGTATAAATGTCCCTATATGCAACTAAGGTTTTGAAATGAAGGGACAGGTCATAGGAATTGAAGAAACTGATAAAGTATAAAATCATGGTGCTTAAGGAAACTGATTTTATATATATATGCAAAGATTGAATGGGAAAGGAAGACTTTGAACCAGATGAAAAAGCAGTTATTAAGGATTTTCTATGTACAAAGCACTGTAGTAAGAACTACAAATAAGTAAGATAATCCCTTCAGGAGAAAAAACATGTGTGGCATTATCTGCAAGTAACTCAGATGGAAAAGTCTTATAGATCTTAGGGTTACTGTAGAAAAGTAGATGATAATAAATCTTTAATATGACTTAACTGATAAAACCAAATCAATTTCTAAGATTGAATTATTTTGCAGTACCAACAACATTAAAACAAGACTTTCTTTTTGTTGTTTTCAGTAGCTGTGATTGTTAAGGTAAAAGGGCTGAAGTTAGTCAATATTTGGAGATGGTAGTCAAGGTGATCAAAGTGGTTTGATTTGCCTGATATATAGTACCTTCTATTTCACAGGATGCCTTTCTGCTTCAACCAGACTAGGCTTACCTACCCTTTAAGATGGCATTTGGTAGGGATGGCTGGCCTCTTCTCCAAAAGGGATGGGTGATAACTTCAGGGATCAGGAGTCTATGGGGAAGGGGGAGGATGCTACTATTTCTGGGGTCTTGATCTTTCTTGCCTTTAGTATAAGTTGTTGGTAGTCATAAAGATGACAAGCCCCAAGCAGACCTTAATGACCTGGATACCCCAGCTATAAATAATGGAATTGGACCCTGGTTCTATTTTGTTGGTTTTCAGAACTGGGGCAATAATTAATATTATGACCATGGGGGCAAAAATAGTAGGAAATTATATGAACTGAAGGCTACTGCTATTCCCAGAGCCAGATTCAGAACATGACCTGAATACCAATAGATAACTGACCCCCCAATCATCTAAGTTAAGATTATGCCTAGATAGAATTAACCTTAAATTAAGGAGATATTTCTGAAAATGATAGCAGAGGTTCTAGACATTATAACAGGGAGCAAGAAGTTTGCCTGTTTCCCCTTGATCAATATGTCAAGGAGGATAAAGGAAGATTCATCTGGTATTGGATTTAATGGTCAGAAATGCAGGGACTTCTAGTGGACAAATCATATCTCAGTGAGTTCCACATTATAGAAGGCTTATAAGAGGTGACAGAGAACTAAGATGAAGGGAAGGTTATTCAACATAGAAGTAGGCTCCAAAGAACACAATAGATGGGGTTGGCAGAACTGGATTGGGACTTGCAACAAGGGATAGGGCAGAATAAAGAAGGATGAAAGAATAAGCAATCTGGTCCAGAAATCATACTTCCCTAGAAGTGGGTGAATAAGAAATGGGAGGTCTTTAGTCATATAAAATGGATATAAAAACCTTGTGACATTACCTTCTACCCACCCCAAAACCAAGAATCCTGTGAACAGCAGTGAGTTTATTAGTTATGATTCAAATACCAGGAAAGAAAAGACATTAGACACAGTTTCACCTATCCTTGCTAAAAAGTGGGGTACTAGCAAGAGATCTGAAATTTGAGTCTTTAGTCCTTGGATAGATTTTTGAGGAGAAGGTCTACTATTGAAGGTTCTGGTCCTTTCAGATGAGGAGCAGGGTACCTAGGGCCCTGATACTGATATCTGGTACCTGAGGGTCAGGTCTTAGACTGGATCCTGGAGTAAAAGGCAAGTTGCATTGTCTAATACATGACGCTTTAGTGTAGGATAAGGTCTAGTTCAGAAATATGCTTTGCCTATATCTTTAGGGAGAACTAGAGAAATGACCTTTAGCATCAATGCAGTGAATGCAGGTAGAAAAGCAATGGAGATACTAGGGCAATAAATTGAAGTGGCATGGAGGGACAGAGATCTAAGGGTATTTTTCCTTTTACAGGTAGATCCACTCCTTAGCTCTTTTGGAGATGACAGATTTAAATGCATAGTCAGTGGAAGTTTCTTAGAGAGTGATACCAGAACCTTAAGGTATGTAGTTATATAACCATTGTAAGCTTACTAACATTGTTAATCTATTTCTTCAACTGTAAAATGATAAGAGTTAGACTAAATTCTCTCCTCCTTGAAATTGCTTTGTCTTATTCACACATGGTCTTTCACATAGGACTCTAGGACTCCCTGACTTTACACAGTTTGTTTTCCCATGTGAACTACTCTCTTTATTGACATCCAAACTTAGAATTCTGCTTGTATCTATTTTGTATAAATGGTGTGTATCATAGCCACTCACTCCACTAGGATAAGTGGTGAATCAGAAACTACAGGTCTTCCAAGAAGATGGAGAACTTATAGATCTTGCCACTTGCCCTACAAATATACTTTCCTTACTCCTGAACCTTATATTCTGCCTTACCAAATGACACCCTAAAGACCATCAGATGATTTCATCCATCCAGAAAAATCTTCTAATATGGGTTTTCTCCACCAATTAGAACCTTGAGAACAGGCATTGTCTTGTTTTTCTACTTTAATCCCAAGTGCATAGCACATTTCTTGTGTATAGAATTTAATAAATGTTTTATCAAGTATTTATTCATTGATCCATTTTGTGTTTTGTACATACTTATGTATGTAAAAGACACATTGACTTTCTTTGCTAGATTATAAATTTCTCAAAGACTACCCCTTTTCACTTCTGGTTTTGTTCTACAAGCACTTAGTACAATAACTAGAACAAAGGATATACTTAGAAAAATTTTAGAAATTAACTGAAATTCAAAAGTTATTTTTTCCAGTTTTAAAATCAATCCTATGAAAAGTCCTTACTTGAGGAAAACATACTTAAAGTCTCAGGTCATTTTTTTTTCTGCATTAGTATCCCACACATATTCCTTAAGTTCATCAGTAATAATAAGACTTTGTATATATTGGATGATATGGCATGTTTTTAGGCTTTCTTTAAAGTACTGCTGTTTGTTCATGGTTAGGTCAAGCTAATATAATAAAAATTACAATTCTCCCCAAATTAAATTATTTCACCCAATCAAACTACCAAATGACTATTATACCAACCTAGAAAAAATAGTAACAAAATTCATCTAGAGCAACAAAAGGTTAATATCAAGGGAACTGATGAAAAACATTTTAGATGTAGGTGGTCTAGCTCTACCAGATCTAAAACTATACTGTAAAGCAGCAATCATCAAAACTACCTGGTACTGGTTAAGAATTGGAGTAATGAATCAATGGATTAGGATAGTTTTAAAAGACTACATTACAGTAAATGACTACAATAATCTACTGTTTGACAAACCCAAAGACATTTCTTCTGGGGTAAGAACTCATTATTTGACAAAAAAAAATTGTTGGGAAAACTGGAAAATAGTTTGGCAAAAACTAGACATAGACCCACATCTCACACCCTATACCAAAATAAGATCAAAATAAGGTACAGGATTTAGACATAAAGTGACACCATAGACCAATCAACAGATCAAGATATATTCTATCTGTCAAATCTATGGAAAGGGGAGAAATTAATGAACAAGTAAGAAATAGAGTACATTATAAAATACAAAATGGATAAGCTTTACTATATTAAATTTAAAAAGTTTTTCAACTAATAAAACCAATGCTGCCAAGATTAGAAAGAAAATGGGAAGATAAACAATTTTCACAGCTAGGAGTTCTGATAAAGGTCTCATTTCTAAAATATATAGAGAGAATTGCACCAAATTTACAAATTGCTCAGTTGATATGTGGTCAAAGAATATGAACAAACTGTTTTCAAATGAAGAAATTAAAGCCATATATAATATATGAAAATATTTTCCATATCATTACTGATTAGGGAAATGAAAATTAAAACAACTATGAGGTTCCACCTCACCTCTATATCAGATTGGTTAGGATGACAAAAAGAGAAAATATGATAAATATTGGAGAGGTTGTGGGAGGATTGGGACCTTAATGCACTGTTGGTGGAATTGTAAACCAATCCAACCATTCTGGAGAGCAAATGGAACTACAAGGTCTATATCCAGAAGAAATCATAAAAAAAAAATGGGAAAAGTCCCACATATTCCAAAATATTCATAGCAGCTCTTTTTATTGAGGGAATACCCATCAATTTAGGAAATGACTGGGGAGGCTAGGTGGCGCAGTAGATAAAGCACCGGCCCTGGAGTCAGGAGGACCTGAGTTAAAATCTAGCCTCAGACACTTAATAATTACCTAGCTGTGTGGCCTTGGGCAAGCCACTTAACCCCATTGCCTTGCAAAAAACCTAAAAATAATTTAGGAAATGACTGAATGAGTTATGGTATAGGAACATTGTGGGATACTATTTTTCTGTAAGGAGCCATAAATTGTCAGACTAGAGAAACATGGAATGAATTATAGGAATTGATGCTGAGTGAAGGGAGCAGAACCAAGAGAACAATGTACACATTAACAACAATGAGATGATCAACCTTGATGGATGAAGCTTCTCTCAACAGTTCAGAGAGTTAGGACAACCCTATGGACAATGCTATCCACATCCAGAGGAAGAAAAAACAAAACAAACAGAAAACCCCCCTACAGAATCTAAATGAACACTACATTCACTCTTACATTTTTCTTTCCTATCTCATGATTTTCCTTCTTTTCCCTAAATCCTACTTCCTCATACAGAAAATGACTAATCTGTAAACATGCTAAACACAAATGTGTATGTACAATATTCACCAAACTGTTCACTTCTAAGGGAAGGGAGTGGTAAGGGAGGGTGGAAGGAAATTATGTAAATTAAAAATATGCATATGCATGTGGATGAATGTTGAAAAACTTTCATAATGAGCAACTGGAAAAGTAAAATACAATATCAATTAAAAAAATAAAATAAAATAATTAAAGTACTACAATTTGAGAAGAAGGAAAAAATATGTCCTCTTCAAACAACCCTGAAAAGCAGGTATTCTGACTCTCATTTTGAGAGGAGGAAACTGAGGTGCTGAAAGGTTAAATGATTTGTCTCAATAAACAAACAAATATCTTCTGAGTACTTAACCATGTGTAAAGTTGTATGTGCCTGGCCCCATAATTGCACAACTAAGTAGCTGCCAAGTTGAAATGAGAAACAAGTCTCCTGACTCCTACTTCAAAGTCTTTCACCATGACAACACAAACGCTTGTGGATTAGCCCCTTACTTCAAGAGCATGTGGAAAATTATTTTTTATTCATTAAATTGTTTCTTAAACCCTCAATGTATGATAATATGCAGTCTCAACATTGCCAGGAATTTACAGAAAGACCTTGTCCCTTAGCTTCTAGTGGCTTCCAATTGGAGAGCAAAACTGGTAAATGATATCAAAATTCCAATTTGGCAATAAATGTTTACTGAGTGCCTGCTACTTTCCCAGAACATTTGGGGGTTTTTGTTTGCTTAGCTGCAATGATCTGTTGTTTCATTTTACAGCCATTTATATTGAATCAGTCCTGGTGTTTGTGGTTCACAGAGCTTAGAGAGGAGGCATCTTTTCAACATGTCACAGACATGTTGAATTTACAAGAGAGATTAAAACATCTGAAAAGACTATTATGATGTTCAAAAGAGATTTGAGAGTGGTATCATAGTGATGGTAGTTCATATTTGGCAGAGAAGCTTGTCTAGAAGATGTCTATAATTTACTGAGAGCAGATGAAGTAGTGAAAGTTGACCCCATATGAAGTGAAAAAAAAACTTGCCTTGCCCTGCTCTTGGACTTGTGGACACAGGTTGAAGTGATTCAAAGTTCTTTTTGGTCCCATTGGAATAACAAGAGCTCTCCTTTTCTCCCAAATATCAAAGATGATGATACTGGTGAGCAAAAACTAAAGTTGGGAGAGACATAAAAGACCATGCTTTCTAATCTCAATAAAATCATTAATATTCTTTGAGGTTGTCAATCTGTTGCCATTCAAGGTCTATTCTATTTAAAAAATTAGCCCCCACAAACAATTAGCCCAGACTTCTTATTTCATTGGTACAGGGAACCAAGAGAAAAGGAAACTCCTTCTATCAATACAGATCAGTAACTTCTCTTTAGCTTATGGTCTTAGAGAGTTTTGTTTTGTTTTGTTTTTCAAATTGATTGTGTGTGCAAAAGGAGCAGACCTTGAGCCATATAACTGACCCAATTTCTTTTCCATTCATACATTTCCTCAATAATATGCATTAAACCACTTCTAAAACCTAAATTACCTTTGAAAATATGGGACAAGCTGCTCTGCCCTCTATGTATATCTGAGTATGAAACTAGTTCTCTATTCATAACAGTATTATTTATAATAATATTTGCCTAAATAATGTTAGAGAACAATACAAAAAGGGATAGATAATGACTGATAGATAGATAGATGATAGATAGATAGACAGACAAGAAGATAGATGATGGGGTGGCAGCTAGGTTGCACAGTGGATAGAGCACAGGCCCTGGAGTCAGTAGTACCTGAGTTCAAATCCAGCCTCAGACACTTAATAGTTACATAGCTATGTGGCCTTGGGCAAGCCACTTAACCCCATTGCCTTGCAAAAACCTTAAAAAGAAGAAGAAGAAGAAGAAGAAGAAGATAGATGATAGATAAATAGATGTAAGAAAAAGAAGAGGAGGAGTGTGGAAGAAAGGAATAACAAAAGAAAAGCATTTCTTATGAAAAGAAGGAAGAAAAAAGGAAAAAAGAAAGAAGGAAATAAGGAAGGAAAAGAAGGAGAAAAAAGGAAAGGTAGGAAGGAACAATGAAAGAAAAATTATTTCTTAAGTACTTACTTTATTGCCCACAGAGGAGATAGAAATACAGGCAAACAAGACTGTCTTGGACCTCAACAGACTTTCATTCTACTAGAGGAAGATAACACATAAAGTAGGGTGGGCAACATCTTTTTTTTATGTCAAGAGTCATTTGAATATCTATAACATCATTCACAGTTATACAAAATTAGCAGTTTAAAAAAATAGTCTGAGATAGTTGGTCAAACATTTAATTAATTTGTTCCTAAAAAGCTCTTAGATTTATTGAATTTCAAGTCCTCCTTGCAGGTGCCATGGCAGCACCAGACTAAATGATTTAGCAGGGCTTATAAAGCAAATAACAGGTTGGACGTCCCCACCCCTGACTTAAAAGATAGGTGCACATAGGAGGAATATATGGTCTGAGAAGTGACAAATGAATCTACAGGCCCTAGTAAGATAAGGCAAAAATTAATCTATTACAGTGTCATGCATGACATGGAGTGGCACAGAAATTGTTCCAGATAGAGACAGGATCTGTGGTTTTAGTAAGTATGAGGAAATCCTAGGTGAGGAAACTTTTCTCCCACGGCAACTCCAAACCTTCTCTACAAATTTTAGCCTTAGAGAGCTGTAGAAAGCACCAAGACATCAAATGATTCCCACCCAGTGTTCTGGGGGCTTTCTTCCAGGCTCTTTAGTCTTTTATAGGTATCAGCAGAGCATTCAGTCAGAGCATTTGTCATCTTTTGCTCTTGCCACATGACTGACCCAATTTCTTTTCCATTCATACATTTCCTCAATAATATGCCTTAAACCACTTCTTAAGCCTAGATTGCCTTTGAAAATATGGGGCAAGCTGTTCTGCCCTCTATGCATATCCTCCATAATTCTTTGGGTGACCCATGCTGTGGAATTCTCAGAGTTCATGATGTTCAATGACTGTCAGAGGGACATTGCATTGAAAATAGTGCTTTTGCTTTGGAGAATGTTTTTTTTAAAAAAAAAAGGCAGATTTCTAAATGAGTCCATCTTGTTTTCTTCTCTTTTTTAAATTTTTATTAATTTTTTCAATTTATGGAATAAAACAACATTTCTATCATACAATATAATAAAAAAGTTTATTGTCCAGGGAACTGCAAATCTATTATATACAATTTACTATTTCATTTAAACATATAATAAAGTTATCATGTAGATTTCTTTTTCCCTCTTTTTCTACCCTTCTCCCCTAGCCTAGAGATGTCTACCATTAGATACAAATATTTATATATATAAATAAATTCACTCTATACATAATTTTATTATCAGTCTTTCTCTAATGCAAATAGTGTCTTCCTTCATAGGTGCTATTTAGCTATTGTGGGTATGTATAATAGTCTAAAAAAATTATTCACTCAAAGTTGTTC
Source organism: Macrotis lagotis (assembly GCF_037893015.1). Lineage (NCBI taxonomy): Eukaryota > Metazoa > Chordata > Mammalia > Peramelemorphia > Peramelidae > Macrotis > Macrotis lagotis. The sequence continues at coordinate 278,556,918 of NC_133666.1, forward strand.
CTAAAACAACCATGTTGTTACTGTATAAATCAAGCTTATCTTTCTTAAAGCAAGAAGTATTAAATTAAAATCATATACCATAATTTGTTCAACTATTCCCCAATTGATGGGTATCTCTACAATTTCTATTCTTTGCCATCACAAAAAGAGTTTCCATAAACTTTAGAGCATATAAATTCTTTTCCTTTCTCTCTAATTATCTTTTCAAATAGACCTAGTAGTAGTAGTAATAGTAGTAGTAGTAGTAGCATTGCTGGGTCAAAGGGTGTAGTACAGTTGAATAACTCTTTGGTATAATTTCAGATTGCTCTGCAAAATTATTGAATCAGTTCACAATTCTACCAATGAATTAGTGTTCTACTTTTTATACATACCCACCTACATTTGTCACTTCCCCTTCAATCATTTTATTATTATTTATCATATTTATATGATATATCAAGGTTGTTTTATTTTGTATTTCTCCAAAAAATTATGCTCTCCTTAACCAGTTCAGTAGATTGTCCAGCAAGCTTCATGTCAGTGTTTAGAAATTAGGGGTTGATCTTTCATTATTTTTCCTATAGGAATTGCTATGGTGATCTTTTTTTAATAAAAATAGTCTTTCTGAAAAGCCCTACAGTATTCTGATGTTCGGTGTAATTAGGACAAGATTGTTCACAAATGGACAATTTAGTTACTTATAAGGTAACTGTCTTAAAACCTTGCCTAAAAGATTGTTCTTAACAATATCAAATGGTTTTGGTGAGAATATATTTCCATATTTGTTCGTTTTTCCTTTATGTAATATCAATAAATGAAGACATTGAATGGTTATCTTTGTGGTCTCCTTTATCAAGGAATCTTCTATGTGTCAACATAAGAAATGTAAACTAAAATAAGGCCACATTTTGTTTTGATGAGTCAAATACTTCTTTTTGTCCTAAATAATTTGTATTTTTTGATAGACACAATAAAATATTTTATTCTCTGCATCTTCCAAGATACAATGTATAAAGGATGTGCTCTCCTATGGAGAATTACAGCTACATGTTCATTTCTCATATTTTATTAAGGATATTTTGCTGCAAGTATAGATTATTCCCTAAGATTTTATGTAAATATGAGAAAATTATGTGAATGTTTATGTTAGTATTTGATAATGGTTTCATAACCATCTAAGATCCTATAGCACTGTAACTTTTATTTTTCTGTTTTACTGATGATTATTGTTAGTATGCAATAGTCCTTTAAAAATATATCCTTTTCTCCCTCCTTTACCCAATCACTCCTTCTTTGAAACAAACATTTTAAAAAATAAATCAAAGAATTCATTCTTAGCAAAACCAACATATCAACCATGCCAGGAAGTATATTTCCAATATTCCAAATTCATGAGGCAGAGTATATAATAATGTTTTTCTTTCCTTCTTTCTTCAGTAATTATTGTATTTTGTTTTCAAAGTTCTGCTTACTTCATTGAATCAATTCATGTCTTTCCATGCTTCTCTGAATTCTTAATATTTACCTTTTTATGACACAGTGACATCACATGACATTCATATACCACATTTAGTTTAGTCATTTCACAGTTTATGCTCACTAACTTAACTTCCTTTTTTTTTTAAAACCTATAAATAATGTTGCTTCGGGGTCAGCTAGGTTGTGTAGGAGTTTGGCTAAATTGCACAGTGGATAGAGCACCAGCCCTGGAGTTAGGAGGACCTGAGTTCAAATCCCAATTTAGATACTTAATAATTACCTAATTATATGATCTTGGATAAGACACTTAATCCCATTGCCTTGCAAAAAAAAAAAAATGTTGCTTCTTCTACTGTGTTTTACAAATTAATTTATATTCTAAACCAGTGTTGCCATTGACTGCCATAATTCTCTGCTTAGCAAAGTGACTAGCTGTTTCTAGGTTCTAGGTTCCTTTCAGCACTCTTCCTCTTCCACTCCAATGACTAACCTTCCTGGCTTCTTTAAATCCCAACTTAAATCTCACCTTCTACTTGTAACTTTTCCTAACCCCTCTTAATTCAAGAACCTTCTCTCTGTTAATTATTTCCTATTTATTCTTTGTATGATTTGCTTTGAATCTATTTGCTTGTGTTATCTCCACCATTAGACTGTAAATTCCTTGAGGGCAGGAACTGTTTTTCTTGGTTTGTAATCTAGTGTTTAGCAGAGTATCTGATACAAGGAGATAGTACTTAATAAATGTTTATTGAATTGAATTGTTTAATATTGTAAATATTAAGTCTCAGTCTAGAAGTCAATGATTTAAATCACACCAGTCAATTAGTCAATAAACATTTTTAAGTAGCCTCCTCTGTGCCAGTGCTAAAGTCTAGAGATACAAAGAGAGGCAAAAGACAATTCCAGTATGAGGAACTCACATTCTGCAGGGGTAGCATGAAAACAATAATGTGTGAAAAAATTATATATTCAGGATAAATAGGAAATAATCAATAGCAAGGAGCACTAGAATCAAGAAGGATTAGGAAAGGTTTCCCATAGAAAATGAGATTTTAGCTGGGATTTATAAATAACAATATCCAGAAATCATAAGCCTAATGTGAAAAAGAAGGTGGTATAGTAAAAATAGTACTAAGTCTGCAATTAAGAGGCTTGATTTTAAAAAGTTAACTTTACTACTTGCTACCTAGGAGACCAGGGGCAGATTACTTCCCCTCTTAGAATCTCAAATTCCTCATCCTTAAATCCAGGGAATAATGTTCCCTAACTGACCACCATAGGGTTTTGAAAACTTTCAAATACTTGATGTTGGTTTTAATTGTCATCTCTCCATTGAGATATGGAAAGAATTTAAGGAAACAAAGACAATGAAAGATTAACCTTAATGATTTTCACCATGTGAAGATTGTATTCCTAAGGATTCCGAGGTATTTGCCTTGTTATGGCGGTGCATTACCTTATTATTTTCCTGACACAAGCTGCCTCTCTACAATAATCTTTAGTCTGTTCTATGAACAGAGTTTTGTGTTCACCTCTTTAAAAAAATATGTTTGTGTGGGTATGTTTGCATATAAGGATCAACAATGGACCTTTAAAAGACAGCACAAGATTTTTTGTGTCAGCTATCCCATTTGAGGTTCAAATCTCCTCTGAATTTCTCAAGTTTATCTGTAGAAGAATAGTTCTGGCAACCTGCCTTAGCATTTTGTTTGCTAACAGTTGTCCAGTAAGTATCTCAATAAATATAAGGGGAGGCAGCTAACATTCCAACCTCCTGAAAGTTTAGAAATTGTTGTGACACTCAGTTTGTCTGCTTGTGACAGTGCTTCAGGCAAGGAATATTTCTCTCAGAAAGAGGGGCTGTGGAACTTGTGGAAATCCAAGGAGCTGATCTAGCCTCATTATTGAAACAACTGCCATGACATCGATACCCTTCTGGGGAATATTACACTTGCAAGTTATTTTAGTATTGGGAAGGAGGATAAAGGGATGAAAGAATATAAAGGAGAGAATAGAAAATGAAATGACCACCATAGCAAAAAAAAAACTATTTTCCCCCTTTGGTTAAGAGCAAAATAAAGGCACAAATTAAGTTGTGCTTAAGATTTACTGAACTCTTGCTCTAACAGACTTCTCCAGCGAAAACAAGTTTTTCTTCCTTTTAACAATAAATCTAAAGCCCGGACTGTGTTTTCCAGTGAAAGTCACTAAAGTGATTGCTTTGCCTTTGCTTTATGGGATGGGAAATATAAAATTGTCAAATAGTGTTCAGAGTCTTCTGAGTTTGTTTTAATAGCCCTCAAATACCAACTGCAGCTACATCACACCCTCTGTACCCCACTGTGATTATCTGTTGTTTAACATAGATGTCTTAAGTATATTATCTAAGTGAACAAAAAGCATAAACATTTCAACTATCAAATCATCAGAACTGCTTAGGCAAGCATAAATATCTTCTTGGCTCTATTATACCCCTTATGTGGTTTTTTCTTTCCTCTTTTACTTTGCCATTGCAGTGATAATGGGTTCATCTTAAGATAATAAAATGATGAACCTTTTTTAATAGTTTAATTTTTTTTATTTGCTAAGAGGTCATGGCTTTTTTCCAGGTTATAGTACAATTTCAATAATAATTTTATATGCCTAGTTAGTCAAAACAAAGATTCACAGTAAATTCTGAATGGCACATGATACCACAAAAGACAAAATAAGCAAAGACAAAGACTCAAATCACTTCCAGGTTAGAACTGGATAGAGTTTTGGTTATTTGATCCAATCCCCTCACTTTACAAATAAAGAAACTGAGACCAAAAAAGATTAGGTGACTTTCTCAAGGTCACAGATAGGAAGTAGTTAAGTCAAGATTCAAACCCACATTCTCTGACTTGTATCCTGCAGTTTGGACTAAAAGAAAACAGAATGCTTCCAGATATATTTAAGATTGATCCTTTAATGTTTTTTCTTGTCACCAATATGTTTTAATGTTTACCTCCAGGAAGTTGTTCCATTTTTTTCCAGCAAGATGTCCATTTTTTGGTTTCTCCTTAGTTTTCACAATGGAAGCCACAATTCAGGACCCATTGCCTTCTACTAAATCAGTGTCTAACTTAACTGAGTTAGAATTTTTATTCATTTCAAATCCTATTTTCACACTATAACAGACCATAGACTATATCTTTATTACTAAGGGTGACATACCATAGAGGATTAGGGAGAAATACAAGAGGAATCAATTCCTATTCTAGTTACTTTGGTGAGATAATTCCTTTTGGATGCATATCAAGTTCCATTTAATGCAGTCCATTGCTGAGATCTCTTTTTTTCCCTCCCACAAAAGTCCTCTCGACTGTCACACTGACAAGTCGGCCTTTTTCTGAAGTCCCTAAGTGCCTGCACTACCAAGGTATCAGATAAGACCTGGAGATGAGTGACTGGGTTAACTGATAAAATTGCTAATTAAAGCCCTGTTTTCAGCACTCCTGAAAGATTAACTGGGTTAAAATTTAGAACACTAAGGAAGTTTTACTTTTATCAGCTTACAATGTTTGGTAAATAAAAGGCCTTGGCCATTTTAAAGAAAATAATGAATGAAGGCCAAGAAATTTCCAAAGCCACTTCCCCATCTGCTTCCCAGAAATCGGCCAAATGGGAATAACTCAGTTAAAGTTTTGGAAAGGGGGTTGTTTATTTGACTTTTTGTTTATTTATTTTCCTCAGTAGACCTGTTTGCTTGGTAGTCAAACAGTAAAGTTGAGTCACTGAAAATATATCCCAAAATGCAACCAATTCTATATATTTTTAGTACTTGTTTCAATTGTTGGAGATAGAATATAGGAAATTTTTTTTCCTTTTAAAGGTTCAAATTTACCCATATGCCAAATAAAATAAATTAAAATAAATAGCCAGTAATAACATTCAAAGATTTTAATACTGACCCTTTGTGAAGGAAGATTGTATGGCTGTTTAATTCAATTGCATATTCCTGAAAAACATTCATAGATACAATCAATCAAAAAACATTTTATTATTGTGTCTACCATACACTAATCACATGAGAATAAAAAAGTCCTCAGAAAATTTAGGGAAATATATACACATAGAACAAACAATCTTAGATTAGTCTTCTTCTCACATAACTGAGACCTCTCCTTTAAAATTAAAGTAATTTTACATCTCTGAACTCAAGTCTCAAACAGCAATTCATATCTCTAAAGTGGGAGAATATAACAAGCTGATCCCTAAAGAATAGTCCAGGTTCAAAATACTATGATTCTGTGAAGATTCAAACCAGCATGATGAGTCTGGAATAGGATTGAAAATTTGAAATTTAAGATTTTTGACACAAAGAATTATGTTAATGTAAATCATTAGTCTTATTATATTATTCCTAGCAGTTTATTACCTGATTCTTCTTCTTCTTCTATTATTTATCCCCTGCTCTCAAAATGTTCATTTCAAATTGAAATGTTATCTGCTTTGTGGTGGAAATTTGTTGCTCAGTTTTCAATGTCATAAATTTCCACTGTCATTTAGGTATTCTACCTTTTTTCCCAGGACCAATGAGCCAGTGTCAGGCTTTGGGATAGGACAGGGCAAAGAAATAAAGGGTGGGGGGAGAAAGGATGCTTTAGAATTGTCTACTAAAAATATGACTTCAAAAATGTTTTCCCTTTGCTCATTTCTCTTTTGTCTTGAGGCAACTACACTATAGCAACTATAGATTTTTATGAAGTCTTGAACAGTGGACTTGCACTTCAAATATGGGGTGTTTAGATACATGATGTGAAGAACATCAAAGACTGCCCGTGGGTGGTTTGGACCAGGTGCTAGGTCACTGTTGTCCTAGACTGCAATAGGTGTGGGGACACTGTGTACCTATGAAACTGCAGTGTTTGTGTTTCTCTGCTGATAAATGTGGAGCTGAGAGAGAAGATGCTGGTGTGATGCTGAAGAGTGATCTCCTCTGGAAGGCTCGACTGCAGACATATCAGGTTAGGGTTACTGAGGGCATTTTCAGGCATGGAGATGTCCTTTGTACTTCCTAGTTAGGCTTCTAAGGCTGATGGTGTAATGACAGACACTGATAAGGCAGGTTTCCTGTTTGACCACAGAACTTACTAACAAAGGCAAAGATGTTTGAAACTAGCTCTAGGTAGGGAGGAGGAAGCCAAGGACCAAACAAAGACTATGAATGGATTGCCTCCATTTTGTGTAATAACAACAACAACAAAAAAAAAAAATATTCGAGGCAGTAGAGTAAGGGAGTTGGTCTTAGGAAGACCGGGGTTCAAGTTCCACTTCAGATATATTAGGCAAATGTCTCTGGACAAGTCCCTTAACCTTTCAGTCCCCCCCATACAACTCTCTAGAATCAACTTTATTTCAGATGCTGAACCATTTGAAATTTTCTTTTTTCAGGTCTTCAATAGCTGTGACTGCTAAGAAGGCAAGTTGAGCAGAAAGTTACAAGGTTCTATTTCCAAAAGGGTTACTTCCCTGGATGATGTTATTAGAGCTCAGTGGAAAGAGGGGTTTCTAAAGGACTTGCTTTAGAAGTTTGTCTCCAATACTAGCTGTGCGGTCACTTGACCAATCAGAGTCTCAGTTTCCTCATCTAAATAACAAGAATAATAATCATACCTATAGGCAGCTAGGTGGCACTGAGGACAGAGTGACAGACCTAGAGTGAGAAGACTCCTCTTCCAGAATTCAAATCTGGCCTCAGACATTACTGGTTATGTGGCCCTCAGTAAGTCATTTAACCCTGTTTGCCTCAGTTTCCTCATCTGTAATATAAACTGGAAAAGGAAATGGCAAACAATTCCAGTGTCTTTGCCAAGAAAACCCAAAATGGGTTCACACAGAGTCAGACACAACAGAAAGGATAGAACAAAATAAAAAAAAAACAATAGTGCCCAGCTCACAGAATTTTTGCGAGATAATGAGAACAAGTATGTAGAGCACTATACAAATCTTACGGTATTACATGAATGTCAATTAGCATTACATATCTTAATGGCACTGGCATAATGCTTTGTATATAGTAGGCTGCTAATAAATGTCAGCTGAAACAATAATAAATCTTTATTTCTTCCTTGTGTTTGTTTTTATTTGTTTTAGGCAGTAGGAATAGAATTGTAATGGTAAAATAGATGCAGCTCCTCTCCAATACCATTAACCCTCTCTTTCCTATGGAGAAACCAGCAAGGGACAGCCTACCATTTGAGTTCCTACTGCTCTGTTGGCCATGAAAAGCTTTAATCAATTTGACAAGCACACTCAGATCTAAGCTCCATTGTGATTTTTTTACCATCAGAAATAAACAACAGGGTCAAGATGTCTGTACTGCATCCTCCTGACCCAGCAAAATAGTGGTTTCAGAGGGAAATGAGAGAGCTGTGGGGAGACTGTCAGGGCCCCAAAGACTGCAAGCTTACCCAAACCACAGGTTTTTAAACCATTGGCAGAATATCAAACCACTTAATTGACTGACAAGCTTCTCAAACAGCTGTCACTTAAGATTCCTGGGTTTAAATGAAAGGCCATAAATACTTATAATCACCTACTATCATCATCATTTTTCTAAGCCCTACACATATCTTAGGCATCAAATTATCAATAAAGTTACCAGTCTGGATAGAGGAGCATGTGGCTGACATCAAAAAGTTTTAAAACATAATATGAATCCAAAGCTCCCAATCAAATCTCAAATCTTTTCATTAGACCCAACTAACTTTAATCTTTTTTCCAACTTCCACTGGACCTCAAGGACCTATTACCTATCTCTAAATATAATTTTATCCTTGTTGATCACCATTTTAGCTGTATTACCATTTAGAAGAATCATTTGAAGGAACTGATGATGATTAGTATGGAGAAGAGAAGACTTCATGAAGGCTTCTTCATGAAATGATATAGGGGAAATGTTAACTGCTATATATACATATATATTATATATTGTTATATATTATATATAATTACATATACACATATATGATATATATATATATTAAGAGTTGGAAGCAATTTTAACAGCCATCCTGCCAAATCATATTCAAAAAGAATTTCCCACTAAAGCATCACATCTCGAAGTGATCAGTCAGCTTCTACTTGGAAGACCTCCAATGAAGAGTAGCCACCACCTTCCAAAGCAGCCCATTTCTCTTACCTCAAATTTCTGAAAGGCTTTCATGTGGATTTGTTTTGCTTTGTTTGGAGGTTCCAAGATGGATCTCTGCAGAAAGAGAAGGTCTTTGGAAATACTGGTCCATTTAGCCACATTCTGTGAGGAACTAAGACTTCTCTAAACTCTGAATTGATTGCAAAGTAATAAAAGAAATTTCTGCTTTTGAGTTTTGCAGGGCAAATTAAACAAGTGAGGAGGAGATGAAATTAAGGCTGGATTGATGATTAGATAGTTAGGGATGCTGGGCAGCTAGGTGGCACAGTGTTATAGAGTACTGGCTCTAGAGTCTGAAGGAACTCAGTTCAAATCTGATCTCAAACATTTGATATTTACTACCTGTGCAACAAGTCACTTAGCACCATTCCCTTGCCAAAAAAAATAATAGGAATGTTTTCATTTGTACTAAAATATTCAGAGCAGCCCTATTTGTGGTGGCAAAGAATTGGAAATTAAGTAAATGTCCTTCAATTGGGGAATGGCTTAGCAAACTGTGGTATATGTATGTCATGGAACACTATTGTTCTATTAGAAACCAGGAGGGATGGGAATTCAGGGAAACCTGGAGGAATTTGCATGAACTGATGCTGAGTGAGATGAGCAGAACCAGAAAAACACTGTACACCCTAATAGCAACATGGGGGTAATGATCAACCTTGATGGACCTGCTCATTCTATCAGTGCAATGGCCAGGGACACTTTGGGGCTCTCTGCAATGGAGAATACCATCTGTATTCAGAGAAAGAATTGTGGAGTTTGAACAAAGACCAAGGACTATTACCTTGAATTTAGGAAAAAAACCTGATATCTTATTGTCTGATCTTGCTATCTCTTATACTTTATGTTTCTTCCTTAAGGATGTCATTTCTCTCTCATCACACTCAATTTGGATCAATGTATACCATGGAAACAATGTAAAGACTGACAAATTGCCTTCTGTGGGGGTTAGGGGGGAGGGAAATAAGATTAGGGGGAAAATTGTAAAACAAAATAAATACAATCTTTAATAAAGAAAAAATAGGGATGTTGAAATAGTTGATTAGGTAATTGGAATTTTATTAGCTGTTTGGTCTGAGATCTTCAAAAGACCAGAGCACTGATGGGTATGGTCTAACTGTTCCTTTCCAGAAGAGAAAGAAAGGCAGCAATAAGCTATAATATCCTTTCCATTGTTTGAGACTAAGTAAAGACTAAAAGTAAAATTTTTCTGTTCTTTGCATATAATTCCTGATTTGTTGAAAGACAACTCACTAAAGAGAATATTTTAACTATGGTAAATTTCATATATATATATATATATATATATATATATATATATATATATATATATATATATCCATAATAGCAAATTGGGGATTAAAGGAGAGAAAAATCAATGAATGGTATGTGTTATAAAGAGATAATAACAAAACAAAAGGAAGGAAAAACAGTTTTTGTCCAAAGTACCAGGTGAAAGAATCTATTGATTCTGATTTATTAGTAATTTCTATGAAAGTCACAAAACATGGTAGAAGCATGTTCTGCATTTTTTCTGCCATTCTTTCTAGACAACTAAGCCCATAGTCATTAGTATCTAATGAAGGGAAATGGACACTGTCAAATGATTCTATCCTGTCCATTGATTTGCTTGCATACATGCTCAGAGGATATCTCTCTTTAACAGTGGTGTAAGGATGGTGATGAGGGAAATAGATCTCTGTGAGAGAAAGCAAAAACAGGAATCACTGGAAATGTCTAACCCATACCCATTCCAAGGGTGAGGGCCAGTCAAAACAACCCTGCCAGACCAGACAAGGCCACAACAAGTAGAAGGTACAAGAAGTAGAATTTCAACTTGGCGTAAGAAAAACTTCCCTAATAGAAGTCAAATAAGCATCTTTAAAAGGTAGTGATTTCTCAGTCACAACCACTGGTATCCACTTGTTTGGAATGTTGTTGAAGGGATCTTTGAGCAGGTTGAAATAGATGACCTTTTAGATTCCTTCCAATCCTAAAAGTATGTTATTCTATGATTGCTTTTCCATGGTAGATAAACTTATTGCTTTGGTTTCTATATCATAACAAAGTAGACCTTGGTTAAGCAGAATAATTGTGAAGTACAGCTTTCCATTCCATTCAATTTAAATATCTGGTTATCTCAAGGTTAAACCAGAAAACCATTTTGAAAAACAAATTTCAGCACCTGTCAAAATTCATTCTAAAATGTCTGGAAAACACAAATGAATATTTGACAATTGATGATCTTGGGATACTAAAGGAGCCTTATGGTGAATTAACATTTCTTACTATAGAGTGTAGTATATAAATAAAAGTTTTAGAATATGAGGCTGAATCAGGACTGTGTCTTGAATATAATCTGGAAATTGCTTCAAGAGAATAAAAGAACATTGTTTAAAATTACAACAATATTGTTTTAAGAACAACTTTGAATGAAAAGTCATTTTGACTATTATAACTATCCCAATTAACTATAAAGGACTTATGAGGGAAGATACATTCTGCATACAGAGGGAAAAAAATCTGATAACTTATAGCAAAAATAGAAAGATTTTACAAATATATGTGCTGACATATACACATGCATATTTGTGTCTAATGGTAACCATCTCTAGTGGGGGCAGAAGGTAAGAAGAAAAAAGTTAAAAAAGATATTTACATGATAGTTATTAAATATTTAAAGCAATAGCAAGATGTACATAAATTTTCAGTTTCATGTGCAATCATCTCTTTATTATACTGTGCTTTGGAAATGTTTGTTTTATTCCATAAATTAAAAATAAGTTTTAAAAGGGAATAATAATTCCTAGGTATTTGGTGATTTCATTATCCTATGGGATGTTGCAAAAAAGTGTTAACAAAGTTTTAAGCATTAATATCCCAAATTTAATACCCCAAAACTGCACTAAGACTTTGGAGACATAATACACATACATAAAATCCATGTGTATATGTATATGTATACATATATAAATATGTGTGTATCTTCTAAAAGAAAACAAGGGAGAAAAATCCAGCAAGTCAAAATCTAGAGGTCTCTAGTTTATTAAAAACTATGAGTGTGCTGCTCAATCCTACCAAAGAAATTTCCTATATCTACTCATGTTGACCCTTGACTAATTAAACCTCAGTGTCTCACTATGACCTCTTTGACCAAATATAAACAAATATTTGACAAACTTCCTTTACAACTTGATTTCTTTCTCCATTTCCATTCTATGTAGAGATTATTTTTATGAACATTCTATACAATCCATCCCTCCTGTTCTGTTTACTGTTTTTTGTTATCCTCCAGTCTTTGGATTGTCTCTACCTAGAATGTTTTTATTTCCTATCTCTGCCTCCTAGAACCCTCAATATCCTTTAAGATCCAGTTAAATTACCACATACTGTGGAAGACTTTTCCTGTCTGGCGAGTGTAAGTCACCAGCAGTTAGTCTCTTGTTCTCTAAGATTATCTTACATTTGATTTGTGTGTGTGTGTGTGTGTGTGTGTGTGTGTGTGTGTGTGTGTGTTTGTGTGTTATCTAACCCCTTAAGAAAGTAAGCTCTTTGAGGGCAAGGACTGCTTCACTTTTGCCTTATCACTAGCACATAGTAAATTTTAATGAATGGATGTTTACTGATTGATTCATCACCCTTCATATATTTATACTAAGGAACCACTTATATCATGTTGTAGTTAAATATAGATGGCTACAGCTGTCCAAGAACGTATACTCCTTAAATAGAATTAGACAGAATGGTATAGGGGAAGGAATCCCAAGTTCAGCTTCAAAGGACCTTGATTTGGATGATGGTCATGCCACTTGTGGCCTATATTATTGATTAGTCACTTCTAGGTTTTGGTTTTCTTTCTTCCTTATAAGGTTTAGACTAAGTTCTCCTCCAGACCTAAATCCATGATTCTATGATACATCATGTCAACAAATATATGGGACATACAAATATAGAGACAACTGTTTATTTTGCAGAAACAAAACCAGAGATGGGGGGATGGAGGAAGAGGGGTCATAACATACATGATATATCATGTTTAGTTAGCACCAACACACAATCTTCAACTCATCCTAAGTTTCAGAAGTTTAAAGACTCCAATTAACTTAATGCTAATCAAATTAAAATTTCATATGCTCTGAAGAGCATAGGTACTGACAACTTAAGCTGTCATTGGAGAGGGTATCACCATGGGGAGATGTTTGTTACAATAGCACATAAACAAATGTTCTTTCTGGAGCCAGCCTGCATGTCTCAGTGTGGTTTTTTTCAATCAATGACTGTCCAATGGTCACTTTCACACAGAGCCTAAATAATTTGGAGGTTTTATTCCCCAAACATTGCATCCCTCTTTGACCTCAATTTGGTTAAAGATATTTCTTCATCTCCTCTCCTCCTATTCTCCACAGAAAGAAATTTAGATCAGTGCCTGCAACACACATTTTAAATTCAGAATTATGTACATTAATCTCTCCTCCAGTTTTCTGGGCCTGGCATTGTTGGAATACCAGGTTCTTTGTCTCACATCTTGCTCATGCTCAAAATGAGCCTCTGCATCTTAGTTAGAAGCTAGAAGTCACTTACATGGCTTATTTGCCTATTTCTCAACAATTCAATAACTCCTCTTCAAACTAAGTTTGAACGTATCTCAGTAACACTATCAATCCTGTCATTGCTGATGATCAAACCATTAAATATTAGGGAAAATGCCTGTGGCCTTTAATAATCAATTCATTTTTAAATAGAATTGTCACCAAACATATATCCATACGTGGCATTTTTACCTCAAGCACAGAACTATGAACATCGATATTAAGACATTTTCCCTTTCTCAGGTAGACTATACCTCATCCTAGTTTCAAGTTCCATCTACCTCACACTCCCTAGTGATCCAGTGTTTTAATCTAGGGAGCCAGAATGTTTTCCCATTTTCTTTCATTTAAAGTTGGTGATGATCTTTCCCAAAAAATGTTTATTTATAGAGCAAAATAACTACCTCTATATTTCCTAGACAGTCACAGATGAAAAAATTGAGAAAAATAAAGGTATGTCTAATATTTCTGATTCCTAATGCCTATGTGCTATACATGCTCTTTAAAAGAAGCAATTTACAGAAGCCAAAATGTTGTGATTGTAACCTTTAGAGATTTTCCAAATGCAATTCTATTCTAGGAAGAAACTTTCAACAGGAATGCTTTCCCTGTCCCTGTCATTTTTTCCAGCTCAATGGTGCTATTAGGTCACATAATAAAGAAGATGAAACAATGCAAGAACTATAGGCTGACCATAATGGTGAGTTTAAAAAAAATCTGTCTATATCACTTTTTTTTAAGGTTTTTGCAAGGCAAACAGGGTTAAGTGGCTTGCACAAGGCCACACAGCTAGGTAATTATTAAATGTTTGAGATGAACCTAGGTACTCCTGACTCCAGGGCCAGTGCTTTATCCACTGTGCCACCTAGCTGCCCCTATATCACTCTTAATAGGTGAATTGTATTGCAGAACTTTTTATCTCCAGCAGCCTGGTTACATATCATTTCAATACAAGTCATTCAAATCATAAAAAGTATACCACTTTTATGTCACAAATTAGTTGATTAATCAAATTTGCTTATATTATTGGATACTCCAAAGAGAAATCAATAGATCATAATCCCACCTTTTAAACAACCTCAATTAAAGGATCAAAGATATAGAATGTGAAGACATCTAGGGCATCAATCTCATTTTTACTAGTGAGGAAACTGAGGCCCAGAGAGATTAAGGGAGGTTAAGAATCATGACCACATTCACATAGGAATATGTGGCAACTAAACAAGCATGTATTTAGTTCTTCCTACATATGTATTAAGTAAAGAGAACATAGTAAGAATACTTAAATGTTACAACCCTAAAGTGATTTAAATTCAGCTCAGGGGATATATTACATATATTGCTTTGAGGACAAAAGAGAGATCAAGACAAAAAAAATAGGAAATTTGAAGAGGAGGAGATCACATTAAACTTAGACCCTTAGAGATGGAATTCACAAAGAAGGTAGACACCTGAGCTGAGCCTTGAAGGAAGATTTTATATAATTGAAATAAGAAGGGAGACCACCCCACAAACAAATGAATCACCTGTGTTAATGTCTAGAAGTAAATGATGGCTTAGCACATTCAAGGAACAGCTTAACTACCCACTTTAACTAGAATATAGAATGTGGATTGAGATATAACAGGAAATAAGACTGGAAAAATAGATTAGAATCCAGTTTTGGAGGATTTTCAGTGCTAGAGCCAGCAATTTTTTCTATTTTATCCTATTTTTCTATTTTATAGGCAATGGAGAGTGACAGAAGATTTTTAGTGGGGGAATGACAAATTTTGCATTAACTCACCATTCTGATCAGCCTACTACTCTTGCATTATTTCAGATTCTTTATAATGTGCCCTAATTGTATCATTGATCTGGAAAAACAGTAAAATTGGGGGAAACATTCCCATTAACAATTTCTTTCCAAAATAGAACAATATTTTTAAAACCACAAGAGGCTATAATTATCAAATTTTTACTTGTATAAATTATCATTTTAAAGAGATGCATATCACATAGTAGACAAATATATTGGAATATAAACCATACCTTTAATTTTTCTCACTTTTTTCTTCTATAACTGCTTCAGAAGTAAATAGCTCAAATGATCCTTGAAACAGAAATTTTTTTTTCATTAAAGTATTAGAAAGTTCAGGAAAGTTGTCTTTTCACTTAGTCCCTGAGCTCATACAGAAAGAAAGAGGAAGAAAATATCCTAGAAAAGCAACTCAAAATTTATTAATAAAATTTTTTATGTATTTCTCCCTTAAAGTTGTAATAGGAATTACAGCTTACGAAATGCACCATCACCACCAGCATCATCTACTCTCAATTATCCATATTAATGGTCTATATATTAAATCCTTTATTTG
This sequence comes from Macrotis lagotis, assembly GCF_037893015.1. Classification (NCBI taxonomy): domain Eukaryota; kingdom Metazoa; phylum Chordata; class Mammalia; order Peramelemorphia; family Peramelidae; genus Macrotis; species Macrotis lagotis. Next base: position 278,572,502 of record NC_133666.1, read on the forward strand.
CTTATGGAAAATCATATTTTATACCATATTTTCCTTTTAGTTAGATTTTTACCAAAACATTAATCAACTGAGATAGTGCAAGTGAAAGCATTTTGCAAACTTTAGTAGACATTGTTATTACCATCAATAAGTTTCAAAAAACATATTAAGATAGAGGGTAACTCACTTAAGTACTCTGTAATCCAAGAAAGATTATATTTTATAGACAAGAGCTGATCTGCAAAAGTAGAAAGAATTCACATTTAGAGATCCCTAAACTAATGAAATCATCAGTTAAGGACTGAAAAAGAGTGAGTAAACTAACAGCATGGTAAGAGAAATTGACTTGAAATTCAACTAAATGAATTTTTTTTAGTTTTTTTTTTGTAAGGCAAACAGGGTTAAGTGGCTTGCCCAAGGCCACACAGCTAAGTAATTATTAAGTGTCTGAGACCGAATTTGAACCCAGGTACTCGTGACTCCAGGGCCAGTGCTTTATCCACTACACCACCTAGCCGCCCCTAAATAAATTTTTAAAATATATTTATATACAGATTGCCATGCTAATTGTGGCACATAAAATGATGAACATGACTCACACCTTTTCTTTAAGGAACTTACAACCTAATAAAAGGCAGATCGTGGTAAATTCTAGAAAAGTAATTCAAAATTATATATTTCTTCTAGGTCAAACCTAATTCAGGTCGGTCCAATGGGTCAGGCTTAAGAATGGAACACAATGAAACACTCATAGACCATATAATAGCAAATAAAACGAAGTTTACTTAATAGTGAAAAGGTGATTCAATAAGGATGCAGTATTGATCCAGTGGATGAATCTCCTCTCTTTTTCCATATCTAGGTAGCACATGGTCATAAAGGATTCACATGCACAGCAATGGGGATTCCATCAAGTCTATAGTGTACCATTTCTATATAGGCTAGGTAACCAAACCAGGTATAGACTTGAACTCCAGTTCCCTGGAATAATCAAATCTTCAGAATTGTTTCCTAACCCTTTAAATGGAAATTATTCCATGTTTCAATGAAACAAATTTTGCTCCTACCACAATGTTAGCTCATTCTCCTCTGATTGTATTCATATTTTGTATATATTTTAATAGCATATATTTACATATGCCCTGTTGTCTCCCACATATCCATGTAAGATCCTTGAAAGCAGGAATTATTTCCTTATTTTCTCTTTGTAGCCTCAGGGTCAGTTCATACTTGATGCTTAATAAATGTTTGTAGATTGATTGAACTCAGAAGAGGGAAAGATCAGAGTAGAAAGGAAAATTTCACTGAATTCAAAGTAAGGATGTATTGATAACCTATTATGTTCCAGGAATTGTCCTAAGTGTGGGGGGAGGGGGAAGGAAAGGAAGGAAGGGAGGGAAGGAGGGAGGTAGAGGGGGTGGAAGAGAGGGAGAAGAGGAAGGGTGGAAGAGAAGGAGGAAGGAGAGAGGGAGGAAGGAGCATCAAAGTTTATTTTTTATTGGAGGAAGCAACATGAACACAGAAATGTCTAAAATAAAGAGCAAATACAATGTGGTTTGGGAATGATGATGTGTGGGGAAAAGATTTCTAAAAGCCTGGAGATCAGACTTCACTTAAGAGATGAAATGTGAGCTTTGATTTCAAGCATAGAGGACAGTCATTATGTGAACTGGACTACATGATCCTTAAGATCTCCTCTGACTCAAATTCACATCCAAATCAAATTATTCTAGACTCTCTTCATGAAGGAAGCACAGATCTAACAAATTGTTATATATTATTTCATTAAACAATTAAATTAATTGTAAAAATATTATTATTGGTATCAAAAATGCAATTTCTTCTGATTTTATGGTTTGATTCAGGTCTATTTTTTTGCATTTGCTATGTGTTGTCATTAAGCTCACAGTGAATACATAAAGAGATAATATGTACACAGAGAAAGAAATTTGATAATGATATAAAGATAGGGCCACTTTTGTACTGATGGAGCCCCAGAAAAAGTCATAGAGAACATAAATATATCAGTTATTGGGAGACAAAAGAGCAGCAGTTCCTAGCAGAATCCTGGGCATCCCTAAATTGTGCAATGTCCCCCAAATTTCCCAAAGGAAATTTCAGCCCTAGAGAATGATGAAAAATTGGTCAAGGCTAAAGCAGGTAATTAAGAATTGACTGCACATGTGTTCTTTTTCCTTTAAAATGCCTTTGCGCAGCTATGTCATTATGTATTTAGTTGATATTTACCACCCTCCGCCTTCACACATCAGATAAGCTGCCAGAGAAGATAGGAATTCTGAGCAAATCTAGGAGGGGTTCAGAAATCACTCAATGCATTCCCTAGAAACTCAATTTGTGGAGTTCTGGTTATTTCCCAAAGAGTCAGTGCCAGGTTTCACTCGGCACACCACTCCGGCCTCTCTTCTGCCCTTCTAATTCAAGGCTGCCCCCACTTTCTGGAATCCTCTTTTGATTGTCTGCAGCTGTGAGCTCTTCAGGACTTTCTCCAAACTCCAGCTCTTTCTCCCTCAGTCAAACCCAACACCTACACACTGTTAAAAACCTGAGGTCATGCATTAAGAGGGGAAATCATCATTCTAATTCAAGGCCAAATGTCCCAAATACATAAATCCCATTCAGAGATTGTTTACATATGCTTTGTGGTAGCAGCTGTGAAGGTCTGCGTGATCCACCTGTAGGCAGAGTGAACAGTAAAGTCATGTAGAAGAAGGTAGTATTTTGAAAAGATCACAGTTTCAGGAGTCAAAAGTCCTGGGTTTGAGTTCTGCCTTTGGTGCTTACCTTGTGGGAGACCTTGGTACTAAACCTCTCTTGGCCTCAGTTTCCTCAATTGAAAATGAAAGTTCATAGGCTTTGCAAGTTATTTTAGCCACTTCTTTAGTTATTGGTAAATATGGGAAAGTATTTAGAACAAATTTGAATGGATCATTACCTCTCCCAAATCCACACCATTATACCCTTGCTGCTCCATGCTCTATGACCTCATTTAGAAACACACAGCAGAAAGCTTGTGTAAAGACCTTTGAATCCAAGGCCATCATTTTCATGAAGATATAGACTTTCAATTCAGTTCCAGGTCTCAGTCCATGATTCTAAGATTTTCCACACACTTTGGACAAGGTGGGAGTTCCTGAAATTATAGTTATTTTCTATCACTTCCACATTCCTGACTTATACCTCTACCCAGAGCTGGAATGATCTCAAATCCAGTACAATTACTTGCCCAAGGATAAAGTGACCAACAGGATAAAATTGAGTAGCTTGGCAATTTGTTTACATCTTAAATATTTGTGTTCCTTCTTTAAAAAAAGGCTAACAATGTATCTCACATAAAGTATAAGCCCCTCAATGAAGGGGGAAATGTGCTTAGAATCACCTTAGGGAATCTTTAAGATAATATTATAAATGCATCGTTTTCTTTGTGGGCTAAATTTAATTTATTCACAATGAACCTGGCTCCTAAAGTTAAAAGTCTATTCAGACAACATGTTTAGGAATATTAATAACCACTTATTCTGACAAATGGTATGAAGAAAGAGAGGTGGGAAGGAGAGGAGATAGTTGTCTCTTATAATAGAAAATAATCAATCAGTCATATTTCCTCTTTATTCCCAGAACCATTTCATTCTCAATAGACCACTGAAGGGATCCAAGAAGTATGAGAAAAAGTGCATTCTTAAAATATAGACATGTTATTATTAAAGCTAATAAAGGCACTATCCTGGCAGCTAGGTGGCATAGGGAATAGAGCACCAGTCCTGGAGTCAAGAGGATATGAGTTCAAATCCAGCCTCAGACATTTAATAATTACCTAGCTGTGTGACATTGGGCAAGTCACTTAACCCCATTGCCTTGTAAAAACCTAAAAAAGGGCACTGTAACTACATTTTACTGATACTGGCTGGAGATACTAATAAAAAGAAATTTGATTCCTTCCTTTAAAGAGCTTATGTTTTTGCTAGTGCATTTAGCCTGAAATGAAGAAAGAGTATAAGGAAAAGGAAACAGAATCAAGATGTTTAACACCCTGCTTTGATTGTTATTGCTACTACAAGATCTTCTGAATTCATCAGGCTAATTGGGCGCTCCTTAGGAGGAATGATTTCTTTTAAATTTTATATACAACCATTTTAGCACTTGGAAGGGTAAACATTATATGAATAGGGTATCATTATCTGGAAGGTATCAGTAATGTGATTTTGATAAGAGATAAACCCTTTTCCTTTCTCACCCTCCCTCACCCACTGTTTAGGAAAAGAACTCTGAGATTGTTATATAAAATGTTTTAAAAGAGGCAGCAGGATTTTATAGTGAGAATCAAGAAGTCCTGAGTCCAAATCCATTCTCAAATATTTGATGACAATATGACCCCAAGCAAGTCATTTAATTTGTCTGCCTCAGTTTCCTCTCTTGTAAAATTGGAATAATATAGCATTGTTGTGAAGATTAAGTGAGATATTTGTAAGACATTTTGCAAGCTTTAAAGTATTACATAAATGCTATCTATATTAAAAAATTAATGTTCATGGTAAAACCTATTTTTAAAAATAAACCATTCTCTGGATAAGGACTGGAGAACAGACTGAGCATTGCTGCCATCCTTATTTACCTTAATATGAATATCTAGGGAAAACTGGGCAGAAAATCAGGATAGGGAAGTATCTGAGCTTTTGAGATCACCCATATCAAATCTGTTTAAGACAGCTTCATTCATTTTGTTTTATGTACTGTGGATTTCCTGAATATCAAGTACACTCATTTTGTTATGAAAGGAATGTATGCTTGTTTATTTGAATCAAATTCCTAAATAAAATATATTTGCTATCTGAACTTGTCCTTTCCTCCATTGCAACATAACATTAAAAAGTTCATTTTATTTTTTATTAATGATATATTAAATGTATACTTGGGGAGAGTTCTTGGAATGGGAAGCCTGTGCTTGAATTCTGACTTATTTATTGTGTGATCTTGTGGGAGTCATTTAAACTCTCCAAGACTCAGTTTCCAGCATGCAAAAATGGAAAGGACACAGTGCTTATATTTTCTACCCCCAGAATTCATTGTGTGAACTTTAGCTTTGGAGAAATAAATTATCTTTACTTATTTTATATTTTATTTTTCCAATTATATATTTATGTTTCCAATTGTATATTTATGTTACATATTTTTGTATCACCCTCCCTTCCCACCCACCTCCCCTCAGCAGCAAAAAATCTGGTGAATACTGTACATGTTCATTTCTGTTTAACATTATTGTTTACATATTAGTCATTTTGTGTATGAGGAGTTAGAACTAAGGGAAAATAAAGAAAACCATGAGCTAGGAAGGAAAATTATAGAAATTTTTAAAAAGTGAATGTAATAGCCATTCAGACTCTGTGGGGTTTTTGTTTAGTTTTGTTTCCATTTGGAGGTGATGGTCTTGTCTTCCAGGATTGTCCTAGGTCTCCGAACTGCTGAGAGGAGCAGCATCCATTATAGTTGGTCAACTCACAATGTTATTGTTAATGAATACAATGTTCTCTTGGTTCTGCTCCCTTCACCCAGCATCAGTTCATATAATTCATTCCATGTTTCTCTGAAATCTGACCATTCATGGTTTCTTACAACTGTACTCCATAACATTCATACATCATCATAACTTGTTCAGGAATTCCCCAACTGGGGAATATCCATTGTTTGTCACTACAAAAAGAGCTACTACAAATATTTTGAATATGTGTAACTTATGAATCACATTTAAATGACAATATTCATAATTTCTCAGTATAGAGTATAGTGAGTTCCAAACTTTTTTGCACATGTAGATCTTACCCAAGTGTTATTTGGGTTTACAAATTAAGACTTCATTCCAGGAAGAACAAAGGACAAATTCTCCAATAAACCAGTGGTCAAGGATATGAAAATATTCTCTAAAAATAATTGCAAACTATTAACAACCAGTTGAAAGACTACTCCAAATTGTTAAAAAGGAAAATAGCAGTAAAAATAAATCTGAGGTTTCACTTCACACTCAGCAAACTGGAAAAGTTGACAACATTCAGGGGGAAAATAGTTTGGAGCAGCTGTAAGAAGATAGATATACTAATACACTGATGAGGAAGATGTAAATCACTTTAACAATTCTGTAAAAAAAAATGGGAATTCTGCTAGAAAAGTCACTAAAATATCATATTTTTTTAACCAGAGATCCCACCGTTAGGTATATACTCCAATAAAGTCAAAGACCAAGAGGAAGACCCTATGGATAGAAAAAAAATGTTGGTGTCAGTACTTTTTATGACTGAAAATAAAATACTAGAAACAAAATTAGTTCCCATCAATTGAAAAATGCCTGAACAAATTTGGTCATATTAATACAATGTAATATTATTGTGCCAAAAGAAATGAAGATATAAGAAATCAGGAAAACATGGAACCACTTATATAAACTGATAGAGGAAAATAAATAGTAGCAGGGAAAATATACATAATAATTGCCGCAAAATAAATGAAAAAACTCCAAAAATGACATGAAAAACACTGAGTAATTATAATGATGAATCTCTACCTCAAAGATGAGATAAAGAACCTTCTTCTTGGTGGAGAAGTATAAGGAATTATGGGTGCAAAATATTGTATATTTTGCCAGTACAACTTTTCTTTCTTATAGAATAGGTATGATGGGAGCAGGATGGTAAAAGGTAGGAAGTGGAGAATATATCCAAAAGAAGTGGGGGCAGTTAGGATGTGCAGTGATAAGAGCACCACCCTGGAGTCAGGAGGGTCCAAGTTCAAATCTGACTTCAGACACTAGTTGTGTAACCCTGAGCAAATCACTTAACTCCATTTACTTCCCCAAAAGAAGAAAAACAAAGAAATTACTATGATCAGTTTTTTAAAAGGTATCCATAAAGTTATTTTGTGTTTTTTAAATAAAAAAAAAACAGATCTCATCTATCATTCTTGGAGATATTCTCAACTTTGTACTTGATCTCTATTACCTCACCTTTGTTTTAGGTGGACACTGGTCAGAACAATTAAAATGCTTTCTCTTTCAGTACCCTATTGTCTGTCCTTTACCAAGTTCTACAGACTAGAAGGGAAGGAGATTGTTTTCTTGTTGTATTCCTTCCATATTCTAGTACTCAGACCTTCTGATTCCAGGTTCATTCCATATTCTAAAACATCTTTCCCCAAGTGAAATAAATACACCCTTATAAAAATCGCTTTGAAAATTCTTTGTAATAATTGATTAATTAAAGTAATCAAATTCAAGTCCTTAAAAGACAATCATGATGTGATTTAAATCAATTTAATAGACATTTGTTTATTTAGCCCTTACAATGTCCTGAGTACTATGCTAGGTACTATAGATACAAAAATAAAAATACCCCCCTCTTCAAGGAGCATTACATTCTACTGGGATCTGATCCCATACAAATAATTTTCTTAAATCTCAAATCAATCATGACCTTTACCTTAGCCTTAGTTAGTGTTTCTAGGATAATCCCTTTGATAAACACCAGATATACAGGTCATCCCTATTCTCCATTTCAAACAAAGAATTGTTAGGGGTTTGTTGTTGTTTTTTAGCAACAAGGCTACCTCTTTAACCTATAAATTACCTCCCTGTGTCTAAGAGGTTAGTTGTCTCCTTCACTGGTCTCTTACTCCATATGCTCTTGAAAACTTTCATTTTATTTATATTAACTTATTGTGCAATGAGCACTTTCTCTTGCCAAACATTGCTTTTCTTATCATTTTTACACTATTTTAACTTCATTCTGTAATCTTTCCAGCTCCTCCTCTGCATGTAGAATTTTATTATTCACATGTGATATTTTCCTAGCTTTCAATCACATTTTGTAATTCATTTACTCAGGTTGCAAAAAAAGAAAAATTCTGATAACTATTTACTGGATAGATATTATTTTTTAACACTTTCCACTTTTCCTTTTGTCTCCTTCCTTAAGCTATTTTTCTTTTCCCTTTGTCTTTCTTTTAATATTTTCTCTAGTCTAATTTAGTAATCATCATACCTTGCTTTTACTCTGCTGGATCTCACTTCATTCCTAATTACAAATCTAACTAAATTATGATGGCTATCACTCCCTTAAGCATTCCCTTATGTCAACATCTACAATCATTTCCTCCCTGCTGCTCAAAGGGCAGACATGAATCGTTTCCCTTCTGGTTCATTCCTTTAAAGTCTATATTGTATAACCAACCAATCCCATACCACCAATCCCATACCACATATACAAACCTGGAATTTAACTGATATCTCTCAACATCCTGTGACCCAGTTTATACTCCAATGATTGAATATTTCCATCTTCTGTCATTTATCCTTTCCCCAAATCCTTTCTTGCTGCTCCATTTCCTCAGATAACCTATACTAAGTTCCTACTATCAGTTTACCCTGTTGGCTAAATTCAATTTTAAATTGCAAAGAAATTATACTGCAGTCTTTCAGGGTCTTGCTCCATTCAGTTAATTCCTTTCAAATTGTTTTAGAAAGTTATACCAATATAACCAGATATGATATTTTCCTACCACATAAACATTTTTATAGGTGAAGCATATTTTCATTAGACTCTACATTTGAATCTCTAGTAAAAACCCTAAGGTTTCTTTGAATAAATGTGGAGTTCAGTGATATAGATCATATTTTGAAAAGCTCTCTTTTTCTTACAGGACAAAGAACAAATATTTTGCCCAGCCTAGAACATTGTTGTGGGTTGAGAGAAGATGCCTGGAATAGGAAGCTTTGGGGAACTACAAATATGGAAATTTCTTCCAACAGGTCAACAACTCATATGTGACCTAAAGTCTTCCAGTTGTCTGGCACCTGAAAAGTTAAGACCTGCCCTTGATCACACATGATGACAATTTGTGTCAGAAACAGAAGTTGATCCAAGTTTCTGTGACTTCAAGATCAACTTTTCTTCTATGCTAGGTAGATTTTCCAGGAATACTTAAAAAAAAATAGACCTATAATTTCCTTAGTTATCAACTCTTCCTATCAAAACAGCTCAGCATCTGCTTTGCAATTTAGCATTTCAGCAGATTGCCTGGGGCACTAAAAGGTTAAGTAATTTATCCAAGGGTCACCCAATCAGTATTCAAAAGGGCCATGGCTATACCCATATCCCCAAAGATGCCAGATCTCTAGTCACCATGCCATACAGCTTTTCATAAGGTAAACTTTTTGTAGCACTCACTCATTTGGACTGATTTCAACCATTAACTAATTGGGAACATTCAGCCTGAATTACTATAAATGCCTAAACTGTATATTAAAAGATATACAGTTTATTACTTTCAAAGACAGGCAGTAACTTATATTAACTGCTAGTGTTTCCAAGTAGAGTCCTTTTTAGATCTTCTTTAATAAATAAACATATAAGGAGTACTTGCAAAAATGTTTTATAATCACTTTAAAAACAATTTGCTCTCAGTAACTGAACTGAATGTCTGGAATCCAGGTTCCATTCCTGATTCTGCTATTAGTAGCAAGGTTACCTACCATGGACAAATCACTAAATTTTTCTATGCCTTAGTTTCATTATCTATAAAATGAGGGTCCTTGATTGTATGTCTGACCTAGCAGACAACATCATGATTCTCTTTTATAATCCTGTTCACAGTATTAATTTGCTCGGCAAAATATTTTATTTTTTGTTTTACAAAGACCCTATTTTCACAGTGTAGCATATATTTGGGAAAAGAGATTTAGAGCTAGAAGGGACCTTAGAGGCTATTGAGTTCAAATACGTCATTTTACAGATAAGGAAACTGAGGTTGAGGGAAGTCAAGTGACTTGTGGAGGATCATATAGCCAGTAAGTACTTGAGGCTGGATTTAGACTAAGCATTGCACTCTCTCCAATGTACTAGTTTAAAAAAAAAATAGGGCAGCTAAGTGTAGCAGTGAATAGAGGACTGGCCTTGAGGTCAGGAGGACAGGAGTTCAAATTCCCACTTCAGACACTTGATATGCACTAGTCATGTGACCTCGAGTAAACCACTTAACCCCAATTGCCTTACATCCAAGCCATCTCTAAGCATCCTAATTCATAGCTGGCCAATGGATTCAGATGACTGTAGAGGAGAAAGTGAGACTGGTGACTTGGAACAGCACTCCTTCACTCAAATTCAATTCATGTGGTTGTCATGGCATCACCTCCCTTTTGTCATGGTCTTCTTTGAGAACAAAGAACAGATATCAGTTTAAAAAATATGGTTAAGTCAAAATAATGAATTACCTCAAAATAATTCACATTTAATTTTGGAAGGTGATTTTATATTTATACTTGAATGTTCAATCAGTAAATGATAATATATTGAACAAAATAAAATTAATAACACATTCTTATTGAATTTTACTATTTCCAAAGTTCTTGTCTCAGCAATCCTATCAGGTAAGTAGTGAAAATAATGTTATCCCCATTTTATAGATGAACAAATTGAGACTCAGGGAGATAATTTGATTTACTAGGGGAAAGCTGAGACTCTAATCAATTTCTTCATAGAAATCACTCGCCCATTTATTCTTTTGGCTCTCTTTTAATTTTAAGCATTTACTAAGTCATTTCTCAAAGGAGACAGAGATGCCAACCATAGTACCTTCCCTCATGCAGCCAACAGCAATTCTGAATGCTCTTGAACCAGATTAAATTGTAACTGATAAATATTTAATAAATAAATAAAAACAGAATAAAACCTAAATAAGGTAATATGTGGTTTTCTATGGTAATATGCAGACTACATAGATCCTTGAATCCTTCGTTTTTAAAGAGGACCAGGATATCCAAGAGGGGTGATGCCATGACATCAAAGTGATTGGAGTTTTTTAAGGTTTTTGTAAGGCAAATGGGATTAAGTGGCTTGCCCAAGGCCACACAGCTAGGTAACTATTAAGTGTCTGAGGTGGGATTTGAACTCAGGTACCCTACCCACTGGGTCACCTAGCCACCCCCCCATGACATCAAAGTGAATTGGATGCTTATATATAGTTTAGTGGCCACCCCCATTTCTATTTGATATAGAGTTGTAGAAAAGTACTTGTTAAAGTAATTCATATGTATGAAACCTGAGAAGTTAAGCAACCTGCCCATGATCACACATGATGACAATATGTGTCAGAAACAGGAGTTGAATCCAAGTCTCTGTGACTTCAAGATCAGCTTCTCTTCACTATGCTAGGTAGTGTTTCCAGGGATATTGTTTTTTTTTAAAAAAATAAACCTATACTTTCATTAGTTATCAACTCTTTCTATCAAAGCAGCTCAGCATCTGCTATACAATTTAGCATTTCAGCAGGTTACCTGGGGCACTAAAAGTTTAAGATATTTGTTCAGTGTCACCCAACCAGATATAGAAAGATACCAGATTTGATTTCAAAGACCTCTGTCCCAATGTCAACTCAGATAAGTCAAAAAGTGTGTGTGTGTGTGTGTGTGTGTGTGTGTGTATATATATATATATATATATATATATATATATATATCCTGTTCAATCAATCAATTAATAAACATATAATAAAGGGTCTTATATGACTGACACCTTGCTAAGCACTGGAGGATACAAAAAAGAGGCAAAGTCCCTAACCTCAAGAAGCTTGCAATCTATTAAATCTGATAAATTTGATAAAGAAAATGCCAAAAAAAATAGTTGGTAACAATTTCTAGCAGTATTAGGATATATCAATTAATATTTGACAATTGCCTATTTGAACTATCTACTAATTGAAATAAAATGTTCCCAAATGGAGAGACTCTCCCATCATTAGACTTTCATATTTTAGGATTTAGAACTGAAAAGGAACTTAGTGCTTATTTAGTCCACTTCCTCAATTTGCATAAGAAAATATATTAACACAGAGAGATAAAGTGACTTCTCCATGATTATACAGATAACAAAAGGACACATGCCAATTTAAACCCAAGAGTCCTGATTTCAAATCCAATGTTCTTCAGTTTGGAAAAAAAGTGAACTGAATTAGCAACTAACCTTTTCACACTTCCCCCATCTCATCTCTTTGCCACAGCACCCCAACACACAAATTTTAATTAACTTAAAAATTCTTTCTTTCCCTATTTTTTTTCTTTCCCTATTTTTACAGCAAATCCTGTCTGCAAAGCACTGCAATTACCTTTCAAATTCAGCACATTGCCTCTGTCTCAGTTAAGCATATCTTGGCATTTCTAGGCTCTGGCTTCTTCATCTATAAAAAGAGGTTAAGAGAATGAATGTATTAATCTGAGTACATAAAGACTTCCCTTAAAACTTGTAATGCTGCCTAAAGACAACTTACTCTTTATTAGGTCAGCATATCTGCCAAAAGTGCAGAAGCATCTGTAGCAGAAACAAGTATTGCAAATTATTGTTTTTTTTAATAGCTGACTGCCTTTCCAATCTGAGGTTGTGCACTCAGTATCTGGCTAATAGGAGAGATTAGAAAAATGATATCCAGATGTATGAAGTGCATTTGAGGACAGTTAGCCCCCTTTCTCAGGGCCTTACATAACATGAGGAGCAGATGATAAATACAAGCACCTCAAAGGTAGATAAGCCATCATAAGAAACCAGAAACATATTCAATATCCCCCATAAGAACATTTCCCCTTCTCTGTAACATTAGCCTTTTTTATGATAATGACAAGAGATTTTTTTTTTATCCAATATCACCTAATCCCAAAATGAACCATCCTTGACTCAACCAATCAACAAGCATTTTAACTAGCTACTATGTAGCAAGCTCTAGGGATAAAAAGGCAAAAAATCAAATAGCCCTGCCTTTAAGGAAATTTCATTCTCCTGGAGAGAAATAGGACCCTATATGTAAACAATATAAATACAAAGTAAGTAAATGTCATTGTCATGGTGTCAGTCTTTTTTTACTTAAAAAACAGATAACTCTTCAGATTTATAATCTAGACTATGGAATTGTACTGTTTGACTAAAAACTTTGACCAACAAAGTATAAATGCTTTTATCCTAGGAAGTCTCTGTAATAGATGTGCTTTTAAAACATCATGTAATAGGCAATCTTCGCTTTTTATAATTTTAGAAATTTTATCAAATCATACTATTTTGCTCTAACTGGAGTGGAAACATGAAGAACCAATAGAGCTCAGTTCAATTCAATATTAACAGGTGACAATGCTCTACAAGGTGCTGTTCTAGGTGCTGAATCTACAAAGCTGAAGTAAGATCTAATCTTTGATGTCAATGACTTTGGAATATGTTGAAGACATTTATGGTCCAATAAGAAAAGTTAACCTTGTAGCTTCTAGATTACATTCTTTAATTATTCTAGATAATTTATCATTAAGGAATAGAAACTGGGTCTGATCTCATTCATATAGGCAACTACTAGTTAGTGAAGGTCTGTCTACCATTTCAGGTTTCATCTTGCAGAGTTGCCTAGAATACTGAATAGTTTAGTGACTAATCAAGGACCACAGAACCAACAAGTGATGGAAGTGGAACTCATTTCTTCCTAGCTTCAAGTACAGCTCTCTAGCCACTAAATCATACTGCCTCTTTTAAAATTGTTAACTTGCTTGAATTCAACAGGTATTTACTGAAAATGTGTAATGTACTTCTGAATGTCCTTGGAGGAATTCATGATATCAAGTCAACTGGGTTACCTACAAATGTTTACTATTTAATCTCATTTGACCCTACACCACTGTAAGGCAATCTTTTTATTCTTCACTGATGGATCTTTTTTTTTCCTCTCCTTTTCTCTTATGTCCCCCCCCAGTACCTTCCTCCTTCTGCCTCTCTCTCTTTCCTTCCCTCACACTAGATGACCTTCTCTCCTACTCCACTGAGAAAATCAAGGCAATCTATCACAGTCTAAATGCAATAACTTTTTAAAATTTTCATCCTCCTTGACCTATTGACCATTACCTGAGCCTAGAATCAGGAAGACTTGTACTCAAATCCAGACCTAGGGTAAGTTACATAATTTTAATCTGCCTCAATTTCCCCAAGGATATCCTTATAGCACCTACCTCCCAGGGTTATTGTGATAATCAAATGAGGTAATATTTATAAAGCGGTTACAGTGACTGGTACATAGTAAACATTATATAAATGCTATTATTGTTATTTTTGTCAGTTATTGATCCTATGCTCTCTATTAGATTATTTTTATGCTTTCTTGAAAACAAAGACTTTGTCTGATTCACTTTATTCTCTTTGCTATCCCCAGAATATTGTATGTCTTCTCATACATTGTAGATTCTGATATTTGTTGCAGAGGATGTCCATGCAGCAGAAAGAGCAGCATGAACCAAGGCAGAGGAAGAAAAGATCAAGATGTACACAGAGTACAAAAAGATCAAAGAATAATGTGGACTGAACTGCATTGATCCAAAATGCTTCTGAGATTTTTAAGGGAAGTTGCTAAAGTCTGGCTTACATACATAGCAATTGTGAGTTGTAGCACTGATCTCAGGTAGCATCTGGAGACGATCTCCCAGTATTCCTACATACGCTTCTCTTCTCTAGACCTGGTTTCCTTATCTCTATCTTGAAGGGCTTTGAGCAAATGGCCTTTAAGATTCCTTCCATCTTTAGAGTCTATTATTTTATAGATATCTTTAAGATACAACAAGCTCTACCAAGAACATCAGAATAACACTGATCATAATTCTCTAATATAGGAAACCTTACTAGAGCTCTGGTGAACTAGTAAAATATAGAAATGATACAATCATTGTCCTCAAGTTTATAGAATAATATCTATAATATAATAATATATAAAAGCATTAAATAATGTTATATTGTGCCGTATAATGACAGAATACAATAAATTGGCCCTTGTATTCTCTTAGAATAGTAATTTTAAAATTGAATATTGATCATAAAATATGACATTGGAGACTACCAAATATAGTGGAAAGAACATGAGGCATGACTTCTAGTGCTTAATCTTTTTTGCTAAACAGTGTGAACATAGACAAGTCTCTTACACTTTCTGAGACTGTGCTTCTTCATCTGTAAAATGAGGTGTCTGGATGAAATAAGTTCTAAGGCAGGACTTTTTCATCTTTTGGGGGGTTATGGATCCCTTTTCAGGCTAATGCAATCAAATGCAAAGAATTACAAAGAAAAGCAATTATATCAAAATACAGTTATCAAGATATCATGACCCCAGGTTCAAAACCCCTTCCTATGATCTCTGTTTCTGAGATTTTGTGATTCCATAATCCTAGTGCTCATTAAAAAAGATCACTGCTACAAATCAAGAGATTTTCAAACTACCTCATGTAAAAAGAAGAAATTTTCAAGAGGAATATACAAGTCTCAGCTGCCCTTTTGCCTTCTCATCTTTTTGTAAACCAGACATAAGGATATATTCTTTTAAAACTCTATGACTTAATGGTCAAGTAGTCATTCTCTAGGGTGAAATTGATATTGGACCTCAAAACATGGAGGGAGGCATCCATAAGAAGGTTCATTCAACAAAACTTAGTTTTTGTCAAGGGACTTGCTTTACTTTCCTATTCATATCTATAGAAGTGTTGCTTTATATCTCATACATATTCAATGATTGATATTATACATTGAGCAGAAATTTCAAGGATTCAAATAATCTAGTTCTAATTGTAAACAATTTGTAAAGACATCTCATACCAACACTGGGAGATCCTTAATGAGTCTCTTAGTAGTTGCTACATACAGTTCTATCTCTTGCTGAAAAATGAATTATTAAAGAGACCTCTGTGGTAGTTTAAAGGTTGAGTTATGCTGCAATAAGCCTCATCTGGAATTCCAATTTGGGATGTGTAGTTTGAGAGCATGTTATAATATTTTACTTTATGTGGTACATTGCTAAAAATCAAATTATTATTATTAGTGACACAAATCCTCACTACTTCCCATTCCCTTTTGAATTATTTTTATGGGACAATTTAAATTTCATTATTTTAATATGTCTTTTTGATGCCACAAAGGAAAAGTGATATGGTGATTAATGAATTAACATAGGAAGGAGAAAAATACTTGCTATTCTCTTTGAGGTTTAAAGTTTGGAAAGACAACTAGATGCACTAATCCATTTAACATCTAGTTATTGCTATCATGATTCAAATTTTTTTTTCAGGCTTCAAAGTACTAGGATAAACCCACATCTTTGACTCAGATTTGGGAGACAGGGGTTGCCAAATAAATAGTGATATACCCTGAGAATCTAGAGGATAAATTCTGAGTTAGTATATCTAGAGTTTCATTCTTACCACTGATACCCTTTGAAGTGTTCTATGATATTTATCTCATTAACTTTCACATTCATCCACAAAGACTTTGGGAATATGTTAAGCCATAAGAAAGAGTCTAGCACTTTGAAAGACTGCTTTTTGGAAGACTTCTACCACATAGTAGAATGAAAGATATTAAACATATTGAATAGCGGCTTGAAAAAAGAAAGTTTTTTTTTTTTCCCCAAGACTGTAACTGAATTTCAAGATGCATTTATTCCTTACAAATTAGAGGAGGCACACAATAGTGAAAAGAATAGGTTTGGAGTCGGTACCTAAGATCAGTTACTGGATCTGCCATTTTTCTATCCATTTGATTTTCGCCAAGTTTTTTAAAGTCTCAACCTTAATTTTTTTTAAATTAAATTAAAGCAGGAATTAAATTTAGAAGAATTCTAATATCCCTTATGGCTCTAAATCTACAATCCTTGTGATTATATGACTGTTTGTCTCAATGTTAGAGAATAAACAATTAAAGGTATTGAATTATTCAGGATTCTGAGAGCTAATAAATGAAAAGTTACATTGACCAAATAATGCCACATGATTAAGCTATAAATATATTTTTAAAATTTTGAAGAACTGCATTTGAACTGCCAATTTTAAGAAGTCTTTCATATTTATAATTGTTATAATTGTTTATTATATTGTATTTATAATTGTTCAATCTTATATATATGGAAATTTAGATAGACTTTATCTGGAGAGACTTCCTTATTATGATTGCCACATCCACAATAGGATGCCACCTTTCTATATCTCCTCTTTTCAAAGACTCTACTAGATCTGGGTGCATAAGATGTTGATATTTCATACAAACTTGCCCTCCCTTAAGTAGCTGTGAAAAAAGCACTGTTCTAATATCATGTGGCTGATGAGATATGGATGAAAAATGTAGTGGCTAAACCATAACTCTTCTTGCCCATTTTTTTAAGAAATTAGACTTATTTTTGTGTTCCCTACTTAAATAAAAACAGCATGTAGCCCTTGAGGGGGAAAAAGCAGAACCACAGAGCCTACTAACAACAACCAGATTATCATAGAAAGGATAGAGGGGGGAAAGTCACTCCTCAAGCTGTTCAGTCATAATATTCACAAGGTCAGACTTATACCAGAAATTGAAGAGATTTGAAGGGATGTTAAAGATTCCATAGATCCAAAATCCTTCCCTCAGTAGAATTTCTGGCATCTAAAATTCCTATTATGGTTCATTTTTCTCATGGGTTTGGAAGTTTCTATTACTCATCAATAAATCTTTAAGAGCATGTAAAAACAGAGATTTTCGAGACAGAAGGAATTTTAAACTAGTCATTTGAAAGATGATGAAAATAAGACTCAGAAAAGTTAAGTGATTTGCCCAAGGTGACAAAAGTAATAAGTGGTAGAAATAAGTTTTGAAACCAGTTTCTCTGACTACAAATTTATTCCTTTTTTCAACTCTGTCATTGCTTCTGTTAATCATTTAGAAATATAGAAAAATAGACAAGGAGAGAGAGAGAGAGAGAGAGAGAGAGAGAGAGAGAGAGAGAGAGAGAGAGAGAGAGAGCGTGTTGTAGAAAGACAGAATTTATTGAGCACAAACTACATGCTAAATACTCTGCTAAGCTCTAGGGATACAAATGCGCACAAGCAAGACAATTCCTGCCCCCACAAAGAGCTAACACTCTAATGGGAGAAGATAATGCATAAGTAGAATTTGGAATGGCAATCTGTTCTTGGTAAGATTAGGCAAAGGTTCACCTCTCAGAAGTGTTTGACTAGAAGGCAAAACAGATAAAGCATCGTAGACATAATAACACAAAAGACCCACAAGTTATTTAGTTAATTTTTGTTAAAATATGTTCCAAGGGTTACATAATACCCCCCAAGACCATCCATTCATTTTGGCTCAAAAAGAAATTGAGCACACAAAACAACTTCTGTGTGATCTCTGATTAAAATGTGTAGATACCTACAATTCCATCACTTTTTCTATCATGTTTGAAATAGCAGTTGTAGAATGCCCTCCTTCCATCATGGGTCCAAGTCATGTTATTGAACTGATCCCTTCTAGGATCATGGAGCCCATTCATCAGCTTTCATAAATTTGATAAGCTACAAATCCAAACTACTAGAATGCAGGCTATAGGCATTTTATTCACCATTCTCACTGTATTCAGAGCTAAAAAGAAATAAAGAGAAGAGAAAGGATTTGTACTCAGGTCTTTAGATGCTAAATCCAGGGCTTTTCCTATAATGTCATTATTTTAAGAAGTCAAAAGGATAGATACTTTGTTGCCAAAATTTGGACTTGGAAACTTTAGATGAGAACCGATTTCAGATTTGAACTTCTCAGTATAAAAGGGAGATCTACTCCCAAACCTTTGCACAAAGGTTACATATATTTTACTTTAGGAAAACAGAGTGATTGAGTTCTTTTCCCCATTTTGTGCGAGTGGGCCTGTGATTTTGAAATTTATGGGAATCCAGGACATTGAATTATCCAGTCTCTTCTGAATGCCAATAAAATGATAAACATGTCTATGTTTGTCAAACATAGATTCACTCATGAAAATAATATTATCAAGGGAGTGCTGGTATTTGGATCAAAAATTATATAGTATTCATTTTAACCCTAGGAAGAGATTTTCTTAAATAGCACAGAAAATGTTCTTGAATTGTTCCCCCTTAAAATTTATTTTTCATCTTAAAGACAAATTATTTGAAATTATGACTCCTAAGCAGAGTTTAATTCATCCTATAAAACCATTTTACCTTTAATCATATGGAACATGACTTCAAAAAGAAATTTAAAACCCTAGCTTTCTCTGAACCTTAATAGGTTATAGCTGTCCTCTTTCCAGGTGTATGACTTCACACGTTCAAATCCAAATAAATGGTACACATTTCCTTTATCTCAGTCCTCTGAAGAAATGACAATTTTTTAAGAGAACAATCAAAGAAGACAATTTTCATGATGATGTTAGAACAACAGGTTTATTTTCTTGGTTTTCACAGAAGCAAGTTAACAAGGTGAGAACATTTTCAGCTGCCTTGTTTAAGCTCAATTGCTGAATTTAAATCCTAGTTTTCTTTCTTCCAGAGAAGCACTAAATAGGAACTTTCAGATAAAGGACTACCATTTGTATGAGACATTTTCCAATCTTTTCATTTTTAGCACTATGAGGCATTCCTACTAATAGACATTATAGGAAATTGCCATTGTTTTGCAACAAAACATCAGAGTGCGTTTTGTGTGTGTGTGTGTGTGTGTGTGTGTGTGTGTGTGTGTGTGTGTGTGTGTGTGTACGCACATGCACGCGCATGGGAGAAATCCCAAAAGACATTTGGAATGTACTGTTTATGGGATGTTAGCAGCTACTTGAAACTGAACTTTTACTGTGTGTATACATCCCATCCTCAGATCCCACAGGAATTATACACAGATATCCACAGTCCCTGATGGAAAACATGACAGCGTTCATTGGGCAATCATCTTCTAGCCAGACTCGACTCTGCTGCCAGGAATTTTTAGAAATAGTATGAACGTCTTTATTGTGTCACTCACATCACAACCAGTACTTTTAAGCCACCCACTATTATAGGAATAGGATTTTCTTCCTTCCAGAGACCTGTTTTACTTTATTTCTCTTGGCCTTTTCAAGATTTAGATTTTTATTTCTGCCTACTAAGACTGAAGAAGGTATTTTTCACTTTCTCTCTCTCTCTCTAAGACCTAAGTGTAATAGTGCAAATCAAAACCCCGACCTAAAGATGCTTACAAAAATTATCAGATAAGCTGAAAGCATACAGATGTTGGAAGGGAACAAACAGTTTGGAGGGAGGAGATTGTTGTACTACCTTCTATTTGTAACAACTGTTTTGAGGAAATTGCATTTTCCTAATTGCTAAAGAAGTATAGGAATTAAACATCACTGGATATCATTATTTTTATCTTCTTAATAAATAAGTAAATGACCCTAAAGGGGTACATCATTCAACAACTTCAAGTCAGTTCCATACAGCATAGAATGAGTGAGCATTTTTCACATGCAATCACAATGAGAAAAGCTTTTAAAGGTCATCTAGTATAATTCCTTAAAGAACAGATGAATCCTATCCATGACATCCCCACCAAGTGGTCATCTAGCATCTGTTTAAACATTTCCAGTGACAGGGAATGTACTACCTCTTGACGCATTTCAGTTTCAAATTGTTTTTCTCTTATATTTGCTTCTCTGAAACTTCTATTTACTGATTATAGTTTTTCCTTCTAGAGTCAAAAAAATCCCTCTTCTAGATATCCACCATATTTGAAATGGTCAAATATTTTAAAATAGTTCCATACCACAAAGAGAAAATTTTCTCTACTTCAGGCAACCCCAAGTTCCTTCTACTAATGTCCACATGGAATAGTTTTTAGCCCCCCAGCTGCCCCTCTCTATATAAGGGGCAAACTATTTCTAGTTTGACAAGAGCCTTTCTAAATGTTCTATTGAATTTGGCTATGCATAATTCAGGATTGAAGTGTTTTTTTAAAAAACCTTTTAGTCTAAAACTATCTCAAAGAATACAAAGATGCCTTACATAATAGATATTTTCCTCAGGAGTTTTCAAAAATATGATTTACACATGTTTTCTATTAATAAAATAAGTTTCCTATTTAATGGACTCCTTTGGTGAATTATTTTGCAGAAAAATAAATCTTTAATATCAACAGGAGCACATCTCTCTCCAAGCTAATTCAGTATAAATAAAGAAAAACATATTCTCTGCTAAAACCTGCCATTCAGAGCAGTTTTCTCAGAAACCAGGTAAACCAAGAGAAATAAAAAATAATAATAGCTAGCATTTTAAGGTTTGTAAATTACATCACATATATTATCTTCACAACAACCCTGAGAGATAGGTATTATGATCTTCATTTTAATTACAATAGCATTTACATATTGCTTTAAGGTTTACAGAACACTTTGCAAATGTCTCATTTTATCCTCACAACAACCCCCATTTTACAGATGAAGAAACTGAGGCTGAGATACTAATGACTTATCCAGGGTCATACAGCTAAACAGGATAAGAAAGCATTAATTCAACTACACTAACAATGTATATATATATATAATAGGAAAAACTGTACAGAAATTATTAACTCATAAAGCAATAGAAAACAATTCAACCCCATAGACTCCCGAGCCAGTAAAGAAAGGGAACAAATTCCTTGGTGGAGAGAAAGTTCCTTCATGCAGGTTATGTGTCAGAGGATGAAGCTCCACCTCCACCATCTACCATCTATCAAAATCAGTTCTGCCTCAAAGTCTCTGTTTTAGCTCTACCTCCCGTCCTGCCAATCACAGTAAACTTCCTCTCTATCCCATCCCTCTGTCTGTTAGCCACCACCATTGTTTGCTATCTGACACCACTGCTTCCTTCATGTTTTTAGGGATAAGCTGGTAGAGTTTTGCTCAGTTTTCTTCTCTGAATTCTTTACCTGCATGACTGGAAGTTAGTGACAGCTAGTAGGCACCATGGGTTCAAATTCTGCCTCAGACATTTATGACTTTCTGTCACTTAACTTCGCTATTGCCTCAGTTTCTTCATCTATCTCATAGAACCATTGTGAAGATCAAATAAGAGTGTAGTTTTTGCAAACTTCAAAGTGCAATATACATACTAGCCATTATTTTTAATACTCTTTCAGAAATCTCTCCATTCATTTGGCTTCAGCTGTTCATCATATTCTCTAGTATCTTTTTTACCCATCTCCTAGATCTACCTGGGTGACAACTAAAAAGTGTCCCTGTGCAATTTCTGGGAGATCTCAATCCTCTTCACAGAAGAGCTCCTACCCCTACTCTTAATTTTCTTTTTACTTCTTCCCTGACTCAAAGGCAGATACTATACATTTCCACAGTCTGAATGTCACATTGCATGTTTCCAAGGTTAGAATAAAATATATGCAATGTTCTTTGTTGATTTTTTCAACTTCCATGATGCCTTACCACATAAATGTTCTTGAAGCTTTGATTTTCTAGGAGAAGCCAAGACAATTGAAGGCATGAGGAAAAATCAAGGGAAAGAAGTATGGTCAGAATATAGTCAGAAATAGTCAGAATCCTGACGACATCACTGTTTTGACAGCTAAGTTTCACCTATGTTAATGATACCCATGTTTGAAGAGAGATAGTCTACTGATTAAAGCTCTTAGAGCTAAGAAGGATCTAAATGCTAATTCTATTTCTCACTCCAACTGACTTTGTGATTCTGGGCAAGGGACTTAATCTCTCAGAGCTATAGGCATTTCTCTAAGACTATAAGCTTCAGAGAAGTTCCTGACCTATAATAAGTTTCTTTATCTAGGAGTTCCTTAGTTATCAATGAAATCCGTGAGCAAGCTCCCATCCCTACTGTCATCTCCTATTCATGCTTATATTCAAAACTTGGTCATTGGCACTCATTATGATGTGGCATAGATTCCCTGAACCCAAGAATCAAACCCACATTCACAGTTATTTAGTTTTCTGCTGTTTTATCTGTCTCCTAGATTCCAATGTTTATATGACAGAATTGTATAAAGTTATATATTTGTTGCTGTTTGTTATTATTCAGTCATTCAGTCATATCTGACTCATCATAACTTCATATATTATCCATAGTACTCTAGGTCCTTCTATAAACTGTCCAAGCTCACATCCAATACTTTCATGACACTATCTATCCAACTAATCCTCTGTTGTTTCCTTTCTGGATAAATGATCTGGATAAACCTTTTCAACATATTGTCTGAAAAATACTAATGATGAAGATTGTTTTTTGCTCTGAACAATGTGGATTATATGTCTACACACAATGCCTATATTTGGCCCTTGTCTCTACTTCTGCTGTTCACCTTAATGCAGTCCTTTTCCTTCTATATATTTTATCTTATACTTTTATTTATTTTCACTGCTTGACCTTTCTTATTAACACTCCCATTTCATTCTCCTTCCTTTTTTGTTAATTTTATTATTCTTTGGTCTATTTCTTAAACCTGCCAAGAGCTCCTTGAGCAAGAACAATAATTATGCCCACTGGAGAAGCTCATTATTATCACTGAGTTTTTTTTTCTATCACAAGAGAGTTCTGAAGTCAAATATTTGGAGAATCCAATAATTTAAGAACAAGACTCTTTTAACAAGAACTCATTACAAGGGTATCATTATGTTATCCTAAATGTAGGATAAGATGGTTTGACAATATTATGATCCTAAGACCTGGGTTGAAGCAAAAATATTTCTTCTTTCTCAATACCATTTCCAGAATTTCCCTCTGTCATCAATACTCAGAAACTTCTCCCTCTTTAAGGTTTATTCTATACGAACTGCACTGCCCCATGCAGATTTAGGGGAGTGCTGTCTACTACCAAGACACTCTCCTTTTCTCAATGAATTCAATGCCTAGTGTAGAGTCTTTCTCTTAGTGTAGAGTCTTTCTCTTCACCCCAATACCTGTCCTCTTAGTAGGAGCCTTCAGTACATATGTTGATGTTCCATCAAGTGCCCTAACTTCAAAACTACTCAATCTACTCAACTCCTTGATTATGACCTAGTCCTTTCCCCTACTTCCACTACTACATATGGGGATAGTCATCACTTTGATCTTGCGGTCACCCACAAGTCTTCTTTCATTAACCTATACATTCCTTTATAAGATCATAATTTATCATTCCATAACTCCCTTTGCTTTACTACTTTTAAATCATTTCTTTGTCCTCAATGTGACCTCCAACCCCTCCACTTGTCACTACTTTCCCACACCTGCTTTGATTATATTCTCTTCCTTTTCCATGTGTGGCCATTTAGTAACTTAGTTCAACTCTATATTTTCCTCTACTCTCTAATTCCTTATTCTTTGTGCTTTCATCAACCATCCCTTGCCAAACCCCAAGCCTGAATTACTCACACTATCTACTTCCTTCAGACCTACTCTTATGTTGCTAAATGGAAATAGAGAAAGTTATGAAACTGTGTTAACTGAGTCCATTACAAATTTGTTATCTAAGTTCAACTAGGTGTTCCCTGATTCAAGGCAACAGTCCTACTCTTCCATAATAATAAAGTATTTTTCAAATCTTAAAGTATTACAATAAATGTTACCTATTAATTGATTCTCTATCTCACCATAGCTTTCTCTTCACTTTTCAAACCTTTCAATATCCCCTCAATCTATCCTGACAAATGAAGACTTATACTTTTCCAGATAACCAAGGACATTTATGAGCTCCCTCTTCTCTCTTCTTTACCTCATATTACCCTGACATAACTTCCCAATCTCTCTTCATTCAAGTCTGATCAAAGGTTTGCCCTTTTCCTCATCAAGGTTGACCTTTCTGCATTAATCTTGACCTCATTCCCCCTCCTCTTCTCCAGTAGCTTGTTGACTTAATCATCTCCCTCCCTTATCCCATTATAACTTCCCCTATATACACTGATTTTTTCAGTGCTTCTTACAAATGAATATAGGTTTCCTATGTCCTGAAAAATGTCCATGTGTGGCCTTGGGAAAGCCACTTAACCCCATTTGCCTTGCAAAATCCTAAAAAAATGTCCAATAACATTTAAATAAGAACTCTAACCAAAGTCTAAAGTGGTAGACTCCACAGAGAGACTGAGTGAAACAATTTTCCAGCCCAAGACAGCTTGGAAGATTAGCAGGAAGTGTCTCTTGCACCAGTTTAGAAAGGACCTGCAGTGTAGCCCAAACCATGCTGGAGGAAACTGGTCCCAGTCATCCAGGAACAGACTGCAGGGTTAGTGGATCAGTGTCAGTAGTGGGGGTATCCAGACCACTTCGAACAGGAAATGGCAAGAGCAACATGGAAGGTCAGCAAGAAAAGTCTGCCACATAATGGTGAGATTGGAACACAATCCAGCATAGATTTCAGTACTGCAGACCAGACCCCAGCAGATCAGAAGCAGACCTCCGGAGACACTGAATCAGCACCAGCAGCTGCGTCCAGAACACTCATTTCACATTAGTTAAAGGGGTCAGAAGATTTCAGGAGTCTCTTTGCTATCATTAAGACAGGATTCTGTTGCTTTGTCCAGATTCAGGTCTGGATTGCAGTCTGGGACCCCAGGCCCAGGAAGAAGAGTGAAAATACATCAGTGCTTACTGCCCCAACAGAGCAGAGACTCTACTCATAGCTCCAGGGCAGAGGGAGGGCTTGAGGTCACCCATAGACCAGAGCACAGGCCAGGAGAGCAGTCAGACTCTCATAAGATCTTGAAAGAATTAAAAATTTCCAGGTCTCTAGGAGTATTTCTGAAAACAGCTGCAAAAACCCTGAAAAGCTTGGGACAGTGCATCTTCCACCTGGGAAGCAGAGCCCCACCTTAACAAAGAGTTAAAATCAAGTCATAGATAGGGGAAATGATCAAACAATAGAAGGAAAAAAAATCCAGCCATATACAATTTCTATTGTCATATGGAAGATTAAAATATATACTCAGATGAAGATAATAGAACTAAAGCTTCTACAACCAAAGCCATCAAGAAGGATCCAAAAAGAATTTTGAAAATCAAGTAAGTGAGGTAGAGGAAAAATTGGGAAGAGAAATGAGAACATGTGGAAAAAATCATGAAAATTAAATCACCAACCTGGTAAAGGAGATACAAAAAATATAGAAGAAAATAACATCTTAGAAACTAAACTGGGCCAAATGGAAAATGAGGTTCAAAAAGCCCATGAGGAGAAGACTGCCTTAAAAAGTAGAATTGGCCAAATGGAAAAGAGATACAAAAACTCACTAAAGAAAATAATTCCCTAAAATATAGAATGGTATAAAGAAAAGCTGATGACCATGAGAAAGAAACAATTAAACAAAACCAAAAAAAATGAAAAACTAAAAGAAAATGTAAAATATCTTATTGGATAAACAACTGACCTGGAAAATAGATTCAGAAGAGATAATTTAAAGATTATTGGATTACCTGAAAGCTATAACCAAAAAAAAAAGAACCTCGACATCATTCAAGAAATTATCAAGGAAAACTTCCAGAATATTCTAGGACCAGAGGGTAAACTAGACTGTGACATCAAGAATATGATGCCATGACAAGCACATGAATTGGATTTGAATTAAGGGGTACTATGCCAAGTCACCAACCTCACTTTCTCCTCCAGAACCATCTGGGTCTGCTGGCCAGAAATGAATAAAGACAACTGGAGTTGTCTCTGGATGCAAGGCAATCAGAGTTAAGTGACTTGCCCAAGGTCACACAGCTAGCAAATATATGAGAATGATTTTGAATTCCTGTCCTCCTGACTCCAAGGTCAATGCTCTGTCCACTGGGTCATCTAGCTTCCCTTTCGATTATCATGGAGCCACAGTCAGGATAACACAAGATTTAGCAGAGAACATAAGTCTTAGAATATGATATTCTGGAAGATAAAAGAGCTGGAAGGTAAAAAAGCTGGGATTACAACCAAGAATCAACTACCCAGGAAAACTAAACATCCTCTTTCAGGGGGAAAAGATGGACATTCAATGAAATAGAGGACTTTCAAACTTTGCTGATGAAATGACCAGAGTTAAACAGAAAATTCGATCCTCAAATGCAAGACTCAAGTAAAGCATAAAAAGTAAACAGTAAAGGCAAATCACAAGGGACTTGAGATCGAACTCTTTCCATTCCTGCATGGGAAGGTGATATTGATAACTCATAAGAACTTTCTCATTCATTAGAGCCATTAGAAGGAGCATATATAGACAAGGCACAGGTAGAAGTTGAATTTGAGAGGATAACATATTTAAAAAATATTAATGGGTGAGAGCGGAATGTACTGGTTGAAAGGGAAGGGGGAGGTAGAAAGGTTTAAATTATTTCATATAAAAGAGGTAAGAAAAAGGTTTTGCCGTGGAGTGGGGGGGGGCAGGGTGAGGGGAAGTGAGTGACTTAGAGAGGGAATAACATGTATACTTAATTGCGTATAGAAATCTATCTTACCCTAAAGGAAAGCAGAAGGGGAAAGGGATTGGAGAAAGGGGACAGGGACTAGATAATAGAAGAAAGGAAGGATCATGGAATGGAACAGGGTGAAAGGAGGGACAGAATAGAATAAATTGGGGGAGGAGAATAAGATATAGGGAAATACAGTTAGCAATAGTAACTGGAGAAAAATATTGAAAAATTGAAATTGAAAATTGAAAAATATTGAGAAGATATGAACAATTTTCAGATGAGATTATCAGTGCTATTTAAATCATTTTTTTTTTAAAATGTCCTAACTCACTATTGATAGAAGAAATGCAGGTAACTAATTTTACTTCTTGGATTTTTGCCTATTGGATTCATTGGATTAATAGGACAGATAAAGAAAATGACAAATGTTGGAAGGGATATAAGGAAAATGAGACATTAATGCACTGTTGAAGGAGTTGTGAACTGATTCAACAATTCTATAGAGTAATTTGGAACTAGGCCCAAAGGGCTATAAAACCACACCTACCCTTTGACCTAGTAGTACCATTACCAGGTCTGTCTTCCAGAAGAAATGAAAAGCAGGAAGGAAAAGAATCTATATTTATAAGCATATTTATAGCAGCTCTTCTCTCATGACTGGGTGCTAGAGATTGAAGGCGAGACCCATCGACTGGGGAATGGCTGAATGAATTATGGTAGGTGATTAAGATGAAAAGCTATTCTATTATAAGAAATGATTAATAGGATGCTCTCAGCAAAAAACTTACATGAGCAGATACAATGAGAAATATACTATATACAAAGGAACAGCAATGTTGTAGGATGATCCGCTATGAATGACTTACTTTTTTTCAGCAAAGTTGTGATCCAAGAGAACTCTGAAGGACTTATGATAAAGAATAAAGAATCCCAAAGACAGAGTTAATGGTGTCTGAATACAGATTGAAGCATACTTTTTTAAACTTTATTTTTCTTGAGGTTTCTCTTTTTTGGGAGGATGTTTACGTTTACAACATGACATTGTGGTGATATTTTTCATAATTATACATCTTTAACTTATATCAAATAACTTACTTTCTCAATGAAGGGGAATGAAGTGGGGATAGAGGAAAGAATTCATAAACCAAGGTTTTAAAAGTGAAAAATTTATATCTTATTCTTCACCTCTTATCTTTCACTTTACTGCCAAAAAGATATCAAATATGGTTTTTTATCAGTCCTCAGCTTCATTGATCAAAATTCTTAAATCTATCATAATTGTTCTTTCCAATACTGAAGTCATATAAATTTTTATCCTACTTTTTCCTTATTCTAATTTATATCAAATACTTCTAATTTTCTCTGAATCTGTTCCTTTTATAATTTCTTATAATATAATAATATTCTATTATATTTCCATACAATTTATTCAAGTTTTCTCCAATTAATGAGTTTCTACTTTGCTTCCAATACTTTGCTACAGTAAAAAAGCACTGCTAGAAATATTTTTGTATATTTTCTCTTTTCCAGGAAGAGGCCTTAGAGATCTTGTCCATCCCACTTATTTTATATACAAGGAAACTAGAAACAAGAGCTTACATTAATAATGGAATCAAATAACAGAACACTCAGTTCTTCTGGGTCCAAATGTAGTAGCTCCTTATTATGCACAACGAAGTCTTTACCTTTATAAAAGACAAGTATGTTTGATAAGATATTTGTATAGACAAATATTATAAAAATAAGAATATGGTAAGAACAAAAGAAAAATTCAAAGCAAAAGAGACCAAATAAGGGAAGTAGTGTTTCTAGCTACTTTTGAGCAGTATCCAAGCCAAAGATAGATGATTGATAAGCAATCACATAATATTCAAACTAGAAGGGAATTTTTACAGATGAGGAAAAGAAGGTGAAATGATTCAAAAGATACCATACCTCATTGGTAACAAAGCAAGAATGCAACCATAATCTCCTAATTCCAAAACTAGCACACTTTCCACAAGTTCATGTTGACTCCTGTGAATTTCCCCCCACCCAATTTTTTTTCTTTGTAATGGGATCCATTTAAGAAAAAAAGTCACTGAAAATCAGTTGCACTTTAAAATCAAATAAAAAAAACTCAGTAGAAATTCACTCAGTTAATGCTTGGCATTTGTTTTAGTCATTTTGTCTTTTTTCCCCTAGACAAAAGTCCAAATCAAATGCTTTATTTAGTCTGGTTTTATTTATTGAGTCTTATGGTTTTTAATCCAGCTGCATTGTTCATCCTGTGATGTGTTACAACTGACTAGGTCAACTAAATAATACAAGAACTACAAAAGAATTCCATAAGGAGAATTAGATTTCAAATAAACCCAGGGAAGAATGTATCTATCTGTTTAGTATAAAACACTACATAGTATTAAGTTATGGTGAACTCTTGACTTTGACAGAGAAAATTTAAGAGGCATATAGGTGGTGCAGTGAGTAAAGCACTGGCTTAGAGTAAGGAAGACATGAGTTTGCATCTGGTTTTACATATTAACTAGCTGTGTGACCTTAGGTAAGTCACTTAACCTATGTCAATCAATTTCCTCATCTTTATGAGAAGTGTTGTGAAGATAGAAATAAGATTATTGTGAAATGAATGGGAGCAAGGTGTTTAGGAAAATACCACATTATGAACCTAAGTGAGAAGGAGAATGGTGCAGCAATAGAAAATTTCAAAAGAGAATGATGATTTTGCTTTTTTTGTTTTGTTTTGTGGGGGGAGGAAGGGAGGAGAGATGGTGAATTCTGTCCAGACAATGAATTTGATATGCCTATGAGTATTTCAAATCTTTTGGTCTGTACCTTCGTAACATCTCTCATATACGTCTCCTCTCCACTCACACAGCCATGACTATGATCTTTATCTTATGCTTTTGTTGATGATTTTTTACATTCAATTCAACAATTCCAAAAAACAGTTGGAAAGATTAGAATGGAGATCAAAAAAGAGAAACTAGGGTAGCTTAAATAATTCTGAGAATTAGTAACATAGAAATAATCTTTGAACTCATAGGGGATGATGAAATCATCAAGACAGGTAATAGAGATGAGAAAAGAGGAAAAAGATCAGGGCAAAGTTTTAGGGGACACACGTTTGGTAGGCATGATATGATAGTCAGATAGGAAAGAGGAAAATCAAGAAAGAGCAGTATCATAAGTGTTTCCCTTTCTATTCTCTTTCTCTCTCTCTCTCTCTCTCTCTCTCTCTCACACACACACACACACACACACACACACACACACACACACACACACACAAACAAGCACAAACTTACACTGAATTATTGATAAATTGTGATTTTTCTTGGAGACCCTTTCAATTTTTTTTAAAAAGACAGAGAAAATTTTGGACCTGATTAAAAAAAAAAAAGAACTTGCTACAGAAGTGGCAATTACTGATAAAGTTCTGGGAAAAGAAAATGCTAGGAATAAGCTGGAATACAGATAATAGTAATACATAGCCTAAGGTTCTAAGGTCCTAAAAATTAAAAGATATACTCAGTGAGGAAAGTCTGGTTGATTGATTACAATGAGCAATCAAAAACTAGTCGCATAGTGAGCTCATCAACCAATCTGGATTTTTAAGATATTCACAGAAGAAGTGAGATCAGGTAATTAAGAATGACTACATGTTTGTGGTGGCAAAGAATTGGAAATCAAGTAAATGTCTTTCAATTGGGGAATGACTTAGCAAACTGGGGTATATGTACATCATGGAACACTATTGTTCTATTAGAAACCAGGAGGGACAGGAATTCAGGGAAGCCTGGAGGGATTTGCAAGAACTGATGCTGAGTGAGATGAGCAGAACAAGAAAAACACTGTACACCCTAACAGCAACATGGGGGCAATGATCAACCTTGATGGACTCGCTCATTCCATCAGTGCAACAATCAGGCATAATTTTGGGTTGTCTGTATCCAGAAAAAGAGCTGTGGAGTTTGAACAAAGTTCAAGGACTATTCCCTTTAATTTAGAAAAAAAACAGATATCGTATTGTCTGATCTTGTTATCTCTTATACTTTTCGTTTCTTCCTTAAGAATGTGATTTCTCTCTCATCATGCTCAATTTGGATCAATGTACAACATGGAAACAAAGTAAAGACTGACAGATTGCTTTCTGGGGGGGGGAAGTAAGATGGGGAAAAATTGTAAAACTCAAATAAAATCTTTAATAAAAAATATATAAAATTTTAAAAAAAGAATGACTACAAAAATATAGAATCCAGAAAACATGTCAAGAAAGTTCTAAAGCCTATAATAAGTTTTAAAGACAAAACAATAGGTATCTTTTTAGCTATATTGGGGATAAGCAGAAACTCAGAGAAGGTATGGGTATGATAATTAAATGACAAAGAATAAAAAGCTACTCAATTCATCTTGTTTTTGATTTCTCTACCAAGGAGAATCACTTTTAGGCTATCAAGATCATAACAAAAATGACTAACAGGGAATTGAAATCCAAGACAAGTGAGGAGTTTTAATTACTTCAGCTAAAAGACCACATCCTCAAATGCACACAACTGACTTGTGTGATTGCGAAGCTGTTATTGCTAATTTGGGAGTGGGAAGAACTCCTGGAAATAGGTAAGTTTCTAAAAGACTTAAGATGGACAATGGCTAATTCAATTTTCAAAATTGAGAAGATTAATTTTTCAAAGTATAGACAAATGATCCTAAGTTGGATTTCAGGTCAAAATTCTAGACCTCATTATCACAAAGCTGTTTTGTGAGGACTTAGAAGACAACAAAGTACAAGCCAACATAGCACTGCATGGTTGCAATGAAAGTTAGTCATGTTAGAAAAACCCAAAACAGTATTGCAAAAATCAGGCAAATGGTACAGAAATGGGATACCAGGCTTTCAGTATGAATATGTTAGTCCCTCATAGTATCATTGTGGATAAAATGAAAATACAAGGACTGCATTGTTAATATAGTGAAGTTGATTTGGAACTGATAGAACCATAAAATTCAAAGAATAATGATCAATGAATTCATATCAACCTACTAAGATGTCTCTGATGGTGTGCCACAAGGGTCTATTCTTGACCTGGGATCTGTTTAACATTTATATTGATGACTTAATCCCTCTCAATTTTATACATAACAAAAAGAGGAAAGGAAAAGTTGACATGTTTGATGACAGAAGTAGAATCCAAAAAGATTTCAACAGGATAAAACTATGAACAGAATCCAGTAATTTGAAATTAGTAATTTTTTTAATACTAGACTTGGCCTCAAAAAGTTGTTTACAGAATTCAGGAGAAATGTCTGTAAAGGGCCTGAGAGTTTTAAAGGACCAAAAGCTCATTATGAGTCAGTAGTGTGACAGTAGCAGTTAATAAAAATAAAAACAATAATGACCACTAACATTTATGTAGCTCTTCATCATTTGAAAAATACAGAATGCATTATTTTACTGGATTTTAACAACCCTTTGAGATAAGTACTAAAAGCATCATTATCTTCTAATTTCAGATGAGAACACAGAGAGATGATTAAAAAAAGAGAACCAAATCTAAGGTTTAAGCCCCAGCTTTTTCTCTTATTAATGACAAAATATCAGTCACTTGATTCTTACCATTTTGAGTCAATCTCTTTACCTATGATAGTAATTTATATGAACTAACTTTATCACTGCCCCTCCCCATGGAACCCACTAGAATCTCTGAAGGGATATGATACATATGCACATTAATATAGTATAAATGAATGCAGATAATTATAGCGGGGAGGGGCAGACCAAGTCTTTTGGGAAGTCTTACATTATAAAGATCATTCCTCAGAGGAGCAGTCAGTGAGGGGTCCCTGAAGAAAGAGGGATTTGTGTTGTGCTTTAAAGTATGGAAAGAAGGGGCAGCTAGGCAGTGCAGTGGATAGAGCACCAGCCCTGGAGTCAGGAGGACCTGAATTCAAATCCATTCTCAGATACTTAACAATTACCCAGTTACCACTGGTCAACTGTCCAGCCTATGTACAGGCTCCAAATGGCAAGTAGTCCAGTTTTGCTAAAACAAAGTATTGATGAAAGAGAGTAAATATGAGATGAGATTGAAGAGGTAAAAAAACTGAATGTCAAAGAAAGGAGCATGAAAGAAACATTACTTCACTGGCAATAGGGAGTCATCAAAAGCCCCTGAGCAGAGGAAATACATGACCAGAAGTCAAGAATGACATGAAGTATGATTTATTTGAAGGAATAAGAGAGTAAAAGTGGAAAGAACAATTTTTGTCCCTAAACCAATTTTAATCAATCCTATTAAATTCAAGGATGAATTGAATGAGCTAAAAATGTTACTAATTTTAAAAAAATTTAGAGAATGAATATTACATTATATCCTGTTACTGTAAGCTTTTTTCTAAAAAAATTAGAGAATGAATATTATATTATATCCTGTTACTGTAAGTTGGTTTGAGGGTGTTTTTCCTGGCAGACATGATTTGCCATGTGGTAAATATGAATATATGTAATAAGCTGTGTTATAACAAGATTAGGCTACATCCCCTACTTACCTTGGTTTGTCTTGGTTTCCCAGTGTGGTTTGGGGAAACCATCAATTTTTTTTCATATTTTAACTAGTCCATCTTTCTCTCTGAGCAGCTGAAGACATCAGTGGGATGTGTGAAGCCCTTGGCACTGCAAGAAATCTAATCTGCCAAAATTCATAAGCCCCAATTGCGGTGATCCTTCCCTCTTCTGAGGTTAGACTCCAATAAATAGAGTAGATGAGTCATTCTATGGGATGGAAAGTACTATCTCAAAAAAATTCTGGTTATCTATTATCTTAAAAGGTTTAGATCCCAGTATGGATGGGCACAGATATGGGTGGATGGGATAGGACAGTGCCTAGGAGAAAGAAAGACTGAAGGAGCAGTAATTACTCTTCTGTCACAAGGTTTTTTTGAAAAACAACCTAGAAACATCTTAAAACCACAATTTGCACTGGAAACCACAATTTGCCTGCCCCCTTGGCCAGAGAGCTGCCTTAAAGCAATGCAGTAAACTGTGGTTTCAGATTTGTTTTTTCTGAGCCAAATCCCTTGAAAGATAGGTTTATACTGTATATTACTCTCCCTTTTCTTCATCTTCTTCAAGTCTTACCTTTTTTTCACTTCCTAATCTCTTTCTTTTTTATTTTGGTGTATCCTTGGACTCTTCTTCACCTTTACCACTCCAAGTCTAAATACAGCAAAGAAACCAACAATTAAATATAATCTCATTTTCCTTATGGTTTCCCTCGTCAAAACTCTTTTTTGGTGAAAATACCCAAAAGAATGCATTGCTCCTAGAAGTATCATCTTCCAGTTTAATTCAACAACCCTTTACTAAGCAACTTTTATGCACACAACACAAATGCTAAGTGCTCAATGAAATATAAAGTTTACTATGGATAAAATATTGTCCCTGCCATCAAGGAGTTTATTGTCTAATGTAGAATTAAAATACTAACAGAAAACTATAATATACAGTATTATATGATAAATTTAAGCAAAAGAAAGTACAAAAGGTAGTGTTTTGAGGAAGAAAAAAGGTCATTATCAACTGAGGGATAAGAGAGATTTCATGAATTTTACATCGGAGCGAAAAATTTAGAGAATGGACAGGAACTTATCAGGAGAAAGGGGGAAGAAAAGAATTTACAGATAAAGGAAAAGTATGAACAAAGGCATATAATCAGGAGGGCATCTCTTGTGTTCCAGAGACAGAATAGACCAGATTGTTTGGAACAGAGAGTGTAGTGTAGGTGAAATAAAAGGATATAGGTTAGAAATGTAAGTGGTGTCAAATATTTCAGAACCTTAAGGACTAGGCTATGGATTTCAACTAGACACATTAGGCAAAAAAGGAAGCCATTGAAGATTTCTGAGGGAAATAGTGACATGATCAGATCTGTCCAAAAAGAAAAATATTCTGGTAAAAGAATAATATATATATGTTTTTAAAGTATATAAAAAAGGAATAAATAGATTTTTCCTTAATGTGTTCATCTGTTCCCATCCAGAATCAAAAGCTAGCATTATCTATAAAGGAGAAATGATAGAGACCCTTCCACTATGATATAGTAAAGATGTTTATTCTGTTATTATATAGTTCTAGTCATTCAGTCATTTTAGTCATGTCCAACTCTTCATAACCTTAAGTGGGGTTTTCTTGGCAAAGACACTATAGTGGTTTGCCATTTCTTTCTTCAGCTCATTTTACAAATGAGAAAACTGAGACAAATAAGGTTAAGTGTATTGGCCATAATCACATAGTAAGTGTTTGAGACCAGATTTGAACTCAGGAAGATGAGTCTTCCTGATTCCAGGAAGAGAACTTATTCTAGAAGTATTATTAATAATTACAAGACATACAATTAAAATTAAATTAAAAGCCTGCTTTAAGTCAAGAACTGTAGTCATCACTCTCTCAAGGAGCCTAGAGATTTTAATAGATGAAAGCACATATAGAGGAATGGTGGCAAATGAGATATGCTTGGGTTTTCAAAGCTCCATGGATGGTAAACAAAGTCAGAAAGGAATTAAATGACACATCCTTTCCAGAAAAATAACAGGCTTGATTGAATTATATTCCAGTAATGGAAAGCAAGAGTTATGAAGAAACGAAGAGAAGATATCTAGGGATTGAAATGAAACATGGCCAGAACCTAGCCTAGATGTGGTGGGTAATTGAGATAATCATCTACCAGAGCAGCAGAGTTAGGGTGGGAGTTCCTAGGGCTGGATGAAAGGTTAATTCATCTGAGCTAAAGATTCTGGTCTGAGTAACATGGCAATTGGCAAGAAAGTGGCTCAAGAAGGATAACAAAATATAATAAGATAAACTTCAGGAAGACCTATAGGCAAAAAGAAATATATTTTTTGTTTTTTACAAATGATGTAATGTTTTAGTCAGTTAGCCACTATATCTTAAGTACCTACTAAGTGACTGAAGGATAGCCAAGTCACACTGTGGATACACACCTTCCTGCCTGGAATCAGGAGGACTTGAATTCAAATCCAGACTTGGACACTTACTAGCTGTCACTGGTTAACCTGTTTGCCTCAGTTTTCTCATCTGTAAAATGCGTCAGAGAAGGAAATGACAAAGCACTCTGATACCTTTGTCAAGAAAACCCAAATGAGGTAATGAAGCATCTGACAAAAGTGGAATGACCAAACCACAATAATGTTCCAGGAACTATGTTAAGTGATGGGGCTGCAAAAAAAAAAAAGACAAAAGACAACCCCTATTTTCAAGAAGCTTACAATCTAATAAGAGAGAGAGAGCAGACAACATGCAAACATCTATGAACAAAAAAAATTATATATAGGATGAATTGAGCTATCAACAGAGGGAAGCACTGGCATTAAGGGGGTTACAGAAAGGATTCTTTTAAGAGGTAGGATGTTAGAGGAGAATCAAAGCAAACCAGGGAAACCAAGAGGCAAAGATGAGAAAGGAGAAAGATTTCCAGACATAGAGGACTGGAGAAGAAAAAGGAAAGAGACCAGTGTCACTATAATGCAGAATATGTCAAGGAAGGAATAAGCATTTTATTAAGTGTCCACTATGCATCTGGCACTATTCAAATCACTGATAAATGTTATTTCATTTGATCCTCACAACAATTCTGGGAAGCAGGTACTATTATAATTCCCATTTTGCAGGTGAGGAAACTGAGACAGACAATAGTTAAGTGATCTGTCCACAGTCCACAGTCACATAGCTAATAAGTACCTGAGGCTAGATTTGAATTGAAGTGTTTCTGACTCCAGATCCAGAGCTCTCTGTTGGACCACCCAATTGCCTTTGCAATTTGTGCAGTTTGTGTTTCAAGCAAGAAGACAAGAACTGATGTATAAGATTATAGGCATCATCTGCACAGAGATAATTAAAGAGATGGGAACTGATGAAGGATTGTAGAGACAAATGAGAAAGGGGCTCAGGACAGAGCTTTGATGCTGATGGTGATCCAGCAAAGAAAGTAGTCTAAGAATGAACAGTCAAAGAAGCAGGAGAACCAAAGGAGAATAGTGCCATAAAATCCAAAGAGAAGTCTAAAGTATAAAAAGACTGAAAAGATAGGAAGGGGCTCAGAAATTGAGGACTTTAAAAACCAAACAAGTTTCATATTTTATCCTGGAGACAAAAGGGAGTCACTGGAGTTGATAAAATAAGTATGGGTCATTATATAAGTCAGACTATCATTGTTAGGAATTTCAAATAATAGTTGAGTAGAGGATGAACTGCAATGGGGAGAAACCTGAGGCAGGGAGACTAAGCAGCAGACTGCTCTAATAGTCTAGATATGAGCTGATAAGGATCTAACCCAGGGTGGTGGCAGTGTCAGAGGAGAGAAAGGTCTATATGGTATTCATTTCAAAGCTATAAATGACAGGAATTATCAAAAGATTGGTATGTGGCCAGGGTGATGCTGAGCAGAGAATGATACCTAGGTTGTAAGCCTAATTTACTGGGAGGATGGTGGTAATTCTCACCAGGAAAAGGGAAGTTAGGAAGAGGGAAGCGTTTTAGGTGGGGAAATGAATTCATTTTTGAACAAGTAGCATTCTGCAGGACATCCAATTTGAAAGTCTAATATAGATCATTGAAAATACTAGACTAGAGGTCAAGAGAAAAATAAAGCTGGACAAATAACTTTGAGAATCATCTGCAAAGATATAAAAGTTCAATCCATGGAGATGATGTGATATCAAAGTGAAATAGTAAAGGAGAAGAAAAGAAGGTCCAGGACAGAGAACTGTAAGACACTCACTTTTAGTAAGGATGACCTGAATGAAGATGCAAAAAAGGAGTCTAAGAAGGAAGTTAGGATGTCATGAAATACCCAGAGAAAAGAAAGTATCAAGAAGAGAGTGATCAACAAACTCATCTAAAATTCAATTCAATAAATAAAGTAGCAGGATATGCACTCAAAATCATTAATATTTCTGTATATTGCCATCAAAACACAGAAAAAAATAGATGAGGCAGCTAGGTGGGCACAGTGGATAGAGCATCAACCTGAAGTCAGGAGTACCTGAATTCAAATCCAGTCTCAGACACTTAATAATTACCTAGCTGTGTGGCCTTGGGCAAGCCACTTAACCCCATTGCCTTGCAAAAAAAAAAAAAAACTAATAAAAAGAATAAAGAAATAGACAAAACACAAAATAAAGTAAACAAATTCCATTCAAAAACAGCTACAGAATGTATAAGGATGACTCATTCCTGAGTTCAAATACAGTCTCAGATGCTTCCTTAAGGAAGTCATTTCACTCTGTTTGCCTCAGTTTCCTCATATGTAAAATGATCTAGAGAAGGAAATGGATTATTTGTTAGAGTTGAACTCTGCTTAACTCTGATAGGAAAAACTGAGCTTGTGTCCTCCTACTTTTACAGCTCCATTTGGGGGTCTTGTGAGCATTTAGTGTTTCCAATCTGTTGTGATCCTGGGAGAGTTCTGGTCATGACCTCCCTGTTCTGTGCTCTATTTCTTCCACATGTCAGGCCCCTGTTGCATCATTATTGTGACTATTCCTCTCCACCCTGCAACCTGGAAAACTGGGTAATTGGTGATAGATTTACCCTGAATTTGTAATCTAAAACTGGGTAATGAGTAACAAAACCACCAAAGAAATTGATCTTGTTCCCGGGGCTAGTGCAGGGGATGTGCAGTCCCCTTACTATTTCTGGGCATTATTGCTGCCCCGCAGTACACAGCAAGTATCACTTCCATAGCCCTGGACTCTTGGACAGTCCCCAATTCAGTGTCTGCAGAGCTCTTTGCTTCCTAAGTTTCCAAGAGTACTAATGATTTACAAAGTCATAGCTAGGAAATACAATTGGATCTTTGAGGTAGGACACTGAATTGAGAGGGTGCTAGCAAGTCTTGAAATCACTCAGTGACATAGAAACAAGGAGTTTAACACCTAGTTACTATGAATAATTCATTAAATAGGAATGTACCAGATATTAGGCTAAAAGAGAAACTCTCCTCAGGGCAGCTAAGTGACAAAGTACATAAAATATCAGACCTGGAGTCAGGAAGACTCTTCTTCCTAAGTTCAAATCTGGTCTCAGACATTTACTAGTTCTGTGACTCTAAGGAAGTCACTTAACCCTATTTACCTCAGTTTCCTCATCTGTAAAATGAAGGAGGAATGGCAAACACTTCAATATTTTTGCCAAGAAAACCAAAAATGGGGTCACGAAGAATCAGGCATGACTGAAAATTGACAAACAACAACTACACAACCTCTCTCCATGGTTCTCAGCTTCTCACTAGATTTGTGCCAGTGTTTCAGAGTCACTGAGCATCTTTTATGCAGCTTGCCCAGGTGTGATTTACTGCTTATCCCAGGCATAAAAATCGCAAGTTATGACTCTGATAACATCCATGAAGATAAGAGCTTAGTTGGAACAAACAACTAGAATTTGGCAATAATATTATAGAACTATAAACAAATTTTATTCTTATATTTGTCCTACAAAAACTAAGAAATGGGAACCAGAGAATCTTAAGAACAAATATATCTTCTTGCTTTTATAATAACTCACACCTGAACAGATTTGTACAATGCACTCTCCGTGTAACAGTCCTATGAATTAAATACTCCTAGTATTACTAGTCACATTTTAATACACATTTTAAAGATAATGAAAAAGCATAGCTATGTGACTAATGAGTATAAGGTAGTAGATAATGGTATTCAAACCCAGACTCCTGTTCTGTTATATCACCATTCCAACTTTACCACTCACATTACAGATCAGCCTCAAAACAGCCATTGTTTTCAGTCAAAAAATTTCAGTAGATTATCCCCAGAAAATGTTCTTTTAATTGTTAACCAACTCCTACTCTTAGAAATTCACATAACTCATTTGAAATTGCCATTTAATAATTATTAATATAGTTATCTGTTTACTTGTCTTACCTCCTCAATTTGAATGCAAGCTAAAAGCTACTTCAGGGTCAAGATTATGTTTTATTTCATCTTTGTTTCTTTAGGAATCTTCTAGAGTGTCATGGGCAAAGGAGATACTGAACCCAAGTGAATTAAATTAAACTGATTTAAGATGAAATTTGTTACATTGGATTCGATTGAATTGGATTGAAAAACTTGCATAATATAAACTGGACTTGTTAACTATAGAAGGACCTGAAAGATGACTTTTAAGAGAAAACAACTCAACAAACATTTATTAAGGCTGTGTGTGTGTGTGTGTGTGTGTGTGTGTATACAAACATATATACACAAAATATATTTATTTACTTGCTTAGGTGTGCAAACATACATAGATGTGTATATATACCTAGTACTGTATTATCTGTGGAAAAAAATTCTGCTGTAACTCTATTGTCTATAGGATAGAAAGTCCTTAACAATCCAGCTGTAGACCATCTTTCCAATTTTTATTTACTCTCCTCAGCACTCTCTAGATTCCAGACACACCAGTCTATGCTTCTTACATATAACAAAATGTTTGTTGAACAAAACCAATTGACCAAAGAGAAGAGTACACAATCAAACATAGGAAGCCTGACAAGCACTGCCTCCTTTTTCCTTTCCTTTACTAGGTTAATCTTCTGACACTACTAGAGAGGACTCTAAAAGCAATCCAAAATAGCTAGGTACATATGTATCCAAACTAAAAACCAAGTTAGCTAATACATATCCAGGCCATGAAAATTTTTTTAAATCTTTTTTTCAGTTTTAAAAAAAATTCATCTCCAATACGCTGTTTACAATAAATCATATGTCCCTGTTTTTAAAAAGTAATCAACCATAGGGTGAGAGTAGCTCCTTTATAAAAACTCTGAAATTAAAACAGCCACTTAACACTCCAATCTAGTGCCTGCAGTAAATCAAATGTCTCTGTTGTTTAGACTTTAGCCGAATAGGTCCACGTTTTTTAAAAGTTTTAGCTGTATTTATAGGAGTTGTCTCTTAGAACCCTATCCTGTAGCTTTTTTTTTCATTCTTTCAGTAAAAACTTCAACCTGAACCTTAAGTAAGGTATAGGCTTCCACTAACTTTATAGTGTCAGACAATAAATAACAAAAGGCAAAGTCAGCTCTAATGCCCCCACAACTTCAGAGCAGTTTAAAAGGAGTTGATCCTCAGATGAAAGTAAATCATGGTGTACTGGGAAGAACATTATAATATCTAAGAATCAGGCTAAAAGATTTGGCTTAAAATCAGTTATTCCCTCCTCCTTTTATAAGCCCAGAATAAGGTGGCCTTGTTCAAATCATTTCACCTTTCTCAGTCTCAGCTTCCCCTGGGAAAAATAAGGATCCTGAACAAAATGACCCCTAAAACCTTTGCCAGTTCTAACAACAAAATGCCAGAGGCAAATCAAACTGTTTACAGCAAATCCTTTCCTTCAATGGCCAAAGTGAGTATAAAGTGAGAATAACAGAATGGGATTATAATAAAAGTTCACACAAGAGAAGTATGGCATAAATATGTACCTAAACAAGACACTCTCACTGAAGGCAGATAGTTTAGGGGTGACAGTTGTGATTATAGGATCATGGCAAAAAGTTTTCCTGACCTGGTTTCCAATTTAGCAATGAATAGTCAGCAATCAAGAGGTCACCAAGGGAACTATATTTTTAAGATAAGCCAAAGACAATAGTCAATTACTATAAGCAATCCCATTTTAGGGAGGTTCAAAAGATGAAAGAAAAAGGTTTAAACAGACACACTTGAGGAACAGGAGAAGGAAGAAGAGTTTTAAAAATAGTGAAGAAGGAGAAGAGAACTAAGTAGAAAAGGAGAAAGAGGAAGAAAAGGATTTTAGATGAGAAAAGACTAAAGAGAAACAGGAGAATCCAAACAAAAGCAAATGGTAATTGGTAAAATAAGGCAAGCAAAATAAAATGAATAATTGTTGTTGTTCAGTCATGTATGACTCTCCATGACCCCACTGGGGGTGTTCTCAGCAAAAATACTAGAATGGTTTGCTTTCTCCTTCTCCAGATCATTTTACAAATGAGGAACTGAGGCAAAAAAGGTTAAGGGACTTGCCCAGAGTTACATAGCTAGTAAATTTCTGAAGTCATATTTAAACTCAGGAAGATAAGTCTACTATACTACCTAGTTGCCCAAAGGTTAAGTAATTCAAGTTGATAAAACAGGGGATGATTTTAACAGAAGCAAAAGAAGTTGAATAGAGTTTTCAAAGTGCTAGCAAAGTAGTAAAGGAGTAAAATAGCAACTCTAGAATTGAAAATCCCTACAAGTAGTTTTCCATAAAAGTTTTCCAGAAGAGTTACAAATAAGAATAACCAAAAAAGAAAGAAAGAAAGTGTTCACTTCTTGCTAGTAGGAAGAGCAGGATGAGTTTGGCAGTCAAGCCAATATTTGTATGTCTTCCTTGGTCAAGTGACTGTGAAAAAGCAATCTGGCCCACCTATGAAAAGAGAAGTGAATGAGAATCTCAGTTACTCATGTTATGAAATGGTCCATTTTTTTTTAATGGAAGTAGGGATTAAATATGAAAACAAAGACAAAAAAAGGACCTAAAGAGAAATAGGAAAGTTGACCTACCAGTGGAAGCTTAAGGGTGAAAAAAATACGGTGCAGAGGGAAAAGGGTATAGGAATTGAGGAATATTCAAGAATATTCAAAAGAAGAGACAGTTTCTTTTGTCAATCTACAAGTATTTTCAGGTATGAAAACTCTCAGTAAGCATAAAATGAAGAAAATATAACTTGTAGTAGCTTGCAATTTACTTCTAGGGTTGTTGAGTCAACTATTTTTATTTGATAATAAAAACCAAGAGGTCTGCCGTCTTCCCAAGACATGAGAACAAGATATTTAAGAGAATTTCCCAAGATAACTACTACCTCTCTCTGGTTAATCTTGTGGGCTCAAATGATAACATCTAAAAAGAAAGCTAGAAAATATTACTAGATACCCTTTGACCCAACTATACTGCTACTAGATTGTATCTCAAAGATATAAAAAAAAGAAAAAGAAAAGGGTATACATAGACAAAAATATTTTTAGTGGCTCAAGGGATGCCTATCAACTTCTTCCTCCTCCTTTTCCTTTTTCTTCTTTTCTACTTAGTTCTCTTCTCCTTCTTCACTATTTTTTTAACTCTTCTTCCTTCTTCTGTTCCTCAAGTGTCTGTTTAAACCTTTTTCTTTCATCTTTTGAGTAATTTATGGTTGTAACAGAATACATTGTGCTATAAGAAATGATAAGCAAGGGGCAGCTAGGTGGTGCAGTGGATAAAGCACTGGCCCTGGAGTCAGGAGTACCTGGGTTCAAATCCGGTCTCAGACATTTAACACTAAGCCACTTAACCCCATTTGCCTTACAAAAACCTAAAAAAAAAAAAAAATGATAAGCAAGATGACTCAGAAAAACCTGGAAAGACTTACATGAACTGATACAAAGTAAAATAAGCAGAACCCTTGTATGATTTACAAATAAACTAATTGAGAAAGAGGATTTACATGTCATCAAGGAGACAGGAGCAGTAGAGATTCTTCTTCTGGTTTCTTATCTAAGGAATGTGCAAAACTCTTAAGTAAATTTTTACATCCTATGAGATAGGTCTGGGTGAGGTTAATATTAACCAAAATTTTCTGGAGGAATGACCTCAAGCTCCAATTAATAAAAGGAAATTTTAAATTTCCCAGAACATACTTCATCTCTGGGTCTTGATTAACTATCTATGGAATGAGGGATTAGATTAGACAATCAAAAAAGTCCTTCCAGCTCCAAGATCTTTTAAGACTGTAATTCTAAAAAATTACAAAAGAAAAATAATTTGCATCAAAAGGTATTCAATAGTACTATATATTCCTCTAATACCTTATAATATGTAAAGGGGTTCATGTGTCATCAGAAAGTTAGAT
Organism: Macrotis lagotis; assembly: GCF_037893015.1. NCBI lineage: Eukaryota > Metazoa > Chordata > Mammalia > Peramelemorphia > Peramelidae > Macrotis > Macrotis lagotis. The sequence goes on from NC_133666.1 coordinate 278,616,581, forward strand.
TAGATGACTTCACAGATGCCTTCTAATTCTATAATTCTATGCTCATCACTTTCCCCTCTTTGTTCTTGCTTTTAATTGACCTTAGGTCAATTAATCTATCCTTTGCAATAATTAATCCCTGTCTCAGGAATACAAACTAAATTTCTCATAGTGGCATTCACGGTCCTCCACAATTTGCTTCCATTGTATCACAAGGTAATGATCCTGGAGTCAAGAGATCTAAATCTAAAACCAAGTTTTATCATTTATTTTCTTTATGTCATGACCATGTTTTCTTCATTAAACCTCATGGAAACTACTTGTACAGTTTAATAAAATTATTATAAGGCTCAAGTTAGGTAATCTCTGTGAAGCATTCTGAAAAATGATAAAAATAGCTCACATTTACATAATTTTCAGATTTTCAAAATACATTACATTTATTATCTAATCTGATCCTAAAAATAAGGACTAGTATTGTCCCCAATTTACAAATGAGGATATAATCCTATAAATGTTAAATGACTTGCACAAGATCACAAGGCTAATTCATGTCTTCGACAAGATTTGAGGCTATCTCCCTGACTCCAACTCCAGAACTATATCAACTATGTATCTCCCTCTCCCTCTGTCCATTGAACTAAATTAAATTAATTAATTAAATTTGTAATAGTCTATACATTTTTCTGTATTTGAAAATTATCCATTACTTTCTTTGAACAACCAGTTTTACTCAAGTTTACTCTACCATAAGATGAAAATGACCCTGCTTCCCAAAGGCTATAAGAGCAGAGCACATGTTTTGGCAGATCATAACAAAATAGAAAGTCTTAAAGAAAGCTCATATGAGTGACATACAGTGTGTGTCTGTCACCTGTTATATGAGAACCAACTCTGGGATTATAAGGATGAATATGATATTTTTTTCACCCATTGCAACTCCTGAAGAATGTCTACCAAACCAAAAAGAGTTCCTTACTGTAGTGAAGAGGCTTTCCCAAAACAATCACAAATCTTAAAGTACTGAAGTAATTGAATTACAAACAATATGTGATCAAACATTTTTTTCTCATATGTATTCTGAGAAAAGTCTAAAACTATATGACATTCCTCCACAAAGTTACCTTCTTCATAGACCGTTCAGTGGTATAAAGTACTATAGTCAGGGAGACCTGAATTCAAATCCTGCCTCAGTCATTTACTAGCTCCTAAAACTTTCCCATGCCTTAATTTCTTCATCTATAAACTGGAAATATAATAAAAGTACCTACCTGACAGAATTATTGTAAGGATCAAAGAATATTTGTAAAGCACTCAAACCTCAAACTGCTATATAAATGCCCACTATTATTTATTACATTCTTTCTATTTCAAATTTCAATGCTATTTTCTACTTATCTAAATCCAATATACTGCAGTGTAAGTGATTTTTGGATTAACAAAATATTCATGGAGATGATAGCAGGTGGTACAAAGTCCCATGGAAACTGCACTACCTCATGTTCTCAGACTTGTGTGTTTCTGGTTTATATCAAACTGACATTCTGTAATTCTGTAAACTCCTCTTGAAGGCTCTGTTTAAGCCCACAGTGAAAGCAATGTCCATAGTCTGCTAGAAATATCAGGGACCCAAATCACTATAGATCTTATCTAGCTCTCCTCCCTCATCTTCAAAACTCAAAGAGATTTCAAATTTTCAACAACAAAAGACTCAAGTAGATTTTTTTTTTAATCTTACTCTTAGTTCAGTGATACAAAAAGTAAGACATAATTACTGTGTGGGGTTTTTTAAAGTCTCCCCATGATTCATTGTCTTCTAGTATCCTTAAGGGAGAACTAGAGAGCAAATGGATCATCCTAAATGGGAAAGATCTGCTCTAGGGAATACTCCTGGTTGTAAAATTCTCTGTGGAAGTCAGAGTGATGAAAAGAATGAGCCTTGCTGTTAGCAATACCATAATACATCTGTCTTTCAGAAACCAAATCTAAGGGGGGGGGGGAATCTACCTTGTTAACAATATAGATTGAAACTACTGAGATTTTTTTTAGCTTCCTAAAGCTTAATGTTCACATGGTATACTTATTACAGCACATGGTCAGAATATACTATGTGTTATGAATCACAAGACTCCAAGTAATAAAAAGGACTTTCTAAGGGTTTTAATCTTTGCTGCAGTCTAATTTTTCCAGTTACCAATCATTACAAAACCATATATTTATATTAAGTCTAAAGGTAGTATTAATGGGTTATGGTTGAGATATTGATTTTTATCTCTAAATATAGCTTACTTCAGGAAATGGAAGATACTTAAGAATTTATTTAAATATGTTCCCTTTTTTCCTTTGTGTTCATCAAAAAAGTTTATCTTCTATAATTTTTATGTTTATACTAAATATGAAATATAATTGAAAATTTTCACTTGATTATTTTTATACATTTTTACTTAAAAGAAATATATTATTATCACAGCATCTTTAATCACAGTAATTATTAAAGACATTGCACCTAGTTTTGATTTCCTACTGTCAACTAGAGATACTATTTTGAACAACTAGTTTCACTTAAGTTCTACAAAATTTTCACCAAACTTTAAAGATAACCCTGAGTTCTCAAAGGCAATGGCAGCAGCAGAGTACAGCTTTGACAGTTACTGCCAAGGTGGTAAATCTTAAAACTCAGACCCAGTGAAAGACAGAAGGGGGGAGGGGGGAGGGAGGGGAAGGGGGGAAGGAGGAAGGGAGGGAGAGACTGACAGAGACAGAGATAGACAGTCTGACAGAAAGACAGAGACAGATATAGACAAAGATTAAGAAGAGAGCTGAGAATCAACCTAGCTTGGTCCAGAGAGGGCCATTCTGTTTCATGTTCTGAACATTACTTTCAAAGAAAATATTTATCCATGCTGCCCATATAGGTCTTATATGAATCTAAATAGATGAAGTTCTCAAGGAGTCAAGAAATCTCCAGATTCTCTTCCATTCACCCTTCTCCAAGAGAGATTTGGATTTCTGACAGTTAGAAAAGCAGGAAATTGGGGTCCATGAAGCTGGCAACTATTCTCAGAGAGAAGATACTAGGCTAGAATTATATCTATCTGTTCTTCAAAGTATTGTTAGTCTAGGTAAAATAATTTTTAAATTGTATTCCTGATTTTTAGCCATTAATGGGGAAGGAGTACCCCAAGTTTTATATACAAAGCTTGACTCCCTTCCCACGTAACTCCAGTTACACAAAGACACACACAGTGAATAGCAAATAAACTCACTTATTTGAGCCACAAGCAGAAAGAAATCACAGAAGTAATGCAGATGAGAATATAACACATAATATACTGAGTGAATGAGCTCTTTTAATGGTAACAATAGATCTTAGTTATAACCAAGAATCAGAGTCACAGAACTCACCTGAATAAAAATTTCCCAAAGTCTCTACTGTAGTAAGATAGAGATAGAGATATGGTCAATGTATTGACACCTCATCATATTGGCCTCTTCCCAGAGACCATCTCTATTTTCAGGAACTTTTCCTTAAAGAGATTCTATATAAACACATGTCCTCTTTCAAAGCTAGAAGGGAAGAACAAGGATCTCTCATTTTCCAAAGCTCTCACTATCTCCAATCCTTCATATAGACTTGGAGCATTGATTGAACAGCCTCAACCAAAAGGAAGAGATGGAAAATGGAGAAAAATTATTTAAAGCCCTTAGGAAAAATGAAGCAACACATCTTTGGACTTGACCTCTGATTTCACTGCCAAAGGAAACTTCTAGGAAAGAAATTTGCTCTACCAATATGGAGCAACCATCTCTCTATAATTTATAATGCTAGAAAGTTCCCTGCCACACTGAAAATCCAAGGACACTTGTATGCAGTACAATGAAATCTTGCACTCAAATCAGATATAAATCCAAGGAAAGCTCCCCATCTAAGCCATTCTATCTCTCAAATAAAAATATTCAAGTTCAAATTTCATAGAATCTAGAGCTGTAACAGGACCTGAGACACAGAGAGATGAAGTGATTTGCTCAACCCAACACAGCTAAGTAACCAGAAGAGTTAGGATTTGCATTGATAATGGATTGATAATGGAATGACTGATAATGGAGTGGGTGATATGTTGTCCTTGGAGTAAAGAAGATCTAACTTTACTAAATATGTGACCCAAGATGACTCACTTAATTTCCCTTAGCCTCAATTTCCTCATCTGTAAAAAAAAATAGGATTAAACTTTATGGACTCCCAAGGTCCCTTCTAGCCCTAAATCTATGGTTCTATGAACTCCAGGTTTCCTCATGCCAAAGGAAGTACAAAGAAAAGTCATAGATATTTAAAAATAAGGTACTTTGGAATTGGATTCATTTGAGGAGACAAGAATGACCTACCCTGGCAAATAGTTCTGGCAGATGAAGGACATCCTGTCTTTAAAGATGGCCACCAGATATTCAATAACATGAGGTCGCCCTTAGTTATAAACCAAAGCTGCAGCTGATAACTTCAAAGACCTCAAGAATTACTAGTGCATGGAATCTAATCCAATGCTATGAGAAGTATTTTAAGGATTTTTCAAATAGGGATGTCTGAGAAGTCATGAACTTCATGAATATTTTCCTTTAGTTTTATTGAGCAATATTTTTCTAAGGAAACCCACCTGTCTGATACTGGTCCAACATAGAAAACTTATTATAATCCCATCGTTGTTGAGTTATACTGTAACCGCAGGCAAGCATGAGATTCGACCAACTCTGTCCTAAAACATAAGCTCGTGTCCTCGAGCACCTGCCCAGATTCTATCCTTCACAATTTACTTGAATCTACTCAGGTCCTTTCATAGGAAATGAATATTAGCTCTTCAAGCAGCCGGCTTAACTACATGGAACTGTCCTTTTAGAAATCCTGTGACCTGATGATAATAATAATAATTTCTTACCTGACCCAGCCATGTGCAATGCTACACCACAAGTGTTCAGCAGATGAACTGAAGGAAACCAGTGTTCTCCCTGGCTTTCATTAGGCAATCACATCAGCTGATGTTTACATAATTCATGTAGTTCATTTTCTTCTCCTTGTAACCAAATATAAATGAGTGTTGAAGTAGTTAAAGTGAGACTATGCTGTTATTCTGATTAGTCAAGGCATCTTTGACAGAAAACTGTGGTACAGTTTGTGTCTTTTTCCTCATCATTTTGCCACTCATTCCATGTCTCCGGTAAAGGACCTTGTCATGATTTGACAAGATAAACAGCAGAGTTGGATTTGTGAATTGGTCATCTTCCTTGACCACATAGGGCTATACAAGATGTATCCATAGTCACCAAAAGATATATTCCCAGGACAGCAACATAAGCAGTCAATTATTTTTAGTCTCATGGACATGTTCTCTCAACTACAAATCATGAAGCAGTCACTGTCAGTTCTAGGAGCAAACAGATTATTATTCCTCTATGGTGGTTTCATAGCCACAAAATAATGGGGAAAGGGAGGATGAGAAAATGACAACTGCTACTGATATTCTTTCCAAGAGCACAGAAATCAAAATGTTTCAGTGCGGTGTTTCATAAGAGTCGACAATAAGTAGGTAGAGTTGTTAGATATTAAAATTCTAGCTCAAAGAAAAACTAGACTTGAGAGTCAATTTTTGAAGAATCTTTTAAAGAGAATATGTTATTAAGGGAAACATGGTGAGAGACCTAAATAAATAGATATAGATTGATGAAAATAATGAAAAAGTACAACAAGCAAATTGAAAACTTTTAGACCTTTAATGTCACAAGACAAGGATATCTCAGGTTCAATGAACTATGCTCAAAACCTTCAGTCTCAAGTCCCCCACTAATATGCTTATTTCTGTGAAGTAGAGATTTATAAAGCTGATAACCCAGTAAACAGAGCAGTGAACATGGAGTCAGGAATACTTGAATTCAAATCCAGCCTCAGACATTTACTAGTTGTGTGACCTTGATCAAGTCACTTAACCTTTGCCTCACTAAGCTTCTTCGATTGTAAAGTGGGTATAATAATAAAATTCACCCCAGAGGGTTGTTGTGGGGATCAAATGAGATAATTTGTAAAGCATTTAGCACAGTGTCAGTAGGCACTTTAATAAAAGCTTATTCCTTTTCCTTCACTGACTAGTCTATCAAAGGACACAATTAGTTCAAAGAAAAGGCATTGGATGAAATATCACAGTAAAAAAATGTAGCAATAAGACTTTTACTTGGAGAATAATATACTAAAATGCATGCACAGGCATAGGACAAATGGACATATGTAAGGAAGAATATCCACGGAGAACACATGTCTAGGAAACACACATGAAGGACACCTCTAACCCTAATTCCTAATCCTTCTAGAGATGTCAACAAACTGTTCCAGAGCTCGTAGTCACTGAGAGCAGTGTCTGCCCAGTAGATAGTCTCTACCTGGTGTGTGGGTGTGGCATGTCACCTTTGCTTGGTGGTCTGTCATAGTATTCCAGTATCTTTGCCAAGAAAAGCCCAAATGGGGTCACAAAGATAGAACATGACTGAAAAGGACATAACATTTATCATGAGAGGAGTAATGGGCTCTGACTTTTCTCTACATCTCTTTTAACATAAAACCCAAAATATTTTAATTATGTCTCTTAGAAAAATCAAAATTTCTCATAATTAGACATCAGACTAAGAGGGAGAAACCCTTAATAGCTTTTCTTTCCATAAAGACAATGTTCATAAAGTTTGGGCTGTAATGGATGTGTTATCTCCAAAAGGAGATGCCTTACCCCAGAAATAAAGTTCAATGAAACACAGAACATTCCTAACTAATTTGTGCCTACAGGCTATGGGAATTTTTAACCTTGACTTCCTGGAACCTCAATTTAACTTATATTAGAAATTCCTTGAAATTCCTTACTTAATTTCCTTTGGAAGATCCTAAGTCTCAAAACCCATCAAGGGAGAGTAAAGAGAGGTCTGATTCTGCCAAAATAACAACACTACATTCTCTGAAGGTCTGACCCATGACTAATTTTTAGGAGTCCTAAAATGTACAAATGAATATGAGTTAAAGCAGATTTAGATGGCCCACCAGTCATATAAAGTCCATAAAATAATTTAATCTGGCACTGTCAAGGCAATTGCAGGTGGGACTCAAAATTCAATCAATCTAGGGTTTTTAGGGGTGAATTAATTAAATGTTTGCCAAATATAGCAGGCTAATTTTTAAGCTTTGGCCTTTGACAGAAAAAAAAGGTTACCAACCTCTGAGTTAAAACCTCATTCCAGGGAGCAAAGTCATTGTCTTTCTCTTTTATTTCTATCACTACCTTTATTGTGTATACAAGACAGTAAATAAACTTGCAAAACTATAAAAATAAATGAAAGCACACACACACACACACACACACACACACACACACACACACACACACACACACAAACACACCACTGCCTAATGCAGATTAAATGGAAAGGTCAAAATTTATACCATAGATGAAATAGTCCTCTCTCCTCTCAACAGAGAGATAGCTTCCCACCTCCATTTTAGATATCAAATGTTACAGACCCAGACAGAAGGAGTTATTGCATAGGTTAGTTCTGCTTGACTTTTTTTCTTTATTACAAGAAGTTGTAGGGAAGGGGTCAGCTAGGGGACCCAATGGATAGAGATTCAGGGCTGGCATACAAAAGACTGATAATCCTAAATTCAAATATAGCTTCAGACACTTTACTAGTTCTATGACCCTGGGCAAGTATTTGCCTCATTTTCCTTATCTGCAAAATAAGCTGGAGAAGGAAATGGCAAACCACTTCAGTATCTTTGCCACCTCAAAGACACCTCAAATGCCATCGCAAATAGTCAAATACATCTAAAATGACTTAACAGCAACAAAAGGGAAAAGGAAATTTTTGATACAGTTAAGTGTTTCAATTTGCTAGGCTTAACTCTTCTCTGTTAAATTGAAGGGTGGCTTGTAATCACTTAATAAATGTGTGTGGACTTGAAGTGACATCAATACTAGTTTCAATACACACCACTAAAACATTTTGAAAAAAAACAATAAACGAATATTGCAGCATTATTTATGGAAGGGAGAAAGGACTAACAGAGCAAAGGGCTATACTGGAACAAAGACAACATGCAAACACAATGACATACAAACATATAAATGGGATGACTCAATGATTTGGTTTGCAGCTCAGAGGTCAATGTGCCAGCACCATCAGCTAACCCAATTATACTATCTATAGAGCCTTTGGGTTTATCATGCCAGTGACCTCAGCAATCATATTTCCCACATATTTCCACATCAAAAACTGGAAACTCACCACTTCATCACAATTGCAGACAGGGAAGACATTCCATGAGAAAGTACTAGCAATAATAAGTATAAATTTCTGTCTCATGGATTGGAAATAAGACTTTTGAAAACCTATAGAGGAAAATTCTCCTGAGGTTTAAACAGCATCCGGAGAATTTGGCTTCTGGTCAGTCAAGAATCATTTATTAAATCCACAATTTATTACGTTCCTACTATTCCTAACACCAGTCACTGTGCTAATTGCTGGAGACTAAAATAAAAGGCAAAAGACAGTCCTTGTGGGGGCGGAGCCAAGATGGCGACAAGAAGGGATCCAGTCTTAGGAGCTCTCTGATAAAATTCATAAGCTAAGGACTCTAACTAAACTTTCGAGAGACAGAACCCACAAAGGGACCCAGTGAGGCAGCTCTCCTACTCAAGGTAACCTGGAAAAGAGCAGAAAGGCTCTGCTCCCCGGGATCTGAGAGGCAACCTGCCAGAGGGGTGCCCCGCCAGAGCCAAAGAACTTCAGCCTCCCCAAGGCAGCCCCAGGGCGCTGGGAGCCTCAGCTCACAGCAGCGGGGGAGTCTCCTGAGCTGCACCCCGGGGAGCACCGAGCACAAAGTGGGGGAACAGCGGAAGCCCAGCCCTCAGGGCACACAGGGAGCAGCTTGGTCTTTCCCCAGCCCTGATCCAGGAAACAGAAGCAGGCAGAGCTGGTAAGCAGGAGCCCCCAGGGCATGAGCCCATTGAGCTGAGGGAGGGGAGTGAAGAGACTGCAGAGCTCTGTCCTCTGCCCCTGGAACAGGACTCTGGGCTCTGACCACATTCAGATCCTGATCACAGTCTAGGCCCCCCATAGAACAACAGGGCCCCCCCACCTCAGCCCTGTGGCAGAGGGGAGCGCATATGGTCATTCACAGACCAGGAGGGAAGACAGAGCCTCACACACTGAGACCCTTGTGGGAGTGTCCCAAAAGTTCAGGAAGCTCCCCCAAACCAGGCCCAGGCTGGGAAATTGAGCAAGCAAAGAAACAAAAGGAAGACTACTGAAAAATATTTTGCAAATGAGCCCAAGAAGGATCAAAATACTCAGTCTGAAGATGAGGAAGCACAAGCTCCTGCATCTAAAGACTCCAAGAAAAACAGAAATTGGGCTCAGGCTATGACAGAGCTCAAAAAAGACTTTGAAAATCAAATGAGGGAGTTGGAAGAAAAACTGGGAAAAGAAAGGAGAGAGATGCAGGAAAAACATGAAAATGGAGTCAGCAGCTTAGTCAAGGAAATCAAAAAAATGCTGAAGAAAATAGCATGCTAAAAAACAGCTTAGGTCAAATGGATAAAACAGTTCAAAAAGTTATTGAGGAGAAGAATGCTTTAAAAAGCAAAACTGGCCAGATGGAAAGAGATAACAAAACTCTCTGAGGAGAACAAATCCTTCAGACAAAGAATAGAATTCAGAGAGATTAATAAATTTAACAGAAATCAGGAATCAATACTCCAAAACAAAAAAAAATGAAAAATTAGAAGAAAATGTGAAATATCTCATTGAAAAAACAACTGATATGGAAAAGAGACCTAGGAAAGCTAATTTAAAAATTATTGGAATACCTGAAATTTATGATCAGGAAAAGAGCCTTGACATCATTTTCAAAGAATTACTACAGGAAAATTGCCCTGATATTCTAGATGCAGAGGGCAAAATAGAAATGGAGAGAATCCACCGATCCCCCAGAGAAAGAGATCCCAAAAAACTAACCCCTAGGAATATTATAGCCAAGTTCCAGAACTCCCAAGTCAAAGAGAAAATATTACAAGCAGCCAGAAGGACACAGTTCAAATATCGTGGAGCTGCAGTCGGGATCACACAAGACTTAGCAGCAGCTACATTGGAAGCTCGTAGGGCTTGGAATACAATATACCGGAAGGCAAAAGAGCTTAGAATGCAGCCAAGAATGAACTACCCAGCAAGGCTGAATGTCATTTTCCAGGGAAAAAGATGGACTTTCAATGAACCAGGGGAATTTCAAATGTTCCTTTTGGAATGTCCAGAGCTGAACAGAAGGTTTGATCTTCAGATACAGGACTCAGGTGAAGCATGGAGATTGGAGGAGAGGGGGGAAATATGAGGAACTTAATGAGGATGAACTGCATGTATTCCTGCATAGAAAAATGACACTGATAATACTCATATGAACCTTCTCAGTTAATAGAGCAGGTAGAGGTAGCTTTTATAGTTGAAGCACAGGAGAAAGCTGAATTCGAAGATAAAATATGGTGTAAAAATGGAGTCAATAGAAAAAAAGGGAAATGGAATGGGAGAAAGAAAAAGGAGAGGGGGAATAGTCCAAGATATTTCACATAAAATTTTTTTTATTACAATGAGCTATTGCAATGATATGGAAGTGGGGAGGCAAGGGGGAATGAGGGAACCTTTGCTCTCATCAGAGGTGGCTAGGAGAGGAAACAGCATATATACTCAATGGGGTATAGACATCTGGAGTAAGAAGGAGGGGGGAGCAGGGGGAAGGGGTGGGGATGTGAATAAAGGAGGAGAGGATGGACCATGGGGGGAGAGTGGCTAGATATAACACATTTTCTTTCTTCTTGCAAGGGGCTGGGATTGGAAGGCCTGCCCAGGACCACAGGGCCAGGTGGATTCTGGGCCTAAGGGGTGGTATGGGGGCTCAGGGCTTCTTGGCCCCAGGACCAGGGATCTGTCTGCTGCACCACTCAGCTACCCTACAGCAGAGTCAGAGTGAAAGGAGAGAGAAAATAGAGTACATGGTAGTGGAGAACTAAGAAAGGAGGGAGTTGCGATCAGCAATGGCAACGGTGGAAAAATATGGAAATAACTTTTGTGATGGACTTATCATAAAGAATGAGATCCATCTATGACAGAGTTGTTGGTGTTGGAACAAAGACTGAAGCACATTTATTATTATTATTATTTGGGGGAGAGTGCAGGGCAAGTGGGGCTGGATGGCCTGCGTGGGGCCACATAGCAGGGTGATCTTTGGGTGTCTGGGGCCAGATTTGGACCCAGGTGCTCCTGGCTCAAGGGCCAATGCTCTGTCTGCCACCCAGCCACCCCTACTATTCTTACTATTTTATTTTATTTGGGTCTTTTTTTTCTTTCTTTCTTTCTTTTTTGGTTTTTGCAGGGCAGTGGGGATCAGGTGGCTTGCATGTCACACAGCTGGGTGATTGTTGGGTTTACGAGGCTGGATATGAACTCGGGTGCTCGTGGCTCCAGGGCTGGTGCTTCGTCCATTGCGCCACCTGGCCATACCTACAATTATTACTATTTTTTAATTTTAATTTTTTTCTCTCCCCTTTACTTTTTTCGCCCAAGCAAGACTATCTATATTCATGGGGGGAGGGGTATTTTGTTTGCTTGTAAACAAGAATGTTTTATTAATGTAAAAAAACATTTGTACAAAATGAGAATAAAAAAATAAATTAAAAAAAAAAGACGGTCCTTGCTCTCAAGGGCTTCAGAGTCTTTTAAAGAAAATGACATGAAAACCATGTACATACAAGCTATAAACAGGATAAATGGGAGATAATAAACAGAGAAGAGGTACTAGCATTAAAGGGAATGAGGAAAGCCTTCTCTTAGAAGATGAGATTTTAGCTGGAACTGGAAGTCAGGGAATACCAAAATATGAAAAACGGGGAGAATTCCAGGACAAGAGACAACTAAGGAAAGGCACAGTTGGGAGATGGTGCATCTTATGCAAGGAACAGCAAATCCCAGAGTACAAGGGGGTAGGAAGATATCACTAGACAGGTGGGAGGGGGCTACGTTAGAAAGAGCTATGAAAACTTTGAGTGCCATATTGCATCTTCTATAGTTGGCATAGGGGAAGCATGCAAATTATCAATATTATTATTCCTCCTAGGAACCCTTTTATTACTCACTTTACTGCTCATAATTTCTGAAGAGCTAAAACTGCTATTTTTAACTTTCTACTCAAGTTTCAGAAGGTTGATAATAGTAGTGGATTTCCTTCATTTCTCTATTTGTTGTTAATTCCTGCCTAACCAGACTTCCGGCCAAGATGGCGGAGAGAAGACAGGCACAGTTCTAAAGTCTCCTGATCTCTTCCCTACCTATCACATGAAATAAACCTCTTAAAAGAAAACCGACCCACAAAACCTAGAAAGAAAAGCCAGGAGAAAGAACATCTACCTCAGGATTTGTCTAGGGTAGCAGGTTTGGCCAAATTTGGGTAGGTGAGTCTGGGCTCAGAGGAGGATCAGCCCCAATCAGTGAGATAAGCAGCTGAATTGGAACTGGGAGTCTGAGGGCCCGAGAGCCGGACCTGCTGGATCAGTGGTGGGGCTAGACATCAGGGGCTTGAGTCAACTAGGGAGCAGAGGTGCTGGTGTTGGTGCTGTCCCCCAGGAGCTTGTGGATGGGGCTGGGGGGCAGAGTTCCAGAGCAGGAGAGCTGCAGACACCATCCCTGGGCTCCTCTGGTCCCATTACAACTCAGACCTCCTCCCAAACAAACAAATGCGAACTACTTCTGCCTCAGGCCCAGGTGTGTGGAGCAGAAGAACCAGCCCAGCTGAGGAATGACCTCAGGCCAGGGTAAAACCCACCATTGATTGAAGGCAGAAGAATTCAATAGCTCCAACTCCTCCCTTCAAGCAAAGGGAGAAGGCCTCAATCAAGGTCACAGACACTCCAGAGAAAGCAACCAACACCTCCTACTGGCCAGCCAGAGAAACTGCACTCAGTGAGTAAAGCCTCTAGTGATGCCAAGCCCCTGTGATCCAGACCCTCCCCAACTCAGGTCTTAGCAAGATGAAGGGTCAGTGGAAAGGTGGATCCATAGAAAAATTCTTGAAAGGGAAAGACCCTAACTCAGAGAGACCTGGAACCTCTGAGCAGAATACAATCTGGTCTTCAGCACAGAAAGTCTTCCTTGAAGAAATAAGGAAGGAGCTTAAAAATTTGGGAGACAATTAATACCTTGCAACAAGAAAATAAAACCTTAGAAAGTACAATTGGACAAATACAAAAGGAGAATAAATCTCTCAGATCCTCAATTGGACAAATACAATATGAGAAAGTTCTCTCAGATCCTCAATTGGGCAAATGCAAAAAAGAAAATAATTCTCTCAAAACCTCAATTGGTCAAATCAAAAGCTCTTTCAGAAGTAGAATTGACCAATTGGGAAAGGAGTTGCAAAAGGTTAATGAAGAAAACTCCTCCCCCCCCAAAAAAATGGAGTCTACAGAAACTAATGACTCCATGAGACAGCAAGAGCCAATTAAACAAAATCAAAAAATAGGAAAAAATAGAAGCAAATGTAAAATACCTCATCAACAAAACCACTGACCTGGAGAATAGATTGAGGAGGGGCAACCTGAAAATTATAGGACTTCCTGAAAACATTGAAGAGAAAAAAAAGCCTGGACTTACTATTACAGGATCTAGTGATGGAAAACTGCCCTGATATCATGGAATCAGAGGGCAAAGTAGTTATTGAAAGAATACATTGATCCCCACCAGAAAAAAAATCCTAAAATGAAAACACCAAGGAATGTTGTGGCCAAACTCCAGAACTATCAGATAAAAGAGAAAATCCTGCAAGCAGCCAGAAAGAAACAATTTAAATATCAAGGAGCCACAGTAAGGATCATGCAGGACCTGGCTGCATCAACATTAATGGATCGAAGGGCCTGGAACAAGATATTTCGAAGAGCAAGGGTTCTTGGAATGTAGCCAAGAATCTACTATCCCACAAAGCTGAGCCTTCTCTTCCAGGGAAAAAGATGGACATTTAACAAAATGGAAGAATTCCAGAAATTTCTGATGAAAAGACCAGAGCTAAACAGAAAATTTGGACATCAAATAGGAGGTTCAAGAGACACATGAAAAGGTAAAAAAAAAAAGGGGGGGAGCAGTAAAAGGAAAAAAAAATGCTATCCAGTAAGTTGAAACTGGTTATATCCCAGCTTGGGGGAAAAAAAGATTCTCATAAATATTGAGAATTGTAACTCTAACAGAGAGAATATACCTAGCCAGAAATGATGGACATTCATGACCTATCCATGAGACTGCTATCTAATGGGACATAACTAGCTTTAACCCCACTCGGGAGAAAGACTAATAACTCTCAGGAATTTTGACTCTATTCAATAGAACATACTGAAATAGAAGGGATAGACACTCAGAATTTCCTATGACTTAGAACGATCTAAAAAGCACTACCTCCTTAAAAAGGGGGACAGGGAAAAGACAGGAGGAGGGAGGGTATTAAATGGGGTAAATCTCATTACACTAAGAGGTACAAAAAACCTATGGTAATAGAGGGGAAGAAGGGAGCAGATGAGAAACACCTGAATCTTCTTCTCATCAGACTTGGCTTAAAGTCAACCTACACATACTCAGTTAACTTATAAAACATCCAACCTTTCAAGTATTAAAAGGGGGAAAAGGGAGGGGGGGGACGGAGAAAGGGAAGGGGAGAGGGGGGAAAAGGGAAAGGGGAAAGAAAGGGGAGGGGTGATATAGGAGGGAAAACACACTGAAGGGGGTGGTATCCAGAAACAAAATACTGGGGAATATGGATAAAGGGGGGGGGGAAGGGGGGGGGAATACAAACAGAGGGAAGATAGCATGGAGGGCAATAAAGAATTAGTAATCATAACTTTGAATGTGAATGGGATGAACTCTCCCTTAAAACGTAAGCAAATAGCAGAGTGGATTAAAAACCAGAATCCTGCAATATGTTGCTTACAAGAAACTCATTTGAAGCAGAGAGATACATATAGAGTAAAGGTAAAAGGTTGGAGCAAAATATATTTTGCTTCAGCTGAAGTAAAAAAAGCAGGGGTAGCAATCCTTATCTCAGACAAAGCAGCAGCAAAAATAGATATTGTTAAAAGAGATAAGGAAATTTTATCCTCCTAAAAGGTACCACAGACAATAATTTCTGCCTAACTAAATTGTATGGAAGTCAAAAACCAGACAGGAAAGAAAATTCAAATGATTAAAAATTCTCATCTGCCCTTTTTTCCCCTTGTCATGCTTTGTGACCCCTTGAAGTTAGAATTGGAAAATGGTTGCAAACATTACCACCTCCACCAATAAGAAACCATATTTAAATTGTGAGCAAAAAGGGGGAAAACATCATTAAAATCAATGGAAAGACTTTCTTGAACTGATACAAAGTGAAATTAACAGAGAACATTGTACAGAATGATAATAATATTGTTCCATGAAACTATTCTCAGTAATATAATAATCCAAGATAATCCCAAAGGACTAATGATATTATTTGAACTGATATTTTCCATTTTCTTTCATTTTTTTTTTTTAGTATTCTGATATGAGATGATTAACTCAGAAATGTTTTGTATGATTGCACAAATATAACCTAAGTCTGATTACTTACCTTCTTAGGGACAGGGAAGTAGAGAGAGGGAAGGAGGCATAGAATTTGGAACTCAAAATTTCAAAAAATGTTTAAAAAATTTTTAACATGTAATTGAGGGGAAAATAAAGCACTATTACTTTTCATAATGTCTCAATGCAGAATTTTAAAATCCTAAATGTATTCTGAAAACAATATCTTCTAGAAACATAGAAAATAAATTAAGAAACAATTTGAGGGGCGGCTAGGCTGCGCAATGGATAGAGCACCAGCCCTGGAGTCAGGAGGACCTGAGTTCAAATCCGGACTCAGACACTTAATAATTACCTAGCTTTGTGGCCTTGGGCAAGCCACCTAACCCCATTACCTTGCAAAAACTAAAAAAAAAAAAAAAAAAAAAAAAAAAAGATTTGAAATAGACAATTCCAGAAATTACCCAATTAGAGAGACTCATGTAAGATTATCACTCCCATCATTCTGGATACTTCTTTTTATTCAATTTAAGTTTATTTTAGCTCTTTTGATTTATACATCACATTGTGGTTACTATTGAACTTTTAATCTGCTAAAACTCTCATCTTTCACAAAAATTACTTTTTATTTGTGAAGCAATTCTAAATGTGTAAAGTAGAGTTTTTGAACTACACTGTATGCTTTTAATCACTATTAAACCAGAATTTTAATATTCTTACCCTAATTCTGTTATCAAACATTTTAGCTATTCTCACTTTCCTATCATTTGTTAATTTGATAAGCACATTATCTTCCCACTGCTCCAAATTACTGGTAAAAATGTTAAATGAAAAAGGACCAGTGACAGGGTCCTCTACTAGTCAACCTTACATACACACACATCCTCTTTGGATCAAATCATTTAACTAATTGTCAGTCTCTAATTATACTATCAAACAGCCCACATGTCTCCAATTTACCCACCAAGAACATTGTGATAGGCTTTGTGGAAGGCCTTGTTGAAATTGTCATTAGAGACACCAACCTAGAGAAGCTGGGCAATCTACATACCATCATCATAAATTTTTTGAGTGTTGCTTGTCAATGAGCTTATAAAGTCAAAAAAGTGTTCAACTATAGTTCAGTCACCACCAGTTCTTCCCAGTATTACTGAAGCCAAGGAGGGCAGTCTACATTCATTTACTCACTTCCACTTCTCCCAGACTCAGGGCTGAATGTACTGACAACACATAATTTGTTTCAAGAAATACAAGAATCTTATCCAGCTGAACATTCAGCAAAATGCCAACATCTTCACATACCCTGATAATTGGCCCATGGCGCCACTGGGTGCTAGTTAAAGAGGTCATAGCTTACACACAAGGGAAAGCAGAACATATACAAATGTTGCCAAAGTTTTATTTTTTTCCCCCTAAAGTGTAGTGCTGGAAAACCCATGTAAACTCTGTAGAGCTGCATTGTGAAAGGGGTCATTCGTTTTACTAACAGAAGTTGGTATGGTGCAAGAATTTTCTTGGCAGATAAACAAAACACAATGGAAAAATGTGTAAACAATGGGTTTTCCTGTCAATTTTTATAACTGGATAAGTAGCCTTTACAAAAGGTAAAATAATAATCATAGTAATTAATAATAATATTAATAATAATTCTTTTCCTCCCTTTCCTCAATCCCCTAGGACACACACAGAGTCACTTTTTAAGGTCATAGAAGCTGAAGGAATTTATTTGTTCATGAATATAGCCAGCATGCCCAAGGAATCATTTTGACACTGATAAATAAAGCCAGAAAACGTTCAACCAAGGCAAATGGTTAGGCCAAACTATGTTGGCAAACATAAGGAATCTCTCAGTGAGAGCCTCTAGCCAGAGTTCAGGAGGTGGAGAAATCACTCTGTTTCCCCAAATGCCAATGAATGTACTTATCATCTCAATGACAAAAGTTACAAATATTTTCCTTCAATTCCCAAACACACCATGAGAACAAGCTGTTACTTGCTCTGTAACAAGCTTCATTGTGCTCCAAAGGGTAGGTTCTGGCTGAAGGCCAAAGGCACAGGTGGAGAAAAGCCCAAAAAGAAGCAAGGTTGATTAATTGTGCTTGTTTACAGAAATTAATAGCTTGATGAATTTGAGCTGTTGATTTCCATACTCTATAAGACCAGAATAAGGATAATGAGGTTGAACTTTGGCACCCTCTTTTCCTTTCTCAATCAGCCAGAACTGGTGAGAGAATGTAGCACCATTTTAACCATGTCTGTAAAAATTTGCATACTGATATAACACATGCAAAGGAGTATAAATTAATCTTGCATTTCTTGAGGTACATGCAATAAATAGTGATCTGTGGGGTAAAGTGTGAAAGGGTACAAGGGTCATTTTGCAAAGAAATAGATTCATTCATTTACCATGTTTGTTAGTCACCCACAATGGGTAAGGCACTCTGAAAAGACTCAGTCTTTTATCTGAAAAATCTCACAATCTAATGGGGAAGATAAAATAAGGACCCAAAAGACTAGAACAAAATGTGACCATACACTGGTAGTTCAGAGGAAGAAGAGATTACTTTTAGAGAGAGAATATATGAAAGGTTTCATAGAAAACTGGCAATTACACTAAGCCTTGAAAGATGGGTAGGAAATTGACTGGCAGAACTAGAAAAGGAAGGGCATACCAGGAGAATGGAACAGTGAGAGCAGTGAGAGTTGCTGCTATCTGAATCCCAATCCTTTCTTCTTTGTCCCCTCCAAATGCCCTGAATTTGTTTTTTTAACTTAAATTTGTTCTTCCAAAGATAGTTTTCAACATTCATTTTTGTAAGATTTTGAATTCCACATTTTTCTCCCTCCCTCCTCTTTTCTCCCTCCCCTTGACAGAGTGTAATCTGATATAGATTATACATGTATAACTATGTTAAACATATTTCCATATCAGTCATATTGTGAAAGATGAATGAGAACACAAAAAGAACAAAACACTATGAAAGGATTAAAAAAACCATTATGCCCTGAATTTGTAACATCAAGCATCTATGTTTAAGTCCATTCAACAAGCATTTTTAAAGCACCTCACTGTGCTGGGTCCTGGAGATATGAAAACAAAAATAAGTACCTTTGGATAATTGGTTCATTTTTAATGACCTGCACAGTCTATCTTTAGGAAAGATTCAAACTGGAGTTTCAAATTAGAAAGGTTGAAACAAATATCAGAGATGGATCATCTAAATGATATAGTGGATAGAGTACTAGGCCTGGAGTCAGGAAGACCAGAGTTCAAATTTGGCCTCAAACACTTTGTAGCTGTGTAAACCTGGGCAAGTCACTTAGCCTTGCTTGCCTCAATTTCCTTATCTGTAACATGAGCTGGAAAAGGAAATGGCAAACCACTCTAGTACATTTTCCAGGTGGGGTCACAGAGTCAAATATGCCTGAACTACAACAATAACTAGAGTCAGATTCATTTGAGAGCCTTCATTTGGAGCACTTAGCCTAATTTGGTTCAATAAAACTGCATTGTGCTTTAGGTTAGTACTTCATGTTACTAAACCCACTTTGCCAGGAACAAGGGGTTAAAAAAAAATTGTGACAGTTGACAATTGTGTAATTGCCCTAGAGATTCATTTTGCTGTTTGTTCTATTGTATACTATTGCATGACTTTCCATTGAAAATTTCCCTTGGTGGCCTCACTGAACATGAACTCCAAGGTTGTCAAGGGAACTAATGAAAACATTGACTAGGAAAATCACTACATCCAGAGAAGAACCAGTTTGACTTTTGAGGGAAAATTATAAGAGGAAATTCTTCACAGGCCTATTTAGATTTGATCCACAGACATCTAGTTCCAGATAGACTTAGTTTACATATAGAAAACAGATAAAATTGCATATATAGTTTGGAACAACCTTTTCCATATATGGGTGATACATGTGTATATACTGCTCAATAACCTATGCTGGATTTGTTTTGATTTCATCAGTCAGAACCATGTGTAGAGTGTAGTAAATCGGAGTGATTACTTCAGCAGTTCCAAACTTTGAAGAACTTGGATTGTTTGTTTCAGGCAGTGACTCAGAGAGAGAGTTGGGAGTCGGGGAAGGATGTAGCTTTACCATCTTATGGAGGGAGAAGGGGAAAGCTATGGGTTCATAGTTATGTGTGTACTTTCATATGCATGTATGAGTATATATAGATATATGCCTGTAAGTATTTTGATATAAAGATATACATATGTATGTGTAAAAGCAACCTATAAATCCTCCACCAGGGCAAAAATGTAAATCCTTCACCTTCTACACATACCCTTCAGACTATGCTTTTGACATTTTTTTTTTCTTCTCAAAGTTTGTTCTCAATATTCTCCTTAACTTTATTTCACCTGGTTAGGAAAAATTAAGGGTGAATCAAGATGTCCAATGTGGCTTGCCCCCAGTCTCCTAGAGAAAGGTCTTTCTTTGCTGTTTTCTTCTTTTAATAAAAAGAAAATAAAGGAGCTCTAGATAAACAAAACTCAATTTGTAAAAGAATGAGTTCAGAAGAAAAAAAATCCAGTTTTCTATTTTGATGCAAATTTGTTATATAAGCAGGAAACTGTGAAGGCTGACTCTAGGTTCACTCTCCCAACTGCTACAAGGGCTAACAGATTAGGTCCTTAGAAAGAAGTAAGCATTTATATAGTCTAATATGTGCCAGACATTGTACTAAGCACTTTACAAACATTATCTCGTTTGATTTTCATAACCCTGAAAGGTACTGTTATCATCCCCATTTTACAGGGTCACATAGCTAGTAAATGTGTGAACCCCAGTTTCAAATCAGATTTTCCATTCTCCAGGTCCAGTGCTCTATCCATTGTGCCAATCAGCTGCCATCATATAGGACTGAAATCAGGATCAACAAATCTTGGGCATTGGCAGGAAATGTTGCCCATGTTCCAGTCTCCCCTATTGCATTTGCATTATAGAAAATAGGCACAATATTCACGTTGGATTTCTTTGACTGGAAATAGACCATAATTATGTACATCTAATAGGTTCACTTTCATTGCTAATTAATGGAATTTTCTGTGCCAGAAAGTGGTTGTATTTTGCAGAAAAACCCATTCAGAAACTTTGTATTTCATTATTAATTCCTATAGGGCATCATTTACCTAAATTTGGTCAATATGTTCAACTGTATATACAAAATTAGGCTAGGTCTGTATTGAATACTCATTTGATTACAGGTAATTAAGAATACAAGAGTTCATTTTTCTAAATGGCACCTAAAATTATTTTACAGTAATGTTCCACTAAACCCTGGGGGTTTAATTTGGTAGTTTTGTATAATATTAGGAACATAAAGAATGGGGAATAGGAGGAGGAGTCTGTGTGCCAGCAGGGAGAAATATTCTAGGAATAGCAATATACACAATAAATAAATGGACAGTATAAAAACAGAGAAATAGGTAGGGTGACAGAGTGAACAGGGCGCTGCTTTTGGAACCAGAGATCTGGGCTTGAATTCAATCTGTTACTTAATAACCTGTGTGACCTTAAATAAGTCACAACCTGGCTAGACCTCAGTTTCCTCATATTTAAAGTGAAGGGACTAATTGGACTAAATGGACTAGATTTTGTGTCGGTCCTAACTCTACAATCTTGTGATTCTGTGAAAGATTGTCTTGCCATATTCCTTTCAAAACTTTTGTCAGATTTCATGTTTTTTCTAAAATATCAGGTAAGTACTACTACTCTCTTCTTTTTGTGGGGAAAAAATTAGCCATGAAGGATTTAGATGCCAATTCTGGGTCTATGAAACCAACTGACATAGTATGGTGGTCAAGTTCTTACACCTGATTCTAATGAATTTAAAGCATCATTGAGAAGTTTCCTTCTTTATCTAAATAATTATCTAAAACATCACCAAAGAATGAGATGAGTTAAGGGATAACACTGTGAATGATTGTCACAATTGCAATCTGTACTTAATAACTTCCATGATCTCTCTAAAAAAAGGACATCAAATGAGACACTTAAAATTCATGAGAAACTCTCTTCATTTTCCTTGTTCTCCCAAGTTGTCTATTACAATCACACACTGGACCGCAGGCCAAGGAAATGAAGGATTGAAGGCAGTCCTCAAAATTAAAGACAACTTGCGTCAGAAGGTTCCACAGTCTAGTGACATCACAAATCCATTGATGTGTGGGCCAGCCTAGTTTAAGGTGGTATTATTAGACTTATTTGGATCAGATGAAAGAGTATTTGTCAGAGTTCTCAATTCAGATGTTCCAGAACAATGACAACATTTAGATGTCAAAGCCGAATGAAAAATGAGACATTTCCAACATTCATAAACTAGATTTACAACCCTTTCTCTGGCACCACTTCTCCTCTCTATGGAGCACATCACAGAAGGATCTCATTAGAAATATAATACACAAACGGGGTATGTGAAGACGTTGCAATCCTCTGACATTTTTTTCAAGGCCAGTGGGCTGGATGTGTAAAAAACAACACCATCAGATGCTCCCCAAACCACATCTTAAGATCCTTTAAGATGTGTTTGTCTTTGGTGCTATTGGAGGAAAAAAAAGGATTTGCTCTCAGATGATCAAATGGAAGAATACTAGGGAATGTCCATTTCCAAATAATAGAGGACCATTATTCTTGAAGTAGAGGTCTCAAATCCTGTGGTATCTACTAACAAACTGCCCTCATACTCATGTGAGGATTTCAAGCTTTAAAATAAGATATCAAAGATCCAACAAACTCATTTAAAGATCATTTTGAGTGTGGAATAAAGCAGTTCAACATGGACATTTCATGGATCATTTTATCAGTGCTACAGTGGTCACACTCCTCTCCATGTCCATGCACAAAAATTGGGGATTACAGTCCTGCTATCAGAAAAATGCCTTGATAAAAGAGCAGAAGTTTGGTTAATAAGCATTTCAATTTTCTATTTCTCTTTTACAAGCCCACATCAGTCTGGTTGCTTTCACTGGACCCCACTCCCTGCCCTAAGGCTGGACATAGAACTCCTACAGCTATAGAACTAACACGTATATAACTTTGTAGAGAATGCAGCCTAAATAAGGCTAACAGACATATACCTTTGACCAGAAAATTCATGTGACTATTCTAATTTTTTGGTACAATGGAAATTTGGAATCTATTAAAAGAATATTTAGACAGAAACTTTGTCAAAGTTTCCTCCCTTTTTTAAAAAAAGCAGATCCTTCTTTCACAAAAAGACTAATCACACAGTCTTGTAAAGAGTCATGGTTAAAAAATAAAGTGAGTCTATTTGACTAATATGAAGTACATTAATGACACCATTTATAGACAGGCTGCCAGAATGTTAATCATAAAGTCATCTTATTTATTCCCCTAAAATTAGTCAGTGCCTTATGGAACTTTACTAGACAATAGTTAATGAGACTGGTTTGAGTTAGTGCTTGCCTCAAAGTGACTATTCATTTCTTTCAAAAGATATGTTTTCTTACCTGAAAAATGAGACAGTTCACCTAAATAATATCTGCTGTCTTTTGCAGTTCTAATATTCCAGGATTCTTTTCTATGATTTTTCTATTTTTTATTTATATCTAAGTCAATCTTTCCTCATAATTAGTAATATAATGGTGTCATAGGGTCACAGATATAGAATTGGAAGATTCCTTGAAGGCTATCTAGTCCAACCTCCTCTTTTCATAGGTGGGGGAACAGAGGCCCAAGAAGGATAAATGACTTGTCTTTGTCTCCAAAGACTGTCACCTTTCCACAGCATCAGTAGGTCTTGGTAACTTCTTAAGGGTTTTTTCCCCCTGTACTTTGTAAGCTTTCTAGGGGTGTGAACACACACTTGAATACTGGCTATTCTCCGAAAAGCAGACTGAAATCTACAGATGCATTATATAACACTGAGTAAAGTTCTTTGCATAATTAGTTGGTTGTTGTCCTTCATTCTTGAAGAGGACCAAAATGATGCCTCTATGTTGGAGTCAAGGTCATTTTGTCTAACTGAGACTGATCAGACCAGTAGTGAACTTGGATGCCCCACTACAAATCAAGCACAAATAGTCCACATAAATATTTGGGGCAGAGATGTCTCTAAATTTGCACATCTAACATTTCTTTTGAGCAATGACAATTCTGCTTCATCACAAAGCATAGTACCTTCTTTATACCAATATGCCATGCTCAGAGGTCCTTTGCCAATGTCTCCCATGATTCACAATATTAAAGCTCTTCAGAAACCTTGAGAGTGTCTTATATCACTTCTTTTCAATTCTATGTACTTCCCTTGTGTGAGTTCTCTGTAAAATAGTCTTTTAGGCAAACGTAAGTTAGGCATTCAGACAATGTGGGCAGCCCATCAGAGTTTCACCCTCTTCAGTAAAGTTGGCAGTTTAGTTCAAGAAAGAACTTTGGTGCCCAGTACCTTATCTTGCCAAATGATCTTCAGAATCTTCCTAAGATAATTCAAATGGAAGCTATTAAATTTCCTGGCATGGAGCTAGTATAGTATAGCTAGTGTAGTACAGACAGCAATGAGGTCAGCCTAGCAGCTCTGTAGTCCTTCTGGTTGTTAGGCAGTCTAACAAACATTGAGTTAACTGGCAATGAATGCATGAACCTCCTCATCCATGTTATCTAAGTATATAGATAATGGAAAGTATACTGATGAGGCAAATAAACATCCACTGTATTCAAAATTTCTCCATTTGTTGTAACCAATGGTTCCACATATGAATGGTGGGGCACTAGGTGGTGGAGAATGTGTGTTAATTGTAGGCCAAGATTAGCACAAGCAGCAGAGAATAGATCCATCTTTTGTTGTATCTGAGCCTCAGAGACTGCACTGAGTACACAGTCATCTGTGAACAAAATATTGTGCACCAACTCTCCTTCCACTTTAATCTTGACTTGTCACCTTTTCAAGTTAAATAATTTATGATCAGTGTGGGAGCTGAACATGATGCTTGATCCTCATTGAAGGCATCTTAGATGTCTTAGAACATTGCTGCAAACAGGTTGAAAATGTGGGAGCAAGTACACAGTTTTGCTTCATTCCATTGGTGCCTGGAGAAGCCCAAGAGCTTTTAAATGTTTTTTTTTTCTGGATGAATAATAGTGATAAGTTAATTGGGTAACCTTTTAGTCTCCTAGTTTTCCTTCTTTTTTGATCCCACTTTCCTGAAGGAGCCCATAGTTATAACTGGGGTTTATCTGTTGGAGGGATTAGTCAGATTGGATTCAGAAGTTCAAACCATTTGGGTCAAAGCCAAGAATCTAAATATGGAAATAAAACTAAGTGCCCAGGTTACCAGTGATAGATTTAAAACTAGAATATCATTCTAGGGGGAGGAGAGAGATAAGGAGAGTGAGAGATAAGACATCAGCACTATTAAAGATAAATTTGAACCAAGTGAGACTGGAGGAGATGACCAGCAAGGGTGTACATGAACAGCAATATCAAATAAGACAGTTACAGACACCAAGAATACAAATAAAGGAATACTAGAGTTCAGGACCTAAAACCTTGGGGGAAAAAGCAGGAAATCTAATTTCTTAAAGGTCTGGGTCAAAAAGGTGGGAACGTAATCCCCGGGCAACTGAAATATAGGGCAGAAAATTTAACTGAAGAATCAATATAAGTTAGAGACAGTATCAGAAAGGAACTGGAATACATAAGGGCACAGTTACTGTAAAACTAGGGTACAAGGTAGGGACTAAATAATAACTTCCCCAGTTATCAAGAAACAAAAAGATCAGAGAACAATGGCAAAAGTTGATTTGATATTTACCTAGTAAACAACTAAGAGCTTATTTATATGTTGCCCATTCCTAACATCATGATAAGTTTCCCATCTCAGGTAAAACAGAACCTACAGGTGGGAATTAAGAGTTCCCAAGCTTCAAAATGATAGAAATACCATTACTTGGGGCATCTAGGTGGTGCAATGGATAGAGCGCCAGCTCTGGAGTCAGGAGAACCTGAGTTCAAATCCAGCCTCAGACATTTAATAATTAACTAGCTGTGTGGCCTTGGGCAAGCCACTTAATCCCCAATTAAATTTAAATAAATTTTAAAAAAATAAATACCATTACTCTTAACCTCAAAGGTCAAAAACAAAGAAATGACTTCCTGACTCAAACTGTCAAACAGACATCAGGTCATCTAAATCAGCCTGTTACCTTCTAGCTCTTAAAAAGTAAGACCCAGGTGATCTATCTATTTTGCATAAAAAATAAAATCCGCAGCAATTGATGTACCTGGGTATCCTTCAACAAAGCAAAGTCAAAAATGAGAATAATATTCCTGATAATTCAAGCAATTGCATCATTTTCCTGAAACTCCTTGAAGCCTAGGAATGCTTCATGTTTATTGAAATCCCCATCACACATTACAATGTCTTGCACATAATAGGCATTTGGAAAATATTTGCTGAATTCTATTGAACTGCAGTATAAGGGGGGAAAACATCTATTTTCCTTCTATCCATTCTATGAATGTTTTACTGATTCTTTCAGAACTTAAGTTCTTAGAACTTCTAATCTGTAACTAGCACTTAATTTACTCAGATTAATAAAAGTATTTCTAAAACAACATCATATGACCTCAAATGAACCTGTGACAGCATGGTAATATGGTTTTACCTCCAGTGATGCAGATCTATGCCCATCTCCTTGACTGCCTTGACTATATCTCTTGTCTATGTCACTATATCAGTTCATCATAAAGGATGAACATTCTGGAGACCTTCTTAAATTTCTCTTAATATCTCAAATATACAAATAACTTAGATCCTTTACTTCAGTGCATCTTTTCCTCTCCCAAACTAGCTAATATTTTGAAATTCATGATGAAGAAACACTGTATTATAACCTTCATTTAATTCAAACAGTTCAAACACTAGATATAAGTGGTATCTACTGCCACAGTGCATCAAGTCAAATAGGCTATATCATCTTCCATCTTCTGACAGAAACTGTCTTTCATGGACAAGTTGCAAAATTTCCCAACACTTTATGTAATGAATGGAAGAATCCCACTCACCAGTGGTATTCAAAACAAAGGAACCCAAAACAGCTGTTTTCTATTGCAGTGAATCCCCAAAGAGTCTAAGTTATAGGCCTGGTCCTAACCCTAGACAATTGCATTCCTATCCACACTTTGGATTATTGAATCAGGGAAGTAAGTTGGTGATCACTAAAAGGTCCAGTCAATTTTTAGATAAAGTGGAGGTCTATAAAGCTTCTAGAAAGTGTCCAATCTGCCCAATGACTGAGTCATTGAGTCCCCTTCCAGTTTCAGACAGTTCCATTATTATCTTCTCTGAGGGCTAATAAGCAATAAATGACAAGACATTATTACCAGTCATGAGGTCATAGAATAGAAGACCTCTTATAGTTCATAATAGTTCATTTTGTTCTTGAAGTTTGAATCCCAAAAGAGTTAATGAGATTAGTTATGCATGACAAACATCTTGTTTGATCAGCCCAGGAAAAGTTACCAAAGTACTTCAACCATAATGCTCTGAAGTGTAGTTTAACTTAACTGTAGACAAGAAGGACAAAGAGCAGTTAATAGCCCATGTAGATATATAGCAATGCATCCAAAGAGGGAACAACCCTTTTTTAAACAGAAATCTTCACCCAGTCACAAATTGGCAGAGTCACAAAATTGTGCAGGGTACCACAAACTTGGGCTAGAGTCCCAAACTAAAGACTCATCTGTCTGTATACATAGTAAGGGAAGAACTGCCTATCACAGCTGGATTTTACCATAGCTAAAGAGTAATCAATTCCACTCTTGTCATCTTTCAAGGAAGTGCGACTCAGTTTCTAGACCACCTTCAACAAAACGCCTTTCTTAATTTTCCCCAAAGCTACTCCATATTTATGTATGTTAAATTTGCTTATCCACATGTATATGTACATATTATTTCCTCTTCATGGAAGCTCCTTGAGGGCAGGGAACTGGTTTTTTGCTGTTTTCCTGTTTCTTCAAACCTAGCATTGTACTTGCCACATTATTGATATATAATACTTAGAAGATAACACAATGTGACCTGGTCTTTTCAACCTCACATATTGAGAAACATGGAATTGCTACCTAAAGCCAGGAGAACAAAAACAGAAGAAAATTTTCTATAATGAATACTATGCAAAAATGATAAAATACTGGGGCGCCTAGGTGGTGCAGCGGATAAAGCACCGGTCCTGGAGTCAGGAGTACCTGGGTTCAAATCCGGTCTCAGACACTTAATAATTACCTAGCTGTATGGCCTTGGGCAATCCACTTAACCCCATTTGCCTTGCAAAAATCCTAAAAAAAAAAAGGATAAAATACTAGCAAGAAGATGACAGCAATATAGCACAAAGATTACAAATTGTGACCAGGAGGAATTTATATGAGAAATCAATTGAATTCACTGAAGAAAATATCACCTTAATAAGTTGGAAAGAGACAAAACAGAGAAAGAAAATTATAGACCAATTTCTTAATGAATATTGATGCAAAAAAATTAAAATAAAATAACTACAAAGAGATTGCAGCAATGTATCACAAGGATTATATACTATGACCAGGAAGTATTTAAACCAGAAACACAGGGTTGATTCAGTATTAGGAAAATTATCAGCATAATTGACCATATCAATAATAAAAACACTGGAAATCATATGATTATCTAAAAGAGATGTAGAAATAACTTTCAACAAAATACAATACTCATTCCTATTAAAAACACTGGAGATCAAAGGTATAAATGGAGCTTTCTTTAACATGATAAGTAATATCTATCTAAAACCAGCAACAAATATTATTTGTTATATAAATAAGGTAGAAAACCTTTTCAATAAGATAAGAGTTGAAGCAAGGATGTCCATTATCACCATATCAATATTGTACTAGAAGTACTAAACATAGCAGTAAGAGAAGAAATAGAAATTGAAGGGGTAGCTAGGTGTCACAGCCCTGGAGTCAGGAGGACCTGATTTCAAATGTGACTTCAGACATTTAATAATTGCCTCACTTGGGCAAGTTACTTAATCCCATTTCCTTAAACAAATAAAATGTTAAAAAAAAAAAAAGGAATTGAAGGAATTAGAATAGGCAAAGAGGAAATAAAGCTATCATTCTTTGCAGATGATATGGTGGTACACTTAATTCAAAAACTAGTTTAAGTAATTAACAAGGTCAATAAAGTTGCAGGATATAAAATAAATCCACACAAACCATCTGTATTTCCAACAAAGATTACCAACAAAGTCCAGCAGAAAGAGATACACAAATTCCATTTAAAATAATGGCGGACACCAAATAAATAAATAAACAAACAAACAAACAAATAAATAAATAAATGGATGGATGAATGAATGAATGAATAAAATAATGGTGGACAATATAAAGTAATTCATAGTCTACCTGACAAGACAAACCGAGAAAGTATAATAAAAACAATTACAAAACACTTTTCACACCAAGTCAGATCTATATAACTGCAGAAATATTAATTTGTTCATGAGTAGGGTGAGCCAGTACACTAAAAATGACAATTCTACTTAAATTAATTTACCAGTGCCATACCAATCAAGCTACCAAAAAAAAATTTATAGAGTTAGAAAAAAATAAAATAATTCATCTGAAAGAACAAAAGATAAAACTGTAAAGGGAATCAATGGGGGGGAGGAAGAATTGAAAGAAGGGAGTCTAGCAGTACTAAATCTCAAATTGTATCACAAAGTGGTAATCATTAAAACAGTCTGGTACTGGCTCAGAAATAGCATGGTAGATCAGTGGAATAGATTAAGTTTACAATAAACAATAGTAAATGATCATAATAATTGTCTGTTTAATAAACATAAAGATCCCAGGTTTTAGGAAAGGAATTTCTGAGAGAATTGGAAAGCAATTCAACAGGCTAAGCAAAGACTGACATCTCACACATTATACCAAGGTAAGTTCAAAATAGATACATGATTTAGACACAAAAGGAGATATCATAAGCAAATAAGTGAAGTAAGGAATATCTACCTGTCAGATATATGGATAAGGGAAGAATTTTATGACCAAACAAGCAATAGAGACCATTATGGGAAGTTAAATGAATAACTTTGATCACATTAAATTTAAAACATTTTATAGAAACAAATCCAATTTAGACAAGATTAAGAGGGGAAAAATCAGATAACTGAGGAAAAAATTTTACA
The DNA here is from genome assembly GCF_037893015.1 of Macrotis lagotis. Lineage (NCBI taxonomy): Eukaryota > Metazoa > Chordata > Mammalia > Peramelemorphia > Peramelidae > Macrotis > Macrotis lagotis. The sequence continues at coordinate 278,646,401 of NC_133666.1, forward strand.
TCAAATTTCTCTAATACATTATTTCTCAAATATATAGAGAATTAAATCTATAATTTATAAGAATATGCCATTTCCCAACTAATAAGTGGATAAAGGATATAGTTTTCAGAAGAAATTAAAACTATAGTCATATGAAGAAATATTCTAAATCATCATTGATTAGAGAAATTTAAACAATTCAGAAGTACCACCTCTCACCTATCAGATTGGCTAAAATGACAGAAAATGGAAATTAATAATGTAGGAGGAGATATGAAAAAAATGAGATGCTAAGGCACTGTTGGAGTTGGGAACTAATCTAGAGAGCAATTTGAAACTATGCTCATGGGTTTGCAAAACTGCATACCCTTTGACACAGCAATACCACTACTTGGGCTGTACCCCAAAGAAACTAAATAAAAAGGGGAAGTCCTATATAAACAAAAATACTTATAGTAGCTCTTTTTATGCTAGCAAAAGAATTGGAAATCAGAGTGATAATCGTCTATTTAGGGAATAGTTGAACAAGTTGTGGCAGATGATTGTGATAAAATACTACTAGTGTGCTATAAGAAATGATGAGCAGGTTAATTTACAAAAACCTAGGAAGATTTATATAAACAGATACAAAATGAAGTCAATAGAACCAGAAGAACTCTGTACACAGAAACATTATAAGCTGATCAACTGTGAATAATTTAGTTATTCTCAACAATACAACAATCCTAGATGATTCTGAAGGACTTAGACTGCTGAATTGCTTTCCAATTCTCTCTTAGGATGAAAAATGCTATACATATCTAGAGAAAGAACTAACAGTCTGAATGCAGATTGAAGCATACCTTTTTAAAATTATTTTCCTTATGAGTTTTTTTGGACTGTGTTTTCTTTTGCAATCTGGTTAATGTGGAAATGTGTTTTGCAGGGCTGCACATATATAATCTCCTCGTTGAGGGAGAAGGGAAGGAGAGAATTTGGAACAATTTTTTTTAAATGAATGTCAATTGTTTTTACATATAATTAAGCAAGTCACTTAACTTCTCTCCATGAGGTTTCCTCATCTATAAAATAAAATTAATAATAGCATCATCTTCCAAGATGGTTATGAGGATAATATGTTAAATATTTATAAAACATTTCCCAAACCTTAAAGCACTATCTAAATTTTAAGCATTATTATAATGTTAACAAAGTCTGTGGCAAATATTTAGTTTTGAAACAACAGGAAAAAACCTACCTGGCCATGGACAGGAATCACAAATTCTCTATATATTAATCCTTACTGGATTGGTCAATGAGCAATTATTAAGTGCCTATTATGTGCCAGAACTAATCACTGCTGATAAAAAGAACAAAAGATAATCTCTGATGTCAAGAAGTTCAGTCTAAAGGCAGCATAAAAATAACTATGTACAGGTGAAATATATACAGTGTAAATTGAGGTAAACAATAGAGAAAAGATACTAGAAATACAGGAGATCAAAAAAAGAATTCTCACAGAAGATCAAGTTTTAGCTGTCCCTTGAAGGAAGATGGGAACCCAAGAAGTATAGATGAGGAGGTAGAGTACTCCAGGTCCAGGAGACAGCCCATGAAAATGATTTAAGTCTGGAGATAGAGGAGATTGGTATCACTGGATTACATAATACTAAGAACAGGAGGAGGGGAGAGGAATAGAGTGTATGGAAATTGGAACTGTGATGCTGGGCCAGGTAGAGAAGGCTTTGAACAGAAGATTTTATTGGGTTCTGGGGATGATAAGGAACAATTCAGCTTTACTGAATGGGGTGGTGGATAGAATCGTTAGATATACCCTTTAGGAAGATCGTTTTGGAAGCCGAGTAGAGGGTGGACTGGAGAAGAGAGAGATTTGAGGCAAGGAAATCAACAATAATGCTATTAAAATAATTCAGGTATGAGACAAAGGTCCCTATCATGCTAGCAGTATCAGAGGAGAGAAGGGGACATATAGAACTATTATAAAAATAAGATTGACAGACCTTGGCAACAGATTGGATGGTGGTTGAAAGAGAGTGAAGGGTCAAAGACAACAACTAAATTGCAAGCCTAGATAACTGGGAGGATCAGAGTATTAAGAGAGTATTAAGAAAGTTCAGAGGAAGGGAAATTTGGAGGCAATATCATTAGTTCATTCTGGGACAGTTTGGGACTATGGAACAACTAGCTTGAGATACCTAATAGGCAACTGGGAGATGGAAGTTTGAAAGTCAGTAAAGAGGTTGGCACTAGATAAACAGACCTGAAAATAATCAACTTAGAGATGACAATTGAAATTATAAGAGCTGGTTGTTTATGATTTTAACTTATTAATCATGTTGCAAATTTCTGCTATTCATCTTTTAGTTCTTATTGGGCTTTGAGAGGAATGTTATACAGTACTTACCAAAAAAAGGAAAATTTTTTTATATTTTCATATATATATATATATATATATATAATTTTTTCTTGGAGGTTTTCTCCAAGTATTTTACCTTCAAAAGTACAGACTGTATGATGTTTGCCAAAAAGGCTGCCTCCACTTTCAGGGCTTAGATCTATTACTGACCGTTTCCTCAGTCTCCAGTGCTGTTCAGGCTCCACTTCACCTTAGTAGCTCACAATCACCATCTAGTGGTAAAAGTTGATAGCTGCAGAAGACTCTTAGAGGGATCATGCTCTAATCCCTAAAGGAAAAATAAAGGAATTTAATGTAATGCTACTTTGTCATTGATTAAGTAAGTTTGGATTTGGAAAATTCCAGAAGTCATAGTTTAAGAGTTGTAGAAAATTTTATTTTTCAAATTCTATGGAAAGATTAGGAGATTATTTCAAAAAAAAAAGCTTAGGAAAGTAATGGAAGTAGCATGAAACAAAGGAAAGTGAACTTTATCTGGAGACTGAAGATAAGTTCAAATTCTACTTGCCATCTTGTGGCTTTGGTAGACATTTAACTTCTCTGGGCCTCAGTTTTATAATATTTTTAAATGGGGGCATTGGATCAAATATTCCTATTCTTTGACTCTCTGATCCTAGGATGGTAAAAGTAAAGAAATATTCAAAATTAGTAAAGGTAGTAATGGTGTTGGGAATGATAAACTAAAAGACAATCATAATAAAACACAAGAGAAGGGAGATTTCTTTCAAGTAAATAATTTATGACCAGAATATATCCTTTCTGTATATGGATTAGATTTCAGACCAGAATGAGCTGTGGAAATGGCCCATCCCTTTTGTTATCTTCCTCCATTTTCTCAAGCTTTCTCTCCCTTGGATATCCAGCAAGATGAGGGAAGAAATTTCTTTCTCCCTCCCCACCAAGGCAGCAATAAAGTGCAACTTATGCTTGGTGGGGTAAAACAGAGACCAGAGTTCCTTATACTCCAATCAATTCTTAGATTGCATTTGCTGCCTTTGTTTCCTTTACTGAATACCAATAAGAGGCTAGATCCTAAGAAAATTGTTTCCAGTCTTGGACTTTACTTCATTAGTTATTCTGAATTTGAGAGCTCTTGAATTCAAGAGTACGTCATTACCCAGAGGAAAAGTATTTCCATAATAAGAAACTTCTTGAAAGAGAGAAAGACAACCAATGCTATCTTAGAGCCTAATGACCATTAACAGGTGAAACCATGACTGATAAGGAGATTTGGACCTTGCCAACTTTCGTTGTACTTGCCATTTGTCATTCCAACCAATCAGGTCTGAGATAAATGTCAAATATCTGTTCAGAAATCCCACAAAGAGTCCTTACCGTCTAGGAGAAGTATAATGAAAGTAATGGACTATTTGAACACTTTATTTTTTGTTCCTTCATGCCTTTGAGTCTTTTCTGTAATGGAGGATATAAAAATATGCCTCATATTTGATTGAGTTCCTTTGTGGGGAGGACCTTAGTATCTAAATATGAACCATATCTAAAGATTTCTAAGGAAATCTGAGTGGAAGCAATAATGATTCAGAAAGAGACCACACTTCAATAAGGTCAACCAGATTAAACTCAGACTGTGCATGTTCAGAATCTCTTAGAAAGTTAAAGCAAGGGGGAAGATATAGGTGGCCCTAGGCCATAGGTGAATTTATTTTCTTTATAAGCTAAGATCAAATGCTACTTGCTACATGAAGACTTTCCTGATATCCTTCACTGTGAGTGACTTTCTACCCCCACAAAAAAAATCTTGCATATTTTGGCAATTTTTCCTTGTTTCATATGCAACCCCCTTCTACTTTTTCTTGACAATGGCAGAGTGGAAAAAGTAAGGGCAGAAATTGCTTGCTAAAAAGTATACAATTGTAGACCCTCTATAAACTTTGATAGCACTCTAAATGGAAGATCCTTCTCTCATGATTAACCCAGAAAAAGTAAAGCTAGAGTACCTAAAATCAATTTTGATTTTCTTGCTATAAACCAAACCAAAAGAAAGAAAGGAGTTGCATCTAAATGGAAGGAAGTATCATAGATATTCCCTGAAGAGACAGGAAAAAGATTTGGCAGACTTGGTTTTATTGTACATCCAAAGACAAGAAGAAACATTATTTCATGGCACATCAAGTCATCACGTGTTAAAGCACTGATGAATTTACAAAAAGACCACCATGAAACTAACTACAACTTATGTAACAACATCAGTTGTTGAAAATGAAGTAGAGAAATTCTACTAAAAACTTAATAAGACCTCCAGGTTAAATCAACATATACCCTACTTGATGAATTCAAAACAAAGGTGGGAAAAGTATGGTTCAAGAAATAGTAATGAGATCAGCCAAAGATTACACAAAAGTCTTATATCTTTATATTATGAACAATTTTGTGTCACTGAACACAAGCAACAAATAAAGATGCAAAAAAGTTATAATTTAAAAGACAGAAAAAGATGTGATATTATTATTGAATTTATCTTTGAATCAAGTATATATTTAGACCAATTTGTTTGGGCAAATATCAGAATTAATAAAAGTTTGAAGATAAATAAGAAGAGATGGTGTGCAATTGAAATAATTCTATCCTAAATTACTGAAATGAGCTATCTAGTGATGAAAAATGGTAATAGACATCAAAAATAACATTAATACCAATCACAATAATGTATACATATATTTAAGCAATATAAATGAATGAAAAAGAATTTATTAAGTATTTAATATGTGCTGGGTACTATACTAAGTGCTAGGGATATGAAAACAAACAAGCAAGATAGTTCCTGTCCTTAAGGAACTCAACTTCCAATTGGGAATGCAAAAAAAAAGTATTATTCTAATAAGGAAGATAAAGTGGGAAATTATGAAGGGGGAGGTATCAGAGGGGATATACATGATACCATCATTTTAGAGATAGCCAGGAAGGGGCATAGTGGCCCACATCTGAGTAAGCTTCACCTATCAGACTCAAAAGATTCAAGTAAAGCTGGACTGGATAAAATATGTATAGATTAAATCTGCTTCTAGTGTTAGAGAACATAAAAATGTTTGCCAATCTGAGGGAAATAGTAATGAAAGTAAACAGCCAGGTTGGAATCTAAATTCATTTGAAAACTTTACAATGAGAACTGATGGATGATTATAAGGAGTATTACCTCATAAACAGAAATTTCATGAAGGACAAATTCAATTTAAAGAAAACTTGGTAAGAGATGCAACTAAGTAAATTCACTCCAAGAGCATTTAAGGATGAAAATGGAAGAATAACAAGTAGAAGAAAAAAGAAAATATCTGTAAAGACAATTGTAATAAACAATTTTTTCACAATCAAGGAGAGCAAAACCTCCACACTCCTAATATGACATCATAGTTCCAAATTCTGCAGAGTGGAAATAGAAATGGTACTGAAGAAGCAAAGAAGGGAGCAGCAACTGTATGGACAAGGTGCGTATATAGATAAAATCTGTGTTGGAAAAGATTTAATCGTGAGAGAACTTTAGAGTTTGACAGTAATGGATGCAAGGGATTTAAAGTAGGAGACATACCAAAGGCAAGGCATGTTAAAGTTTTTCTTGTCCTTTTCTCATGTCCACCACTACTCCAAAATTAGCATAGCAAGTAAGTTTCTAAAAGTAACTGATATAAGGCAACAAGAGAAGGACATAAAACTGTAAAAAAAAAAGAGAGAGAGAGAGAGAGAGAGAGAGAGACAATAGAAACCACAGACTATTCTCTACAAATTAAGAAAGGACAATTATTTGTAAACTGTCCTCTAAATTAAAGGTACATAGGAGTCCCTGGCAATTTCCTTATACATTGTTAACTCAGGTCATATCCTGAGACTATGCGCTAAATCAGAAGTCACCTAGGTCCTAATAGCATCGCTCCTCAATGACACTTACTGTCCCTCAGTTGTAAGCTGTAGATAAATTCTAAATAAGTACACTAAAACCAGCAACATGGATGGGCTAAACCTAATGTGGCATTAATAATTTTAAGATGATTTTGACATGTTAATGTCTAATGATAAGTTAGTCTATCCCCCACTACCAAAATCCTATAAAAAATGGTACCACAAACTCCTGCCACAAACTCCACCCGATTTCCATTCCACCCCTACTTCAGCATTCCTTCCTGCTGTGGATCCATGCTATTCCAGGGTTCCCAACTCAAATTTGCAATTATATAAATGATTTTTGTGCCCCTTCCTTCCGTTCTCTTCCCCACACTGTCTGGCTACCTCCACTGTCCCATCACTCATAAGGGCAGGCATCCCCATGCCTCTGTACTCTCTGTTCCTTATTAAAGTATGATTGAAGCATTGTCCCCTCCTCCCCTTTGTTTCCATCATTATCTTTTCCATCAAGTAGCCAAAGAACTAGGCATGCTTGCCTCAATCCCAGTGGGATCTCTTTGTGGTTCCTTTCCCTTAGCTCAAAAACAAATAACAACAGCAACAAAACCATCAGGGTTGAGATCTATTACTATGGCATGTAATGTTGAAGAGGAAAAGTCAAGAAAGATTGTGTATGTCTGTGTGAAACTGGTTCCAGATATTCTCCTTTTCTCTTTCTTTGATCAGCTCAGCCAGACTCAGGTATCTGATATCTAATCATATCTGGCTTGTCCAGATGATTGTGGGTGAGATCCTGTAGCCCAGAGGAATGATTGCTTTCATCATACTTCAGAGCCATCCAGACATAATGAATAGGGGTACATGGTGGTTGAATGAGGGTGGAATGGGAGCCTAACCGTGTCTCAGAGGTAGGGAAAGACCCTTGTCTTGGATGTACCAAACTATCAGTCCTATCAGGGGGAGAAGGACCAACTTGGTAGCACCTTGTTTCCCAGATGCTCATTTGCATAAGATCTACAGGAGAAACTTCAAGGTCAAATATTGGAGATTTAAAACTCCCAGTTATTTAGTAATTATTGAGCAGAGCTTGCAGAGATAAAAATTTGAGCAATATGTTGTATGACAGTCATAAAGGATTCAACTCTGAGTCAGAAAGGATTGGGGAAAAAAGAGAAAAGGGATGGCTATAACTCTGTACTACCATCTGCTTCCTGGAAGTCAGAAGAACCCCAGAGCCTAGCCAAGGAAGTGAAACTAGAAACTTCAACAATCCTAAACAAGATTGTCTTTTCTGAAAAAATAATAGAAGGTGACACTTGGTTTCTTTCTGAAGGATCACCTCTCTACCTTTGTCATGTGATGAATTCTGGCCATTAGGGTCAGCCTTCTCCTAAGAGGTGCAATTGGAGGGCCTGTAGTAGCGTCCTCTAACAATCCAAGACCTCCACTAAAACTAACTGTTCATGGTACAAGAACCAGTTCTTTTGCTTGTGCATGTTGGTCAAAGACCAATGAGTCATTGGAGTTTTGATACTCAAGAATCATATCTCTTTGTAAGTAAAAAGTGAACTCCTCTTACTATTGTTAAGTCAGTTGAACCCTCAAAATACTATCCATAGACAATGATATGAAACTCCAGGCAGAGAGGCTATGAGGATAACACAACTAAATCCTTAAACTTTTCTGGGATTTTATTTTTATTATCCCTGTGGAATTTGGAAAGCACAACTGTGTACCCTCCTTGAGATGGTGGTCACAAAAGCTGTGATCCTTGGGATCATTCATTCACTATGGTAATGGATTTGCTGACAAATTTAGAACCAAACCAGTGACTAAGTGACTGACCTATAATGGGCTGCCAAGGCCAGGGAGAAGATTGTGATATGAAATTATAGGCAGCTCAAATAATTCAAATAAGCTAATGTTTATATGTCTCTGGCAACCAAGGACTGTCCCTGAAGTGTATCTGTATCAACATCTATTCTCAGTGAAATTTGTAACTAGTCCTGGAGCAGCCTATGCTATTGCAACCTTTTAAGAAATCACTCCCTTATAAACTGGCCCCAACACCTGAAATTTGAGTGAGTTTAAGAATCTGTGAGGATCAAGCTTGCTCTCAAGGGGAGATGACTTAGCACAAGACATTATTACATCCCTTTCCCTGGGAGTATAGCCATGTAACTTTGTCTCTTTCTGTCACTGTCACTTTTGTCCATGGGTCTACTAGCTGTATCCATATCTCAGCCTCCGTTAACAAACCATTTACTGAAGCATTAGTCTAGTCTGTTGAGTTTTCATTTCCTGAGAATTCCAAATCTCTCTGGACATTAATGTTCCTCAAGGGTTAAAGGTCAAACAAGGGAGAATGATTTGATACTGCCTCATAAATTATTAAAATTATAACATCTCTGAGTCTCAATCCAGATTAAATACTATTTCTAAAATAAAATAGAAAACTTCTTTCCTCCATAAGTTTTCATGTATCACTTTATATTTATCAAACCCTCTAATTTGAAAAGCATAAATATCAAAATTAACAGTCATATAAAAAAAATAAAAAAACAAAGAAATGAATAATAGTGTCTCTTCTAATTATTATTGGAAATGCATCCCTACCACTCAGTTCTCTCAAAAATGGTAGTTAAAATCACTTTTCAGAATTTTTTTCATAACATTTCTTGAAAAAATAAGCATTAAACTCCATTCTATCAGAAAGTTAGTTCTCTTAGTCTTTCTCTCTCCTCAGCCTTTCTCCAGCCATCACAATTAATAGTTTCTCCAGAATGACATTTAAATTGTCAGTTTCCTCCCAGACACCCCACAGATGATATCAAACTGCAACTCCCTACAGTTCCATTTCCTCTTAAAGATACAGTAACATTATCCATAGCCTCTATGAGAAAGGTTTTTGAAGTCATTATAATACCTATATATAATAATATATATATATATATACATATATATAATACCCAAGTTCTTCCTAAAAGGTAAAAACAAAATATTCCAAATGTAGCCCAAGCAGGGAAGGATATATGAGACAACAACAATGGCATGGAAAATTGTACAGAAAAATTTATAAGTTTTAAAAAATCTTTTATTGATATATAACACAAAAATGTATAATTTATATAAATTATAATAAATATATAAAATGTTATAAGATATATAAGAAACCTGACTTTCTACCAGTTGTAAGAGTGTTTACTCTCTTTAACTCCCTCCTACCATAAAATTCTTTTCAGTTATTAACTCAGTTCTAGTTCTGTGATTTGGTATTATCTATACAGATCTAAGCCTTTACAATTTTCTGAAATCTTCTTTTCCAGATATCAATATGGCATATTGCAGGGGGGCACCTCATGCTCCTCAACATAAATTATCCTGGGATATTTCACTCTCAAATGATGAAGATTGGGAGAGGTCTTTCTGAAACGACCAAACCTCCATCTTTAATTCCTACTCCCACATCATTCCATCCCTCTTCAAAAAATTTCCCAGTGAGAAGGGATTCACTTTTATCTTAGTTCAAATCTACAACTCCTTGAGTTTCATATTTTTTACACTTCCCTCATCTCAAGTTGGAGCTCTGATAACGTTTGCTTCTTCTACCTGATCTATAAAAAGAAATTCTACACATAAGATTGATCAGACAGTTTATCCTTCATGGATTCATCACCTCCTTCTCCTTGCTACATATACTAAAAATATACATGTCCCTACAAAACTCAACTTCTGTGAATTTGGATCTCTAATTGCTTATCTCAGACCAATTGGCTTTCATTCTGAATATTTCTTCTAAGATATTAACTCCTATCACTCAGCTGTTAGGTAAAATAATGTATAAGTGATAGCCAAAGAATTAAAAAACTATATTCCTTTCCCTAAGTCCTCAGTTGGGTTAATTATTTCCTCAACTCCAAGTCATGTCATTGGCCCCATTAGTACCCTTTCTGGGAATCCTGAATATTATAGAAAGATGTGGATTCAAGTTCTGTCACTGATATATACTAAATGTGTCATCATTGTTCATCTCTAAGGCAACTCTTTAAATGATCCAACCAATTGTGTAAGATTCTAAATTATAGAATAGTTGCCAATCTGTACTTGAAAAGTTTCCACACAAAATCCCTATGCTGATAAGAAAAAGTCTAATTTTTCACCAGATCCATATGTGTATGTATGTGTATGTAATCATCTATGGAATTGTGAGACACACAAGTCCATCACCTACTGATGGGACATATCACACATAAGCTACAGTAAACCCATCTGTACCCTTTGCTGGCTTATTTGTGCAGTGGCTAGCAAGGACCCTGAAAATTCTTGCAACATTGCAATGGTATAGGAAACTCACAGTAAGTAAGCTTCTTCTACCCATATAGACTAACCACTGCTGGCAAGCCACAGATATAGATTTGTCTGAATCAGTGAGAGTTCCAATACCTTGTCAAAGGAAGCACAAGTATGTATTAAAGAGAGTATTGAAGTCATTGATCTTCTCTATTTACCATTCCCTACTCTGCCTGGCAATAATAATAATAGCTAATGTAATGGAAGAAATATCTCCTTTTTGAGTTCATGGGAACTATGCCAAAATAGTTCTGCCACAATAGTTTAAAAAGAAAATATTTCTCCCATGATACTAACATACATTTAGATAATAGAGACATAGGGAGTGCTTGTAGTTTGCAAAGCATTTTACATATTTGATCTCAATTATCAAACTGTCCTGACATACATTATCAATATTCTCTTTCTCCTCCTTCTTTCTCAAATACCCCAGTGATTAGGTAAAGACATGCAACCATACTCCCAATTTGAAGTGGCCACTTCCCTCAAAACATCTTGAGTCTGAGAACTCTGAGATGGCAAAAGCTCCCTATACCTCCACATTCACATCAGAAAAAGATCCTTTCTAGCTGAATCACTCCCCAACTATTCTTAAATGAAGAACAAAAAAGACAATTGCTCCCCAGATGGGAGATCAGAGAGATAGCCAACTGGTAAAGAGGCTGGACTGAACCCAGATGCTTTCTTCTATCTAAATTACTCCTCCGCCTATTTGTTAAGTTGGTTGAGGACTGCCTACACTGAGTCATTTATTCAAATTTAAATTCTGTTTTAGATTCAGAATGCTGTCAAGAAAAAAAAGAAAACTAAAGTTCAAACCACTTCATTTTTTCTGATATTAGCAAATCCATTAAAAAGATTTAAGTTAATTATCACAGAATTTAATGAAAATAAATCACTGAGAATAGTGAAATGGATAAACTAGTTGTAATTCTTTCTTAACAGACCTGTAATAATTTAATGAAAAAAGAATGAAAAGCTTTTGGCTATTATTGCATGGGATCTAAATGGAATAACTTTTGTGGTCATCCCATGGGGTTTTGAAAAATGTGTGTTAAAAGGTATGCTAGTTCTTAGTAGTTTCCTTGCTTCTAGGGATTTTTTTTTCATGGATTAGGTTAGTTGTGTACTAAATAATTTTTGATTTTAGAACTTTCAACTTCAGCTTTCCTAATTGGCCTACCTAACCTGAATGAACTCTAGTACTATTCTACTCTCTCCTCCTAGTTAAAGAAGCCCTAGACCTAAGTCCTATGAGCCAAGAGAGAAAAAAAAAATCAGAATAAGGAAAGAGGAAAATAAGAGAAAAATACAAAGGAAAAACATAAAGGTTAAAAGGATGGAAGTCAGAGTAAGAAAAGGAAGACAAAATGAGAAAGGAGAGGGAAAAAACATGGTGACAGAAGATTAGAAACTTTATACACCATTATTTTTAACTCATCACTGTTTTCATGTTATTCACATGTAAATGCACATATGTATGTATACATATATGAGAGAGAGACCACTTTAGGATCTGAGAGTTTCATCCTCACAACTACTCTATGAAATAAATGTTGTTATTATTATTCTTATTTTAACAATTAGGAAACAGAAGTATAAAGTACCATGTTAATGGTAGCATTGCTGATGGAAATTTTGCATCTAATGTATTCATCATTTTTTTCATTTATCACTTCTTTCTTCCATGTGCACAGTATACAAAAGGATTCCTTTCACAGAAAGAAGAAATAACCCTTTCAGTTACAGAGAGCTCCATGAAGATAGAACATCGATATAAGTCATGCAGGATGCTGTAAATTAAAAGGCATGCCTTACCCAAGAAAAGAAAAAGCTTTATTATAAGCAACTTGAACAGGTATAAACAACACATAAAACACAACACTAATAAAGAAAAAATGACCCATTGGGTACAAAAACCTTGCATAAGAATGGCTTCACAGCTGGAGTTGACTAGACAATGTCTAGGATGCCAGAATTGTGCCACATCTCCTGCTGGGGCTGTGTTGGGCATGACTCATAAGGAGCCTGCTGTGTAGGGCATGGCTTGTGAGAAGCCTGCTGTGGGTATAACTTTGTGGCCTTTTGGGGGCCCCTCTTGAAGTAGCATAGCTTGCCTTGGATATCCAAGAAATACACGTAAAGAAGGATAATTTTTTTTTACTAAGTTTAATTGGTGTTTCTGGGAATTAAATTGGCTAGTTATACTCTTTCTCTCCCCTTGCTCCTGGAGGATAGTCACTTAACCTATGGCATTTCTAATCCATTCCACCTGCTCAGATTATGTTTCTGTCTCTCTGTCTCATTTTTTTACATAAAACTCACCCCTTCTCCTTGCATTGACCCCCCCCACTTTGGGCCCATGGCAGGGAGGGAGAGGAGTATTGTCCATACCCCTAAGACTCAGAAGATCTGATCCTTACTCCAGCTATGGTGAATAACAATAGGGTTACCAGTTTTACATTTCCAATAGCCTCTACTAGATACCAACCAACCAATCGTACCTGGTCCTGACAACTGCCATCCTATGGACCTTGCCTCAATTGAGTTCCCACTGCAATGTATTCCCCTCCAAATGGGGCCTGAAATGATGGATAGGGCAAGCACCTCCTTTCAGCTTTGAAGAAATCTATGTCCCAATCTCCAAATGAAACTGGGTCCCAATAATTTGAGGGGGGGAGGATGCAGGGAATTATGGATATGGGAGATGTGATTAAAAGGACAAATTTTGTGAAAACAAATGGCTTCACAATGATTATTAATACTTTAGGAGTATAAGATAATAAAATATAGATCAATTCTAAGCAAAAATGAGTAGAAGTGAAAGTCAAACCTATGACTTGCTGACCTGTAACAATAGCTGGTCTCTTTCCCTGTGTGCTTTTCAATTGCAATTTGTACCCCTCTTAATTACTTCACATAATATAGCTCTCTATTGTGATAGCTTCCACTTTAACATACAAACTCCATTTACCCAGTACCTCACATCATCTTCTGCACACAAGGGGCACAATGCATAAGCACTGAGTGGAAAAGACATCCACAGGCAGAAATCTCTTAGTTTTGCTTTTACATCCCTGGTTAGAGACTTTAGATAAAGCACTCCTTCTATAAAATACAAGGGTGGAAAGTTCCTTCTGTCTCTAAATCCTGTGATCCTGGAGATGAAGAAACCCATTTGGGGCAGCAAAGGGCTCAACAGGAGTCCTAACAACAGATAAGTTCCTGCCCCAGGGCACACCATGTGATTCAGAAAACATGTTTCAATTTATATCCATTTTATCAGTTTTTCACACTTCTTTGAATATATCTGGTTTCCTTAAGAAGAAGACAGAGAAATTAGAAAGGCACTGAATAAGACCCTGAAAATTATAGCAATAGCCCCCTCAAAGCCCAAGTAAATGACCATGTTATGAGGGGAAGAGAAAGTAGGAAGACTAGCAAAGCAAAAGACTAACAACCAAGATGATACATAGTGAGGACTCTGTGTTCTCTGAGACCTTCATAGTATTTATGAAGTCCTGGCAGTCACATTGAAATATTAGCCAGTTGGAATTGGCCAATTCTACTTAATTGGGTTAGCACCCCAACTGATGTAGTGGAAGTATTCCCATGAATCTAATAGAGTGGCATCAGTTTGCAGGCTGACTCAAAACCTTCACGACAATTTGTTAAGCATCGAGAACATGGGAGTAAGTGGTGCTCTTTCATCTTCTGACAACAAGGCAAAATTCATGGGAACAAATCAGAAATAACAATATTGGACCTGCTAGAAATCCTTCCAGACTTATATACTGACCAGTAAAGTTGTCAAACCTGGAGTGGACATGGAAAAGTTCTGAAGACATGAATACTTTCATTATGTGCCTGTACCATATAATAAATTAGAAACAGATCTTACCAGTTACAGTCAAGGGCTTCATACTGCTTTTTGTCAACAGTACCTTCAGTTCCAAGTCAGAAAAAAATATAGTCAACCAAAGAAAGGTAACATTAAAATTAATATCATCCCTAAACAGATTAAAAGAAATAAGGGTTGAAATCATGGATCTGATAAATTCTGAATGGGAAAAAACTAGAGACTCTGAAATAATTGAAATCTTTATCAGAAATCATACTTAATAGTAAAATGGATAACAAAAACAGCCTTCAAAAAAGCTCAAATGAGAATGTTTAGTAAGAAATATTGAAAAGTGATTTTTGTCTTTGATGGCATGAATTCAAATTAGCATTCATTCAAATACCAAAACAGAATAATTCCACAAAGTTAGTATCTACTATAAGCAACAGGAATGAAGTCATTCTTCCACAGTATTTGACAAAAGGTATAACACATTTCAGCACTTTCAAAAAGCAGTGTGCCTAGCAATCATTAACATGGTAATAAATAGAAAAGGAAATGTAATGCTGTTGAGGAATATCTTTAAGACATCAAATATCATGTCAGAAAATTTTTTAAAAAGCTTGAAGATTTACAGAAAGGCATCTAAATATCACATCAATAACCAGTTGGTATGTCTAACAGATAACTTGAATGTCACCATTGCCCAATTAAAAATGACAAAAAATAATATAAAGGATTCAGAGAAACAGAGAGAAAAATTCTAGATTCCTTTAATCACATCTAGAAGCAAAATTGAAAAGGTTAAGATAATAGATGGAATCAGAATAGAGTATGGAATAAAATAATTCAACATTCATCAAAAACATGAATACAGAGATTTGAGAAGTAAAGAACTAAGAGAATAGAATTCCCAAAGGGGGAGAATGTGGAAAATTCCTAGTCATCTATATAAGTTACAAGAGGTCCAACACAAAGAAACCTCAATTTAGATCAAAAAGAAAAAGAAAGCTTGAGCAGCAATAATATAATGAATGACAAAACAGTTATATCAAGGGAAGTAACTGAAATCCCGACTTCTCTGTTAACTGGAAAAATGTGGGAACAAAAAACAATCATCACTCATGGTTGAAATGCTTCAATGGTAAAAAAAAAAATTATTGGCAAATATCTGCTTTCCTTGAGCTAACAGGATCATCAATTTAGAGCTAGAAGGGATCTCAGAAACACTGATATTTTAGACATAAATCCAATGCCATTTATCAATTATTTATTACCAAAAATAAGAATCCCAGACACTTCACTGAATATTGGACAATTTGGATCTCTGTGCTTAATGAAAAGTTTTCTTAGGTTGTAGCACTAAAAACAAAAAAAATTATAAAATAATTGTAAGAAAAAAACATGTTGTCTGAATAAGAAACAGGAATAGGTAGATAGGTGGGGTGAGTGTGTGAGGAGTCTGTGAATTTGAATGAGAAAAATATTATCTTTATATTTACTAATTTCTAACTGAAATTTAGCAGTTCCTTCAATAATTTTAGAGCACTATTCTGAAAAGAGGTGGTTTCACCATGCAGACAAAGAGGTATATGATAAATAAGTAGGTTAGGAACACCTGTTATAAAGTTGCAGGAGATTATGTCTTCATGGTAGTAGAAGAGGTCAACTGTTGGAGTGATATCTGTCATGGTCTGTCTAGTCACATATGCTAGGGAAAAATTTCACTGGTTCAAAGGAACACCAAGGAAGGAAAAGGGAAAGGAGGGAAGGGAAAGGGAAGGAGAGAAGGGGTTAAAGGAGAAAAGGGGGAAGAAAAGAGAAGAGGAGGGAATAGGGAACAGAAGAGAAGTGAGAGAGACTGTAGGGAAATAGAAAAGTTATTTTATAGTGCCAGACACTTAAACAATAAATTTTTATCTCACAAGAACTCTGTGAAGCAGGAACTCTTATTATCCTCATTTTACAGTTGAGAAATCTAAGGCAGTGATGCTTAAAATCACACAACTGGTGTCTATGATGGTATTTAAACTCATTATCTTCCTGACTCAATTATCTAGAGTTCCATTCATTGTACCCTGGCTACCTCTAGGCAGGGAGAAGTGGTTTTGCAATTTCTAAAAACTGCATCAGTCTTAGTGCATATATGTACCCTTTAATACTTATATCCATTTTCCTTCAATAAGAAAAGTACCTTTATTCACCCCCACAAGACAAACTGACCATAGTATTTCAGTCTTCTCTGATAGGAGGTTAAGCCCTTGGGAGGAAGCAATCATTTCTGATGATGCCAAAGTGCCATTAACTAGCCTCATCTGCCCCTCTATTTGGAAAAGGAAATGAAATTTAAACCACTCACTTTGGATACTTGTTAGAAGTCCTAAAAGTAAAGACCTGCTAGAGAGAGGGGCGGATGTTGTTAACTTGGGTTTTAGATTACCTGGGGATTTCCGTGATTCATGCTATCCCTGATTTCCATCTCGTTGAATAACCTCAAGGTGGCCACATTAGCATTCACCAAGTGTTGAAAGGCAACACTAACACAACAATGACACAACAGAGATAGGCATGATTCCCTCCTGGTGGTCCTATGACCTAAGATAGGTTCACAAGGCAAACAAATCTAAGGCTTGAGAAAGGGGGGAACTGGTCCTGGTGAGTGAATAATTGACATCTGGTTCCAATTGACAATTCTTATTGATAACTTAGGCCATCTGTGACACAACAAAACAAATGGGCATGACTTTCTTAATACTATAACAATGAATATAGGTAGGAGGGGGGGTTTAGGTTGCTAGGGAATTACTTTTTTCCCTTGGCTCCAAATAATATGAGGAAAGGGAAATTAGACAGAATCAAGAATGATAGATAACCTGTGAAAAACATTAGCAAAATATTTGAAATAATAGAAATTAGAATCAAAAATGATAGATAACCTGTGAAAAACATTAACAAAATATTTGATATAATAATAGTATCATAATCCTGAGACTTATTCTTGCTGACCCCTCTCTGAAAAGTAAGATAGAATTTTAAATTAAAAACTTCATTATAAAAATAATTATAAATTTATGTGTATTTATATATGGTATTTGAACTTATATCTTCCTGTCTCCAGGTCCAATAAGCAGAGACAATTCTTCATTTGTCATTGTAGTGTCTCTAAACTTTCTTCTGTCTCACCATCCTAGGAATGCACAATAAATACTCAAGACATCTAAAATGTAAAAATAAACAGGTGCAGCTAGGTGGTGAAGTGGATAGAATGCAGTGAATATAACTGGCAGTTAAGAATATTCCTCTTGCTGAATTCAAATCTGGCCTCAGACATTACTAGTTGGATGATCCTGGGCAAGTCACTTAACCCTGTTTGCCTCATTTTCCTCATCTGTAAAATGAGCTAGAGAATGAAAGGCAAACCATTCCATTATCTCTGCCAACAAAACCCCAAATGGGGTCAAAGAATCCCACGTGACTAAAACTAATGTACAAACAACAACAAGGAAGTAAATGACAGAGCCCTGCTTTGAGTACCAACATGGTCTGTCTTCTGGTCTGCCTATTCCCAAGGAAATTATTTCAATTCAATTTAATGAGATATGCCTCACATCCATCAGATTGGCTAACATAATAGAAAATTAAAATGATGAATGCTGGAAAGAATGTGTAAAAATAGAGACATTAATACACTGTTGGGGGATAGACATCCACTATGCCACTTGGCTACATTGGTGCAATAGCTAAGCAAGGAGAAGTTGTTCTATAATTTCTAAAAACTGTTTGTGTGTATGTGTGTGTGTGTGTGTGTGTGTGTGTGTGTGTGTATGTCTACATATAGGCTCCCTTAATGCTGATATTATCCCAGAGTTTCCTTCATTGACCACAGCACTAATACCAATAGTAATCATGTGACATTTCATATTGGCAAGAATGGCATAATGAAAAGAACACTGGATTTGAAGTTAGGCAATCTAGTTTCAAATCCTGATTTTTGGGGGAATATATATAACCTTTGGCAAGCCAGTTTCTTCATTGAATCTTGTTTCCACATATATAACATGGGGATAATAATATTAGTATATCCTCCCTGACAGCATTATTTTGAGGAAAGTATTTTGTAAACTATAAAGGTGCTATAAATTTTAAAAGGATTCTATTCATTGCTTCTAAAAAGCATTAGATCAGCTCTTTTGCAGATGAAAAAGCTAATGCATGGAGAATTA
This sequence comes from Macrotis lagotis, assembly GCF_037893015.1. Classification (NCBI taxonomy): domain Eukaryota; kingdom Metazoa; phylum Chordata; class Mammalia; order Peramelemorphia; family Peramelidae; genus Macrotis; species Macrotis lagotis. The sequence continues at coordinate 278,665,065 of NC_133666.1, forward strand.
ATAGAGCAGTTGGTGAAAGGAACCATTAGAATAAATCTTATCAATATAATTAAGCAAGTATTTGGAAGCCACTTACTACGCAAAAAGCCTAAGCACTGAAGACACAAAGATGAAACTGTAAAACAGAAGAAGCTTATATCATGCTGTGAGCTACACCATCGGAACAAATAAGACAATTTATAATGAGTGAGAGAGAGACAAAGAGGCAGAGAAAGTGAAACAAAGAGACAGACAGAAAAATAACAATTGGAGAGAAGAGATGGGATCTGAAAAGAATTCTATAGAAGTACTCTTGAAGGAAACTAGACTTCCTAAAAGATCCTGGTAATAAGGAAGAAAAGCATTCTAGGCATGATAGATATGACTATACTAAATCACAGAAGCAAGGGAGAAAATGACAAGTTTGGGATATAGCTAGTAGTCCAATATGGTTTAAATGAGTAATGTATAAATGGGAGTGATATAAAATATCTAGAGAAGTAGGTAGGAGATAAGTTATGAAGGATTTTACATGTCAGGTAGAAAAGTTTATACAGTATATTAGAGACAAGATTCTTAAGACATGAGTATAACTGCACTTTAGGTATTTAAAAGTGGTGGTCGTGTGAAGGATGGATTGAGGATGACAATGAAGAAACTCAGAACAAGGAGACCAAATAGAAGGCTGGTACAATAGTCTAAGCAAAAAATAACCATAGAATGAACTAAGGTAGTGGCCATATAATTATAAAACAGGGAGAGATGGGAGAGATATTGTATAGAAAAAAGAAGGCATGGCAACTGATTAAATATGAAACTGAGCATAGGGAAAGAGTAAAGAATTCTGAGGTTGAGAAGTTTTGTAGCTAAAAAAAGTTGTGTTGTTCTTAAAAGAAATAAAGAAGATTGGAGGAAAGGAGAGTTAAGGGGGAAGTAAAGCAAGTTCTGTTTTGCACATTCTGAGTTTCAGGAGGTATCCAAAAGGTTGTGGGTGATGCGGCACTAAAGTTCAGGAATTATAATAGGACTCAACAGGTAAATTTTAGAGCCGTGTACTAGAATTGAGCCATATATATATACATATATATATATATATATATACACATATATATGTATATATATGTATACACATGTGTGTGTGTGTGTGTGTGTATATATATATATATATATATATATATATATATATACACATCTATAAATATATATTCACAGACCTTTATCAGAAAGGGGTAATTTACATTGAATTGGTCATGAGCTCTAGCTTCATGTTGAGAACCATGTGCCTTTCTAGAATGATATAACTCCTGATTGTTCCCTGAGAACTAATGTGCTTAAAAGATTGTGTTAAAAATAATTGGCCTTGGACCATATTGTAGAAGAATCTTCTGTGGTCCCTAAGAAAAACTAAGAAATCATTGTTTGGGGCCCACCCTCTGCCTTATCTCCCTTGGACTTCCAGTAAGCTTGGGGAGAAAAGGGAGTAGGGGTTAATGTAGGGATTTCTCATATCTCTCTCCCCACCCCCCAACTCAGAAACACTTGGCTGTGAGAACATTGCTTAAATGATCCATAATTCCTGGTCTCTAACTTATCCTTTGAGGGAGCTAGATAGGTAGCAAAAAGAGTGCTGGCCTTGGAGTCAGGAAGATTTATCTTCCCAGTTTCAAATGTGGCCTCAGACCAGCTAGCTAGGTGATCCTGGGCAAGTCTCTTAACTCTGCCTCAGTTTCCTCATCTATAAAATGAGTTGAAGATGGAAAAGCCAACCATTCCATTATCTTTGCCAAGAAAACCCCAGATGGGCTCACAAAGAGTCTGAAGACTGAAAAACAACTGAACTAGGCAACTAGATGGCAGTGGATAGAGCACCGGCCATGGAGTCAGGAGGATCTGAATTCAAATCCAATTTCAGACTCTACACTTACTAGATAAGTTACCTAGCCAAGTGACCTAACTTGAAAACAAGAAAACAGCAACAACAATAACAAAAACATTTTATGCTTCCCACTAAGCAAAGCTCAACAATCAGCAATCCTAAAAATGTACATTTGTTTAGAATCTGATAGAGATGTTGTAGACTTAGCATTCTGAAGTCAGGTGGTCATGGGATGCTTATTTCCTCAATTACTACCATTCCTTAAAGAGAACACCTCTAAGAGTAACCAACAATTGGAATTCATGAAAGCATTTAAAAAAAAACAGTTATGCCCTAGCTGATCAGGAAACCCAGACATTGTAAGTTATTGGTCAGTGCAGATCTAAAGTGAATGTGAAAGTAATCCATAGGCCAACAAAACTTTTCTTGTAGAATCAATGTGATGGTTGATTTATTTGTTAATGTAAGCTTATGAGTCTTTTGCTCATTTTGTCTGTATTGTAAATAAACCAATAAAAAAACTTTGAAGACCATTTTATTCTCTTCTCCAATAAAGGCAATGACAAAGCTGTTTATCTTCTCTCTTCAGTCTTCCCTCTACCCAACTTCTAAAGAAACATAATCCCAAGGGAAAAGGAAATGTATGTCAAAGCTATGAAGTTTATTCAAATGAGCGAGGTATGTAATTAATAGGAAAAACCATATCTAACTGAAAGAACATTTCCTGCATCTGTATCACAATGACTTGATGAACCATTTTGTCAATAAAGGCTTTCCTGGTCCCACCAAGGGTTAACTTGTATTTGCTTTGCACATTGATCTTTTTGAATCAATCTATGTCTGTGTTATGGTCCCACTAGCTAAACTATAAGCTCCCTGAAGCCAGGAACTGTTTCACTCCTGTCTTTGGACCCCTAATTTAGCAAAATGTCTGATGATATAAGGGCTTAATTAAATGTTTGTTCATTGGCTGATTGGTTGATCTTTCATGTTTCTATTTTCCCAAAGGCAAAATGAGATCATTGTCTTTCCAATACAGGTAGAAATCATTTCTAGTAAAAGATCTTTGTTTCTCTGATGCAGTGATACAAAAAGTAAAGCATAAGGCCTGATCTTAACAAGATAGGATTAGTAGCTCTTGAAAATTATCTTTTGACCTTTGGTTTTTTATTTAGGAGGAGCTCCAAATATAAATTAATGTTTCTTTTCGAGTGTTGGCGATAGATTTAATACCAAAGCCCTGGAGATGAACTAATAGAAATTAGATGATAGAGTACATTGTGTTCCTCAGAGAAGAAAAAAAATTATCCTTTCACAAAAACAACTGTACAACTCAGCAAAGTTAATTGGAACAGATTTCTTAGGTCATTTAGCTGATCTCCAGAGACAAGTAAATGATTATGCCTTATCATCTATCTCCTTGTGCTTGATCCAGTTTGGTTTCAAATGTCTTAAATAATGGGGCATATACTTCTTTTGTGGTGAAAATTATTCCATAATTATACTTGGATACAGGGCTAATTTTTTAAAATTAATTTCATCCCAAATATGATGCATAACAAAAGGAGAAACATGCCAACAAAAAAATGACACTGCCATATCCTCCCCACTACAATATTTTTCTTTTGTCAACATTGCATTTAAAATCTTCCAGAACTACAATCCCAAGACCCACTATTGACCTTTATAATTCTGTACCACCATAAATGAAGAGCTCAAGAGAATATTTTTCCCTTTACTCTCTATCTTCATCATGGTGCTGTGCTTACTTGCATTTTCTTCCCACTCCTTTTATTCCCCTGACTCTCAACTATCTTTCCCCACCCATGAAAACTATAAAATGTGATTCTTTAAGCACCTTCTCCAACTGCTCTTACCAATCCTTCACAAGCTGACAGGAGAAAACTGGTTCTTCAGGCTACAATATGGTCCCCAGTCTCCCAAGGGTCAACATTTTAGCAACAACTTTATCTATATCCCTCCCTCCTCCTGCAACAGACTCATTCCTGTCTTCTGTTACTCAAGGGACCAAAAAAATGATGTGACTTGTCCTTGACCACACAGGTAGACTAGAAGCAGAATTTTGAGTCAAACTGAGGTCCTCTAATTTCAAATTAAGTAAGCTAATCACTACATACTAAATTCTCTCCCACTTGTCTTCTGAACTCCTAGTGTTACTGACTGTAACACGTGGTTTTGTAAAAATCAAGAACACTAAAGCTCATGAAATGAAAGGGACCTCAGCATGGGAGACACTGACACAGGACTGCTCAGCATGGCTTGCCCTCATCAGTGAGGGTGTTGCACTATACAAGAAAGGCAGAATTGAAGCAGCCCAAAGGATACGTGGCATACATAGATTTAGAATACCCAACCCAAGTGCTCACATGGACTATTTGTGACTGACCTGTGGCAGAGCATTCTGAACTTGTATTGGTCTGATCAGCCACAGTGGGACACACTGTAATTTGTCTCAGACACGGTGATGTCATTTTGATCTTCTTCGATAATGAAGGACAAGAACTAACCAACAAAACTCTACCCCTCCCATCTCTCACAACCTTGCATTCCTTCCAATTTCCCTGTTTCCACTGGTAGCAAGATTATATCCTTTGAGTAACATTTGACAATTCTCAGATCAGTTAAGTTCCTTTGGTTCTCTCTATATAACCTTTCTAGCATCTAACTCTTTCACATCTCTCACAAAGATACTTAGCTCAGGCCTTCATAACCTTTCATCTAGATGATTATAGAAGTCTCTTAACTGGTCTTCCTAATTTTGCACTAGGCAGCACTGTCAATAGATCACTAAACTTGGGCTCAGGAAGATCCAAGTTTTTATATGATCTTAGACACTTACTGGATATGTGACCCTGGGCAAGACACTTAATTTTTTTTTTGCATTAGTTTCCTTATCTGTAAAAGAGGAATAATAAAAGCACCTACATTCTAAGGTTGTTGTGAGGATCAAAGGAAAAAAATCTTAATACCAAGCCTTGGTATTTATTATCTCCTTTCTTCAGTCCAAACATTACATAGCTGCTAGCATAATCCTCCTAATTTATAGATCTTATTTCATTATTCCCTTACACAAAAACTTTCTATAACTCCATTATCTACAGCAAAAAATGCAAACTCCATTGCATAATATTTAAGATCCTCAAAGGACATTTCTAGCTTTATTTCATCTCACTCCCTTTTACACATTTTACTATATTCTTGGCAAACTGGACTATTATTAGGTTTTCCCCAAACTTGACATTTACTATTAGTTTGTTAATGTAGACCATCATTTCTGTTGTGGAATACACATTCTTGATAACCTCATAATCCTACTTTTCTTTTAACCATCAACTCAAATGCTATCTTTGTGAAACCTTACTTAATTCACCCCACCTCCTCAACAGCTATGTTCTCTTCATAAAATTTTCTGAGAGCATCTTTTCTTAGATCTCTACTCTCTCTCCATTTCCACCCTCCTCCTCCCCTTCCCCCTATCCCCCATTATGCCTTACCTTATACTAGGGATGTGCTGGAACTAGATTCTGTCATTTATTATTTTTAGTATGAGGTTTTACACTGAAGAAATCACCAAATCGATATAACTCAGGGCTTGGTTTATTGCTTTGTTGATTGGCTAGACAGTGGTGGAGAGAGGATTAATAATGCAGATTAAAATTAAATGTATGTCATAGATACTTTTTTAGAAGAGAACCAATTGTCAAATTTTACCAACACACTTTAATTTATTTGTACATGTTGAATTGCTGTCCCCCATTCACTGCTCCCATCTCCATCCCAGGAGAAGACCAACTCTAATCTTCAAAGCTGTCAGTTTAACAATCTTCATATTCCCATGGTTTGTACAATGCATTATAGAAGGTAGATACTTAAAAGTTTACTGAATTAAATTGAGAACATAGGTGAAAAGGTTTGATCTAAAGAAGAGGGATACTTTCCTCCAAAAGAGACAGAGTAGAAGAAAGGGAAAATTTAGAAAATGATGGTGAAATAAAAATGGTACATGGAAATTTGGTGCAGTTGACTTCACTCTCCAGGCTGTACTCCTGATGCTCCCAAACCCTCTCTATGATGCCTCAAAAATCTCTTCAGCCTGAATGTTCACTTTACCCCTGAATTTCATATATTGGTAATATTTCCCACCCCGTGATCTTTTCCGTTGATTGGTTGGTTCATTCCAGAACCTCTATTTAAGGAGGGGCCCCAGTCAATTAATCATATTTTCATATCTCTTCAGGATGCTCTCTTGATTCTTCTGGAGTTTCTCTACAGTGTTCCATAGGTATCTTCATCACAGTTTCCTTTTTATGTCTTGTCTTTCCCCATTGGAAGAGAAGCTTCTTCAAGTCAAGGACTGTTTCTTTTTCTACTTGTATTTGTATTTGCAGTGCTTAGTAGAGTGCCTGGAACATAGTAAGCAACTTAAAAATGCTTATTGACTTGATTTACGCTTAGAGGGTGAAGTCATTAAGGGGTTTGGGGATTGAGATCTTAAGAAAAAGTTAAGATCTGATATGCTTCTGTTGGGGACAGACCAGGGAATGCATAAAAGATGATTAAACCCTCCTAATCATTTCTACACAGCAACAAAAAAGACCAAGATAGGCAGTACGTATTTGTAATGGCCAAGTCTTCAAAATTTTGCATTTTCCTACCAAAAATGACCAGAGAGTTATAGTAGACAATGACCAGAAGATGGGGTTGATTTGTAATTTAGATTATGTGCTGTCAATTTGGGGGAAAATACAAGGAGAAAAAGAATTTTGTATCATAGAAAACTATTTTTCTATAGCTAAGCTTGGGGTAAAAATTAGGAAGGAGTAAATTGACAGTTGAAGTAGACAAGTGATGTTGATGAAGGAAAACAAGTAAATAATTGTAGGAGTTGGTTAGGACAGAGAGAAAGTATGATCTTGGTATTGCTTCTTCTGATCCCCTTGTGAGCACTTGACAAGTGTAAGTTCTCCATAGGATAATCTTTTTGGCATGTTTGCTTCTACAATTCTAACACTATGACCAGTCCATTGTAGTTGCATTCTCTGTAGCAATGTCTGGATGCTTGGCAGTTTAGCTTGAGAAAGGACTGCAGTTTCCTGACATGGTGCTAGTAGACTGTCTGCTTCACAAGCATAAAGCAATAAGGTCAGCACAACAGCTAAGTCAACCTTCAATTTGGTAGTTAGTCTAATACCTCTTCTTTCCTGCAATTTCTTTCAGAATTCCCAAATACTGAGCTAGTTCTAGCAGTGTGAGTGTCTACCTCATTGTTAATGTGTACCTCCTTAGAAAGGACACTGCCAAGGTAAGTGAACTCCACAATATTTGCAGTATTCAATGGTTCCACACATGGGTGGGGTGATGCTGGCTGATGGAGCACCTGTGTCTTCTTGGTGTTGTTAGACCAAAATTAGCACAAGCAGCAGAGAATTGATCCATACTTTGTTGCATCTCAGCTTCAGAGGTCGTAGGGAGCTCACCATCATTTGCAAACAGAAGATTACCAAACTTTCTCATGTATAAGATGCACCCTTTTTAAAAAAAATATGGGGTCTAAAAACTGGGAGTATTTTATACAGTGATTGTAGTTTTTTACTTGCAATTCTCGCTTTTTTTGTACTTGCTGTCTTTGTGTTCATTATTTTGCATTTCTTACCATTATATCATTACATTTTGCCACGTTCTGCCCAGAAATGGCTCAGAAAAGATTTTCATATAATGCTGAATTCAAGTTCAAAGTGATCCAGTTTGCAAAAGTGAATGGAAATTGTGCTGTTGGTCCCCCTCTAGCTGAGAAAACAATCCAAGACTGGCTTTGGGAAGAAGAAGCTCTAGGGGTGGCTAGGTAGCAAGGTGGATAGAGCACTGGCCCTAGAGTCAGGAGTACCTGAGTTCAAATCCGGCATTAGACACTTAATAATTACCTAGCTGTGTGGCCTTGGGCAAGCCACTTAACCCCATTGCCTTGCAAAAATCTTTAAAAAAAAAAAAGCTCTACTGAAAACTCCTAGTCGGAAGAAGTCCATGAGGGGCAAGTCAGCCAAATGGCCTGAGTGAGGGAATTGAAGAGATGGATTAAAGAGCAAAGGTCCATTGGAATTCCTGTGTCCACAAAGATGGTACAGCATGAGGCAAGAAGAACTGATGATGAAAAAGAAATGACTTATTTCAGAGGACACAATTGGTGCTTCAGGTTCATGAAATAGGATGAGCATGTGCACAAGCACTAGACTTGTCCAAAAGATGCCTGAAAGCTATGAGCAGAAGGTCCTTGAATTTATGATGAATAAAACTTGAGTTTAATAACTTTGTGTAATAAGTTTTTTTCAAATTTCAGGCCCCAAAATAAAAGTCTTATACATGGGAAAATATGGTATGCACTAACACTTCCTCTACTTTGGTCTTTCCTCCACTTGCAGCCTTTTTAAGCTGAAAAATTTGCCATCAGTTCAGTAGCTGACCTTGAAGCCAAGTTCATCCTCAGTGAAGGTTTTTGATAACATGGCTGAAAAACATCATGCATGGGAGCAAGACATTCTTGTTTCACTCCAATGGTGATTAGGAAATCTTGAAAGCATAAACCACCATCCAGGCCCCAGACGAGCACAACATCAAGAAATTGATGCACAATACTGAAGAACTTCTCTGGGCAACTAAATTTTGATATAATTTTCCATAAACCCTCAGAACTGATGGTATCAAAGGTCTTGGTCAGATGTACAAATATTGTATACAGACCTCTGTTCTGTTCCTGCAAGTGGAGTTATTAAACTTCCACCATAATGACTATTTCTCCACCCTTTCTGAAGCCACACTGACTCTTAGGAAGGTGATAATCTTCCAGGTAAAGGATCAGCCTATAGAGAAGGACTCTGGCAAGAATATTGCCAGCAGTGACTAAGAGAGAAATATCCCTGTGATTGTCACTGAACAATCTGTTCCCTTTACCTTTACAGAGATGGATGGTGGAGGTATCCTTGAATTCTTGGGAGATAACCTCTTCATGCATATAACCTAGAAAATTTCAGTCAGTTTTGGGATGAGCAATGGACCCCAAACCTTGTAAATCTCAATTAGACTGTAATCAGCACCAGGTGCTTTGCCATTTGAAAGGAGCCTAATTGCATTCAAAAACCTCTTCTTCCATTGGAAGTTGTTAGGGACTGATTGATTTCAATTTGAGGTAAACAATCAGTGGCTTCTGCATTGATTGATGACGGTCTGTTAAGAACACTACAGAATCATCACATTCAACTTAGATCAATGCATACTATGGGAACAATGTAAAGATTAGCAAACTGCCTTCTATGGGGGGGGAAGCAAGATGGGGGGTAATTGTAAAACTCAAAATAAATAAAACCTTTCTAAATAAAAAATATTAGCATTTGACATGGGGGGAAAAGAACAGTACAAAAGTATTCAGTCCATCTCTCTAAGATCATGCCCCTATCATTAATCAATGTGAACTCATAAGCACTGAATAGGCATCATAAAAGCATTTTGGTTTGTTACTGTCTGCATAAAACTGAATTTCATCTGCCTTCTTACTAAGATAAGAGACCTGCATCTCTCTAAGCTTTCCTTGTACTTTATTTTTGATGGAATTAAATGTGGCCTTGTTAGAAATGGATGAACCATCCTGCTGGTAAACACTGGAGTTCTAGTTTTTCATTTGGCATCTTCTGTATTTTCTCAGTCCTGATGTTTTCGAGTGTTCTTACTCAGCTGAGCAAATGCAGTGGTATACACCAAATCTCTGAAAGCTGCCCACTTTTTTTTGCTCCTTTGTTACCAACTATGTGTTGACTCAGTTTTCCCTCCAAGTTAACTACCAACTGTTCCACTCAGACAGACATTCTAATCTTTTGACATTAATTCTCGTATTCATTTTGTCCTGGGGCCTCCACTTTGGTTGAATGTTAATATTTAGTTTGGAGAGGATCAATCCAGCACTCTGCACCACACATTGCCTTTGTCACTCTCATATCCTGTCTCTTCTCCTTACAACCACATAGTCTAATAGATGGCAATGTTTTCCAAGAGAGTTAATTAGGAAGTTTTATTGCCTTTAGGTAAATGGAACACAATGTTTGTGATGAGAAGGTTATGAGATGCACAAGTCTTCAGTAATAGGTGACCATTGCTATTGTTGTTTCCAGCTCCATTGTTCCCAAGGACTCCCTGACATGCCTGCTAATCTGATCCTAACTCTACCATTAAAATCACCCAGAATTATGAGCTTATCCTCTTTTGGTACATTGATGATAAGTGTCTCCAGGTCTTCATAAAATTTTTCTTTAACTTTATTAATGTTCGTCATGGTGGGATCATAAGTACTGGTGGCATAGCATTTTCCTGGAAGTTGCAAGAATTTACTTCTTTTGGAAGGCATTTAAGAATGTTGACCAGATTTGTTTTGATTAAAGAGCTTACCCCAGCTTCACAGTGCTCCCCTTCACTGCAGCCACTCCAGAAAAACGTGTATCCAGCTCTGACTTCAGTAAGCATTTGCCAACCTTGTTTAACTCAGAGCAGCTATCCAGATATAATGCCTGCTGAGTTCTCTTGCAACAATAGCTATTCATCTTTCAGATCTTTTGGATCTTGTGTTATCCATGAGTGTGCACACATTCAATGAACTGATGGTGAGTAGAATCTTCTTAGATTTTTTTTGAATTTCAATCACTGTAGGATCCCTGTATGCCATGGTAATCAGGTCAGGGTTGGTATGCAGACATTTTTATATACCTTTTCTAGCCCCTTCCTCACATCAGGAAGTGAGTAGTGCAAGCCTTAAAAGGGTTACTCAGTCACCCAGGGGGCTACTGAATCTCAAATGTGCTTTCAGTGGGTAAACAATCCTCTGGCCTGGGCCACCTGTGTGCAGGGTTGTGACTATAGCTCCCAGTATATCCCAGCAGCACTTGCCTGTCACCACAAGACTTTGAGAAATGAAAGTATGGGATAATGTCTTTTGATCCAGACATAAATTGAATTTAAGTGAGAGCAAAGTCATTCACCTCACTCTCTCTTCCAAAATCATCATGTTCCAGCATAGCAAGACAGACTCAAGACAACTAGGGATGGTTGTAGATGTAATGGTTGACCTTTCAATGTCTAAAAAAGCTTGAAGTGCTCCACAGCACCTGCTTCAGCTGGCTTCATGGCCACTGGAATGAAGTGTTCTCATCTGGCCTTTCCACAAGTAGAAAAACTTCACATGCTTGATGTAGACACCCCACACAACTCACCAATGAATGAGTCTGAGTTCCCTCAGTTACCCTCAAACTAGTTTAGCCCGCCTGTCAAAACTGTTTGCTGGGCATAGCTGCTGTGCATGCTACAGATTCTTGGAGCCACAGGTGAGTTAGGTGGCTCAGGTGGACATCAAAGGTGGGAAGCAGCCCTAAAAAGGACTGAAAAGCCCTCACACCAAAGGTACTAGTCTTCCAAGAAGTGCAGGTGACATAAATGTGCCTTAGTGTCTTTTAAAATTCTAATGATTGACTTCAGGGGCATGCATGCAAGATGGCAGCATGAAGCTAACATGCTCCCAGAGCTTTTCCCTACCAAAAAAATAATGAAGCCTCTATTCTGACATTCTAGTTACAGACACCACCAAGAAAAAGAGAAGATTCAAAGAACTTTTCAGCGGTAGATATCATGGAAGATCTTCAGGAATGGTCTGTCTCTTTGGGGGAAAAGGGAAAGTAAAGCCGAGCAGGTGGGAGAGCGGGAAAAGCCAGCAGGAGGCTTTTAGTCACAGTGCAATACAGGTCCTGACAGCTGGACAACAGGAGAAGTCCTGGCAGCTAGATAGCAAGCCAGCAGGGAGGATCCCAAGCCCAAACAAAGTCTGAACCCTGGGAACACCTGAGTAAAAGACAGGACTAGGGTGGCAACAAACCACTGCTAAGTCAGAACCTGGACATAAAGGAAGAAACAAAGGCAAGGCCTGGACTGCATACACAATATCTTGGCCAACAACAAGACAGGGATCAGACCCCAGCCCCAACCAAAAAAGTTTGGATCTGTACTTCCCATGCCCCGGGAGCAGAGTTAAAACAACAAAAATGAGCAGAAAAGCTAAAAGAGTAGAAAAGTTAAAAGAGTACTCACTATAGAAAACTACTTTATAGTCAAAGACTACAGCAATGCCAAGTCTGAAAAAGAAGTCAGTGAAAAATCACTCACAGGGAAAATATCAAAATAGTCTATAAATTGGACTCAACTACAAAAGTTCATCAAAAAGCTTAAAAAAGAATTTAAAAACTAAAGAAGAGAGGAAGAAGAAAAATAGAAAAAAGGAATGAGTCATGCAGGAAAATTATGAAAAATTGACCAGAGAATTCAACATCTTTAGTAAGGAAACACAAAAAGTAATTGAAGAAAATAAAGCCCTAAAAATTAGAATTGAACAAATAAAAACCAATAAATCTACAAGACTTCAAGATTCCATCAAACAAAATAAAAAGGCTGGGAAAAAATGAAGAAAATGTAAAGTACTTTTTAGGGAAAACAAATGACCTGGAAAACAGATCCAGAAGAGACCATCTATAAATGATTGGACTCTAGAGAGCCTAGATCAAAAAAAAAAAGAACCTAGAAAACATCATGCAGGAAATTATAAGGGAAAACTGGACAAATCTGCTAGAACAAGAAAACAATATAACCATTGAAAAAGATCCACATAACTCCTCCAGAAAGAGACCCCCTAGGATAAACACTCCAAGGGCTGTTAATTCCAGAACCAAATACCAGAACTCTCAAATAAAGGAGAGAGTATTGCAAGCAGCAAAAAGAAAACAATTCAAATACAAAGGAAGCCAAATAGACTCACACAGGACCTATCATCCTCAACAATGAAGGATCAGAAGACCTGGAATGCCATATATTGGAGAGTAAAGGACCTGGGATTACAACCTAGAATGTACTACCCTACAAAATTCAGCATATATTGTCAGGTAAAAGATGGATATTCAATGAAATAGAGGACTTATGGAATTTCCTGACACAAAGACCAGAAACTGAATAGAGAATTCAATCACCAAATACAGGACTCAAGAGTTTCATTAAAAAGTTAAATGAAAACAGGAAGGAAAAAACAAAAGAAATGTTAGTCAAGGCCATCAAATTGTATACAATCCTAAAAGAGAAGATATAATTCTTCTAATTCTTTTGAACTTTATTTCCTTCGGATAATTAAAGGGTTGAATATAATTGAAGAGATTGGACTTGAAGAATATGGGTATAGTTGAGTCTTGTCTCTCCATTGAAGAGGTCTAAGATGACATCACTATGTCTGAAGAAAAGTAGAGGTGTTAACTTTAAACTTAAATGTCTTAATATCCTTTGACCCACTTTAATCTTTCTGTGCTTAGCACCTTGTCTAATGAGGGCATCATAAACTCTGAGGACCTGAGTCAATGTCTCTATAAAGTACAATCATTTGTAAAATTCTCAGGTGAGAACTCCAGAGCCTCCTAATACTTAGAGCCCTTTAAAGCACCATAAACTGGGCAGTCCTGAGTCAGTGTCTCTCATAACTTACAATGATTTGTAAGTTCTCGGAAGAGACCTTCAGAGTCTGCCAGAATTTAGAGATCTTTAAGATTCTTGCAGTTCATTAGATCAGGGTTTAACTTAATCCATGCTTCACTTAGCTAGGGGTTAAGTACCCTGAGTGAGGGAGGAGGGGTGAAGTGTGAAGTGTGAGAGAAAATAGATTGTGCTTCACTTAACAAGGAGTTAAGAACCTTGGGGGGGGGGGGGAGAGGAAGAGGTAAAGTGTGAGAAAAAATAAGCCTGGGGAGAGGAGCACAAATAGTTCAAGAAATGATTTGCCTTTGGATGATACTTTGGCTCATGAGGATTGTGTGTCCTTGGAGGGTACTTGAAAAGGGGTAAGGTAAAAAAACGATTATAATTATGTTCATACCCTTTGATCTAGCAATACCACTGCTGGGTCTATATCCTGAAGAAATGATGAAAATGGTTAAAAACATCACTTGTACAAAAATATTCATAGCAACCCTGTTTGTGGTGGCAAAGAATTGGAAATCAAGTAAATGTCCTTCAATCGGGGAATAGCTTAGCAAACTGTGGTATATGTTTGTCATGGAACACTATTGTTCTATTAGAAACCAGGAGGGATGGGAATTCAGGGAAGCCTGGAGAGATCTGCATGAACTGATGCTGAGTGAGATGAGCAGAACCAGAAAAAACATTGTACACCCTAACAGCAACATGGGGGCGATGATCCACCTTGATGGATTTGCTCATGCCATCAGTGCAACAATCAAGGACAATTTGGGGCTGAATGGAGAATATCATCTGTATCCAGAGAAAGAACTGTGAAGTTTGAACAAAGATCAAGGACTATTAACTTTAATTTGGGGGGGGGGGGACTGATATCTTATTGTCTGATCTTGCTATCTCTTATACTTTATGTTTCTTCCTTAAGGATATGATTTCTCTCTCATCACATTCAAATTGGATCAATGTATATCATGGAAACAATGTAAAGACTGACAAACTGCCTTCTGGGGTGGGGGAAGGGAAGTAAGATTGGGGGAAAATTGTAAAACTCAAAATAAATAAAATCTTTAAGCACAAAAAAAGATTATGATTATAATTTGATGTAATTTGAGACAATGCTACTTATCAAGTAATCAATCTGTGATGATACTTTGATAATATGTTTATCAAGTAATCAAATAATCAAACTGTGATTGATAACACCTGATTAATAATACTAGCACTGGAGGCAGCTAGGTAGTGAAGCTTGGGGAGGGGGGGTGGGCAGCAAAGGGGATAGAGAACTGGCCCTGGAATCAGGACAACCTGAGTTGAAATCCAGCCTCAGACACTTAATAATTACCTAGCTGTGTAACTTTGAGCAAATAACACCATTGCCTTGCCCCCAAAAAATAGTACTGGAGCAATAATAACAACTGGTAGAGGGGCACAAAGATTTGTAACTTTAGAAAGAAGGGAGAGGCCAAATCAAAAGATTTGGCCCAGAGAGAGAATAAGATACATTCCCAACATGAGTTTAAAAATTTATCCCAATCTACAAAGATCAGGGGACCAGGAAGGGGAAAGATAAGGAAAGAAGAGATTGATAAAAGGGAAGGTGAAGGAAAAAAGTAAAAATAAATTGAAAGTTAAATTTTAAAAGAAAAGTCAAAGGGGAAAGGGAGTAAAATGTTGTTAAGGAGGAATATGAGAAAAGCAAAGAGAAAAATATAAATGGAGAAAATAGCATGGAGGGAAATACAGAATTAGTAATCTTACTGTAGATGTGAATGGGATGAACTATCCTATAAATGGGAAGTGGATAGCAGAATGGATTAAAAAACAGAATCCTGTAATATGTTGTTCACAAGAAACACATTTGAAGCAGAGATACACACAGGGTGAAGGTAAATGGTTGGAGTAAAATATATTATGCCTCAGCTGAAGTAAAAAAAAAAAATCAGGGGTAGAGATCCTGATCTCAGATAAAGTAAAAGCAAAAATTGATCTCATTAAAAAGGATAAGGAAAACTACATCTTCTTAAAAGGCACCATTGTTAATGAAGCTATATCATTTCTAAACATCTATGTACTTAGTGATATAGCATCCAAATTCCTAAAGGAAAAGGTGAGTAAATTATAAGGAGACATAAACAGCAAAACTTTAATAGGGGAACTCAAATCTCCCTTTCTCAGAACTAAATAAATCTAACCACAAAATAAACAAGAAGGAACTTAAGAAGGTGAATAAAAGTCTAATAATTTAAAATAGCACTTAGACTTTTGGGACACCCTATATAGATGCAGATGCTACCTGAGTTACAAATTGAATCCAAATGAATGGATAAAATCACCAACTAACTGGGGATGGGTGAGAAGAGATTTCTCTTTTCTTTTTATTTGTTCTTTTTTATTTTCCTTGGCCTTATCGTCATCATCCCATGTTGATATTAATTAATTGCAATCTAGATTAGTTCTCTACTTTTATTACAGTTCACAATGTTAATCCATCCCACATTCTATCTACAAATAAGTCTTCCTAAAATAATAGTTCACATTTATAAAATGCTTTAAGATTTTCAAGGTATTCTACATAAGTCATTTGATCCTAACACCATGGTTGTTCTGAATGTTACTTAAGAGATAATAGTTTGAGCCCTGAAATCTTGAGTGCTTCTTAAATATAAACATGACATTTCTACTTCTTTATTAAAGAAAGACTATAAAAAGCTTCCCTTGGAGGTATTTTTCCTTTTCCAATTAACCTAATACTTTTTTCCTTGGAAAATCTCAAGAGCAGCTGGATTATACAAATTACTACCTTTGGAGCAGAGGAATATTTTTCACCATTCTAGCCCAATCACCTTTGTTGTCATAATTTCTCAAACACTAGCAAAATCTATAAATTAAATATTTGAAGTACTTTTCCTAGATTTCCAATAGAGTCGCTCAATTTTCTCAAAATGTATATTATTTAATTCACTGCCTTTGTTGCTGAGGGATTCAAAAAGTTATTTATTGATTACATATATCATAAGGGTTTTGATAAATTTGATATACAGAAGACATTCATAAGGTTAAACAAATTGAGTATAAACTTGTTTGATGATTTGTATAAGTGAGTCTACATCTAAAATTCCATATATAAAAGTAGAGTCTCTGCTTTAATTGGGATTACATTCTTGAAAGTTTTATTACCAGATTCATCACTATATCAATTAATTAACCAACATGCCTAATCCAATTTTCCTATCAGGAAAAAGAAATTGCTAATGTTAACAAATAGGTTTCATATTGTAGCAAAGACTATAGAAATTCATGAAGAAAAAGATAATCAAATTCACAAAACATTTTAGGCATCATTTATTAAACCATTTAGAGGCCTGTTGAGCAAGGTGATTGATTTCAAAACAAACAGTCCACTTCAGCAGAAAAGAAAAACACAAAGGATTCATGGAAACTAGAAGCTAAACACTACATGAATGTAAGCATGAATCCCTAGGCTGCTTACTGAGGTATAGTAGGGTATAAAATACTAAGTCATTTTTTTCAATGTAAGAATATGAAGTGGTGGGGGGAAGAGGAGGGAGAAAGATATGAATCATGTAAGAACAAGAAGCAAAAATATATGGTGAACAATACAGGCACATGAGTGGTTTACTACTACAAAATTTAAGATAAGAATATCCACTAATATCAATATTCTTATGTGGAAACAAAAATTAATTTGGCATTTTAAAATTTTAACTGTAGTTTATAATTTAAGATCACCAATTTTGAGAAGGGGTTAATAACAGGATAATAGCTTCAAAAATAAGTCTCTCAAATAATTTTCATTTCACTTAACAGAACTGTATGGCAAGGGCTTGCTAAGTGGCAAAAGCATGAGATCACTGGAAACCTCACTGACATTTGTTAAAAGGCGACTAAAAATGACATTGATAATAATAATAATGATTCAAGTTATAAGTTGACTGTAGCAGCTATCTCCAAAGAATAAATATGCTTGCCCTCCCATTTATAGCTCCCATCATACTGAAATAGTATCAGGAAGGAAATGTTTACTTTTTCAAATAAATCTTTCAGGATAAAATACAATTCTGAAGTAAAAGTGAATCATAATTCATTAGCCTACTGTATTTGGTGCTTAAAATGCAAAGGAAATGATACCTTCCCATACATGGAAAACACTGAGCTTAAATGAGGCACATAAAAACATAATCTGTTTACCTAATGAATAAATTCTTCAAAGTGAAACATGGCAAAAAAATAATCTTTTTTTTGTTTCAGCATGATTACATAGACAAAATCTATTGTTAACCAAAGATAACTGAATTCTGTAGAGGGAAATGAATTTCAAATGAATTTCAAATTAATCAAATGTATTTGTGTGCACATTTACAACAAAGTCAAAAATATATGAAACGTGTCACAGCAGACAAGATAAACCAACAATCTATATTTCTGCTTCAAAAAAGTAAGGCCAGTTTCTTTTTACTGGTATTTGCATAAATACAGAGGTATTGGGAAAATTGCACACATTTTTCAAATGTCATCAATCATATAAGAACAAGACACAATGATTTGAAAAATCATTTTTCTAAACAGTTAAGATGAATTAATTTCATTTACTTCATAGTCGAATTTCTTCCCCAGATGTTAATGCTTTCTAACACAAGTACAACTATCTGTATTTAGCCTTTGTCACCAGAAACAGTTGCTACATCATTATGCAAACATGACAAATTCATTTTATTAGTCAAATATTTGAATTCCACTCAAGTGCACATAATAAAAATAAAACAGTCCTACACAACATAAATTGAGTACTCAACTAAACCTACCATATGAACTCAAAGTTCTTATAATATTATAAAGGGAGTTGAATTTTAAAAGCATAACAGATTTCAAATTGGCATATTTCATCATGGCTCAACACAAATAACTTCCAGGGAAACATACAAAAGTTAATAACTTTAATGTTTTCCAGAATTTCAATGATGTTAGCTGAGCCATTAAGAGTACATTATTACAAAAATAACCCCCAAAACTCAGAATTTGAAACAACAACCTGAAAAATGAAAAGCTTGATATAGTTAATTTAAACAAGATTAAACATTAAGTGGACAACTCAAGAGTAGATAAAGCTTTAAATTAACCCTCACTTGGTTAACAAAAAATTTGGAATAATGCAGGTGCCTACAATGTTTACATCATGACCTATAACATAATTTTGGTTCTTAAAAAATTGTTCACTACTAAAAGTAAAGGGAGAAAAAAATTTTCAACTGGGTATTACCTAAAATGATTGTAAAATGCTTCTGAATTATCCAATCAAATACATGCACAGAAAGAGACAGCATCTTTGATGTTCCTTTTAAAACTATGACAATTCACTATATTTAAATGGTATCTGTCCTTTTGTTTGTATTTTTCACAGTTTTGTCTTTCTCAAAGACATGATTTATACCTTTACAGATATTCTTCTGTTCAAACATGAAGGAGCTGAGTTAGACAATGGCTACAGATATCTATTTCTGGTAGGATTCCCTAACTTTTGCTTGTAGAGCATCACAGGTCTTCTTGGCATCCCCTAAAAGCATTGAAGTGTTGGGTTTGTAGAATATTGGGTTGTCCACTGCGGCATAGCCAACTCCTAGAGACCTTTTCATAACAATTACCTGAAACACAAAGTTGATCAATTTTTTAATAACATGGGTCACTCATTCCTTTCTTATTAAGACATCAAAAATAAATGGGCTGAAAAATGGATGAGCATCTACTGAAAATTTAATTGAGAGAGAAGGTAGAGTAGGAGTCCTAATTCAACCTTTTAGTCACTAGATCTCAAACTGTCAAAATCTTCCAATACAAAAGACCTCTAGGGGAAGATTTCTATCTCTCAAAAAAAGAAAAAGAAACAATTACTTAAACATTATTTTCAACAAAATAAAAGGGATAGGGAAGATGAACTTTAATTTTATATGCTATAAGTGTAACACAACCATGTACATATGACATGATGCAATCCTAGTGGGTCAATATGAATGGCAATGGTTACTAAAAGTAAGACTTTTCACTAAAATAAGCAAGCTTTCTAAAGCTTTTGGACACATGGCTCTCAATAAACTAGACATTAAAAAGGATTTTCATTTGTAACACACAACACCAAGCAGGAAGCCTCCTCTCATTCTCCCCCACTGCAGGAGACATTCAATTATGAATTGATAATGCAATAAACTTTGAACGCAGAAATGCAAGTGTTCACATCATCTATATTTACTTAATTCAAACAGTACTTATATCCTAAAGAGAGAATATTTATAAAAAGGACACAGAATAGCTACAGTTCAGATCTTATAATACAGAGTGATTTTACTAATACAGAGAATTCCTGGATAAGGGAACTTTCTCTATTGAAGCAGGTCACCACCTTCTCTGCAGGTTAGCATCTTAAAGAGTTGCCAGGAGATTGAAAGTTTAAGTAACTGAAAGTTTAAGTAACTTGCCCAAGGTCATCAAACTTTTGTGTGTCAAAAGTGACACTTGAACCCAATATCTTCTTAGCTCTGAGACCAACTCCCTATCTACCACACTATGACCTCAGAGTGAAGCCAACTACCATTCTAAATCAAAGATGCTTTTTGGGGTTTTTCTTTTTTACTTTAACTTACCCCTTTCACAAGAACATAATTTAAAGGTTTTTTTTTTTCCCTCCTATTTACAAAAAATATGGCCATTGCCATCCAGATCACACTTTGTGGGGAAGAAAAGGAGAAATAGCTGCTAAGTGCTTAGAACTTTCTAGAAGCTATCTTCATTAACCTCCTTGGAAATAATGTAAAACTGAACTCATTGAAAGGAAACTTATTTTTGGGTCACCTTTCTGTAAAACATTGTTTATCAAAGATATTCAAATTCTCTTGTAAAATAATAGAAGAAAATAATTCTATCCTTTTGTGAAGAAAACATTTGCTAATTTGTTGTCACAGAGTGAACTCAATTGTTCTTAGTTATTTTGGGGGGGTTGCAAGGCAATAGGGTTAAGTGACTTGGCCAAGGTCACACAGCTAGGTAATTATTAAGTGTCTGAGGGTCGATTTGAACTCAGGTCCTTCTGACTCCAGGGCCAGTGCTCTAGCCATTGAGCCACCTAGCTGTCCAGTTCTTAGTTATTTATACCAAGCTGAATCTAGATTTCATTCAGTTAATATTCAAATGGTATGAATTATTCTTCCAGCTGAGGGGATGAATTTACAGAGTTTAATCTACATTATAATACCCAGTTGTACTCACAGTCAGAAATATATACCTGAGGGGGCGGCTAGGTGGCGTAGTGGATAGAGCACCGGCCCTGGATTCAGGAGTACCTGAGTTCAAACGCGACCTCAGACACTTAATAATTACCTAGCTGTGTGGCCTTGGGCAAGCCACTTAACCCCATTGCCTTGTAAAAAAAAATAAAAATAAAAATAAAAATATATATATATATATATATATATATATATATATATTATACACACACATACAAACACACACCTCAGTTGAGTCTATAATCATGGAACAGGATGAAATTCATAAAGAAATTAAAATCTCAACCCCCAAACTCATAACATCATGTTCTAATTCAGTGGTAGCAAATTCAAATAGAAATAGGGGCCTCTAAACTGTAAATAAGGATCTCTGAGGGGTATATATTGGTTTTATTTTAAATTGTAATTCTAGCTATGTTTCATTGCTTTTTTATTTATTTTGAAAAATATTCTTCAATTATACATTAATCTGGTTAAGGCCAAATTTGGCAGTATTGTGGGTCATATGTAACCTAACACAGACCATGTTTAACACCTCTACTCTAAACAATAAAAGCTGACAGATTCAGGCACCTGCTATTGTGTACCATGAAATTGGAGGCAATTTGATGCTTAAAAATGTAGATTAAAAATTTACTTTAAAATAGATATTTTGAAGTTTACCTGTTTTGATTTCCAGACTTCTAAAACTGGCATCCCAGCAATAATAGAGTTGGGATCTTCTTGAGCTGCTGAATTAACAGTGTCATTTGCACCAATAACAAGAACTAAATCAGTATCTATGATTAAAAAAAAAAAAGAAAATTAAAATTAAAAATTTAAGTGCATCATTTTAACTCTTCCTTTGAAGTATCTGTCTTTTCAATAACATTCTTTATCTAAATAATTACAAAATCCTTTTTATTTATGTTTCCAAAATAATGTCAGTTGCATTATTTTTGATAGAGTAAATCATCTCATTTTAATTTCAAGAAAGACAAATTAGGGGCAGTGATATATTAATCACATATTGTAATTGTATCCACAATGTCACATAAGTGAATGACCATTTACTTTATTTTCAATGTTACTTCTGGCAAAAGTGAAAACTCTTTAAAAGTGAAATTTAAATAAATGAATTACAAAGTAGCTAAATAAAAATATCTTTAAGTATTAAAATATAAGAATTCTAGAATTTAACTAAAGTATAGGTGCATTCTGTCCTCCTCCTCCTCCTCCTCCTCCTCCTCCTCCTCCTCCTTCCACATTTAGGATACTTTAAGTTTTCAGAAGAGCAAATTGTTTAATTTTAGCAATGCTACACATTATACATTAGGCAAAAATAACAATCCATACAGAAATTAATCAGTAGCAGTCATAGACTAACACTGAGACTAATTAAAAATCTCTTTCAATTTATAAACCTATCCTTCAAAAATACCATAGATTGGTATAAAGGGAAGATGAGAAAATTTCACAGATTGGCAAGTGTTAGGTGGATTTGAAACCTTTTGTCTTCCCCCAAGAATACCAACAAAGAAAAATTAGTTGAATTTTAAACATTATTGTCTTTTACTGAACAATAAATATTCCATCATTCTCATGGTCTTTTTTTTTGTCTCACTTTGGTATGCTTTCAGCAAAAATGTTTTTGAAGATACTTTACCCCTTCTTACCTGGGAAATCATGATTGATCTCATCCATTTCTAATACAATATCATATGGGACCCCAGCTTCAGCTAGAAGTACATTTAGCTGACCAGGCATTCGGCCTGCTACTGGATGGATTCCAAACCTAGTCAAGAAACAAAAGAACAGCTGGCCTTACTCTATGGGCCAAAATTTGCAAAGGGACCCCAACATCACCTCCAAATCTGCACACATTGTTCTTGGCTTCTATATTTCTGCATGTTTACTATCTGATCTGTACAAGCAGAAATACAATTAGTCCAGATATATGGGCAGTTCACAAACATTCAAGTTTGGACATTCAATATCTAAGTATATACAAACTATAACTTCCCTCAGAAAAATACACGTGTAGCTTTGAGAGCTGCCTTTGAAGCATATGTTATAAGCACAATGAATCTTCGATAATAAAAATAAATAATAATGTTGCCATAATGAGTAAAGCACTTTAAAAAACTTTCCAAAGTCTTTTCACAGACATTATTTGATTTAATACTAACAACCATTCAGGTCCAAAGCTTTTTTCTATTCTTTAATACTAATTTAAGGCAGTAGCAGCACAGAAAATTCTTAACAGTGAATAGCACAAAAACTTTATTTGTCTATGGGCTTGCACTAAGAAGTTTGTGCTTTGAGCTTTCTTCATAATTATTTGATTTTAACTAATATTAAAATTAATTTGCTTCCCTGGGCAAAAATCCACTGATGGTAGCACAAGACTGACCAAATAGAAGCATACTGAGGGACAAGAAAGTTCCCATGAAGAATAAATTTCCAAATAAGGGAATGTTGACTTGACATTCAACTCTCAATCTGCATGTATAAAAGGGGAGGGAAAGGCATTAGGACAAGGATGCTCCTTAATTTTAGGAGGTGGAAAATAGCAGAAGAATCCACAAGATCCAGGCTGAAACCAACCAATGACCAATACCCCCCAAAAGGGTTGCAGACTGGACCTAGCAAAAAGTCATATTATAGGAACTAAAAGCTGGAGATATTAATATAGCAACAAATACAACAGGATTAGAAAAATATTATAACTCTTGAGATTGTAACAAGTCTAAGCAGAGATTCAAAAGGGAAATAAGGAATTTTCTATAAGGACTACATGAATACCTAGAAGAAATGAAGCAAGAAAGAGAACGAATAAGAAAAATGTGGAAGGAGAATAAATAGCTGGAAGAAGAAATTGTAAATCTTATCCAAATAACAGACTCCCTGAACACTAAAATAGACCAAACAGAAATTAAAATCTAGAAACCTGATATTGATCAAAACCAGTTCTATTAAGGTCTGGGAACCTTTCAGAAAAGGCATATTCTCTAGTCTTCCTTATAAATAAATCATGTTGCATAAACATGATTCTGTATTGGTTCAAGAATAAAGTTACAACCCTTTATCCTGGTTTCCAGATCTCCTACAATCTGGGGCCACCCTCCCTTTCCAGTCAAATTTCACATCATTCCCCTTTGCTTACTGTATACTTATTGTCTCTTAAACATGGGTTCACAAGAGCATCACTGTGGAGACAGATGGAACCTTAGAGGCTATTTAGTTCAATCCCCTTATTTTTGAGATGGAAAAACTGAGGCCCACAGAGACAAAGTGTTTTGATGGTTTTTTTGGTCTAAGGTGCACAGGTAGAAAACATCAAAGGTCACATTTGAACTTGCCTCCTCTGATTCCACAGTCAGTTCTCTTTCCAATATACTGAAAACCACAATGAAATTTTCTACATTTTTTTTCTCTACCATTGCCCAAACTGTCAACTGCAACTAAAATATTTTCCTTTTTTCCCTCCTCATCTTCAATAGTGGAATTCTCTGGCCTTTAGAACCCATCTCAAATGCTGTGTCTTTCACATAAAAATCCATTCAATTAATCAAACATTTATTAAATCTCTTTTATCTTTCTGCAAAGTACTGTGTTAGTCATTCCATTACGGAGCTCACCTAAACTTGGCATTTCTCTAATATATTCTCCAGTACAATTCTGTATTCTGTTCTATCTCCTTTCTATAATGGAATCACAAGATAACAGACTTAGGCTTATCTAAACAGTAGATCCTTAACAAGCAAACAGAGGAGTCTTTTAAAGAATGCTTAACTTAACTGACAGACAGTATAAAACAGGTTTCTTGAACCCTCATCAATCTCTATGTTGTCCACCCATTGACCAAAAATTCACTGCTTTCCACAATAGTCTTTATTTCATTGTAGGACAGCTAGGTGATGCAGTGGATAGATCACTGGCCTAGAACTCAGAAGGACAGGAGTTCAAATCCAACCTCAGACAAGTCACTTAACCCTGACTATCTAACCATCTCCAGTCTTCCTGATTCATATCTTGGTCACTGGACCCACATAGTTCTGGAGGAGAAAGTGAGGCTGGTGACTTAGCACAGTACCCCCCACTCAGATCCAAGTCATGCGCTTGTCATGGCATCACTTCCCTGATGTTATGGTCTTCTTCAAAAATGAAACAATATTTCAACGTTAGGCAAGTAATACTTGGAAAGTTTTTCCTTAGATTAATCCAAATTTGAGCTCCTTAATACCTTCCACCCATTGATCGTAGCTTTCCTCTGTGGAGTTTGTAAATGTCATTTTGACGAGCATTTTAATGTGAGAAAACTACATTAATAATGAATTTTGAAGTTTTACAAAAGCACTTTACATAAATTATCTTCTTTGTCACTTATTTGAAGTACTCATAAATCAGAGTTTAAGTACCAGACAGTATCACTCTCCTCTAACATTTGAGAAAACTAAATCAAAGCCTCATCCATAGTCACACTAGCAATAACTTTTTTCTTGCAAGGCAATGGGGTTACATGGCTTGCCCGAGGCCACACAGCTAGGTAATTATTAAGTGTCTGAGACCAGATTTGAACCCAGGTACTCCTGACTCCAGGGCCGGTGCTTTATCCACTGCGCCACCTACCCGCCCCAGCAATAACTTTCAAAAGGTAGGATATGAATTGGAGTCATTCCTGACTCAAAACCCAGAACCCTGAACACTAGGATCAAATATATCACAGAGAAGGCTCAAAGCTTTCAGCAAACAATAACATTCATGGAACACAATTTTCCCACTTTCCCTGGGGAGCACACATAGACCTTATGCCAAGTCTTCAGAGTTCTCTTCAATATTTTCACAATCTATCCTCCCTCTCCTTGATCTGGAGTACAGTCATTTTCAAACAGCAATCTAATCCAACAAGCACTTGTTAAATGTCTATTCATTGTAATTATATCTTAGGAATTAGGCTATAAAGACCTCAAGAAACTTACATTCTACAGTAGTGGCAGTGATGGCAGAAGAAGGTGGTGCTGTAGCACACAAATACAACCTACATTCCATACCAGTGCTTAAGTGTCTTCCCATTGAGCCAAAGCTCATTATACACTATCAAATGAATGCATCTCATGGAAAAAGAGAATAGTGGAATTCACACTGAATTTTCACCTTTCACTTTTTTTTTTGCTATTGTAAGATAAGAGTCCCTCAAAATAGTTTCAGATAAGATTTTTGGAAAGATGTACAAGACAATGATGTCCCCTGTTTTATCCTTTTAATTTAATCCTTTAAAAAACTGCATGGCAAAATTTAAAATATTTCTAGAAATAATAATTCCAGATTTCAAGAAGCTTAAGGGAGCAAAAACCTCTGGATCCTGATGAGACATCATACAACAATGTTGTTGGGAGACTCAGAAAGCTGCTATTATCAACAGTTTGTACCCTTTAAGGAACATTTCAAAAACAACCCCATAATTCTAGGATGTATGATAAGGATAATAACTGTAGTGGTTACATAGTATTTTAATTTTCACAAAGTAGCTCATATGTTATATCATTTGAACACATGAAAGAATAAAGTATAGACACATGAAGGAAATCTGATTTTTTAAAGATACTGAATTTTCTTAATTTTTTGTTATCAAACTCTATCTATATAAAGATTGATATTTTGAAAAGTGCTGCTGTTTTCTTCTTTATTCTTTTTTGGTCATGCTTTTCATTCTTCCCTTTTCTTGTCAGCCAGTCAGTCAATAACAACATTGATATTCTGCACTGATGGGAATAAAAATAAAGATCTGCTCTAAAGGAGTTCAGAAACTAATGGGGAGACAAGCAAACAACTATGTACAAATATGCTTTACAGCAAAAAAAAATGAAGATAATGAACAAAGTGAAGGGGTTAGCATAAAGGGAAAACAGGAGAGGTTCTTGTAGAAAATAAGATTTTTAGCTGGGACTTCAAGAAAGCTAAAGAAGCCAAGAGTCAGAAATCAGGAGGGAGAATTTAAATTAAATTGAAAAATCTAACAGTCATAGAAAGTATATTAAAGGAAGCAATTATCAAACTCTCCAAAATACTGAGAACTTATCCCTATCCAAAAACTGATACACAACAATTTTAACTAATAAAATGATTAAAATTAATTCTTTTTTAAAGCATTTTGGAATAACTTTTGACATCAGATAAATGAAGATAATCTGGTGGTGGTAAATCAGTGTATTATCATGTATGTGCTATTACCATTTATTCTCTAATATAGTACAAAGTTCACTGCTACAGTCTAAGACATTGAAAATTTATAAATATCCAGTTTAGTCTCTTGTATTTTGCAGCTGCCTGACAACTACATAAAAATTCCAACATATTACTAGTATTACCACTTTGCTTTAGCAACTTTGTAATAAACATGAGATCTAAAAATAGAAAAGTATTAACCATCTACTCTAGCACAGTGATAAATAGAAAGTTATAATAGAGGGTAGAAAGAGGAAAAGATGGGGAAAAAATCAATATAGTAAAAATAATATTACCATTTATTTCTATTTATATGCATAGCTATAGATACCCAAAGTAATTTTACAGTAATATATTTATTCCCTTTCAAAGGCAAAACTTGGCAAAACTAAAGGAATACATGGGAAGGAAGAAAAAAAAGAGGACCACAAATAATATAAAGATTAAATATCATAATGAAAACCAAGGATTATGGAGGCTCAATCCTTCATTTTCATAGGTCATTAAATCCTAGAACAACTTACTTGTAAGCTACTTGGAAATGTATTTTCTATTCTGTCTTGAACTTACAACTTTCTACCTCCTACCATATGAGGTACATACCCTACATGGCGGCTATTAATATAATCATTACACATCTCATTTTTCTTCTTTTATTTCACTTTTATTCTTATTCCTCATCCTTTTTCTTTGTCTGCCTTATGACTAATCCATCAACACTGCTTAGCAATACTTTGACACTTTGAGCTAGAGAAATCATTGACCTCTTTACTTAGACAATTCTAAAGACACACTACTAAGATGCTGACAATGTAATCTATAATTATTATCAAATAATTCAAGTATTCCAATCAAATCTATACCAAAAGTGAAATTATCTATCCCATGAGACCCTGTCAAAGAGGGAGTCTAAATAAAAGAAAAAATATTTACCTGTTTAAATGTAAAACAACCAGTGCTAAAAGTAAATCTTTTAAAATAGTTTGGTATGGTTTAATTGTTTTGGTGAGTTAACTAGGTAACTGGGTAAAGTGACTTGCCCAAGCTCATACAGCTAGGAAATATCAAAGACCTGATTTGAACTCAGGTCCTCCTGATTCCATGGCCAGTGCTCTATCTACTTTGCCACTGAGCTGCCCCTAAAGTGTTTTGAATACAATTTTAGATTAGGGATAATCTTTATAAGAAAAGATACAATGTGCTATCTAATGATAACAATAAAAGATGGCTATTTTCAAATGAATACTGGCACTAGAGAAATCTGCTCACATAATCTTTCACACATCCACAGAATCTCATTTTATAGTTTTCTTTCTACTCCCCATAAAAATTCTATGAGATAATTCAGTATAATTTTACAATGCCAATTAGAGCCAAGGAAACTGAAACAAAGAGAGGTTAGTATTTATTTCCAGTGTTCCAAAAACTTTCTTTTTTGGCCATTGAAAGTAAAGTAAACAAAAAAACCCACACTATTAAGATTATAATTTGTGAACTATCTTCGGTTAGAAACCAGACTGAAATCAAGGAGAGTCAGTGGAAGAACAACCAGCAATGTGAAAAGCTATTAAAGATCATTAAAGTTTTTGCTCCTCCTACTCTGAGGCTCCTAAATCATCCTAGAAAACTAACTAATCCATCCAATGCTTAAGAATATCCATATAGAATGGGAATCCAAGCATAATTCTAGTGCTTCTTAGTAAAATAAATTGTCTTAAAAGTGAAAAAAACAACTTCTATCACATGGTAAACATTACTGATCAATCATAGTATGGTCTTGATTCTGCTTAAGTTGGTGGTATGAAATGTCATATGGAAACCTATCTGTCCCACATGTCTTATAGAAAAACTCTTACAAGAGCATTGCATTGAAAAATGATCAAGAAATGACAGGACAAACAATAAACTTCCTCAGACTGCCTCATCAAACACAGAATTGTACAAAACGTCAGAATCCTACTGAATCACTTAGCCAGGGAAGTTATCATAAGAAGGGGTAACCAAGTCAAAAGCCTGCTTGCACTTAGTCTAAGGAGACACTACAGGATCATGTTAAATCTGCAATGCTCTTCTCCCAGGGGAGAAGGAAACCTGTACTATTTAGAAGGGGAAATTCTCGAGAATGGGCAGGGAGGGATCAGAAACTGATAGTGCTCTGACTGAGAATATGGGTCAGTAACCAATAGAACTCTGATATGAAAGCTCCAGAGCAGGGAATGGATGTCTCTAATAGTATGAGCAATGATTATTCAGAGAATTCAGTACTCTGAGTACAGAAAAAGCCAGGGAAGTGGAAACTAGAACTCAAGGTCAGAAGTAAAGAAACCCTGACCATTCCATCCAGGAGTATGAAAGGAGTAAATCCTAGCCTTGGCACAAAGTCTTACATGAGAAATCAAAGATAGGTATATAAGAAAATAGAAGACAACAGCAAACACAATTAAGAAGTATGAGATGTCCAAGCAGTAAATTCAGAAGCTGAAAGTCACTTTATAGCAACTACAAATGGAATTTTAAAGGAAAACAAATAGCTTGGTTATAAGGAATCTGTATTACCTAGAATAAATGAAGCAAAAGATTAAAAAGTGAAATTATAATGAGATATTTGGGGTAAAAAAATTAAAGTAGGAAAAAAAAGCCTTGGAACAAAAGGGAAAAATATTATTATCAAGTAATGAACTCCCCTCAAATCAAAGCCACCACTTAAAACTCAATCACTCCATGAGACAAAAAGAAATATTAGAGTAAAATCACAGGATTCAAAAAAAAGAAGAAAGAAAATATAAGCTATCTTCTATTTAAAACAACTGACCTAGAAAAAAGTCAAGACGACACAATTTGAGCATCATCCTAATTCCTAAAAAACATGTCCAAACAAAAACCTGGATAACCATATTTCGAAAAACCATAAATAAAATTATTCATATCTTTTAGAACCAAAGTACAACATGAAAACAGAAACCATCCACCATATATCTCCTGAAAAAGTTGCTCCAATAAAGGTTATGGTCAAAAGCCAGAGCTTTCAAAACAAAACCAAAAAAAAATTGCTTTGAGAAAACAGAAAAAACAGAGGACTATTCAAGAATTTGAAGCAAATACAATAAAGAGTAGACAATCTTTCAATTAAACATTAATAAATAACAAAATAAAAGGCAAAAGAGAAAGGCTAATAACCAGAAAAAAATTACTCTTCAAGCTTTCTTATAATCCTGCAAGAGGAAAAGGGAATTTTTGTGAAATAGAGACCTTTAAAGCATTCCTAATAAGACCAAAGTGAAATGGAAACTTTAAAAAAGCAAACAAGGCGTAGTGGATAGAACACCAGCCCTGTAGTCAGGAGTACCTGAGTTCAAGTCTGGCCTCAGACACTTGATAATTGCCTAGCTGTGTGGCCTTGGGCAAGCCACTTAATTCCATTTGCCTTGCAAAAATCTTAAAAAAAAACTTTAAAAAAGAAAACAAAGAATCAAGAGAAAATGTAAATATATTTGAGCAACTAGAATGGCATAAATGATAATGAAGTGCTTATAGTTTAATTAGCAGGGCAGAGTGGGGGAGGTAAAGAGAAAGTATCCCTTCAAGAAATCTAATTATTTCAGGGGTCTTACAAGTTAAATAACAAAAACTGAAGGCTTCAGGGATGAATTTGCTCTGGCTTGATTATCTTAAAAGAGGAAAGAAAAAGAAGGCAAAAAGGAATGGATGGATTAAATGAAAGAGGTAAAACTCATTATTTCTCATAACTAAAGTATGCAAGAAGCTATTACAAATTTACAGGTTCTTAAATGTTTATAGCAACTCTTTTTGTAATAGCAAAGAACTGGAAATGGAGGAGATACCTATTAATTAGGAAATGGTAAAACACATTTTGGTATATAATGATGATAAAATGGTTGATTGGTTGATTCTTGTTATTGAAGAAGACCAAAATGACATCACTATGTTTGAGACAAATTACAGTGTGTTCAACTGTGGCTGATCAGACCCAGATGAGCTCAGAATGCTCTACCACAGGTCAGGCACAAATAGTCCATATGAACACCCTGGATGGGTATTCTAAACTTACATACTTCAAATTTCGTTTGAGATGCTTTGATTCTGCTTTCCTCATAGAGTGCAGCACCCTCACTGATAAGGGCATGCCATGCTGGGCATGGCTGTGTCAGTGTCAACGATGCTGTACAATCAATTCTAAAGTTGTTCAATGAGACTTCAGGGAGTACTCAGTATTACTTCTTCAGATACCCTTGTGAGTGCTTGCCCTGTATGAGTTCTCCATAAAATAATTCTTTTGGCAAATGTATGTCTAGCATTCTAACAATGTGTCTAGTCAGTCCATCATAGTTGCACTCTCTGCAGTAATGCTGGAATGCTAGGTAGTTTAGTTCAAGAAAGGACCTAAGTGTCTGGTATCTTCTCCTGCCAGGTGATCTTCAGAATCTTCCTAAGACAAATTAAATGAAAGTGATTCAGTTTCCTGACATGATGTTGGTAGATTGTCCAGGTTTCACAGGCATACAGCAATGAGGAGAGCACAACATCTCTGTAGATCTTCAGTGTGATAGTCAGTCTAATACCTCTTCTCTCCTTTCCAAGCCTCCCAAATACTCAGCTAGCTCTGGCAAAGCAAGTGTCAACCTCACAGTCAATGTGTGCTTCCCTGTAAAGGACACTGCCAAGGTAAGTGAACTTGTCCATAGTACTCAAAACTTCTCCATTTGCTGTAATTGATGGTTCTTTATATGGATGGTGTGGCTGGCTGATGGAGCACCTGGGTTTGCTTGGTGTTAACTGTTAGACCAAAATTATAGAATTGAACTATACTTTGCTGCATCTCAGCTTCAGCAGTTGCATTGAGTGCCCAATCATCTATAAACAGAAGCTCATGCACCAACACACCCTCCACTTCGGTCTTGTCTTGTAGCCTTTTCAAGCTGAAAATTCTGTCATGTTGTTTGAAGAATAATTCAAACTCCTAAGTTATTGTGAATATTATAAATATTCAAATCAACTAAAAAAGACCTATAAAGGAAAATGCTATCTACTTTCATATAGAGGTATGCACAGTATAGTTTTGCATGCATATGTATGTATATGTATGTGAATATAGACACACACACACACACCTTCTCTAGGACCGGGTAAGAAAGGGGTGGGGGAGATAGTTAAAAACTTAAAATGTAACAAAACAATTGAAGAAAAAAAGAAGAGATTACAAGTATGGAATAATGGTGGAGGGAGCAGATATCCCATGAACCTGACTCTTTTCTGAATTAGAGAAAGGATTGAATATATATATATATATACATATATATATATATGTATATATATATACACACACACACACACACATTGTAAAAAATGCATTAAACAACTGGAAAACAGATGAAGACAGAGATAGAGGAGAAAATGGTTTAAGAAGTTAGAAAAAGTCAAGACCAGAGAAGAATAAGTCAAATACAGTTTGCCTCTACAGATGCTAATTATAAAGTGTGACTGAAAGAGAAGAAAGAAAGAATAATAAACAGCTATTAGAGTCTAGGTAAGAAAAAGAGAGTTGGGGCAATGTAACAGAAGTAAACTGCTTCAATTATAGTTCACTAACTTTGCTCTTATTATTCCTGTTTTACCACCT
This sequence comes from Macrotis lagotis, assembly GCF_037893015.1. NCBI lineage: Eukaryota > Metazoa > Chordata > Mammalia > Peramelemorphia > Peramelidae > Macrotis > Macrotis lagotis. Next base: position 278,697,613 of record NC_133666.1, read on the forward strand.
CTTTTTTGTAAAGGGTGAGGATAAAGGAGTAAAGGAAAAAGGCAAAAACTAAAAGGATATGATGGAGGAAACAATGCAATGAACAATCATAATCATAAACATCAATAGGATGAATTCACATACAAAACAAAAGAGTAAACAAATGACTAAAAATGTAGACTCCAACAATGTATTGTTTAAAAGAAACACATTTGAGATAAAATTCATAGAGTTAAAATGAGAGGACAAAATAGAATTTATCACTCTTCAGATAAAATTTTAAAAGGAAGTACATTAATCATGATTCCAAACAAAGTAGCAGCAAAAAACAATGTGATTAAAAGAAATACCAAAAGAAACTACATTATACTAAAGGCATCAAAGAAAATAAAAAATAATGCCCCTGTTTAATATATAAGCCCTGAATAGCATGGCATCTAAGTATTTAAGGAAGACAACTGAATCATGGGGAGAAATAAACCTCAAAATTAGAGTAGATAAGGATATCAAGGACAGACAGATAAATTTTTTTGTTTTGTTTTTGCAAGGCAATGGGGTTAAGTGATTTGCCCAAGATCACACAGGTAATTATTAAGTGTCTGAAGTCATATTTGAACTCAGGTTCTCCTGACTCCAATGCCCATGCTCTATCTACTGTGCCACCTAGCTGCCCCCAGATATAGGAAAATTTAATAAAATGATCAAGAAAGATGTAAAAGATTTTTAATTATGTGATCAGTATTTAGCAATTACCAAATAAGAAAAAGAGTCCATGTTCCCGTATGTGATATTCTTACGAAAACTGACATTGTTATAGAGAATAAAAACATCACTAACAAATGCAGAAAAGTGAAATACTAAACATATCTTTTACTGACCCAAATGCAATTAATAATATGCAAATTATGTGCAATGAGACTTTTGAAAATAAACTTTAAACTTAAATAAAGATTAAGTAATTTAATGAATAGCTCAAATAATAAATCAGAAAATAGTTATGTCAAAAAAAAAAAGACAACAAGAAGAAAGCATTCCAAAACTTTGGGGATATAGCCAAAGCAGTAACTCTAGCCACTGTCATCAACAAAAAAGATAAAAAAGGAAATCAATAAATCAGGCATGCTACTAAAGGTATTAGAAATATAATAAATCTAAAAAACCTTGCATAAACACAAAAATTAAATTCTTGAAAAAAATCAAAAGAGAGAAACAAAATTAAAAGCAAAAAGAATGACACAACTGAAAAAATAACCAGGGATTGCTTTTTGGAAAAAATATAGATAAAACAGTTATTTTGATAGGAAGGCAAACAAAATCACCCATTTCAAATTGAAAAATAATTCACAACAATCTGAGAAAAATGAAAGAAACTATCTGAAATTAATCTATCTAGATACATGGCAACAACATTCATAACATTAAATGAATGAATATTTATAAAAATATAAGATATACAAATAATAGAACAGGAAACAGAATTTATATACCCAATCTCAGAAAACAAATTGAGAAAGTCATATTACTATCTCTAAAGGAGGAATATTAGATACTGTCTCTAAAGGAGAAATACTAAATACCTTTTCTAGGAAGATCAGAGGTATGGTAAGAACCAAAAAGTGATCTACTAGAGAAGGAAATGGCAAACCAACTTCAATATCTTTGCCAAGTACTGACGAGAACAGTATTAAAATTATAAAAAGAAATGACACCAGAGGAGTCTAGCATATTACTGGGGAAGAGAAGACAGTTTCAAGTAGCTCCAGAACTAATGAAATGGCTGGAGCAAAGTCAAAAAGAATCCCAGCTAGTAATATAAAAGTCCAAAGTTGTAAAGGTCAGTATTGGATAGGAACCTGTAATATAAGATCTGTGAACCAAGGTAAGCTAGATGAGTCAAACAGGAGATGGAAAGATTAAATATCAATATCTTCAGTGTCAGGAAATTTAAATGGACAGGAATGGATGATTTGAATTCAAGAATCCCTAAGAATTGGAGTAGTCTCATAGTCAATAAAAAAGATAAGAAAAGCAGTAGTGGGGTATAATCTCAAAAATGAGAGAATGATAGCTGTTTGAATTCAAACATCAGTAATTTAAGTTTAGCTCCAACTATTGGTGCCAAAGAGGCCAAAGCAGAATTGGTTTATTAAAAACTACAAATCTTCTAAAAATAGCACACATACATACACACAAATACACACAAGTCATTTTCATCGTTGGAGATTATAATATTAACATGGGAAATAAAAAGATATTTGTAATACTGAGCAAGTCTGACCTTGGAGTATAAAATGAAGCAAAAAATTTTCAAGATAACTTACTGGTCATGGCAAATTCTTTTTTTAATAATTCAAAATATGGCTCTATAAATGAACATCACAGATAATCAATACTTAAATGAGACTTATTATATGGTTTGCAGACAAAGAGATAGATACTTCATACAGTCAATTAAAACAAAATCTGGAGCTGACTGTAGTTCAGATTATGAGTTTCTTAGTCTAAAATTCAGACTTAAATTAAGAGGTATGATCTAAATAACATCCCCAATGAATATGACATGGAACTGCTGAATAGATTTAAGGAATTAAATATGATAGATGCAATACCTGAAGAACTACAGCCAGAACTTCACAATATTGTAAAAGAGGAAACAATTTTTTAAAAATTCCAAAGAAAGAGAAGAAAAAGAAGTAAAAATGTCTGTCTGGTGAGGTTTTACAAATAGCTAAGAATATAAAAAAAGTAAAAAGTAAAAGAAAGGTATATCCAACTAATTTCAGAATTTCAGAGAATAGCAAAAAGAACTAAGGTTTTCTTTAAATGAACAATGCAAAGAAATAAAAGATAATAAAATGAGAAAGATGAGAGATTTCAAGAAAATTAGAATTATCAGGGGAATTTTTTATGCAAAAAAAGTATGATAAAAGAAAAAAATGGTAGACACTTAGCAGAAGTAAAAAAAGATTAAGAAGGAGCAAGAATAAAAGAACTATATGAAAAAAAATCTTAATATCACCAATAACTACAAATCATATGATTATAGATTAGACTAAGACATCCTGGAAGTCAAATGGCCCTTAGGAAGCATTGCTAACAGTAAGGCAATTAGTGTAAGTGATGGAATTCCAGCTGGGCTAGTTAAAATCCTAAAAGATAACATTTTTAAAGTATTGTACTCAATATATTAGCAAATTTTGAAAATTCAAAGTGGTCAATGGATTGGAAAATACAAAAATAATTATAGCAATTCTTTTCATGATGGCAAAGATTAGAAATTGAGGTAATGCTCAACAACTAGGGAGTGACTGGACAAATTAAAGCATATAATTGTGAAGGAATAGTATTGTGCTATAAGAAATGACAAGGGGGGGCGGGGGGGGCAGAGCTAGGTGGTGCAATGGATAGAGTACCAGCCCTAGAGTCAGAAGGACTGCAATACAAATCCAGCCTCAGACACTTAATTACCTAGTTGTATGACCTTGTACAAGTCACTTAACCCCACTACCTTGCAAAATAATAAAAAAAAAAAGAAATGACAAGGAGATGGTTTCAGGGTTGGGGAGGGTTCTATATGAACTGATGTAAAATGAAGAATTGGGAGGGCACTGGGCAGTAACAGAAATGCTATCATCATGATCAGTACAATAATCCAAGAAAATTTCGAAAGACTCATGCTTAAAAAAAATGCTATCTACCTCCAGCAAGACAACTAAGGAACTATGAATGCAAATTAAATTATAATTTTCTTGCTTAATATTTTTTGCCTCTCTTGCGATATACCTAACATGGAAACATTTTTCCTGATTTCATATGTATACTTGATATCATTTTGCTTGCCTTCTCGGGGATAGGGGAGAAATGAGAGAGAGAGAGAGAGAAAGAGAGAGAGAGAGAGAGAGAGAGAGAGAGAGAGAGAGAGAGAGAGAGAGTGAGAGAGAGAGAGAGAGAGAATTTAGAATTCAAAATTTAAAAAGAAAAAAGGTTATAAATATATATTAGTTTTTAGAAAGGAAAAACAATAACTTTAGCAAAGTGACAGTATAAAGTAAATCATCAGCATTCCTGTGTGTTATCAATAAAACCCAGTGGGGAAAAAATAACCACAGAAAGGTATAAAATATTTGTAAGTCTATCAACCAAGTTACACATAGGAGTCAATATCCTATTAATCAAATAAATGGTCATTTATTTCCTTCCTTCTATATTTAGATATATTTCTCTCATTGTTAACAATCTCGCTGATGTGAATACTCCCCTTTGTCAACCATCCATGCAACTTATTTGTATATTTTCACTCCATTTGTCTTTGATCTATGAGTGCCTGTGAATCCTTTGGGGGGAGGGGGGTGTCTACCCAACATGAGCCTGATAAAAGCCTTGTCCCCAATACCTCTTCATAGTGGAGGTGACCCTCAGTTCTCAAAGCTCTGATAAGTTCTAACATAATAATAAATAATAACATAATAAGTTCTAACATAGACTTAGGGAAAGATAATATCTTCTTGCTGAGAAAGCTGGAAATTTATTGATTAATTCTTGGTCAAGGCAATCCATATAATTAATTGCCTACTTTGTATAAAATATGGAAATAAACCAGTGCAAACCATAGCCCTGCCCTCAAGGACCTTATAATTTCATCAAATAAAATGAAGGTCAAAAAGCTCTTGTCTCTTTCAATCCCACCAATCACTTCTCTATAAAAACAATCTCTGGAAATAAGACTGCTTTCTTATCACACACTTAATTTGAATTACAGGTTATACCAATCCAGAATTTCAATCATTCCTAAGGGCAAAATAAAATATGTAAAAAAAAAATTTAAAGTCTGCTGTTGTTATTTCAGTCATTATTAAAGCAAGAATCCTGCCCGACTCTTTGTGACTCAATTTGGGGTTTTCTTGACAAAGATCCAGGAGTGAGTGATTTGCCATTTCCTTCTCCAGTTCATTTAATAGATGAAGAAACTGAGGCAAATAAGGTTAAGTGACTTGCCCAGGGTCACACAGCTAAGGTTTGTCCTTCATTTTTTTTAGGTGCCAATTTTAAATACTTTATTTTCCAGGACAAAGAATTGTATTTCCACTTTTTTTTACAATACTGATAAAGTGCAGTGTTGTTCACTTCTCCCTCTGCACACATTCAAGTATTCAGAATGCCCAGATTTATACAGTAGCTTAAATGTTACTTTTAAACTGGCTACTGCCTTAGCTAAAATTTGAGTTCTTCAATTTTTGGGAAGTTGTGTGGAATGCTCTTTCTTCTGCTTTGTTTAATCAACTTCTTCAATGGTGGGTCCAGAAGAAACACCTCCGGATGGGGCTGCTCCACCCCCTGGGAACCCACCAGGCATGCCTCCTGGCATGCCTCCTGGCATTCCCCCTGCACTCTGGCACAGCTTAGTAATAATGGGGTTGCAGACCTTCTCCAATTCTTTTTGCTAATGCTCAAATTCTTCCTTCTCAGCCGTCTGGTTCTTATCTAGCCAGTTGATTATTTCATTGCATTTGTCAAGAATCTTCTGTTTGTCTTCATCAGCAATTTTCCCTTGCATTTTTTCATCCTCTACGGTAGCCTTCATGTTGAAAGTGTAAGATTCAAGGGAATTTTTGGAGGACACCTTGTCTCTCTGCTTCTCATCCTCAGCCTTGTATTTCTCAGCTTCCTGAACCATACGCTCAATGTCTTCTTTGCTCAGTCGACCTTTGTCATTGGTGATGGTGATCTTGTTCTCCTTGCCTGTGCTCTTATCCACAGCAGAAACATTGAGAATGCCATTTGCATCAATGTCGAATGTCACTTCAATTTGAGGAACACCCCTGGGTGCTGGAGGAATTCCTGTGAGCTCAAACTTGCCAAGCAGGTCGTTATCCTTTGTCATGGCTCTTTCACCTTCATAAACCTGAATAAGCACACCAGGCTGGTTGTCTGAATAGGTGGTGAAGGTCTGTGTCTGCTTGGTGGGAATGGTGGTATTACGTTTGATCAGAACTGTCATCACACCACCAGCAGTTTCAATTCCAAGGGAAAGAGGAGTGACATCCAAAAGCAACAAGTCCTGCACATTCTCAGACTTATCTCCTGATAGAATGGCAGCCTGGACAGCTGTACCATAAGCAACAGCCTCATCAGGATTGATGATCTTGTTGAGCTCCTTGCCATTGAAGAAGTCTTGCAGAAGCTTCTGGATTTTGGGAATGCGAGTGGAACCACCCACCAGGACAATGTCATGAACCTGTGATTTATCTAGCTTAGCATCTCTTAATGTCTTTTCCACAGGGTCCAGGGTGCCACGGAAAAGATCAGCATTCAGTTCCTCAAAACGGGCTCAGGTGATTGATGTGTAGAAGTCGATACCTTCATAGAGGGAGTCAATCTCAATACTGGCCTGGGTACTGGAAGAGAGTGTACGTTTTGCATGTTCACAAGCAGTGCAGAGACGGCGAACAGCCCTTTTGTTCTCACTGATGTCTTTCTTGTGCTTTCACTTGAACTTGGCAATGAAATGGTTGACCATGCAGTTGTCAAAGTCCTCTCCACCCAAGTGGGTATCCCCAGCTGTGGACTTGACCTCAAAGTTGCCATCTTCAATGGTAAGAATGGAGACATCAAAAGTACCACCTCCAAGGTCAAAGATCAACACAATTCTCTCGGCACCAACTTTTTTTGTCCAAGCCATAAGCAATAGCAGCAGCAGTTGGCTCATTGATGATACGGAGCACTTTGAGACCAGCGATGGTTCCAGCATCTTTGGTGGCCTGACGTTGGGAATCGTTGAAATAGGCAGGTACTGTGACCACAGCATTCGTGACAGTCTTCCCAAGGTAAGCTTCAGCAATTTCTTTCATCTTAGTCAAGACCATTGAAGATACTTCTTCTGTGTAGAAACTTTTGGTCTCCCCTTTATACTCCACTTGGACCTTAGGTCTGCCTGCATCATTCACCACCGTGAAAGGCCAATGCTTCATGTCTGACTACACAACTGCATCATCAAATCCTCGACCAATCAGAAGTTTGGCATCAAACACTGTGTTGGTGGGGTTCATTACAACTTGATTCTTTGCGGCATCACCAATTAAACGTTCTGTGTCAGTGAAGGCAACGTAGCTTGGGGTGGTCCTGTTTCCTTGGTCATTGGCAATGATCTCCACTTTCCCATGTTGGAAAACTCCCACACAGGATTAAGTAGTGCCAAGATCAATGCCAACTGTGGGTCCTTTTGACAAGGTTACTGGGGAGTCGGAGGTCATCGCTGACCGCACCGGAGGAGGAAAAGGGCTGCTGCTGTGCTGAATAGCTTGTCCTTCATTTTCAAAGAAGACCATGACATCAGGGAGGTAATGCCATGACAAGTAAGTGTGGATTTGAGTTTGGGGGGGTGGGGATGCTAGACTAGGTCACCAGTTTCACTTTTCCCTCCAGAGCCATCTGGGTTCAGTGACCAAATATGAATCAGGACAACTGGAGATGGCCCTGGATGTGAGACAATCAGGGTTAAATGACTTGCCAAGATCACACAACTAATAAGTGATAAGTGTCTAAGGTCCCATTCTCCTGACTCCAAGGCTAGCATTCTCTCCACTTCACCACCTAGCTGTCCTTTGAAAGACTTTGAAACTCTTATCAGAGCAATGATGAGATACAAGTCCAAAAGAATGAAAATGAAACACATCATTTACCTACTGATACAAAGGTGATGAATGTAACATGAAGAAAGAGATATGTTTTCAGTCATGGCTAATGTAGAAACTGTTTTTCCAGGTTTTATCTTTGGATTATTTTGGAGGGAAGAGGATAGTTGTGGAAGGTACAGATTAAAAACAGTTAATTTAAAAATAAAAAGAAAATATTTTTAAAAGAAAATAATACGGAATATTTCATCTAGGTGTCAAATATGTGGAAAAAGGAAGAATTTATGAACAAAAAAAAGAGATAGCATTACAATATGTAAAATGGTTAATTTTGATTACATCAAATTAAGGAGGTCTTGCACAAACAAAATTAATACAGGTAAAATTCTAAGGCAAGCAGAAAACTGGAGGGGGGAGAGTCATCAAATTTATCTGAAAAAGGCCTCATTTCTCCAATATATAGAAAACTGAATCAAATTTATTAGAATGAATCATTCTCCAATTAATAAATGGTCAAAGGAAATGAACAGGCAGTTTGGGGATGAAGAAATCAAAGCAATCTAGTCATATGACAAAATTCTCTAAATCAGTATTGATTAGAGGAATGCAAATTAAAATAATTCTGAAGTACCACCTCACACCTCAGATTAGATAATAGGATAGAAAAGGAAAATGGTAAATCTTACAGAGAATGTGGGAAAAGCTAGTAAATGTATGAAACCAGATTTGAACTCAGGAAGATGAGTCTTTCTGGCACTCTATCCATTGCATCACCTAGCTGATTAAAAAAACATGTAACACGAATACAGTTATTTTTAAACTGACTCAAGATAATGAATTTCCATAATGTTTAACGCTTTTATATAAATCCTACTATATACCCTTTTAACTATATCAGCATTGAGCAGAAAAATAAAACATTCTGAGGAAATTTCTCTCCAAAGAAATATCATCAATTTTCAGAAGAATTTCTGAAAGAAACTTGTCATCTAATCCAGTGACTTCATGGCACAGGAAGAAAAGAAACACAAGAAAAAAACACACACAAGAAACTGAGGACTAGGAAGTTGCCTAAGGAGAACTAAAGGTCACAAATCTGTCAATATCAGAACTAACATTTGAACCCAGTTTACGCACATCCATGTGTGTGTATTTGACTCTAAATGTTTTATTCTAAATTTTTTGATTCATTTGATTCTAAATTTTTACTGTGGTTTAGAAGAAACTGTGAGTCCATAAAAGCTTTGTCAGTGTTAAAGCAAGTTCTGGCAGGTCTTTCCAACTGATAAGGATTCAAGTATGGATTACACACACACACACACACACACACACACACACACACACACACACACACCTATTTATTTGTTTATTTATTTATTTATTTTCTTCATTCAGGAACAGCCAAGCTAAATTCAAAAAAGTTCAGAGATAGGCAGGGCTGCAGTTGATAATTTTTTTTGGTTATAATAACTCTTAAAGACCACCTACTAAAGTCCAGAGGGGTTGCAAACTGTCCATGCAAAGAATACCCACACCAATAAAATTACATGCATCCTTGAAATTCTGAAGCAGTGGTTTTCAAACTGTTACACACTTAAAAATTATTGAGGATTCCAAAGAGTTTCTGTTTCTGTTAGTTATAGCTATCAATATTTATCATACAGAAATGGAAAATAATAATTTTAAATATTTAAAATAAATTCATTAGGCTAACACATATGACATATTATGTTAAATTTTATATTTTCCAAAAAAAAATTTAAAGAGGTATTGCTTTACATATATTTGTAAATCTTTTTTCAGGTATGGTTTAATAGAAGATAGCTGAATTCTCACATCTACTTCAGCATTCAATTTGTTGGTAAATATACATAACACATCATGAATTATATATTATATGCATTATGTAATATAGATAATATTTTCTCCATATCTTCAAGCAAAACAATATTTACCATACATACATATACTTGTGTTTATAATTAGCCTTTTAAGACACAAAAGCACATTACAGACCCTCATTCAGCTTGATCTTTGCTGTGATCCCCCAACTAGTTTCCTGCTTTTATTTGCAGAAATTTAAGACTTTTTTTACTCTTTAGGTAGAGCATGGGAATGGGGAGGTATTACTCCGGGGGGGGATTATATTATATATTTTTTTTTCCAGGAGCATGTATACTTTAAAGCTTCTTTTTTTAGCCTACGCTGAGTTAAGTACTTAGCATAATTCAGTCAATCAAGTTTATTAAACTCTTATTACATACCAAGCAATATTCTAAGTGTTGGGGATACAACAAAAATCAAAAATGACCCCTATCCTCCTCAAGGAGTTCACATTTTAATTAGAGAGAAACCACACAAACAAGTGTGCAGTTGTAAGAAATATACTGTGCAAAGGTTATGATTAAGACATGGGAATTCAATAGTATCTTCACTATTCCATTCAACTAAATATGCAGTTATTGAACACTGGCCAGGTGGCAAAAAGGATAGAGACTGGCCTTGGAGTCATGAGGCCCAGAGTTCAAATATGGTCTCAAGACACCTGACAGCTCCTAGCTGTGTGACCTTGGGCAAGTCACTTAACTTTACTGCCTTATATCCAAAGTCATTTCCAGTCATCCTGATTCACATCTGATCTCTACATCCAGATGGCTCTGAAGGAGAAAGAGAAGTAGATGAATTAGCACAGAACCCCCTCAAATTCAATTCCTGTGCTTGTCATGGCATCACCTGCCTGATGGCATGGTCTTCTTCAAGAATGAAGGGCAAGGGCAGCTGGGTGGCACAGTAGATAAAGCACCAACCCTGGAGTCAAGAAGTCCTGAGTCCAAATCTGCCCTCAGACACAAAAATTACTTAGCTGTATGATCTTTGTCAAATCACTTAACCCCATTATCTAGCCAAAGGAAAAAAGGCATTAAGGACAAACACCATCATCACCAAATATCCAAGTTCTAAGTACATAAATGTGAACTAGCAAAGCCCTTGCCTTCAATGTCTATAGAGTGTTCTACATTTTATCAAGGCAACAGTGTGAGAAGGTCAAAGCAGAAAGCAAAGTGTTTTGGAAAATTTGAAAAGGAGAAATACTGTCCAATATGTTTATGTATATTTTTTACATTCTTTAGAACAATTATTAAAGATTGTTCTGTAGACTCTGGGTTAGAGTTCCCAAGACCCTTTCAGAGTACCTGTAGGTCAAAGCAATTCTCAAAATATTACCAAGGTGTTATTTTCCTATCAATACACTCCTCCTTTTTGAACTACTTAGCTATATGAGGAAAGATTTTCTTCATATACTTTAACCAAAACAATGTATCAGAACAGATCAAGGGCAGAAGCATACATGAGAATCCAGCTGTCTTGTATTAAACCAGACATAAAAAAATCTGCAAAAATGTATAAAACAATGTTCCTTTTCTCTCAAATTTTTTCTTGCTTCAAAAATATAGAATTTTTAAAAATTTATCATTTTTGTTAGCCTAATAGGCTTAATTATTTTTATTTTTTAAATCATCAGATTTAACTTCTAATTTACTAAATATTGATAGATGTAATCCACAATACAAAAGCTCTTTGGGGTCCTCAATAATTTTTAAATCATTTAAATGGTTGGGAACCATTACTTGAGAATTTTAGAGTTGTATAATTTCATTGGTGATAGACAGAATTACAAAGGGAGTCAATTATAGTAAAAATAAGTTATCAAAACATTTTAAAATACAAATTCATAAACCCTGGAAGAGTGTAAAACAAAGTGGATGAAAAAATACATATTGCCCAAATTGGGCCATACAGTTGTAAAGGTGGTCTGTTGAGTTGTCAGTCAATTTAATATGTACAGACATAAAAAGATAAAATACAAGTGAAAATATAAGTTTATAAGTCACATATACATATTTATATATATATATATATAAAGATATTTCAATACATACATATATGCTATAGTACACACATAAACACTATATAAGGATACTTAACTGAATTAAGAATTGAGAAGGAGAAAATTTAGACTGGACCACATTGTGAAACTGCAGTGTTTTAAAATAATCCTAAACTCATTTCCTCAAAGTTCTTAACAAAATATTATCCTGGTGATACTACATGGCTACAAATCATAAGACACCACAATCTCAAAAAATCAAAATTACAAATAATTGAAAGGCAATGGAAAAGTACACAATAAGCATGGATCTAAATAGGTTCAGCCTCAATAATTTGAGCCGGAGAAGAGTGAGAATAGATACATTAACATGGAAACAACTAAAAAGGAAGTAGATTGACTATATAGCTAGAATAATAGACAAGAGATTTATATTCCAAAAAGTACAATGAAAACCCTCATCTCAATCCTAGAGATATAAAAAGAACCAGAAGACAACTTCCAGCACACTAATCTTCTATAGAGCATATTATGAATGTATGCCCCATACACTTAACACATATGTAAATACAAGTTCAAGAATTGAAAAGAGGGGGCAGCTAGGTGGCACAGTGAATAGAGCACCAGCCCTGAGTTCAAATCCAACCTCTTAAATAATCCAGACACTTAAAATAATTACTTAGCTGTGTGACCTTGGGCAAGTCACTTAACCCACTGCCTTTCAAAAAAAGGCAAAAAAAAAGAATCGAAAAGAAAGAAAAGACATGGAAAAGGGAGGGATAGTAGCAATACTTGGAAAATCAAAGATGCAATTAAATTTCAAAGTAGGGCCAATGTCATTTTGGTGGGATTAGAAATTTGAAATCATAATGTTAAGTATCATTTACAAAAAGCATGATTTGAAATGGAACTTTAATGGATTATTAAAAATAGGAAGGAACTGAGATAATTTAACTAGAAGATAAGAATAAACTAATAACTGGTTTACAAATATTTTGTACAGGAGAATAAATTACTATTTCCTAGTTTCACCCTAAGGAATTGGATTTTAAATACAATAGAAATAATTCAAAAACAAAAAACTTTGAGCATAGTTTAAATATTTTAGTTGACTTATTAATGATTTTCTTTGAAATGATTTCAAATGAAATATCTAAATAGATCCTAAAGCAACAAAAAACAGAGTGAAACAACTTCTCAGCTCAAGATGTCTTGGAGAAACATCAAGAAAGGTCTATCTCACAGGGGTAAAAGGGGAGGTATAGTGTAGCTCAATAACCTAGATCCCAGCTCAGCAGGTCAGCAATGAGGACCCCAACTGGAAGGTAAACTTCAAAATCCAGATCCCTGGTGCAACAGGAGGGAATGGATCAGGCTACCCTAACACATGAAGCAAGAAGCCAATGTGGAAAAACAAGGACCAGACTCCCCCCCCCAGCTCCCAATAAAAAATGCTTCACAGTGTACCCCCTATATCCAGGAGCAGAGCTCAACTTTCAAAATGAGCAAAAAAATAAAAAGAGCACCAACCATAATTATGCTGACAAGGGAGGAGTAAAAAATGCCATCTCAGAAAAAAGAAAGCAGTGACAAAAAAAATCTTCATGTGAAGGCTCAAAGATTTTTTGAATTTGAAATTGGTTTCAACTGCAAAAAATCCTCTTGGAAGAGCTCAAAGAAGATTTTAAAAACCAAAGAAGAGAGAAAGAAGAAAAACTGAAAAAAGAAATAAAAATTATGAAGAGCTATGAATAATTGAACCAAAATTGACTGAAGAAAACAATACCTTTAAAATTAAAACTGAAAAATTTAAAAAAGAAAACAACTTCTTCAAAAGTAAAACTTACAACTGGAAAACTCTTTTAAAAGTAAAACAAACCAGGGCAGTGAAGTGGCACAGTGGATAGAGCACCGGCCCTGGAGTCAGGAGTACCTGAGTTCAAATCCAGCCTCAGACACTTAATTACCTAGCTGTGTAGCCTTGAGCAAGCCACTTAACCCCATTGCCTAGCAAAAAAAAAAAAAAAAGAAAGAAAGAAAGGAAAAAAGTAAAACAAACCAACTGGAAAAATAAATACAAAAACTAACTGAAGAAAATAAAACTAAAAATTAGAATTAGATAATTGGAAACTAAAAACTCTATTTAAATACCAAACAAAACCAAAAGGCTGAAACAATAGAAAAAAACGTAAAGTACCTCTTAGGAAAAATGACCAACATGGAAAACAGATCCAGGAAAGATCATTTATCATTGATCAACCTGAAAGCCACAGTCAAACAAACAAACAAAAAATCCTGAACAATATCTTTCAGGAAATTATCAAAGAAAACTGCCCTAATATTCTAAAGATTTTCTTGAAGTTAGAGAGACATCTGAAATTACATATTCCATTCTGGGGCAAGAAAATTAACTAAAATTAAGTCTACCAGCCTCTTCTAAGAATAATTCAAGAATCCATTGAAATTGATATAAAGCAGGGGTGGCTAGGTGGCACAGTGGATAGAGCACTGGCCTTGGAGTCAGAAGTACCTGAATTCAAATCCAGCCTCAGACACTTAATAATTACATAGCCCTGTGGCCTTGGGCAAACCACTTAACCCCATTGCCTTGCAAAAACTAAAAAAAAATTGATATAAAGTGAATTTAATTAAGCAGAAGTTGGATGAGAATCTATCAAAAATTTTAGGATATAGAGTTGGTCTTGGAGATCAGTTGATCTTCATTTTAAATATGAAGCAACTGAAGTTTTGATGGTCACACAAATGGTACAATTTGAAGCCAGTAACATTTTTACTCTAACATTGTCTTTCCTAATGGTCTTTCAACAACATCACATTGTAGAACAAACTATTGAATTGATCAAAGGACAGATTAGGTTATTCACTGGAGTTCTTTCTAACTATGAGATTCCAGGGCTCTGTGAATTGTCATTTTCTCTATAAAAGGATTCTCTTTTAATTGAATAATTAACATAAGAACAGTTGATTCATAATTTTCTAATGCATATGTCCTAAATACCTTTAAAATAGTTCTTAATGAATCCTTGTTTTATTTTAAAATACTATCTTTTGATTACATATACTTTAGTTGAATTCACTAGGAAATAAATCAGAAAACCACTGAAAATATTTTTTATTTTTTGAAAAATATTTTATGATCTTTGATTTCAAATTATATAAATATGAAATTTTGTTTTTGCTCTGTAGTTAATAAGAAAGAAATAAAAACCTCAAGCTAGCTAATATATTACCCTTATTATTCCTTAGAAGTACAAGGGGCGGGGGGCAGCTGGGTGGTGTAGTGGATAAAGCACCAGCCTTGGAGTCAGGAGTACCTGGGTTCAAATCCAGTCTCAGACACTTAATAATTACCTAGCTGTGCGGCCTTGGGCAAGCTACTTTAACCCCATTTGCCTTGCAAAAACCTAAAAAAAAAAACAAAACAATAACAAAGAAGTACAAGAGGCGACCAACTTTTGTCTTGTATCATGCTTAATACATTACTTACTAGATTTCAAAGTTTTAAAGTTGTTGAGACATTAGACAGCATTATAGGAGTATTCCAGTATAGGAGAAAACAACAGTACACATCAAAAACACATACATATAAACAGACATTCTAGTGAGTCAATTAGTAATTTGTAATCATAAGAAACTATCAATTCTGGCCAAAGCAACTGGCTACCCCCCAAAATATGTATTAAAATAAATTATTTCAGACACTGGTTGGCGAACACCAACAATTTCCAGGAAATGATGGCCAAAGCTGATTTCCCAACATTATTATGTTACATCAGCATATGAAGATCATCCAGGATTTTGATATGGAAAGGCTACCAAGCTCTTAGTTTTCACCACTGCAATAAGAGGGGAAACTGTATTTAAAAGTAGTACTGAAGCTTTCACTAATTGTGACAAAATTTATTGTGTTCCAAAGAAAAATAATTATTAGAAATGACATCAAACCAGTCATTACCATAAAATTGTTTAAACCCACAGAAAATAATAAAAACACAGAATTATGGAACCATGGGAATTTTTTGGCAGTGCAAGATTTGGTTTGCTGAAACAAATGATCCTCAGGTTTTCTTTAAACTGAACTATAAGCATTTTATGGATATTTTTGTTGTGCCTTTTATAACATACTTGACCAAATTTTCACTTTTCTTTTTTTAAATACTTAGCTATCATACCCAGTTACCAATATTTTTACAATAAATAAAAAGCATTTTAATATTGATTCTTAAAATTTTCCAAGCTGGATAAATAACAAATGATAATTATTAATAACAAGAGCACAAATTTACTTAGCTATTTACAAAACATTTCCCTGTATAGCAATATTATTATGTCATTTTACAACTGAGACAAATGAAGCTCAAAGATGTTAAATTATTTGCCTAGAATCACCATGAAAGATTGGACCCAGATCTTCTGCCTCCATGTCCCATGTTCCTGCTGTACCAAAGTAGATCTCCAATATATGTTGCAAAAAGACAGGATGCTGTGATACTTTAAATCCTATCAAAGCATACTCTAAGTCAACTGAAGGTGATGCTGTGGTTCTGAACTTTGGTCACAACCCACAGCCTTTAATGCAACAAATTCAAATATCAACAAATTATTATTTCTGGACTTTTTAATATATTTGTGGCAAAAGTGACTTTGTCCACTTGATTGTGTTGAAAATGCACCAATCATCATTTAGTTATACCTTAATACCCAGTTAGAAAAATGTAAACACCTTATACCATTTCCTTCTTACTAAAAAATATGAGTTGACCAGAGTTTCAATGGAACAATCAGAAACAGAAAATAGTCTAACAGGAAAATTAAAATCTTCCAAATTAAGTGGGGGAAATAATGATCCCAGGAGAACACACCCAAGACTAGATTACTAGGACACAATTAGTACATACACTGACAGATGTGATCACTATATCATATATTTGTTTAATTGTATTTCTTTGTTACAGGAAAAGTTCAATGGGGGGGTAGGATGGGGGCAGGAATAAGAAATTATTTCAATGTAAAGAAAAAGGTATCAACAAAAAACTTAAAAATAAAAATAAATCATATGAGGAAATTACCTCTAACCCGATTCCATAATATTTTCAGGTTGGCCCACAGATAGAGACAGACAGACAGATGAAGAAACAAATTAAATAATAGATACTCAAAAAAAGAATAAATAAATAAATATACAAATAGATTAAATGGAAGAGAACAGACAAGAACTCATAAATGCAGTCAAGGTAAAATCTGAGAAGTAAGCTAATGCAAAAACATTACAGAAGATTTGCCCTTCCCCCCCAAGGTTTTCCTTATAATGTATAATGTTATGGAAATGGTTCTCATTGTAATCTCATGCTGCATTTCAGATTCCACATATTCCAGAGGAAGATACAGTTACTTGATTTTCTGCCCGTATGGGCATGGGTACAACATGTACTACTGAATATGCTTCACAGAAGCAATCATACTTGGAAATACTTAGCTATTTAAGGGAATAAAACATTCACGGCATGTATCCCACTAGGACTATTAAAGTAAACCATATTTTCTTCTTGCATCACAGAAATATCTAGACATACATCACTAGTTTATCAAAAGAAGGAACCACAGTCTTAAGGATACCAATTCAGAGAAAAGGACAAAAATTATGGGAACCATTTCTTAAGTATTTGAAATACTTTCTCTTTTTTAGCTTTAAAAAAATAAATCAAAAAACTTCTAAAAGTAACATTACTTAAGAAAAAAGCAGAACACATCTAAACTCTTCCTAGAATATAATAACCACAAGAGAATATCTTTTCAAAGTCTTTGCATAATTTTTTCTTACTGAAAACTTAATTAATGATCTATTATTTACCAATTATTTACCAATTATCCAAAATCAAACTATATACTGAAGGATGACTTAACATAACTTCTCAGAATTCTGTCATCCCAAAGTCTGTTCTTGAAAAAAATTTCAAATAAACAATAATTCTAAATATCTATGCCAATAAATTTGCTAGGTAAAAGAAGTGAAACAAAAGGGGAAAGGGGACTCATTTTGCAAATCCTAAAGCAATTGTAATAGTGTCATAAGAGATAATACTTATAAAATCGCAATTCAAAAGACTTCTAAAACAAGAATTCAACTAATCCAGTCTCCTGCCTAATTAATAAAGAATCCTTTTTTTAAAAAACTTCAGATCTCAAGGATATGCATCTCATTAGGAACCAACCAAGAATAGACAATGGGTTAGAAAGAATACTTTCCAAAAGGAAAAAAAAAAAACAAAGAATACTTATCAAATTTTTTTTAAGTTTACAGACTCCAGTTCTAAGATGAGCATGGCATCATCTTTAAAACAGAAATAGCAAAAAATATAGAAAATCTTACTGATAGGTGAATGCTTCTAAACTCTGCAGTGGATTACTGAAGAGTTGTAGAAATCAACTTCCATGGAGACCTTTAACAATAAGGTTGATATTTATCTCTTTACAGAGGCTTAAAGCCTTCCTAGATTAGTGGGAGAATTAAGATTATAAACCATATGATCTTGAAAAGGAAGGAGGAAAAGATATTTAATTTTCTGGAACATTTTCCCACAGTTCCACTTATTTAGAAAACTACCACCTAAAATTCAGAGATATAGATAAGACTGTACTCTCAGATCCTAAGAATTGATACTAACCAAGAGAAGAACAAGGAGTCCATGGTCCTCCCTTTAGAAACTGGGTAAATTCATGAAGATTAAAGTTTGCCAAAGTGGCATCTAAAGTATAAGGGAAAAATTATCATCAAAAACAAAGGAATCAGGGTCAACTAGGTGGTGCAGTGGATAGAACACTGGCCCTGGAGTCAGGAGTACCTGAGTTCAAATCCGGCCTCAAACACTTAATAACTATCTAGCTGTGTGACCTTGGGCAAGCCACTTAACCCCATTGCCTTGCAAAAACTAAAACAACAAAAAAAAAACTCCAAAGGAATCAAAAGATAAGTCTATTCCTCAGGCAGATTTAGATTTAAGCAATAGCTTCCACCTCTTCCCTTGGACCATCCTAGGTTATCATTTAAAATGGTGAGGTGTTCGCTTGATCCAGAGAACCCCACAAAATCATGCAAGTCAAGGGGTTCATATCTCCAGGTCTGCTTCAAGAACACCCATGAAACAGCACAAGCCATCAAGAGCATGCATATCCGAAAAGCTACCAAGTATTTGAAAGATGTCACACTGAAGAAACAATGTGTTCCATTCCATCAATATAATTATGGCATTGGCAGGTGTGTCCAGGCTAAGCAGTGGGGTTGGACACAGGGTAATTGGCCAAAAAAGAATGCTGAGTTCCTGCTGCATATGCTTAAAAATGCAGAGAGCAACGCTAAATTAAAGGGTTTGGATGTGGATTCTCTTGTCATTGGCATATCCAGGTTAACAAGGCTCCCAAAATGAGATGGTGTACTTACAGGGCTCATAGTCGAATCAACCCATCCATGAGTTCTCCTTGCCCTATTGAGATGATACTTACTGAAAAGGAAAAAATTATTCCTAAACCAGAAGAGGAAGTTGCTCAAAAGAAAAAGATATCCAAGAAGAAACTGAAGAAACAAAAACTTATGGCATGAGAATAAATATGACATTAGAGTGCAAATAAAAGTGAAATGAAAAATATTTGTTACCATAAAAAAAGAAATAGCTTCCAGAAAGCTACGTCCCATATGTGTACATATATATGTGTGTGTGTGTGTGTGTGTGTGTGTGTGTGTGTGTGTGTGTGTGTATGTATGTATGTATGTATGTATCTAGCATATTGTGGGCATTCAAAAAATCAATAATGTGTATTTAAGGAAGAATTGGGTCCTATGATTATACATAGACATATATAAATATAGCTTTCTTCTAGAAACTGTCATTTACTACTATACAATTCTGTTTGAGGAAACTGGTTATAGCTTAAGTCCAAAATATGTATTAATAAAGATTTTTTTCTAACTTAAGGATGGAATAGACTCCTTTGCAAAGAGACTTCTCATAACTTCCATAAATTGAAAACTAGAAGACTTCAAGCAGAAGCTGGATTAAGAATATTCGGTGATGTTGTGGAGGAAACTCTTGGCACAGTTAAGGGTTTTAGTAGTTGGTTTGTGAAGTCCCTACCCGTTCTGTGAGTCTGTGATGGAAGGTAACTTGCTAAGTCTCAAAACAAATGGAAACTTGATTAAACAGTATTTTTATATCTAAACAACATATACTTAACCTAAAGACACACTATCAAGAAATGTATGAAAAAACTTGGAACAATAATCTTATGTGGTATTTATTATTAGTTAATAATTATTAAGATGATAAGCAGTTTATATTGGCATAATGCTTCATGGCTGACAAAATGTTTTATATACACCATCTCATTTGATTAATGTTCCAGGATACTACATTCTGACACACAGTGATTCAGTATAATTTATAGATGATATTATCTGTTTGATTATTTTAACAGTGTTGTGGCATGATTCTTCAAATGCTATGGCTAGCAGGCGCCATAAAATAAAATTATTATTATAACCAAGACATACAAGAATTTGAACATGGACTGAGAAGCAGAATTTTATTTATTTATATTTTGTGCAGTTTACATGAACTACATAGAAGAAAATAAGACTCAAAAACCCCCAAAAATATCCAACACTAAAAGATCTAAAAATAACTTGGCTTCAGGGATAAGAGGCATCATTTTCACTAATTTCAAGGTTGCTTCTAATGAGTTCAAGAGTTAAATATACCACAAATTTCCAAGAAAAAT
Source organism: Macrotis lagotis (assembly GCF_037893015.1). NCBI lineage: Eukaryota > Metazoa > Chordata > Mammalia > Peramelemorphia > Peramelidae > Macrotis > Macrotis lagotis. Next base: position 278,717,905 of record NC_133666.1, read on the forward strand.
TTGGAGCAGGAGAAAATTTTATAGATTATAAGGATCCAACTCCCTTCTTTTGAAGATGAGGAAAATGAAGTCAAGAGCATTAGGAGACTTGTCCACATTTATACGGTAAGTTTGTGGCAAGGGCTGATTTTTATCAAATCATCTAAGCTTCAACAGAGGGGAAGATATTAACAGAAGAAAATAACAAAGTCAAATTTCTATCAAACACCTTCAAGTGGTACTTTTAGGTAAATGTGACTACTCTGTCTTAGCTATTGTCCATTTTACCATTCATCTACAATAAACTATATGTATTTCCCACACAGAGAATGCAATGTTAGAAGCACAATTGGTGTAGCTGTTGGACAAAATCGTCACAAATTAGATATCTAGATATTTTTTAGCAATGGGTTGTATGCAGATAAGGATAAAAATAAACATTTTCCATAGTTTTCTATTCTCAATTTATTTGAGGAGCCAGTGGTTTGACAAACCATGCTAAATCATGACTTCCTGTGGCTAGTACTAGAGAAAAGATAGAGGGGTATACCTGCAGTATGTATAAAGGAATGCAGAAACCCCCTGAGAAATTATTTGGTTGAGATAACTAAATTTTTTCACAGGTCTAAAACTACTAAAACAACTAATCTGTTGTCTAGTTTTTTGCCAAAAACTAGTTTATAGTTTTCCAACATATCAATGGCTCAGTGAGTAGAATACCAGGCCTGGAATTGGGAAGATTCATCTTCCCACGTTCAAATTTGGCTTCAGACACTTGTAAGCTGTGTGATCTTGGACAAGTCATTGAACCCTGTTTGTCTCAGATTAATCATCTGTAAAATGAACTGGAGAAGGAAATGACAAACCACTCTAGTATCTTTGCCAAGAAAACCCCTTAAAATGGGGTCACAAAGAGTTGGACACAAGTGATCAACAAGTTTTGTAGCCATCCTAAAATAACTTTGTTAAATTTATGCTTATTCTTCTTTAATGCTATGATTTGGGATCCCAATGTGATTATTAACCTCCCCCAAATCAGAAAATGCCAGACTACAAAGACTGACTTAATACAAACATAATTCTCAAAGACAACATGATGCGAGTTCTTCAATAATCTGCTTGTGGTCCTGTGAAATACAATCTGAGATAAATTGGTCCATGATCTACTTGCTATTCTCTTTCCTACAGAGCCCACCCAACATCTCTTCATGAAACAAACTTCTTCCAATATAAATGATATCTCTCTTAAATTACATGGCACTCTTCCTCTTGCATGCCATTACCCAGAAAGACACTGCACATCTTTTTTTGTATTATGTATTGCTGGGTAACTGAAAGTTCCTAATTTGCACCCTTCATTAAGACTAACATTCCAATACAAACAGCACCAAAGGCTGGGTCCTTAGCCCAATCAGAAAGCCCATATAAACTATAAACTAGAACCTACATTCAAGTACTGTTCTCCAGTGCCTTCATAGAAAGCATTGGATCTAACCCTAAATTGTAAAATTTTAAACTTATGTTCAAGCCCATAAAGTCCCTACCATTCCAGAAAGGCTTTAAGCATGACCCCAAAAACAGACAGTTCTGTTATCTGAATGCTATCTGCAATAATTAAGAGAGACTCACTACACAGTGGCAAGCAAACAAATTTTTATTAAATATGTGCTGTGCTAGATATTGTCACTAGGGATATAAAAAGTCAAAAAAAGCATCTGCTATCAAAAAGACCACATACTCTCAAGAGAGACCAGTATACACAGAATAAATTCAAAATAAATATATGGCAGTTTAGAGAAAGGAGGTTCTAAAAAGGTGGAAAAATCAGAAAAGACTATAGAAATTGGTGGTTTGGATGAATGTTAAAAGCTAAGAGATTCCATTAAGATAGAAGTAAGGAAAGTACATTTCAGAAATGAAGAACAACTAAAACAAAGGTATAGAGAACAAAGATAGATTGGCTAAACTACAGAGCGTGGATAGGGAATTCATTTATAATGAGCCTAGGAAGTGGACTGAGGTCAGGTTAAAAATCAAACCTAAAAATTCTATATATTACCCTTGAAATGATGAGTGAGTGAATTTTACTAAGGTAGCAACATGGTTCAGCTCACTGGTCTGGAAAATCTAGAAAATCCAGTTGTGTGGAGAATGGATTCTTGTGGGGAGAGATAAAGGCAGGAAAATCAATTAAGATGCTATTGTAATAATTCAGGTTACAACTAAAGAGGGATTGAACTAAAATGAATGTGAGATGTTATGGATATAGAAATGATAAGAGAAACACCAGAGTTGATCACCTGCTAAGGAACTTTTTGGGGTCACAACTCATAAAAACTATTTAACAAAGGAGTCGGGGGCTCCAGAGGAAGTAGTAATACTAATCAAATCACAGATCTTTGAAAAATAGAGGCAAGTGGATAAAGCACCTTGGATCAAGCCCTGAAGCCAGGAAGACCTGAGTTCAAATTTGGCCTCAGACATTTAATACTTCCTTACCTTGGGCAAGTCACTTAACACCTTGCAAAAAAAAAAGGAAAAGAGAAGCAAGAAAAAACTTTAAATTATGCTCAGTTCTTTTCTCAACAACTCAAAACTTTCAATGCTTGATACCACTAGGACTCATTTTTACTTCTCTAAACAACACCTGTATTTGGGAAAAAACCTTAAAAATTAGTTAAATTAACTTCAAAAATTAGACTTTTACTGATGGTTGTGGAAAAACCTAGGAAGATTTGTATAAAGTGATACAATGAGAAGTAAGCAGAACCAATAGAACAACTTAAACTTTAACAACATTTTAAACATTGATAACTTTGAAAGACTTAAAAACTATGTTCGATGTAACTATCAACTATGACTCCAGAGAACCACTGAGGAAGAATGGAATCTACTTCCTAACAGAGAGATGGCAGATATGCACAATGAGATACATATTTTTGTATATGACCTCTTGATCTGACTTTGTTTTGCATGATGACTATGAATATTTGTTACAAGACAAAATAGGTAAGAGGGAAAACAAATATTTATTATCTAGGAAAATAGGTTAATGAAAAATAAATAACTGTCATTGAAGCATTCTCTTTAAGAGATAATAATAATAACAATAACTGCTTCTACCAAATATCCATTCATTGGGCTTGGTCTCATTTGGCTCAATAATCAACACACTAGAATTTAATTTGGTTATGGTGGAAAAGTAAAGTGGAAAATGTCCAGTGGTCCTGTAGCATAAGCATATTTCTTAACAAGTTCTATCAAAGTCTAAGTTCAAGACAGACATGCCACAAGGGCTTCTCAGGCAGTTGTGAGGTAATACTGTTCAGCTACCAAAGAAAATCTGAGCTCCTGAACCCTCTTGGCTTTATAAAATAAACTTTAGTCATAAAATGTCATATGCCATATTATATAATATCAGCTCTTTGCTAGTATGTTATGGCTAGGGCTAAAGTAAAGGAAAATAATAGTGTCTCTAAATCAATCAAAAGCCATGAAGCAAGGACGACTGTATGACAGATGCAATTTTTCTTGGCACAGTCTGGGCATAACTAATTGATGACAATCGTATGTCCAAGCTGGCACTCTTCCACAACGGATGTGTGTAAGTGTGTCATTACATCTGGATGCTGGGCATGCTGGGGTCCTGAGGCACAGCAGACCTCCTGTAACCAGAGGGCCCAGCAGCTGTACTCAATGAACACCGTGGGAGCTCCACAAAGTGATGAAAGGACCAAATTACCGCAAACTGTAAATACAGATTTATTTCATTAAAATACGAGGTAACTGCTGCAGTCAACTCTTGTTCAGACATCCTCCCCTTTAAAAAAAATTCCAATTCATATATATACATATGTATCCATAGCTTCCTAAATATCGTCTGAATCTTTTCCATTCAAGGATGACCTGATAGGTAAAACTTTTTTTTAAATGATATCTTTGATAATTCCTTTAAATGGAAAACTCCTACACAGAAGCTATGAAGAAAAACCAAGGAAAAACATGATGATGCACTGTCACCACATTAACAAGGCCTTATGGAATTCAGCTGCAACATTTACATAAATCTGTACAGTCCATGCTGACAGCTCAAACATACTATAGAAAGAAAGAAAGAAAGAAAGAAAGAAAGAAAGAAAGAAAGAAAGAAAAGAAAAAGAAAGAAAAAAGAAGAAATACAATGTGTAAATGACAAACAACAAATCACTTATTTCTTCTTTTATATGCCACAGAGATGAAAATAAACTACTGATCTTGTCATGACTGAAAAACAATAAAAATATTTTTTCTATTCTAGAAAATAAATGCTTTAAACCAAAATATGTGCTAAGATGTGTATAAAATACCAAGAATCAAGCTAATTGTTGACTAATTACATAAATGACATGTGGGAAAAGTAAATTTAAAGTTAATAAAATACAAAGTATTCCCACAGGAATGTCTTTTTTTCTTTTAATTACTTTTCCCATACAATACCAGAAAAATTAGTTTAAAACAGTAATTGGAGTTCCTTTCTCAAAATCTTCTGCTAATATTGTCCACTTTTCTGTGAATAAAATCCAAATTTCCATCATAAATAAAGGCTCCCTACCACTCTCTTTATCTATCTGTTCTTAAATACCCCTTCTCTCCACATGAACTCAATTCCACCCAAATTCCACAACTCTTCCTAGTCCCTCTTATTCTGCTGTTTTCTTCTACCTTCTCTCAAACTGGATTGATATTTTCCTAACATTCTCTAACTTTTAACCCATCCATCATGTAAAAATCAATAACAAATTAACTTTTTTTCTCTAGCACTTCACTTTTACTGATAAATGAAAGAAAAAAGAAGCATGCTACATGAATAAAACCCTCTTCCCTAGAACTGCAAGAAACTTTTTTTTAAAAAAATGATTTTGCTTTAATATAACTACTCATTTTACCTCAGCAACATTCAAACTCTATGACAGAATTCAGTAGTTAACCATGTGAACTGACTGAAGAACAATACTTCCTTTTTTTAGAGAAATAAAGAAGTTTCTTTATTCACTTTTCCATTTCTAGGCTTGTCGATTTCTTAATAATCAGAAGCATTATTAAACTGAAAGAATCAGCACTGGGTATTTTGCCACAAAAGAGGAGCCTAATTGAATTTAAAACCTCTTCTTCTTTAAGGAGAGGGATTGACTTCATCCTGAGTTAAATGATCAGTGACTTTAGCATTGATTGACAATGGTCTGTTAAGAAAACTATGGAAGTGTTCAGTTCATTTCTCTAAGATAATGTACTCATTACTAATCAGTGATTCTACCAGTACCAAGTAGTTGAGATGCACCACAGGTCTTTGGTCCATTAATAACCTTCAGGACATTATAAAGTACTTGAATTATTACTATTAGCATCTGAATTTCATCTCCCTTCTTACTTAGTCAAGAATCTTTCATCCTTCTAAACTTTGCTTATACTTTAATTTTGATGGAATTAAATGCCTCCTTCTTAGAGTTGGATCAACTAGTCTGATGATTAGCCCTCTGGACTTCTCAATTTTCAGGAAGCTGCTTCTGAATTTCACCATCATTTTCATCAAACCAGTCTTGATGTTTTTGAGTGTTCTGACCCAGGTGAGCAAATGCAGTGCTATACACAAATCTCTAAAAGCTGTCCACTCTTTTTAAGCTCTACAATTATCAATGGTGCATTGGCTCAGCTTTCCATCTAAGTTAGCAACAAATTGTTCCTGCTCAAAGACGGACTCTAATCTGATGACATTAATTCTTCTGTCTGGTCATTTAACTTTTGTTGATTATGAATAATTGCCTTTAAAAGGATAAATTTTTGATCAGTCCAGCACTGCTTCCCACATTACTTTTGTCACTATCACATCTTTGTCTTTTCTCCTCATAATCACATAGTCTATTAAATGCCAGTGTTTAGATGAGAAAGGCAAAAATATAATTTAGATTAAGAAATGAGATACAGGGATAGTTAGATGGCACAGAAGATAGGGCACTAGTTCTGGAGTCAGAAGGACTTGAATTCAAATCAACCTTCAGACACTTATTAGCTGTGTAACATTAGGCAAGTCACTTAACCTCAAATGTCTCCTTAAAAAAGAAAAGAAATAATATATGTCATATTTTTGCAGTATGCTCAGTAACTTCAGGCCTATTATGTCAAGGTTAGGACATAAACCAAAGTTTTCCTAAGTACAAGGTCAACTTCTACGTATAACCACCATGCCACTGTGTTGCCTCTATAGATCAAGATATGGTAACAACTAAACCTATAACTTGACCTATTTAGATAAGTTACTGATGTCAAACTTTGGGAAACAGATCAAGTAAAAGACATTGACACCATCAATAATAATTTCTTTCATTACTGTAATTATTGTAAATCAACTGATATGATGGGGAGACTCAGAGAGTCTAAAATCTGCTTTAGAAATCGTTTGATTTAGTTGACAAGTCAAGACATTACACCCAAAAACAGCACCAGTTTATAATATAATCTCATTTGTAAAACCCTGCCGAAAAGAATGATGGAAAATAATAAGCAGTAGTGTATCATAAAATAACAAGAAACAGTGAAGGGGAAAACTTGTTGATAGAAACTTGGCAAGAGACTCAAGTAATGTCAGCTTAGGAGCATTTAAGGATGAAACTAGAAGGAGGAGATAAACAGATGAAAGATGGAAAAATCTGAAAATATATTTATAATGAACTCTTTTCACCATCATGTTCAGTAGAGTTAGCATAGCTGAACTAAAATCTCAGTCCCAGATGTGCTTTTAAAGAAGGCAAAAATGTCATTAAGGAGAACAAAAATGAGAAAAAGGAGTATGGCTGGACTTCTTGTACAAAGAAGAGATCCACATAAGGTGACACAATTTTGGGGGATTCTCAAGACAATCTAAAATTAAAAATATTCACCATATTACTGTCAAGAAAAAGCAACTAAGAGATCATAGATAACTACTTGCCAATATACCTACACTCCCATTAACATTAAACATCTCCAATGAATTCAATTTCCAGATTATAGGAAATAAAAAAGGAAGATAAGTTTGGCAGCAGTTCTGTGATGGATAATTTAAAATAGAGGAAACCTATAAAGAGATGAGTGCTATAAGCAAGGGAGAAAGAAATAAGGGCCTGTCATAGGGTGATATCAATGGAAATTAGAGAAAAGAGATTGGATTCTAAAAATATATTCCAGGTAGAATCAACCTATTATACCATAGGGTATAATGCCCCAAACCCATTATTTTTGACAATGGGAAGTCTTAGCATTCTTGGGGGTTTTTTTTATTGATGTTTCATTCAGATTTTAAATTCTGACATTTCTCTTCCTTTACCCAGACTTCCTGGCAAAATATATACATATACATATACATATACATATACATATACATATACATATACATATACATATACATATACATATACAAATACACACACACACATATATATTATATATATTGATGTAGAAAAATATCCTATGTGTTTGTGAAATGCCAAATCAACCTTTTCCTCAATAAAGAAGGAGTTTGGGAGGGTCTAACACTTTTGCACATGAATATGTTTTCATTTCTCGTGTTATTTCTATCTTGAAACAATGGAAAATAATCTGTTCTCCAGGTCTCATCATGCTTTATCTCCCCAACTCCTCCTCAAAAAAGTTAAACTCCAAACAAGTTTCAATTTTTTGGAAATAATTCTATTGATATTAGATATGATAAAAACATTTCTCTTTTTTAAATTGTTGTCACATTTAGATTTATGCTACTAGCAACAGTCAACAGAATAGAATGGGGGGGAAAATCACAGAACCAGGGCGGCTAGGTGGCGCAATGGACAGAGCACCAGCCCCGGAGTCAGGAGTAGCCGAGTTCAAATCCGGCCTCCAGACACTTAATAATTAATTACCTAGCTGTGTGGTCTTGGGCAAGCCACTTAAACCCACTCCCTTGAAAAAAAATCATAATTGAATAAGTGAATTTTTTTGAATGTTTACTCAGTTTCCTTGGGATCCCACCTAAAGTTGATATTTAAAAGAAAAAAGGATATAGGAATTGCATCTTTACTTTCTTTTGTACAAGAAACCCTTAGATAAAGGAATACCCTCTACCATGTCAGGATTTATTCTGCAACTTATAATCTTAAGAGCTGCCTAAATGTAGCGCACTGAAAGATTAAGTCTCATAGTCAGTTTGTGTCAAGAGGTGGGAATGAATACCAGGTCTTTCTTACTTCCCCACATTTCCACTCAAAGAGAATGAAGGTCATCTCTTTTCCTTTTTTATATTTCTGTATTTCTTTTTATATTTCTATCCAGATAACTGGATAGACAGAGGCATGACTGTTAAATACAAAAATTCTAATATCTACTTTCTGATCTCATAAAATCACTTACCTGACCTTTTTGCCTTGTTCAGTAAGCATCTTTACCAAATCAGCTATGGGGTATTGAGCTTTAGCTGCACACAAACCATAGCCTGTAGGAAATATTTAATACAACATTTAAGAATTTATAGCAATTGCTTTAATCTAGAATATTTTTAGTTGCTACTATATTTTATAAAATCCATTTTGCTTTCCAACTCAAAAGTTATTTAACTTGAACAAAGAATAATCAATACTAGACCTAATCATAAATGTAAGCTTGTTGGGTGGGATAGAGGTAGGTTATAACTTGAAAATGCTAATCCAGAAACTAGGATTTTATTGTATTGTTCATTTTTTTGATGATCAGTACATGAGTGATGACAACAGTTAATTTTTTTAAAAAAGAGACTTCCAGTTTGAAAAATTAACAAATTCTTATTAAATTCCAATATTGAGAGGGTACTGAAAATACCACAGAAAAATCGTGTCATAGTACCATCACATGTCATAACAGCAAAAATATGATATATATCTTTGAGATCTACATGATATATATATAGATATATACACACATACACAAACTATCATCCTACTCAGAAATCTAATCATAGTGTGGAAGGAATTCTAGTATGGTAATTCAATATAGCCTTGAAGCCAAAATGTCTTCATCCATAGATATGGCAAAAACGACCTATCTGCATTCAAGGACCACCCTTGCTAAGTTCTAAAATTGTCATCAAATGGACAATTGAATAACAAATTATTTTGATCACAGTAGTACTCTACGTCAGGGGAGAGAGTATAAAAAATGAGTATTTCAAAGTATTAAGGAAGTAGAGAAGCTTTTATCCAATGAAATGAAACACAATTTCTTATAAGGCTAGATCTGAGAAAATAATTAAGTCAACTAATTCAAAGTGGTAAAACCCAACCTTGCAATAAAATCTCATTTTTTTCTAAATTACTATTACTCTTACCAAATAGCATGAGGCTGATTTTTATAACTCTTCAGAACAATTCTATTCAGAAACTAACAACATCATAAAAAACTGGGGAAATGATTGCTTTTATTTTTGTGTTTTATAAATGGGAATTATATGAGATGGTTTACTTTGTAAGAAGTTTCAAAACAATTTTCATTTTCTCTTTTACTTACATAAGGAATGTTTTTTTTCAAACTGAATAAGCTAATATTCTTGGAATCTTTTCATTCATCCCATTTTCACTTAAGAAATTTGAGTTTTGTTTTTAAACTGGAATTTGTTCATTAATCCCTTTGTAAATTTGTCAGGACTATGGAACTATTTATTAAAATCTGGTAACATCTCACACATACACTGTGCATCAGGATGACTAGAAGTAAGCCCAAATTAGAAATCTGTTACTATTTCTTTTTTACTTGGAATATGGTACTTCAATCTGGTTCCTACAGGTTTCCTTCATTATCAATCTTTGTTATTAGTACTTCAGCCTTCTCATCTCTTCAAACTTTGTTTTTTATCCAAAATTCTATAATTGGTGTTGGCACACACACACACACACACTCAAAAAGCATCTTTGTTAAAGTAAAAATTAATAGACAATCATTATTTTATGCACATTTCATTCATTCACTGATAGTGCATCATTTATAATAAAATGATTGCTTCCAGGCCTGTAAGAATACAACTTCGTTAGTTTTTCTACTAAGAGAAAGTTGAACATAATCAAAACAGATAATAATTCACAGGCATTTCTGTGTTTATTAAGGCACCTACTATGTGCTGAAAATGGGCAATGTGCTGGGGATTCAACTGTGAAAGATGAAGCAATTTCTACTCAAGAAGCTTAAACAGATGAGATTGCTAAGTGTTTTCCCCCTACCATTAATGGAAAAGAATAAGAATTAAGTGCCTGTCATATGTGAAGCACTTTAAAATATTTTCTCACTCCATCCTCTCAGTACAATCCCTTGAATTATTTCATAGGTTTCTAAGATTCGGGATTGGAGATAAAGTTGTTGATACCTCAAGGGGTTAAATAACTGACTTATGGTCACATGGCATCTAAGCATTAAGAGAGAAAACATCTCCTGATCTGGAGTCTCATGTTCTTTCTACTGTACCATATCAAGTCCTGATTCATGGCAATTTTTAAAATGACAGCTTCTGTGGAACCACAAAGCAGCCCAGAGCAAATCAATAAAAGAAGTTTCAAGTGGGCAACCCACAGAGCTTCCTTGGAGAGACAAAGAAGATCAAATGCAAGATCTGGAGTCAGAAAGATGTGATTTCAGATCCAAATTCTCTATCACTCTCTGTGAGATCATGTACAAATCACTCAACTTCCTACATAGTGAGCATTTAACAAATGTTTACTAATATTAAAGTTAGAGAGTTTTTCAAGGTTCAGTTCAATCAGTCTTTTTATCATTTTTATCAATTTTATCATTTTTGTCATTTAATTTTAAGATATTGAAATAAAGGGCTTTTTTTGGCAAATCTTTTTTAAAAAATCAACAGATGAAATCCATACCTTCACTCTGGTCAAGAATAGCAAGACCCAAACGGCTGATGTTTACGACTTAGAGGCACACAATTCAGGCTCAGAAAACCAATACGATAAAGGAAATAAAGAAGAACAAATAAGGCCAAGTAGTTCACTGGGAACCTAAAGGGACATTTGTATTGGTCTCCGTACAACTCTTAAAACTTAGGTGCCATTCTTCAGGAAATTCTTCATTTTCTTATTTTAATTTTTTTTAATTATCAAGAAAGAAAAAAGAATCTTCCACTTTAAAAAAAACTCATAAAAAGGAACTTATAAACAGTTTCCCTTTTCTTTTTTTTTTTACCTGGAGTAATGATGATGCTATTGGCTTCTTTTATCATGTCAATAGCATTATCCAGATTAATTTCAGTATGTGTGCCAGAAATTTCCATAGGTTTTCCACCAGCTGTTGAAGTTGTGCCATAACCTCCAAGGATCACATTAGCCAGGGAACGATTCATGGCCTGAAATTCAAAATCATTGGAGTTTCAGAGCAGATGACAAATTAAACTGAACAAAACTGCTTATTCTGCTCAAAAAAATTTTATTCTGTAAAAGATAGAAGCAAGCTGTTTTAATCCACATCACTCTCACCTGTTAAGACTGTCACCTTCATACAGATATACGTTTTCCTGGCATGTTTCAATAAAAAAGATAATTTGCAAATGGACAGTTTAATGAAAATAATTCCAGCTCAGACAACATTCATTAACTGTTTTAAACATGATTAGGCATGGTCTGTCTAACCTATGCACAGATCCTTCAGCAGTGTGAAATAGTGATAACAAGGAATCACAGGAAATGGGAATTTTACAAGGTGACTCTCTGTAAAGCCTTCACCATGAGCCTTCACCATGAGCTGCTCAGAGTAGCAAAGAGGAGGCAATAGAACTGGGGGAAAGCAAACTGGCCCAAGCCATTTCACTGGAGTAATGCTGCCCCCTGTTGTCGATAAGAGTAGATAGGGTCCTCTCACTTTTTCCATATATATATCCTTTCTAACATGAAGCCCCATGTAGTTACTAGGTTTCCAAAGTTTTCAATTAAAAGTTAAGTACATTTATTATCTATTTTTATGTTAAATCTTTACATGTTTTTCAATAAATATTTTAAGCCACCAAAACATACAGCACACAAATTATTCAACTGGAATACTATGCAATATATAACAAAAATGCTGATAAAAGTTTTAAAATGTTTTAAAAAGACAGGATGTACAGAGGATTTAAAATACTTAACCAAAGACAAATTATATAAGGTAAGGACAACTGGTCCTATGTGAAGAGGATACAGTTAACTTTATAAATAATTCCAAAATTATTCCTATTTTATTTTCCTACTGACCAAGTATAGGCCTCTTTATAGATGACTAAATTTCAGAATATAACAAATCTGGTGGTTAACAATGTAAGCACTGCAGTGGCAAAAAATAAAAAAGATATTTTTCTATCCAAAGACTAACATGACATTATATTTTGTTAAAGAAATCTTGACAGATAAGATTAAAGCTGGATAAGGGGAACAAAACAGTAAGGGGAAAAAAAAACAAAGTAGATACAAGTGAAATTATTAAAAGTATCCCAGGAACATGAAGCACCAACATTAAGCTGATAGACACAGCATGGTGCAGCTGGGGGAAAAAATGGTTTTGAAGTCAGAGGTCCTTGGATTTAATTCTCAACATTGATGTTTAATAATGTCACTTCAGATATTTGGGCCTCAGGTTCTTTATAAAATAAGGGTGTTGGGCTCAATGATTTTTAAGGTTCCCTTCCAGCTCTAAATTTATGCCCCTAGATCAGAACCTAGTCAGAAATAGTTGCTGGGTTTTGGGGTGGAAATCTGTGAATTTTTTAGGTGAGAGTATTCCCAGTGTGGAAACTCCCTCTATTGATGCAAACTGACAACTCACCTGTAACTCCATAGTCTTGGAGAGTTCCTTCAAGCACTAGAGGTTACATTGAACTTGCCCAAAGTCACATAATAAGAGTCACACAGGACTTGAGCTCTGATTTTTGCAAGGTCAGTCTATTGCTTGAGTTAAAAACTGTGTTCACCCTGCAAATAAGCATTCCATAGGGGACAAAATTCTAACAAATTTCTTTGAGGTTATGATACTCTAAAGCAAAAATTGAAATGCCTATAAAAGGTACTTTTTAAATATTTGAGGATTCATATAATTTTTTTAATTATCTGGTTGACTAATTATCAAAAGAGGCCACTAAGATTAAAATCCTCAATTCATCCTTTTAAAACTAAATCCCAATTTATATTTAAGGTTTCTAGTCTTTTCCATTTTTAATTTTTGGGACATTCTTGAAAGTTCTTTTCGTGACTACAATTAAATTAATAAATTGGGTAAGCAACTTTTTTATCCATAAAGAGAGGTTTTAAAATAGTTCAATAACATTATTTGTTTATTTATTTATGGTGACAATAAATAAAACTCTGCGCTATGTCCTAGAAAAGATGCAAAGACTAAAGACGTTGTCCTTAACCTTTTAAAAGCTCAAAGTCTGGTATGGAGGGATATTAAAAAAGTGTAATATAAAACACTACAATACAAATTATGGTCAACAACTGCATTAGATTATAAAGGTGCAAATCAAATTCTATTTGAGATTGATAGCAAGAAGAGTCAAATATAATGGCTGAAGAAAGGAAAAGTCATGAAAGAAATGAAATTTTCAATAGGAAAAGTTTTGGGGTGGGCACAATGATGCACATATACAAGAAACAACATGAGAAGGAGAGAAGTGAAAAAGTGCAGACAATGAAGGATGCATTCAGAGGACAACAAAGAGTCCAATTTTAGACCCAGCAATTTTGGATACAGGTATTTTTTTATTTATGCATATATTTTCTAGTAAATTTGGCAGGGGGGAATTTAAGAAAGAATTCATGTCAAAAAGAAGGCCATGTTTTACTATATGAATAATTCATTTGTTGAACTATTTTTCTTAGAAAGCTGAATGGAGTTGAAGGAAAAAAAGTCAGAGAATTCTGTAGATATTTAATTAATAATGTCTAGCTACATCTAAAGACGAGAGATAAATGGAAAAAACTCAAACCAGTTTAATAATTAAATTCACTTATTAACATGTATCCACAATTAAAAGTTAGACCGATTCCATGTGTGTCATAAAAACTAAATTCTTTTTCATTTCTGTGAATTTACCATTGCAACACTATAATTTTTTCAATGTCACTTAAGTGATTAAGTGATTTTTTTCACTTAAGTGATTTCCTGCGTCCAATGAACTAAAAATACTGAAAAGTCCTTGGTTTCTCACAAAGAAAGCATTTCTATAAAAGATCCTTTCAAGTGATTATAAAAATTGTATTATTATAAATACAATCTATTATAAAAGTTGTACTTCATTAAAGAATCTCAATTCAATTAAAATTTTAAATTTTAATATAAATGAATCTGAAAACAAAGGAAAGTCTGACAATGATCTCAGCCAGAGCAATAATCATTTAGTACCATTTATGAGCATCTTTCTCTCAGTGTTTCCTGTTAATTAATACTAAAATAGTCTCCCTATGTATAAAAATCTGCTTTAGAGGACAAAATGCTTCATTTTGCTGCCCTTTTGATTGTGTCAACAAATGGTATATAAAGAGAAAGTTACACCATATTCTCCAGACAGCGCCAAGATTTTGGCGAAATCTTTTTGCCTAACCAGTGTGGACACTGATCTTAAAGAGAAGCACTTTTCAAAGAAGGAAAATGAACCTTTTGTCTCTCATTGAATGAGTACTGTGTAAGTACCCAAGTCTTTTTAGGCTCTGAAAAAGGACAAAGACGGGACCGATGAAGGCTGAGAGGAAAGTTCTTCTTCATCCAGCTCTCCCGACTCTCCTCAGTTCCTTCCCTTTCATTCCTTTATGAAGAGCCTTCACAATACTAGACTGAAGATAAAAAGAGCAAACGTCCCACAATCTGGAAGTTTAAAAGCCATGTTTTTCCTTTTAGCCTACTCTCAAATTGTCACCATAATATAATAACCAGATCACTGAAAATTTGTTCTTCATCTGATATACAAACAAATAATCTCTCTATTCTATGAGTACAAATACTCACTATCTGTACCTACATGTAACTGTCTTTCGTCATAAGGCCTAAATGAAAGAAAGGGAAGGCATACTACCTCAGAATCATCCAAGGAATGAAGGCTTACAAAACATTTTTTCCTCAAAACTGCTCTATAAGATAGAAACTACACATATTTCTCAGTTTAGACATGAGGAGACAGGCTTAAAAAGACTAATTTCCCTATAATTATAGTTCCATATTAACATGAAGTCTTGACTACTACCTTCAATTTAGGGGAAAAAACTTACCTTATTATATAATTTTGCTATCTCTTAATACTTTATGTTTCTTCCTTAAGGATATGATTTCTCTCTCATCACATTCAACTTAGATCATTGTATGCCATGGAAATAATGTAAAGACTAACAGACTGCCTTCTGTGGGGAGTGGGGGGAGGGAAGTGAGATTAGGGGGAAAATTGTAAAATTCAAAATAAATAAAATCTTTCTAAAAAAAAATGAAGTCTTGAGCCCAGGTCTCCTGACTCTCCAATCCTAATACTCTTTCCACTATACCACACTTCCGTCAGACCACGTTTCCCTTTGCAAATATGTGTGTGTGTGTGTGTGTGTGTGTGTGTGTGTCTGTGTGTGTGCCCTACCCTCCCCCCTCCCTCTTTCAGAAAAGTCTCTGAAGGGCTTGCCTCTGCTTTGAGGAACACAGGGAAGAAGATGAAGACCAGAGAAATGGAAAGAAAAATCTGATCATAAACAACAGGCAGTAATGGCAGGAAGTAGACAAGCCAGCCCCCCCCCCCAAAAAAAAACAGAAATGGGGACAAAAAAAGAAGACAACAATGCAGACCAAGAAGTCTCCTCTTCAGGAAGCCTAGGGATCCTTATTCCCAATTCATCTCTACTCTCAGTCCATATTTCTATCCATCAACTTCATTAGTGGGAAGAATCTCAGATAATAGCTAACATTTTCATTGCTCTTGCTATGTGCCAGTCACTGTGCTAAGTGTTTTAGAATTATTTTCTTATTTCTTTATTCTGACAACATCCCTAGGAGGTAGGTGGTATTATTAACCCCATTTTACAGTTGAGGAAACTAAGGTAAACAGAAGTTAAGCAACTTTGCCTGAGGTCACACAGGTAGTGGTTGTAAGAGTTGATTTAAATTTGGGTCTTCTTGACTCCAGGCCTGGTGGTTTGTTAACTGCATCACCTAGCTAGCTGCTCTAGATCTCACTAAAATAGTGGTAAATGTGCTTTTTTGGCATGCTACACAGAAATTAGCCTATTTTACCACTGAAATACAATAACATAAAGTTTGAAGGATCTCCTGTACTTTAGCAGAGTGCTTTAAGACCAAATGATGTTAATATGGGCTGATCTGAGAAATTAAACCTTATGTATAATGTCATAAATAATAAAAATAAATGAATTGTTATTTTTTAAATGAATAAATTTAATTTTGGAACATAACACATTTGTTAAACCTATAGAAATGTTCTACATCAGCTGTGAATCAATCCAATTTTTTTAGATTAAATCACACTTTAAATATACTATAGACTCTTGGTAAAGAAATCACACAGTGAATTTTTATAGAGTGAAGATTCTCTCTGTAAAATAAACGCTCATATCTCTTAGAGGCAGACTTGGTAATGAACTCTGATACTCCCTGCTATAGGGGGAGACTGAGGCTGGTGGATGTTTTGAGAAGCCTAAGAACTAAAGCTGATTGAGTGCCTACTCTAAGTCCAAAAACAACAACTGAGCCCAGAAAAGGGAGTTATCAGGTTGTCTAAGGAAGGACAGGTCAGAAATGAGGATGTTAAAGCTTCCAAACAGATCAGCAGTGGGACTCAGACCATGACTGGGTTGCTATACTTCCTGCTTTAGGCAAGGCAGAGGGTCTCCAAAATACAGACAGCTCTCCCTTAAGGACCATTTTGCAGACCTCCCCTTACCCTCATGAGGATCCATGGAGGTCTCATCCCCTCTGCATCTCTAGGGTCCTTATAGCCAGAGAGGCTTCTGGGTCTAGGGCTCTGCAGCCAGAACAGAGGAGCCCAGGACTGCACCTATACTGCAGCCCCCTCCATCACCACACTCCCACCACCAGCCAAGTGGAGCCCTGGTCAGAACTGGAAAGATAAATTTTCTTAATTCAAATTTATGTAAATTAAGAACTGTCTGTGTATGTGTATAAACATATTTTTGTGATTTTTTAAATTAAGATAATCTAAATTTTCCTATATCTAGTTTACTTAGAGTAACACATGCCTGTTCTTCCTTAGTAATTTTTCCTTAGTATAAACTTAAAGATAGTGCCTTCATTGTAGTTTCCTGACTAAGCAGTCAATTTCCCTTCCATATTCTATAAGCACCTCCTTAGCAAGGCCAATTGCTTGCACCTAAGAATATGAAATAAAAGGCAAAGACAATAAACTAAAAAGTATCAGAAATCAGAAAATTGAGCAGGAAATAGAAATTTTACCTTAAGAATTAAATTAAAACACGTTTGAACTCAGAAACAAATTATCACAAATTGGTAATACTATCAGAGACAGTATTAGAGTGGTCTGAGCCAATGTTACATTTATATTCTCACTTAAGTGTTCAAACAAGACACTTTTAGCCCAATGAATGGGTATACTGAATAAATGGTAAATCTAAAGATGGCAGTTGAAAGAAAATAAAATAAATAGGAATATGGAAAATTGAAGGGAAAAAGGGAGGGAGAGAGAAGTCAAGGGACATCCAACAAAAAAATATTTAGCAGGAATAGTTTCTCACAATTGCTTCAGGTGCCATTACAAAGTAGTTATGCTACAAATTCCTTATTATTATCCTATAGGATATGATTATCTGGTTATAACATAGATTAAAAAGAATCTCAATAAGAAGAGAAAAGAAAGGGATGAAAGAGAGAGAGAGAGAGAGAGGTGAAATACTGACAAATATAAAGATCACAGGGAAGACTTTTTAAAAAGACATCAAGGCAGAAAGAACACAGGAGTATGTACAAGTATGACTATGATGCTGTGAAAAATTAGCATATTAATGACTGAGTATATTAATAGGTAGGTAAAAAAACAGCTAACTTAAAAACTAACAAATCTTATTTTAATAATCTGCTGACCCCTACTGGCCATTGAGATTTTTTCAAAGACACAAGATCAATGTAAAATTTTTTGTAATAAATCACATCCATTTTCAGAGAATTTTAAGAAATACAAAGTAATATCAGATAATTCCTTCTGATAAGGCTTCATCAATAAAAATAAATCTCAAGAGAGAACAGTGTTATTATTAGAAATATAAAAATCCTAATCCAATGACCAAAATCAACAAAGTCATTTGTGTTCACACTATAAAATTCTATAAAGAATCTGAGATATCAGGGGTGGCTAGGTGGCAAAGTAGATAAAGCACCATCCTTGGGAGTCAGGAGTGCCTGGGTTCAAATCTGGTCTCAGACACTTAATAATTACCTAGCTGTGTGGCCTTGGGCAAGCCACTTAACCCCATTTGCCTTGCAAAAAAAAACAACCTAAAAAAAAATTTAAAAAAAAGAATAAGATATCAAAACCCTGAAATTACTTTACAGTATGAACAAAATAACAATAAAATCTTTACCTTTCATGTAACAAGCCTCCCAAAAATCATTATAAAGAAATTTTAATTTAAATTGAAAGGAAAAAAATGAATTGTTCAAATATATCTCATATCAAGAACTGAAGAAACAAGAATGAGACATTTTCCTTCCTCAATTACTTGTAAAGCAAAAATCACTATTCTTTAAGCACTGATATGGTACTCTGTTGTATCACATGTTATATGATTCTACTTAGGCAATAAAATTTATTCAGTTTAATTCAGTGACTTACAGTATAATGCCTCTGTCATTAAAAAATAAAATCACAGAAGAAAACTGAATTTTCAAAGTGTATGTGCTTATTTGAGATCAATCTTGACCTTAATTAAAATTTTTGAAAAATTTTAAATTTTAATTTTAAAACCATAACTCAGATTATCCCCTAAAGAGAAAAAAATGATTGATGTTCTGATTTTTCACTGTAAATTCTCAATGTCACTTTGATATCTTTCCCCAAATATTTGTCTTCTTACTTACCACACACATGATGTATGAGAGGATAGCACCAGAGGAGCCAATCAGAGCCCCCACAATAGTGAGCAAGTTATTGTTAAGAAGGAAACCTTCAGCACATAGAGCCCATCCTGAGTAACTATTCAATACAGTGATGACTACAGGCATGTCAGCACCTCCAATAGCAGCTGTTAAAGTCACACCCTGACAAAGGAAAAGCAAGAATAAATTAATTATCAAGAAATAATGTAAGATTTTTAAACAACCCACTTATTTAATCACAGCATACTGGTTGGTAGAAGGATATATCAACGATAACCTTATTTTACTAGTCTTTATTTATTTTACTAGGTCACAAATTTAACTAGTCAAAAAATATTGCAATTACTTGAAACTTCCTACAGCTCAGATATACCTCAAATCAGAGCAACAGCATAAACTTTTTTTTAAATTTTATTTAAAGCAATGGGGTTGTGACTTGCCCAAGGTCACACAGCTAGGCAATTAATAAGTGTCTAAAGCCAGATTTGAATTCAGGTCCTCCTAACTCCAGGGCCAGTGCTCTATCCACTGTACCAACTAGGTCCCCAGCAGCATAAACTTTAATATCTCAATTGTCTAAAATCTAAATAGAGTTTATATGGAGTATAAACAGTACTATCTTCCAGTATGGTAGATACTTATATTTCTAAGGAAATAAAATCTATTTGAAATTTTGAGAGACATCATTCAATTCATTATAGTAAATGGAGTTACCATTGAGACATTGAACTATTTTGAGACATTGAAGCAAAACTTATCAAGTATATCTCAAGTGATTTCAAAAAGTGACAATCATAACCTCAGCCAATGTAATAGGAAAAAGAATTTTGATTAAAATCTTCAAATGTTCTAACCAAGACAGCAAAACTGAATATTTTTAAATCATACCTAAATCATTAAAATCATTCAGAAATGAACTCTAAAAGCTTGAAGAAAATTATCACATCCTATGTCACCTTCCCTGATTCTCTCTTTTCCAAACTAAAACACCACATGTTCTTCAACTATTTCTCATGTGACACAAATTTCAAGATTCTTCATAATCTTAATGGCCTTTCTCCCATGCAATCCAATCCAACAATCTAGCATTTATTAAAAGTTAGGTATGTGTAAGATGGGGACTGGTCTTGTGATTTCATTGTTATCTGGAATTTCCAGATAAGGAAATACCTTATCTAACAATGCAACATATAGCCTTAGAGAGTTGTTTGTGACACAAAGGGGTTAAATGATTTGTCCTGGGAAACACTATCAATATTCATTCAAGGTAGGACTTAACCTCAGGCTTTCCTGGCTCTAGGGATGATTCTCTATCCCATACAACATAAATTCAAAAATGAGATACTACCTTCTAGGAGCTTAGAGTCTGCTAAATAAATAAACAAACAAATAAATAAATAAATAAAGCAGTTCAGGATATCCTAAGCAGCATCTAATATAAATTTAAAAGGAACAGTTTTCTTCCTTCCTACTTTCTTAGATATGTAACATGTTTCATGTTAAATAGTCAGTAAATCAATAAAATTTATTAAATACCTACCATGCACCAGATACAGTACCAAGTGCTGGGAAATAAAGAAAAGCAAAAGATAGTCTATGACCTCAAGGAGCTCTGAGTCAAGCTATTCTCTTAGAATTCTTCTCTTCTCAAATGTAAGATCTCAGAAGCATTTGATTAGTTATTTATTTGAGAAACACTTAACCTCAGAGTAAATCAATTAGAAAGACATCACAAGAAATTGAATCTCCATTAATGACTCAATACAATGATTAGGGCTTCAATTAAGTCTAATAAGAAAAAAATAAACAAAAAATTAATGCACTCACTGAATTCTTTTCTGGATCCTAAATGCCTTATCTGGTAATGGCTTCAACTTCAGAATTATTATGGCAATTTAGCATCCTTTTTTTTTTAGGTTTTTGCAGGGCAATGGGGTTAAGTGGCTAGCCCAAGGCCACACAGCTAGGTAATTATTAAGTGTCTGAGAACGGATTTGAACCCAGGTACTCCTGACTCCAAGGCCGGTGCTTTATCCACTAGGCCACCTAGCTGCCCCAATTTAGCATCCTTTATGAAAGTCAATAAACTGTACAAATTCCTTGACAGTGATACTACTGCTAGCTATATATCATAAGGAGGTTAAGGGTAAAAGAAAACTCCATGAATATAAAAATATTTACAGCATATAATTTTGTAGTTGCAAAGAAATAGAAGCAAAGTGGATATCCATTAATTGGGGAATGGCTGAAAAAAATTATAGTATAAAATGAAATATTACAACAGCAAATCTGAATAATTCAAGAAAGCTTAGGAAGAATTTATATGAACTGATGAAAAGCAAAGAAAACAAAGTTTGGAGAACAATTTACAAAATAAAGAGTCAATAATTTTTTTTTTGGTCTTTTTGTAAGGCAGTGGGTTAAGTGTCTTACCCAAGGTCACACAGCTAGGTAGTTATTAAGTATCTGAGATCATATTTGAACTCAGGTACTCCTGACTCCAGGGCCACTGTTCTATCCACTGTGCTACCTAGCTGCCTCTAAGAGTCAATAATCAAAAGTAAAGTACATTAAAAGACATCAGAATGGATTCACAAGTGAATTCTACCAAACATTTAAAGTAAAATTTGTCCCAATACTATATAAACTATTTGGAAAAATAGACAAAAGAATCCTACCAAATTTCTTTTACAACACCAAAGACATCAAAACAGCAATGTAAAAAAATCAAATAAGCATTTTAATAAAACAAAATTCATTTCTCTGATACTTGAAAATGCAAAGTGCAACAAATGTTTCACGATAACCTGTCAGACCATCATTAAAAATGTATTATGTACCTACCATGTGTTTGGCGATGTGAAAGTACAGGGAATACAAATAAATTCCCTCAAAAAAGTTCAAAGTCAAGATATTTGTTTCAAATCCATCTCTCCTTCTCAAACATAAAATCTCAAAAGCATTTGATAGCTATTTATTTGGGAAGCACTTAAGTTTACTTGATACAACTTCGTAAGTAATTCAATTAGAGAAACTTCACAAAAAGTCCCATTACTGATATAATACAATGATTCAAAAAGGTTCCACAATACCTACAAGTTCATAAGAAATTGGGAATGACATGATACACCTTTAGAAATGATGAATGATTATCAGAAAACAAGAAAAATGAACAATTCTAAATTACCCCTATCAAGAAAATTTAACAAATAAAACATAAGCAGAATATAGTTTTATAGAATACTTTCAATGACCCTTATTCCAATCTTCTATTTACTTACCATGATGGCTGAGAGGGCAGACACAGAACCTAGACAGGTAATTCCCATTGTGTAGCTTGGATCAAGCATATATGGAACCATTCCACCTGCACTAGCAGTCAACAAGCCTAGATTGAGTACATGCCTTCCAGGTAGGAGGAGAGGGGCAGATTTCAGTATTCCTAGAAATAAACATATTTTTCAGAATCTAAAAATTTTGCTAAAAATTTTTTCTCCTTAAAAATATAGTAAAACTAATATAAGAAAATTCAAAACACTGACTATGACACAGGATACTGAAACATAGCAGGGAATTCAAGTACTTTCTCAAAATGAACTTTGATTGGGGGCAGGGAAAATTCAGAGTCTGGTTTAACTTAACTCTGTTTTTTTTTCTCCTACTTTGATCAGAAACACAACCATTTCTTTACCCTTTGTAATACTGTCTTGGAATCTTAAAAAGCGATTTTACTCTGGTATGACCAATACATTACTAGTTAAGTGTGGTTTTGTTTATTTAAAAACTTCAATACTGCATCTTTAAAGGAGATTTTCCTAGTCCACGAGCATCCTTGATTATATCAATGGAGCCCAGGGGAGAGTCTTTGTTGCTTAATTGTTGCTAAAGACTCAGTAAGGGAATGAAAAAGTTTCAGACTTGAGGTTCTTTTGTGATTTTTAAGTTTCATGGAAGTTTCAAACTAAAGTTGAATGAAGAGATTATGGAAAGGCAAGAAAGAATTTTCTTTTAAATTGTAAATTTTGGAAAGCAGTTGAGGCAACACTGAAAAGTCTGTGGGATTTATTCCCTATTTCTATTATTCTTGTGATTGAATTTAGAAGTTCCAAATGCTGCCATCTTGGCAATATTATGGTAGAATAATTTGTTTCACAGAATACATAGTGCCAGCAATCAAACAAATATTCCAAAATGTGCCTTCTGTTATCACCCATCCTTTCCTACAGGAACAGATTAAAGGACAAATGTCAATTTTGGTCCTTGATGGACTCTCTAAGACATCTCTAATTAAGGATTGCAATAACTTGGGGTTTTTTATCTTCACAATATGATATTTAAAAATCTGTAACTTCAAGAAAATTTGGGGACCTCAATGTCCTTGCTTGTACTTTTTATAAAAACCCTTTCAAGTCATTTTGAGACATGATAATGGATAAATACAGGCTATCTTCTAAGATGAAAATGCAGTTGTGTATTATATAATTGCTGCTCCTTAAATAATTTTCAGATGTTTTGTTAAGATACTTTCTCAAAACTTAAAACAAGTTCAAAAGAACTTAAAACTCAAAAAGAAAAGTAAAACAAATGCATTCACTTCCAAGTTTAAACACTTACCCTGCAATTTTCCATAGGCAATGAGTGAACCGCTAAAAGTCACACCACCAATATAAGTACCTAGATAAGCCACAATCTTGGTGAGGTTTGCTGCTGGATCCATTGCAAAATGTGGATACTCAACCATATATTCTGCTATACAAGTAAGCACAGCTGCCAAACCCACCAAACTGTGGAAAGCTGCAACTAACTGAGGTAAATCAGAAATCTGGATACGCTTAGCAATCGTCAAACCTGTGAAGGTCCAAGAACAAAGAGAAAAAAATTTAATAAAGTCTGACCCCTTTCAAACAAGAATACAACTGAAATATATGCATCATTTTTATAATCAATTATTTAATGAACATCCTACAATAAATGAGACACATTCTATGGGAATTCTAAGACATTAAGGCAAATTAGCTTTGTGGAGGAAATTTTGAAAATGGAAATTTCTGACCTACTCCGCCATCTTCCCAAAATGCCTCTCCACTCTAATATATTCTTGCACACATTTTCTCAGCACCTGGGAAATAGAATCCAGGCACAACATTCTTTGGTCCATATTGTCTTTTTGCCAAATCTTTTTCTTGCTTTGCATGTGCATATCTTTTCCCTTCAATTCCTACCTTTCCCCTGACTTAATCAAGAATATCAGCATCTCCCTCTCTGCACTTCTGATTCTGTACTTCCATCTAAAACCTTGTTTAGCCCTACAATCACCCACTCACAGAGCAGAGAGATAGAGTCTACAAGGAACTCAGCTCCAGATTAGGACTAGTAGGAGAGCAACCTAGGTGTTCTGGAAAGAAATGCAGATTTAAAAATAGGCAAAGCAGAAGGACAGAATATCTATTATGGAGTACAGTTTATGCAGTAATAATACTATTGGAACTCATGATCATCAAACTTCCACAGGACCAATTGTAAACCTGTGCCATGTGATAATCTGTTCAAGCACTATTCCTTGAGTTTTCCTTCAAGAGAGTATGTATATCCCACACACAAGGGCCAAAAAAAAAGCCTTCCTATGACAAAAATCAACATATAATACCAAGCAAGTAGTAAATGCAATGATATAAATAAAACAACATGTTTCTTGCCAAAAAAAACTTAAGTTCTGTGGTTGGATAAATATATTAATATCTAAACTTGTTTTTAAAAATAATTATACAGGAACACATACATTAAAATAGCACTTTAAAATCACTGCCAGCTTATAGCTAGAGGCTGATTTTCTTCCTGGCTGCATTTCTACAGCAGAATAAGATTTAAACTTGATATAATTACCAAGTATTATGGTACTCTATTTTCTGATCAGACAAAGTAAAGCAGGAACCTATATTTTTCTTGACAGATACAGTACTTGCCTAATTTTTATAGACCCTGGGGAAGACCGCAGAAGCCCATTTGCCCTGGGAACTTTCTAGACCAATAATTTTAGATGTTCTCCTGGAGTGGTCAAACAGTAGCATGGGGCAAGATGGCAAGAAGTCTAGGAGTACTCACTAATCATGGAACTTTGGGACGCTGGCAATTATAGACACCCTAGCAAAGGCAAAATCCAAAATCTCCAGGTTCACAGACCTATGAAGAAATCCCATAACAAGCTAAAAGCACAAAGCTCACATCTAGTGTCTCTCCACCTAAGTGTAAGTGTAATATTATATGTACCCCCAAAAAAACACAAAAAAAAGCTCATTAGTGGCTCTCATTTTAAAAGAGGTGATCTGTTCAGTTTTTACATCCCACTGCTTACCAATGGTGCCACCGAGAGTCATTGCCCCAGACATCTGAGCTAACAATTCTGGGTTTGGATTAAGACTTCCCAGAGTAGCTGCCAAACCTCCAGCAACACCAATCATGCCCAAGGCATTTCCAAGACGAGCAGTTCCTTGAGTGGAAAGACCAGCCAGGGCTCCAACACAACACAGACCTGAACCCAGATACATCATCTTTTAAAAAAGAGAAAGAAAAAAGATTATCAGAACTTTCCATTTATTAGAAAAGAGAAAGTTGCTCTTGAAAAGTCTCCAAGGTCTTATTTTAATCTTAACCAAAATTGGGAAAATATTCCAAGGAATTTTTTCATGATTTGTTATTACAATAGGGGAAAATAAAGAGAAGAGGGAAGAAAAAATAAAGGGGGGGAAAGAGGAAGGAAGAGAGGAAATAAACATTTGTTAAGTGCCTGTCACGTACCTTGTTAAGCATTTCAAAAACATCTCATTTTCTCTTTACAACAACCCTAGTTAGTAAGTATCATTATGATTTCCCCCCTTTTACTGTTGAGGAAATTGAGGCAAACAGATTAAGAACCTTGCTTTCGGTCATGCAACTAGTAAGTATCTAAGATCAAATTCGAATTCAGGTCTTCCTGACTCCAGAAACAGCACTTTGTCCATTGTGCCACTTTATGGCTATTAAGGAATGGTATATAAATCCTACAGAGTGTTTAATTTAATTTGAATTGGACTTGTAGTTCATCATTGCACTGATAAGAGGTTTTTTTATGGCTGTCTTTTTTTAAGGTTTTTGCAAGGCAATGGGGTTAAGTGGCTTGCCCAAGGCCACACAGCTAGGTAATTATTAAGTGTCTGAGGCTAGATTTGAACTCAGGTACTCCTGACTCCAGGGCTGGTGCTCTATCCACTGCGCCACCTAGCCGTCCCTACTGATAAGAGTTTTAAAATTTTTCAAAGGGCAGCTAGGTGGCGCAGTGGATAGAGCTCTAGGCTTGGAGTTAAGACACTTGCCACTTGTGTAAACTTGGGCAAAATTTAAATAACTAAATTTTAGTTTACTTAAAAATGTATTTTAGATTTTTTTTTCCAAGGCAATGGGGCTACGTGGCTTGCCCAAGGCCACACGGCTAGGTTATTATTAAGTGTCTGAGGTCAGATTTGAACCCAGGTACTCCTGATTCCAAGGCCAGCAATCTATTCACTGCGTCACCTAGCTGCCCCAAAAATGTACTTTAAAAGAAAATTTATTTTACTAGGCATTTTTACTAACCACAGGAGAACAAAAATTTGAGTGCTATGCTACACCCAAAGATGAAAATAATCTATATTGTCTGAAGAGCAACTAAAAACATCAGCTCAGATCTCCCCAAGTAGGTGGTGTAGTAGTCGGAGAGAGGGACAGAAGGGCAAATGCCAGAACTAATACAAAAAATTTATAATAATCAGATAATCTAGAAAAAAGTAAAATAGTTCACTATTGCCCTTGGAAAGAAATATAATAGCCAGGTTTTTGCAAGATATTCAGTACATACAAAAAAAAAGATTAAAAAAAAAAATATATATATATGACATGGCAGGGGGGCAGCTAGGTGGCACAGTGGATAGAGACCAGCCTGGGAATCAGGAGGACCTGAGTTCAAATCTGACCTCAGATACTTAATAATTACCTAGCTATATGACCTTGGGCAAGTTACCTAATCTCATTGCCTTGCAAAAACAAAAAAACAAAAAAATAATACAGTGCTATTCTTAAAATGGACACTTATAAAGTGAAAAAGATAAGAATCTCTAGGTGTAAAAATATTTACAGCAGCTCTTCTGATGGCAGTTAAAACTGGAAAACTAAGAGAAAAGTTCTCCAATTAGGAATATCTAAACAAATTCTGTTCTATGAATACGACAGAATATTGTCACAAAGTAACCAAATATTAGTACCAGAAGAAATGAAATGGATCATTTCAGAGGCAATTGGCAAAGTCTTTATAAACTGATACAGCATGAAGAGAGTAGAACTAGGAAATGAATTTATATAATCATATATAACTTTGAAAATAACTTTGAAAGACTTTAATAATAATGTTTGTGCTTCATTTTAAAAGACTATGACATCATATGAATTAACATATGAAGCTATGAATTAGATTTGAGTGAGGGGTGCTGTGCTAAGTCACTAGTAGTCTCTCTTTCTTCTCCAGAACTATCTGGGTCCAGTGGCAGATATGAATCAGGATGACTAAAGATGTCCCTGGATGAAAGCAAACAGGGTTAAATGACTTGCCCGATATCACATAAGTAAGTGGTAAGTGTCTGAGGCCAGATTCAAACTCCATGGCCAGTGTTCTCTCTACTTCACCATCTAGCTGTCCTTTGAAAGACTTTGAAACTCTTTATCAATGCAGTGATGAGCTACAAGTCCAAAAGAATGAAAATGAAATACATCATTCACCTCCTGATACAAAGATGAAGAATGTAGCATGAAGAAGGAGACATGTTTTCAGTCATGACTAATGTAGAAAATTAAAAGAAAATTTATTTTCCAGGTTTTATCTTTGAATTATTTGGGAAGGGAGATGATAGTAGTGGCAGGGACAAATTAAAAAAAAGTTAATTTAAAAATAAAAGTAATAGAATATTTTTAAAAGAAAATGATATGGAATATTTACCTAGGTGTCAGATCTGTGGAAAAGGGAAGATTTATGACCAAAAAAAAGAGATAGAGAGCATTACAATATGTAATCAAATTAAGGAGGACTTGCACAAACAAAATGCAGGTAAAATTCTAAGGTAAGCAGAAAACTAGGAGTGAAGTCAGCAAGTTTCTCTGAAAAAGGCCTCATTTCCCAGATATATAGAGAACTGAATTAAATTTAAAAGAATGAATCATTCGGGCAGCTAGGCAGTGAAGGGGATTAGAGCACTGGCCCTGGAG
Organism: Macrotis lagotis; assembly: GCF_037893015.1. Classification (NCBI taxonomy): domain Eukaryota; kingdom Metazoa; phylum Chordata; class Mammalia; order Peramelemorphia; family Peramelidae; genus Macrotis; species Macrotis lagotis. The sequence goes on from NC_133666.1 coordinate 278,746,249, forward strand.
TCAGGAGTACCTGAGTTCAAATCAGGCCTCAGACACTTAATAATTACCTAGCTGTGTGGCCTTGGGCAAGTTACTTAATCTCATTACCTTAAATAAAGTTTTTTTTAAATAAGAATGAATCATTCTCCAATTAATAAATGGTCAAAGGAAATGAACAGTTTTGAGATGAAGAAATCAAAGCAATCTGGTCAAATGACAAAATGTTCTAAATCAGTATTGATTAGAGGAATGCAAATTAAAATAACTCTGAAGTACCACCTCACACTATCAGATTAGATAATATGATAGAAAAGGAAAATGATAAATGTTGGAGAGAATGCAGGAAAATTGGGACACTAATGTACTCTTGGAGTTGCAAATTGATCCAACCATTTGGGAGAACAATTTGAACTATGAACTATACCTCTAAAGCTAGAAAACTGAATATACTCTTTCATCCAACAATAACATAACTAAGTCTGAATACCAAGGAGATAAACAAAAATGAAAAATATATGTATAAAAATATTTACAGTAGATCATTTAGTGGTAGCAAAGGACAGAAAATTGAGGGGACATTCATCATTTGGAGAATGTGGTATGTGGTATGTGATTGTAATGGAATACTATTGTGCTATAAGAAATGCTAAGTAGGAAGTTCTCAGAAAAAATGGAATGACTCACATGAATTAATGGAAAGCAAAAGCAACAGAATCAGGAGATCATTGTGCATATAGTATAGCATACTATAAATATGATCAACTATAATTGACTTAGCTACTCTCAACTGATTGTCCTTGGTCCAATACAATTCTGAAGTATTTATGATGAAAAATGCTATTTACCTGCAAAGAATGAACTGATGGAGTCTGAAGAGATATTGAGCAGACATTTTTTTACTTTATTATTCTTGGACTGCTTTTGGGGGGATCTGCATTTTCTTTAGCAACAAAGCCAACATGGAAATGTTTTGCAAGACTGCACATATATAACCTATATAAAAGTTACTTGCCTTCTTAGCGATTTGGGGAGGGGCTGGAGGGAGAGAATTTAGAACTCAAATTTTTTTTTAAAGAATGTTAAAATGTTTTATTTGCATGTAAATGAGAAAAGGCAAAAAACAAATTAAATGTCAAAAAAGACCATAATATAAAGAAAGCTTAGTAATTAAAATAAATTCAGATATTTAGTTGAAAAAGCTCATTGATATAGACAGAAAAAGAGTCAAAATATTATTATCTAGCTCTGGAATGAACCTTTATGTCTTCTTGTCCAAACTCACATAGAGAAGAGGTCCACTAAACCATATGTAATCATCCCAGAGGACTACATAATGACATAAAGAAGCATAGATTAACCCTTATCAATATTTTATTTTATATATATTTATTTTTCCAAATTACATTTTAATCTGGTTCAGCAACATATGTTTGACACCTCTGATCCAGTCCAAACAAATCATTTTAAAGATACAGAAGTAATCTCATAGCTTTTAAGTGACTTACCTAAAACTCATACAAGTAGTGAGTGGCAGGGTCTAAATTCAGACCCAGGTGCTCTACACCAAAGCCTATGTTCTAAACTTCCTTTCATATTCAAACATTTTTTATGATATTGAAATTTACACCAGGGAAGCTAGGTGGCGCAGTGGATACAGCATTGGGCCTGGAGTCAGGAGTACCTGAGTTCAAATCAGACCTCAGACCCTTAATAATTACCTAGCTCTGTGGCCTTGGGCAAGCCACTTAATCCCACTGCCTTGAAAAGGAAGGAAGGAAGGAAGGAAGGAAGGAAGGAAGGAAGGAAGGAAGGAAGGAAGGAAGGAAGGAAGGAAGGAAGGAAGGAAGGAAGGAAGGAAGGAAGGAAGGAAAGAAAAGAAAAGAAAAAAGAAAGAAAGAAATTTACACCAATGAAACTGAGAATATTAACATTTAAAATAATACTCAAAATGTGAACTTTTTAAGACAACACAGCTTCTCCAACAGACTCTAAATCCACATTAAAAGGTCTTATCAATCCTAGGAAGCTTAAATAAATATTCACATAGTGCCACATTAAATAAAATACTACCATGACTATGCCCTAAGTTGATTTCCAAAGGTTAATAGTTTCATACAGATTATCAAGTCCAAATATAGATCTCTATAGTCAACAGTCATTAAATAAATCTTTATAATGGATAATTGCTTTCCATATATTATGGCATATTTTCTCATTTCAACAAGTGAATCACTTTCTTCACCTTTCTATCCTAGAAGAGGATTATGAAGATCAAAGTCATTTTTTTTACCAAGATCTTCTTTCCCTTTAAGTGCAAAAATATTTTTTAAGTATTGATAGATTTCAATTTTGAGCTTAAGCTCAGTTCAAGTCCTGATTTGACCATTTACATACATTAAAATCTATCTATAAAGAATTCAGAAACAGTCTCCACCATCAAGATTATATTAATTTTTTTTATTTTTCACTCCTATCTTTTGTTTTCACTTTGCCTTTATTTCACGTTGAATTTCTTCCCTTCTCCCCTCTCAGAGAGATATCCCATTAGAAAAGAATTTTTTTAAAGAGAAAAAAATTTGTAAAACCAATCACTATGTCCCCCAAAATCTGGCATGTCAAATAAATATAATATCAAAAATCTAATACTAAAAATCTAATATTCTTTAGGGGAAACAATATGGACATAAATAGGTTTTTATATATATATATATATATATATATATATATATATATATATATTATATGGGATGTGAAGGTTAGATGAAAGATAAAGACTGGATTTAAGGATTTTATTTAAATCTATTCAAGATGTGCCTAACTTTGGATCCACTTTGTTGTTGTTTTTTTTTAATGAGACCATTACTTTAAAAAAGAACCTACATACTTTAACATGGACATCAGTACTCTAACATAATCTGGGTGGTACAGTTCAAATTTGACCTCAGATACTTACTAGATGTGTGTCCCTGAACAAGTCATATAACTTCTCTGAGATTCAGTTTCCTCATCTGCAAGATTAAAATAATAACAGTACCTACTTTCCAGGGTAATTGTGAGGGTAAAGTGAAATAAAATTTGTCTTTATAAATGCTAGCTATGATGATGATGATGATGATAACTATTTGTAGCAATAAGAGCAGCAGGGACAATATCATGGATATAATAGGCACATAATAAATGATCATCGAACTGAATGGCTAAGATGTTAAAGAGAAATGGCCAAAGCTTGGTAGGGAACAGAAAAAGCCATTCAAACTCAAATGTCCAGCATTTAAAAAATAAAAAACACACTTGTAAAGAACTCTCATTTTTAAAAATTCATCCATTTTTCTCTTCTCTCCAAATAATCCTGAAAAGCAGGCAAGCTAGACTGGCAAAATGATACTTTTATGATAGAAAGGCAGCTAAGCAGCACAGTAGATAGAGTACCAGGTCTAGAGTCAGTTCAAATCTGATCTCAGACACTTACTAGTTTTATGACCCTGGTCAAGTCATTTAACCCTGCTTGCCTCAGTTTGCTCATCTGTAAAATGAGCTAAGAAGGAAATGGAAAACCACTCTACTAACTCTGCCAAAAAATTTTAAAAGGGGGTGGGAAAGAACATAGAATCAGACACAACTGAAAATACTAAGCAACAACAAAAACATCATGCTCCATTTACAAATGGGGAAACTTAGACCCAGAAAGATAAGAGTTTACCCCATTATGTAACTAATTAATGGCAAGGTCAAAAACAGTTCTATGACCCTTAGCTCCATTCCAAAATACCTGTGTGTGTACACACACACACACACACACACACACACACACACACACACACAAACTGCTAGAAAACAATGAATCAGTCTCTTACCTGTTCAATGTTGTAGCCACCATACAGTGAAGCTAAATAACCCCCAACAAAGGTACCCCCTGGGAGCAGATACAAGTAATTGAATTCAGGGGGATCTGTTGGACGTTTGAACATATCCAACATCCTTTGGGTCACCAAGAAACCACCTGATCAAAGTAAATAAAATATGAAAATTAAAGAAATTTTTTCATTGAAGAAGATAGTTAATTAAATAGGTGCTATGGCATTCCTAGTTAAAGGGAACTTTTATAACCTATGGATCATTTTAAATTTGTTTTGTAACTATAAAACATAAGGAAGTAAATTCTATAGCAAGCAAGTTCAATTAGAAAAAAATGTTATCAAAGTATAGAACCAATTATTTCCACATGACTAAAAATAGCATTTCAAATAGAATAAGAATACAAAAGCTCAAAGGTCATGAGTCTATTTCTAACTTGCTGTTCTGCTTATTAAACAATATTGCAATTAATTCTGATAAAAACAATCAAAAGAACACTATGTCAAGAGTTCATAACATCATAAATCTAAAGTTAGAAGGAGCTTTATGTCATCTGATGCAATCCTCTCATTGAACTAAGGTCCAGAGAGCTTCAAAACTTGGTCAAATCTGAAGAAGTAGTAAAATGGCAGGACCAGCATTTGGACACCAGAAAGCATGAGTTCAAATTCATTCTCAGACATTTAATAGCTGTGTGACCCAGGGCAAGTTACTTAACTATTTTTGCCTCAGTTTTCTCATCTGTAAAATGAGCTGGAAAGGAAATGGCAAACTACTCCAGTATATTTTCCAAGAAAACCCCCAAAGGAGGTCACCAAGAGTTGGACATGACTGAAAAACAATTGAATAACAAACCTGTGACACAAAACTTAGCACTTTTCCCAATAGCATCACAGTATATTAAAGTTCTTCAGCTATCAAAAAAGGGGAGGGGACACCAAGTCATGCTAGATTTTTTATTTTTCAGGAGCACTCATTGATATTAATAGGGTGATAAGAGTAGTTTCAGAAAAATTTCTATAAATGCTATAATAATATATCTGAGTCAGTTTAAGTCAGAACTATGTCTAAAATAGTTTTCCAGTTTATCTATGGCAAGAAACTCTTTTTTAAATCACAGAACTTCTAAGAACTATAGTTTTAAAAAAATAGATGAGTATGTCATTCCTTTCAAAGAAGTTTCATGACTTGAAACAAAGATTTCTTAATTACCAATTAAATTCTTGCACAGCTGACACAAATAATCTCTTGGTGTTGATTTATATTAGTTCTTCAGTCTTCAATTAAAAAAGTATTAGCAATACATTTTAATTATTTTCTAGCTATAACAAAAGATGAAAAGGAAGATGGAGTTTCACAGGTACAGTTTCATCAATAGGAGAATACAGGTACCTGCAATGTTGACAGAGGATATGAAAGCAGCAAGTGCAGCAAGACCCTGAGGTGTATTGGAAGGATAGATGTGTCCTCCCATTAATGCCAATCCCCCAACTGCAGTCAAACCTAAAAAGGAAGAATAAAGTAAGTGACAGATAAAGATGTCAAGTCAAAATAATGCTTCCATCTCACTTCAACCACAATCAGATGTAGTTAAATATAGAAATGCTCCAGTTTTTTAATTAACAAAACTAATTACTATTTCATAAAAATCATATAAGTAATAATTTAAGGTTGTCTGGTTAAGCGACATTTTCCCAGGTTTGGAATGGTAATGTAGGAAAAAGTCCTGATCTGGGAGTCAACATCTGGGCTCAAGTTTAGAGTAGCTAGAGTGACTCCTACAGTCTCATTAATATTTGTTGAATTTGAAGGTCCAATTTCTCCTTTTACTAGCTCTATAAATTTGAAAAAGTCAAAACTTTGATCTGAACCAAAGTTTCTTCACCCATATAATGAACTTGCACTTTGAACAGCTTTAATAAAAAGCTTGTTGATTGATTGAATGACTAGAGATTGTATTAAAAGAACTCGAAGATCCCTCAGAAGAAGAAAGGAAGGAGTGAATATGCCAGACCCTGCACTACATACTTAACAAATGCTATTCTATCTTCACAGCAATTCTAGGAAATATGTGATATTATTATATCCAATTTAGAGTTGAGAAAACTGAGGTAGACAGAGTTCAGGTGATTTGCCCAGGGTCAAGCAGTTAGTATTTGAAATCATATCTGAACTCGTCTTCCTGATTCCAGGCCACGTTCTATCCAAAGTGCCACCTAGTTGTTGCTATTTAAGGCAGAATACTGATTTCATCTAGGGACTTTATGATTTGTGTGACTATTAAAGAATGAAATAAAATAGCTTCTAAATGACACCTGTATTTACAAGATTAATAGAAATAAACCTCATGATCAAGATTTTTCGTGGGCAGGAAAAAGTAATTGGATATACGAAAATAAAAAAATTATTAGGTTTTTAATGTTGTGATTAATATTCCTATGAAACTTAACAAATTATGAAAAATGGCACAAGGAATCACCAAATTCACACTTGTAAGAGTTTTTTATAAGATAGGCTAGATGTTTAAAATTTCTTTTTGTAATAAAGCATATATATAGAAGCACCAAAAAAGCTGTTTTCCAACTACTTTCCATTAAGGAGGTATCCATCCTCTGAGTACCTACTAAATAAAAGAAGGAAGCTAGATGGTACAATGAGGAGAGTACCAGCTCTGAAGTCAAGAGTACCTGAGTTCAAATTTGACCTCAAACACTTAACTGGCTGTGTGACCTTGGGCAAGTCTCTTATCCCTGATTGCCTCACATCCAGAGCCATCTCTTGTGCTGATTCAGATCTAGCTACAGGACCCAGATGACTCCAGAGAAGAAAGTAAGGCTGGTGACTTAGCACAACTTCCCCTCACCCAAATCCAATTCACATGCTTGTCAAGGCATCACCTCCCTGATGTCATGGTCTTCATCGAGATGAAGGACAAAACATTCTTACTATATGTAAGGTAGTATTGAGTCCCTTTGTAGTTATAAACAACTATTTACATAGTAATATTTTAAAACTTACAACTATTTTCTTCAATTCAACCCTGTGAGGTAGATGGTACAATTATTATCATACCCATTTCACAGATAAGGAAACTAAAGCTAAGAAAAGAGAAGTGATTTGCCCAAGGTCCTAAAACTATCAAGGGGCAGAGAAAGAACCTAAACTTAGATCTCTTGTCATAGAAGAGATTCATGCCCCAATTCTTGGACCAGATGGACTGTGAGAACTCTTCCCACTCTAGAATAACTGGAATTCAGTCATCAGCCACTCCATGCAGTTTCCTCTATGGGACTAAGACACAAAAGATTCCAATCAACAAGGATCTTTCATCTCATTATATCTCAATATGATCCAATCACCTCAAATATTTTATAATACTAAAGCTATTCTTGGCCTTAGGGGATACCAAGAGAAGGTCCCTATTGACCCATGCCAGGTCCCTTTTCAAGGTAACTGAATATTTTCACCTACTTTAAATTAACTATTCAATTTGATTTTCATACTTGATACTATTTTAATATAATGTAGTTTTATGTAAATCAACACATTCAGCCCCCTCCCCAAAGAAAATGGAAACTCCTTGAGAGCAGGTATAATTTTATTTCTATCATATTATCTCCAGCAACTAAAATAGTGTCTGACATAAAGTAGGTACTTATTAATGCTAACTGAATTATGCATCAAGAGGTACCTAAATATTTTCAAGTTCTGCCAAGTAGCTTGAGAGAAGCACATCGTATTGCCAAAATTTACCACAACAATCAAAACAAAGCCTTTAAAATAGTTCACATTACCAAATCCTAATTTGGTACCAATTACCAAACCTATTTCTATGTGGAACAAAACACACAATACCCAAGATACCAGGATCTCCTGAAATAGGTTTTTTTAATGAAACCACATAAGCTTTACATATGCTACTGCTTAAAGTACAAATAACAAATAACAAGCAACCCGACCTAGAGGAAAACTCAGACTAAAAGATCCATACCTGAGATAGCATTAGTTACAGACATCAGAGGCGAGTGGAGGGCAGGAGTGACACCCCAAACTGTGTGGTAGCCCACAATGCCAGCTAATCCAAAAGTTGTCACCATTTGAGAGAAGGCTAAATTGGGAGCTACAATGCCCAAACCAAGTATGCCAGTAAGACCTACAGAAAAACAACATAAAAAATTTTTATTAGAAATATGATCTATGGTTAAAAGCCCATATTATAGAAAATATAATCAATACTTTCAAAGCTCATTTATTTCCTCTGACAATCAATGGGGGGGGGTTAAAATAAGACAAGGTAAAATTTCACAAATGATAATAGATCATTAAGGAGAAAAGATGAGGATTGCAAATTTCTCCTATAAATAGAGGGGTAGGGTACTGAAATGCCACTTGTGCTACCACATGTGAATGATAGTTGGTTAGTTTTGTTTAACTGCATTTTTCTTTGCTACATGGGATAGCAATAGGGAATGGATAGAAATAGGAAATATTTGGAAATGACTAAGAAGTTAAAAAAATTATCATCAACAAAATGAAATAATGAATATAATTTTTATAAAGGAAAGGAGACTGAGATACTCATGATAAAAAATCCAGTTCCTTAACAATCTAAAAAAAGAGAAAATTTCAAAGTTGATAATATTTATGAGTCACTTCAGCAATAACTTACACATTTTCCTCTAACTCTCTCCCACTCTCTCTCTCTGACTATTCCCTCTTATAATCAAACATAAACAGGGCCATCTAGCTGTTAAGCAAATCTTATTCTCTAAATCACAAGCCTGTATACAATACACCAAGGCATTTTCAGTTTGGCCAGGATATAGCTTTCACAAAGCCAAATTTATGCCACTCTAAGATCTGGCTAGATGAGGAAAGGAGGTTTAAAAAGAGTAGGAAGGATTTCATTCACTCCGGCACCTCCCTAAAACATATGGTGTCCACCAGCCCAGGGAGCCAAAGTGTTGCAATTGCTCCTGAATCTGGACTGTTCTGTTGGCCAGGGCCATGAGCGCCAGCTTCAGCACCAAGTCAGCAAATGTGATTTTAAAAAGAAAAAAACACAAATTAAATTAAGAATGTGCAGAAGAATACAGTCAGTTCAGAACATACATTTTTAATTATCGCCTTCCTTAATAACAAACACATGTGTGGCTATTCCTCTAAAGAAGAACAAGTTTACCTAGTGGTAAGTGAGGGGGAAAGGAGGGGGAATAATGATAGTAAGTGAATTCAACTTTCCTAAAAGGGTAATCTACTTGAGAAATGTCATTCTACAGATGAAGCAACTGGAACATTTAGTAAACATCCCATTCTGAGGACCTAGATTCAAATTCCAGCCCTCTTGCATAATAGCTGTGTGACCTTAGACAAGTCACTTAATTTCTCTTGACATCAGTTGTCTCATCTATAAAATGGGGGGGGGGGGCGGTGCAGGGATTGGAATAGATACCTTCTGAAGTGTCTTCAGTTCTTAACCCATAAGGCTGAACTCAATAAATTCTAAGATCCTCCCAGTTCTAAATCTACTATTTTATAAGGAGGCCTTTTCATTTCTCTTGTACTATTTCCATTGACAGACTGTTTCAAAATGCCTGATTACTTAACTATTTGCAGTGTAGCTGAATAATAGATAAGCAGTAACTAAACTTTATAGATTAGCCAGGAATTTTTTTCTATCGTTTTCATGTTTCACACTACTGAAGTGATATTTTGATAGTTTTCTTTGTAATTACTAAATTGGAGGACGTCTAACAATATTATCCTCTAGGGCAGATTTTTATAACAGTTTTTATTATGATACTTCTTTGGTCTTTTTCAAAGAATGAAAGAAAAGGTACATTAAAAAGACATTTGGATTTCACATTAAATAGTAAGGAAAAAGTATGGTGCAAGGGAAGCCCACTGGAAGTGAAAACAGAAGACTTTCCTTTGTGCCCTAGCTTGACTGGCTGTGTGGACATGAGCAAGCCCTATAAACTCACTGATCTTTAATCCTGTGCTCCCTGTTTCATGAGATTTAAAGGAAGAGCAAATGAAATGGTATCACTGTAAACTACTTAAAATATTATTATGCATAAAAGATAAACTAAGAAAAAAAAATAAGACCCCTTCTCCTATCAGGGTAATCTAAAAGGCATAGTAGAGATTTGTTTAAGTTTCTCCATTTGGAGAATGCTATTAAATCATCTAACCAATTTAAATCCACTAGAACATGTAAATAAGAATAATATGCGGACTAGTTCATAAGTCAAAAGGAAATCCAATAAATACCTTCCTTTCCAAGCTGAATTCACATTTAAATACAATGGCCTTGACTCAAAGAAAATATAAATGATGTCCCTGGATAAGAAAGTCCTTAACTTGGATTTCAGTTATATCAAAAGGCTTTCAAAGAGATGCTTCATTATAGACAAAGTGATATCAAGTTAATTGAATGAAACAAAATATTAACTAGAATATTTAAATGAAATAATAAATGCTGATGATGATCTACTCATTCATAACTAGAAGCCATAGAGTTGAGATCAGACAGAGGTTGCCTTTATAAAAAAGAGAATGGTTTGTTCAACTTAGTAATAAATAAATAAATGATTTATCGATGAATGGAGGGATGGGTGGATGGATGGATGAGATCCCAGTATTTACTGGGGAACTTTGAATCTTCTAAAAATACGAAAGTTAAATTTTCCTATTAATGGTTAATAATTATGCTTCTACTTTTGGCCAGGCAGAGATCTAACTAAATTAAAAGGGAAATTTCTGACTTATAAACTAAAAGCCTATATGCAATCATTCCCTATTTTAAAAATTCCAAAGGGAATAACTGCAACTACAAAGTGAGTTTGTTACTGTCTATAACCAGATTTTAAAGCTGTAACTAAGTCACAGATAGAAACAAATAAATACTAGTAAGTTGTATAGTAAGTAAGGCAAGAATTAAAAGACCCTCAATGAAGCTAACACAATGTTAATTAAATACATGATAGCTATACCTGTGTCCTAGTTCTTATTCTTCAAGACAAACACCTGGATTCCCAGTGTTGCCCAACTCTGTAAATAATCATAGTTAGTTGGTTTTATGCCCACCAAAACAAAAGGAAATGAGTCATTTAATAATATTTTTATATATAACATTCTGCAACTTCAAAAGAAGCCAAAACTCTTTAACTATTTCACTCTTCTATGAAGTATTTCACAAAGATCTTCCTCTAGAATAAAGGATCATAATCATTTTCAAAATCATGTTTTTCAATGCATAAAATATATATAATAGATGACAAAAGAATCATAAGTATTAATTTTTTTAATTCACTGGTCCCTAGTTAAAAATTTCTGTTGTAATGGAAAATTATTTTAAAAGGGCTCAATTGTCAGTGAAATTTAAGGGGAACAAAAGGTTTTAGGAGATTTTTAATAATTTAGACACTTAATGCATTATTTATGAATCTCAAATTAAATAATACCAATGGAGGGGAAGGGCAGATATGAGTGGAAGGAACAGGAGAAGCAAATGTACTATCCCTCACCTGCTGTGTATGCAGATGCTGTGGTCATGGTCTTGCGGAATGGGGTAAGAGCAGCTGCTTTCTCAGCTTCAAGCTCAGCTACTGTCTTTGGTTTCACAGGGGCTCCCTGAGGAATATTTTTTGGTGTAGGTGCTGGGAAAATTATCTTGCCATCCTAATGGAAATTTTTAAAAAAAGGGTTTAAAAATTAAATATCAAAATAACAAAAATGCTTAAAGAAAAGGGTCACGATTCTGGGTCTTTTCTTGTTTTGCTAAAAAAAAAAAAGTTATTTATCTTACACACACACACCCAAAAATTTTTGTTACAACACATGCCACAGCAAAACATCCATAAAAGATAATCCATATGATATAGGAAGGAATTAGTTGGTCTACTTACCTTCATTACCACAGTTCCCCTAATAACATGGCCCATTGTGCCAAAGTCAAAGTCATCTTTCACCTCAAAATGGAAATTATCTTTGTCTGGACTGATTGCCTTTAGAAGTTTGATAATATTGTTTGAATACAGTGTACTGGCCTGGGTAGCCATTCGGCTAGGAAGGTCTGTGTAGCCTATATGAGTAATTCCCTAGACAAAAGAAAATAGAGATAATAAAATTTATTAATGAATTTTAAGACTTAAGATAGATCTAATTCCATTCAGTCAAATGATAAGCATTTATTATGCTCCTATTTTGTGTCAGACACTGGACTAAACACTAGAGATCCAAAGAAAAAATCCTTGCCCTTAAGACACTTACAATCTAGTTATAATATATAATTATAGCTAACTCCTATATGTTTAAATATTTTCAAAATATACCAATAATTTCATATATAAATACATTATAGCAATATGATTTTTAAATCTCTTTTAAGAAACAAATTCACCCAGGTCTCAAGTTTTTCCAACTATAAATTTTGGATGACAGCTTCACAAATCTGTTAGAAAGTACAGAACAATGGGGCGGCTAGGTGGTGCAGTGGATAAAGCACCAGCCCTGGAGTCAGGAGTACCTGGGTTCAAATCTGGTCTCAACACACTTAATAATTACCTAGCTGTGTGGCCTTGGGCAAGCCACTTTAACCCCATTTGCCTTGCAAAAACCTAAAAAAAAAAAAATACAGAACATACCCAACTCCACCTCCTGGAAATTACTTTCTATGTATTTTGTATTAATTTATCTTTGTAAATCCCCATACACAAACCCTCTCCCCAAATACAAACCTAGGGTAAGCTCCTTGAGGGTACTCAGGATTACATTTTTTTCTCTACATCCCTAATAATGACAATTATTAAGAAAATAGAAGACAAATGATAAATATTGTTGAACTGTTACTTCTATTAGCAACATTTTGGTTCCTAGACACAGAAACACTACATCAGCAAAATGTTTTATTACTGTAACCATTACTATTGTAACAATACCTTATGGACATAAAGTTCTCCTGGCTTAGTAGTTTCAAAGTTTCCTCCTGCTTCAGCTGCTAAATCCACAACAACTGAGCCTTCCTTCATTGATTCAATCATATCTTTTGTAAACAAAATTGGGGCTTTTTTACCTAGAGAAACATAAAACCATTAATTATATATTTTAACATAAACCCAGGTAACCTATGCCAATGATTCTTCTGATGACTACAGCTGTATCCTCTTGAATGTTGACTCCATAATTAAGGATACAGGAAATAGTTCCCAAACTACAGGGAATTTCCAATAAAATATAGGCAATGTAGTGCAAAGTGATGTAATCTTAAGAGTCAGAGATGTGGATTTCACTGCTGGTTCTAAGTCTCAGTTTCCTCATCTGTAAAATGGTGATACAATGATATACCTCCTTTCTTACAGTTTTGTTGTGAGGAAAGCATTTCGTAAATTGTTAAGTGCTATAAAACACGATCATTAAATTATAAAATTTTCATGCCTTTCTATAGTCAAAATTGAAATGAATTAAAATAAGCAAATATGTACCTCAGAACACTTAAGAAAAATAAGACACAGCATGAAATCAAACAAGTAAGTACTCAAAAGTGCTCAGATCTGGGTTCTGATTAAGGTCTGCTATTATGTAGTCTTGGTTGAATCACTTAAACCTATCTACTCCTCAGTTACCTGTAAAATGAGGTCAATAGACTATCTCTAAAATCCCTTCTAGTTCCAAATCCTATGATTCCACAAAAGCTGAGATTCTCTAAAATCTATTATTTCATCCTGTTTTTAGTTCATCACAACAGATCTTAGTTCACTCCCCCCCCCAATCGTAAACTGATCAACAATTTCAGTGTATTTTTCCTACTTGAGTCTTTTAACCCCTTTGAACTTTCATCATTCTTTTCCACCCTTCTAGTCACCAATGATAGGTTGCATTCACCATTCACTCACTGACTCTGTTTCAATTCCCCATTAGCCAAAATAAGCTGGGGGTGGGGTGGGGGGAATCATAAAACCTATGCTATCTGCTTCCAAAACAAATGAATGCTATCTAAGCCTCAGCAAGAATTTCCCTGGAGTTCAGCAATCCTATTATCCATCTCATTTTCTTTTCACTTTTCCATCCATGATTGTTTCAAACCTTTGCCTCTTTGCTCAATCCTTTAACTATGCCCCTGCTCCCTCATATCCATAGTGGATTACCTCATCCCTTTTGGAGAAAAAGGTCAGCTACAGTGAGTTTCCCCAGCTTCCCTCCTCCAGCCCTAAAAAATTCTGTGTTCTCACTCATTCTCTTTTTTCCCCTTCCTACTCAAAGGAAGAAATGTTCCTTATTCTTTATCAAGAAGCCAATGCTTTTAATTCCATTCACCAGAATCTTGCTTTATCAACTACTCCCATTCTCAACTGGTCCTTTAGCCTTCAAATGTATTTAAGCTGATAACTTAAAATTAGGACCTTTCTGGTCCTTGAGCTTTCGCTGTTTCATTGCTTTCATTTCATTCATTGCCAAATTTCCAAAAAGACAAGACTACAATTACTACCTCCACTGCTTGACCACCCACTGAACCTATTATAACATGCTTGTGTTCCCATGACTCCTAGGCAAACTGCTCAAAGGTTACCAATGACATCCTAAGAGTCAAATCCAACAGCTTTTTCTGAATCTCAACATTTGGTACTACTTACAATAACCTTCCATTGTTAAAGAATATTTTAATATCACCTTCATTTCCATATACACATTTTCCTTATGCCCCCCCATATCAGAAAATCATTCCTTATAATTAAGAATGAAAAAGAATGGGGGATGCAATTCAGTTCAGCAAAATTAAACAATACAGTAATTTAGTCTCAGAGTACATGCAGCATTCTTCACCAAGAATTCCATACTTCTTCAAAGAAAGGAGAGTGTTACATTGCCCTTGAGCATGCCAATGACTCATTTTGAGTTAAATTTTTTGGGTTTTTTCCATTTCTATTATTATTATAATCATTATGTATAATATTTTTCCTGGTTCTGCTTATTTCACTCTCCATCAATTCATGCAAGTCTTCCCATAATTCTAAGTTATTAATAATCATTGTTTCTTATGGAACAATAATATTCCATTTCATTTAAGAACTACAATTTGTTGGTCCAGTCTTCACTTAGTGAATATCTACTTTGTTTTTAATTCTTTGGTATAATTTCATATATCTGGAACCTTGCATTCTTGATAATCTCTGGCAATGGAACTAGACTACTCAAATTCCACAAATTCAAAAATCTGCATGTTGAATCTTCCTCCAATCATCCTTTGAAGGTTCGTCTATCACTTTCATGAAATTATTCCAGATTCTGTCCAAGGTAAGAAATGATCTTTCTTTCTTCTAATCTCTTTGGATAATTGCATACATATACACAAACATATGTGTATATGTGTGTGTATGCATAAAATCTTTCTTTAGTATTTAACATGTCCCATATCACAAATTATTATTTGTTCTTCATTCTCAAAGAGGATCAATGACATCAGAAAGGTGGTGCCTTGACTCAAAAATGAATTAGATCTGAGTGAAGCAAGGCTATGCAAGGATATCACCCTTATTCTCTCTTCCAGAACCAACTTGGTCTAGTGGCAAGATTTAGAGCAAGTTGACTAGAGATGGTCTTCACAACAAATATTAATAGTTACTCAACATAATGACTACCTAAATGACAGGTTAATTCAAAGTTATAATTATGACTGCAATAGATAGTGAAATTATGAAAATAGTACTGTGTTTAAAAGCTAGCCTTAATAACTTAAAGAGAGAACTCATTTTAATCATAGAAAGAGAAGATGAAAATAAATTAAGAAAAAACAAACAACTAAATTATATAAAACACGGTTTTTTAACCATAACCATCCTTTGCATTTTGAGATCTTACAGATTTATGCCCATCTATGCCCAGTGAAAAGAACACTGAATCTGCAGCCAGAGCCCATGGATTTAAATACTAACTCTGACAATAAACAAATAATCAGTGAACATAAAGTAGGAAGTGAAGCACAAGGTAGAATCAAAATTTTTTTAAAAAACAAAAGAATGTTTCTTTTCTCTGTCCCCTTCTGCTCAATTTTTAACAGAAAGGCAAAATGATATAGTAGAAAGAGAGTCAGAGAGACTCAAGTCTAAATCCTAACACAGAGTATATAACTGAACAACTTCCCTATGAGATTCAGGAAACTGAGCCTCAGTTTCCTCATCTGTAAAATAGGAATGAAAGCACCTATGTCATTATGAATGTTTTATGGAGGAAATGAGATACTTAAAATGCTTTGCACATTGCAAAGCACTATATGTCAATTAGCATTATTATAAATTATACAAAGTTGTAATTTCTACACAAATCTTACAACTAGAAGAAATGTTCCAATGATAGTCAACAAAAATACAATAGAGGCTGTTTTGCCATCTCTAGAAGACAGAATGAAGTTTAAAGATAGAAAAATTTTAAAAAATATAATAAATGAATCAGGTACCAGGAATTTTTAAGCATTAGAATAAATACATCAAAATATTTAAATATAAAACATCAAAAATGACAAAGAAAAATAGTTGGGAGAAACAGAAGTTCTGATATCTCCAAAAGTTAAGATCTGGTATTGAAAACCTTTAAAAGAAGCAGAAATACTATCTGCAGTCATACAGAGATATACCATATTCTCTCCCTCCTTTAGCAATTACTAAGTAAGAAAACATCATTTCTTAAAAATTTAGGAAAAATCTCAGAAATTGGGGGTAGAGTCAAGATGGCAGCATGGAGGCAGGAATTCCCAGAAGCTCTCCTCCAGAACACTCCAAATGCCTTAAAGTTACAACTCTAACCAAATTCTAGAGTGACAGAACCCACAGAAAGAATGAGTTACTTGGTCCAAGATCTGCAGGAAAGGTCTGCCCCACCAAGGTTGGTCGGAAAAGATCACAGTGCAGCCCGTGCCATGCCCCACCAGAGCTAATCAATTCCAGTCTTCCAGGAATAGCCCACAGGGTGCCTGGGTCCCTGGGGACTCCTGAATCTGGGGCAGCAGGAGCAATCTCCAGACCTCTCAGTCCAAGGAACAACTTTAAGGTGAGCAGGAAAACTGCCTCACAAAAGTTAGCAAGGAAGTCAGTGCAACATAGGTCTCAGCACAGCACCAGGAACCAGAAGCAGAGCCACCTGGGAGCTGCCTCCAGAGCTCTCGACCCACAAACAATAAGGGAATCAGAAAAGATCACAGTGATCTGTCTACTCTCCTTAGGAGAAAGTTTGGATCCAGGTCACAGTTTGGATACTGCCATAGCAGAGCAGGGACTCCTCCTCATAGCTCCAGGGCAGAAGAGAATGCTTGTGATCATCCACAGACCAGAGGACAGGCCAGGAGAGCAGTCAGAGTCTCTCTCATAAGACCTTGAAGAAATTAAGGTCCCTGGGGAGGTATCCCAAAAGCTTGAAAAGTGTATTTAAATCAGGTCAAAGACTGCAGGAAATAATGAAACAACAGTAGAAAAAGAATCTGACCATAGACAATTGCTTTGGTCCCATAAAGGATCAAAGTACACACTCAGAAGAATAACAAAGTTAAGGTTTCTGTATCCAATGCCATCAAGAAAAATAGGAAATGGTCTCAGTCTATGGAAGAGCTCCAAAAAGATTTTGGAAATCAAGTAAAAAAGGTAGAAGAAAAACTGGGAAGAGAAATGAGAACAATACAAGAAAACCATGAAAACCAAGTTAGCAGCTTGGTGAAGAAGAAAAAAATACTGAAGAAAAAACATCTTAAAAACCAGTTTAGGTCAAATGGAAAAAGAAGTCCAAAAGATCAATGAGAAGAATGTCTTAAAAAGCAGGATTGGTCAGATAAAAAAGGAGATTAAAAAAGCTCTCTGAAGGAAATAACACCTTCAAATGTAGAATGGAGTTAAGAGAAACTCATATCTTTGTGAGAAATCAAGAAACAATAAAACAGAACCAAAAGAATGAAAAACTGGAAGAAAATGTGCAATATCTTATTGGAAAAAACAAATGACCTGGAAAAACAGATCTAGAAGAGATAATTTAAAAATTATTGGGCTGGAGTGGCTAGGTGGCGTAGTGGATAAAGCATGGCCCTGGAGTCAGGAGTACCTGGGTTCAAATCCGATCTCAGACACTTAATAATTACCTAGCTGTGTGGCCTTGGGAAAACCACTTAACCCTGTTTGCCTTGCAAAAACCTAAAAAAAAAAATTATTGGGCTACCTGAAAGTCATAAACAGGAAGAGTCTAAACTTCATTTTTAAAGAAATTCTCTAGGAAAATTGTCCTGTTACCATAGAAGTAGAGGGTAAAATAGAAATTGAGAGAATCTACCAATCACCTCCTGAAAAAGATCCTCCTTCCCCCCAAAAAAACTCTCAGGAATATTATAGCCAAATTCTATAACTCCCAAGTGAGAGAGAAAATATTACAAGCAGCCAGGAAGAAACAGTTCAAATATTGAGACACTATAGTCATGATTACACAGGATTTAGCAATGTCTACATTAAGAGCTCATAGGACTTAGAACATGATAGTCTGGAAGGAAAAAGAGCTTGGATTACAACCAAGAATCAACTACCCAGCAAAACTGAACAACCTTTTACAGGGGGAAAAATGGACATTCAATAAAATAGGGAACTTTCACACTTTCCTGTTGAAATGACCAGAGCTAAACAGAAAGTTTGATCTTGAAGTATAGGACTCAGGTGAAGCATAGAGAGGGTGGACAGGAAGGGCAAATTATGAGGAATTTAATAATTTATATTCCTGCATGGGAAGATGATACTGATAACTCAAATGAATTCTCACTTATTAGAGCAGTTAGGAGTGTAAATAGACAAGGCATAGGAAGGAGCTGAATATAAAGGTATAATATATAGAGTCAATGAGCAAAAAATAAATGTAGTAGGAGAAAGGGAAAGGAGTAGTAGGGACTAAGATATTCCATGCAAAAAGAGTAAAGAAAAAGTTTTTGCAATAGAGTGGAAGGAGGGAAGGTGAGGAAGAATGAGTAAGTCTTCATTCTCTCCAGAAGTGGCTCAGAAAGGAAATAACATATACTAATAGGATATAGAAATATATCTTATCCTAGGGGGAAAAGGAGAGGAAAGGGATGAAGAAAGGAGAAAGGGGGGTGTAGATGATAGAAGAAAGGCAAGATTGTGGGAGAAGGTAGTCAGATACAACACACTTATGAGAAAGGACAAGAAGAGAGGAGAGAGAGAGAGAATAGAAAAAATGGAAATGGGAACAAATAGAATGAAAGGAATAGCAATAGCAACTTAGGAGAAAAAATAGCAACTTCTCTGCTGGACTTATGATAAAAAATATGATCCATCCCAGGGACAGAGCTGATGGTATCTGACCACAGATTGAAATACAATTTTTTACTTTTTCCTCTCATTTTGTTTTTCTTGAGATTTCTCTATCTTTGTTGGAGGGAAGGGAGAACTATGGTTACTTTTACAACAAGACTATTGTAGTAATGTGAAAATAAATAAAAAAGAAAAAAAAAGAATCTCAAGAATCCTCCAGTCTGACACCCTCATTTTATAAAGGAGGAGAAAAAAGGATAATAGAATCAGAACTGGAAAGGATATCAGAGGTCATTTGAACCAAATGCCTCCTTTTACAAGATAAGGAAACTAAGTCTCTCTTTTAATTGACTTGCCCAGGATTGCATTAGTAGTAAATAAACATTACAGTGAAATATAAAACCAAGTCCTGACTCTAGAACCAATGTTTTTTCCAATTGTTAAGACTCAAGAGAGGCTAAGTAAATTAGACTGAACTTGATTCAATTTAATTCACTAATATTTATCACCTCTTATGTCACTGTTGGAGAGCTAGATGTTATCATAGCACATAGAGAACTGGGTCTAGAGTCAGAAAGATTTATCTCCTCCCTGAGTTCAAATCTAGCCTCAGACATTTACTAGCCATATATGGGCAAGTAACTTAACTGTTTGCCTCAGTTCCTCATATGTAAAATGAGCTGGAGAAGGAAATGGAAAACAACTCCAGTATCTCTCCCAAGAAAACCCCATATAGGGTCATGAATAATCAGACACAACTGAAATGCCTGAACAATTTATATCACTGACTGCTAAACACTTGTAACTCCCATGAATTCCAGCTCTAAATTTCCAATAATTTCCTTTTAATGTCTTGCCAGCACCTCAAACTCAGCATGTTCAAAACTGAGCTCATCAGCTTCTCCTATAAATTTGCTTTTCATTCCAACTTCCCTATCTCTGCTAATGGCACAAATATCTTCCCATGACTGAAACTCAAGTCCTTCTAGACTTTTCCCTCTCCCTATATTCATTTATTTTCCAAGTCTTATTGAATCAGGTCACAACATGCCTTCCATTCTTCACTTCTTGTACATTTAATGGTATCTAGTCTGGGGTACCAATGATCCTTTCCTGGAAAGGCACAATGGCATGGTAGCAAAAGAAAGAGCTTTGGAGTCAGGAAGGTCTAGGTAAAGTCCTACTTCTGTATTCTCACATTGGCTGTGTGACCCTGTCACATAACTTCTTTATGCTCTAAGCAACAATTTAAGACTATGAGCTTGAAGAAAAGGTGCTGTCCTTCTTTAAAAGAGTGAGTTTTCTTACCTGGGAGTTCCCTACACAAATTAAATCACTGTTCTTATTCCTGTCATTCACTTATGGTTTAAGGGGATATATTTGCTTCCTAGAATTTTGTAAATGTAAATGCTATCTTTCCTCTGAGAGATAAAAACAAACTGATGTTTCTTGCTGGAAATAAGCTCAAATACATATACATATTTGCAAATACATGTTGATATGAAGTTATATTAGTAATTAAGACCTTCTCTTAGTTATGATAATTATAGGTCAGGAGATATTCCTCATCCCCCATTCCCCTACAGAATTTCATTTAGCATTTACACAGAGACCTAAGAGGGAAAAATGAAAAGTAATTCCATAAAGCTTCTGCTCCTCATTTGAGGAGCCATTCTCCTGGCACTGACTGGCAGTTTGATTACTGGATATCTATCCAGTTTTAATTATTTGTTTTCCCATTTCCTTCAATTAAAAATTCTTGGATAACCTTTCATCTGACCAAAAAAAGCCCCCAAAGCACCTCAAAATAGAAGAACCTTCAGATTCCCCACATAGAGAACCATTATTACTGTAGTGAATGACCCTAACTGATCTCTTTCTACTCACAAAGCTTCTATCCTACTTCTTCTACCCCCTCCTGATATAGCAATTTCCAAACTAGTCTTCTTGCCTTCAGACCCTCCCTTCTCCAATTCATCATTTACATAGGCACTATATTAATCTTCTTAATAACTATTCTGGTTATGTCACTCCCCTGCTCCATAACTTCCAAAGGTTCCCTGGTGTCCGTAAAACAAAAATACTACTTCTTGAATCTACATTTAAGTGGCTCTAGGGTCTGTCTACAATCTGTTTTTGCAAATTTATTTCACACTACTTGACAACATCTAACTCTGAACCTCACTGTTCCCCAATCAGCTATTCCCCAATCTTGAAGGTTCCCTGGTGTCCGTAAAACAAAAATACTACTTCTTGAATCTACATTTAAGTGGCTCTAGGGTCTGTCTACAATCTGTTTTTGCAAATTTATTTCACACTACTTGACAACATCTAACTCTGAACCTCACTGTTCCCCAATCAGCTATTCCCCAATCTTGCCCTACAAGTATCTGATGCCTCCTAGTATTTGAATAGGCAATTCATTCCCTTGCCTGGAAAGAAAGAGGGAGCAGGGGAGGGAGAATTCACTTTATAGTTTGTAGTGTAGAGTGATGAGACTAGGCCCAAAGGCTAACTAGTAGTTTTATTTCAAGAATAGTTGAAGAATTGTTTGGATACGATTATTCTAATAATCTCAGCAATCCAATAAAAAGGTTAGAATTAAAGAATTCCTAAAAGAAAAACTTGATGTGAATAATTTTTTGATGTGATCATTTTGCCAAAAAAATTTAAAAAATATAAAATACAGTTTAATGAGCCACTATTAAATTATAAATGATTTAAAGATCAAAAGCAAGAAATGTTGACATACCAACTATTAAAAATTCCCATTTGCATAGAATTACTTGAAACAAATCCTACTAAACACTTTATCTTCCTTAAAGGCAATTGAATGAACATAAACATGAGACTTGATATATCTGCTTTTTTCTCCAAATTCCAAAAGCAAACATAGATAAATATTTTCTCAAAAATCAAGAAGATATGCTAACTTGTGGCAAATTACAAACTCAAGGTAGGAAGTAGATGCAAATTATACTACAAATATTAAAGAAGGATAAAAGAATACCAACATGAAATATATACTCCACACCACGTATATGGGAAAAGTGCTTGGCAAGTTTCTGATCATAACAAAGCTAGTTGTGAGGGAAACTTCTGACTGAAATCTACTAGAGGTCTGTGCTAAAAGAAAAGCATATGAAAAATTAGTGATGTGCCTTGGTGAATATACACCTGTTTCAGAAGGTGAAGGTTACCTGGACTCTGACCTATAAGGTAGTACATAGAAATAAAAGAACCTGTAGAGTAATATTGATTATTTCATCTTAAAATTCATGATATAAGAAACAGTAATTCTAAGTATAATCTATAATGTGCCTGAATATTCAAAGAATGGATTACAAGGCCCTGAGAAGAAAAAAAAAGATAGTTAGCTTGAAAGGACCTGAAGGATTTCAACAATAAGATTCCAATGATGTACATTATTTCAGTGAGGAAAATGATACATCTAAATAGAAAGGAAGCTTATTTATAAGCTCTGACTTTTAAAGGAAAGATAAAAGCAAGGGCAGGTAATGGAGGGAGTATACAAAAGAATAGCATTAAAAGCATTAAGGAAGTTAACCTCCAGAGCAAACTGAGCATTTTAATAAATGCAAAAGATTTTTAAAAAAAGAAAAAAAGAACTTTTTAAATTATATTAGAAACAAAGAAGGAACAAGGAAGGGATAATGCCACTGTTTGGGCAAGATAGAAATTAAAAAGAACAGTTAAAACTGAAAGGATATTAGAAACCCAAGTAAAAATGAAGAAATCTAAGAAAACACCCCCCCCAATCCTCAACAAATTCAATTCTCTGACCCCTAAAGACTGGTTTTCAATTTTAGATCATCTTAACTACAAACTCAATATTCTTTCCCCTGAAGATAAATCCACAAAACATTAAAATATTAAAGATTAACCAATGACCATAACAAACATTTTAAATGTTACTATGGTCATAGAACATAACTAGTGAAAAGAAATAGGAAATGTTTAAATACTGTGATATCAACATTGTTACCCAAATACCTATGTTTTACAAAGCAATATTACATTGCTGTTGACATTTATTGACAAAAAAATTTTAAAAATTTTTAAAAAGAAAATATTAAAGAAATCTGCCTCATTCAATAAAAAAAGAGAAGCTGAGATGAAATGAAGTAAAAATATATAGCCCCAGCTTCTCTATAGTAAAAGTCATTTGCTTGATAATCTATAGCAAGTACTAAATCATATATATATATATATATATGCATATATATATATATATATATATATATATATATATGAAGGTGTGGTACATGTGTGTATAGTTCATGTATTTTGAAGTAGGTTAGCTCACTTCCTTCTAAATAGAGACCCTGAGGGGCAGCTAGGTGGCATAGTGGATAAAGCACCGGCCTTGGAGTCAGGAGTACCAGGGTTCAAATCCTGTCTCAGACACTTAATAATTACCTAGCTGTGTGGCCTTGGCCAAGCCACTTACATTCATTTGCCTTGCAAAAATCTAAAAAAAACAAAACAAAACAAAAAGAGACCCTGGGAATGCCTGGATTTGATAGAGCAGGGATATTATAACCCAAATTTCTATTATCAGAGTAAAACAAGGTTTTTGGATTCCGAGTTGCCCAAATACAACTGAAAGCCTAGGTAGTAAGAGGAAAAGACAAAATGAATAGGTAAAAGGAACAGTCACAACAAAGCATAAAAAGAAAGAGGAATAAGAAAGATAAAGGAATAAAGCAGAAATAAGCAGGGGGGGGGGGGGAGTAGCATGATGGAGAATAAGCCTTACAGAATTCTCTCCATTTGCAAAACAGAGAGAAGACTACAAGTAGTATCAACTCCCAAAATTGGGTAAAGCAATTAAGAGGCATCAGAACACTTCATTTGAAATTAAACTGAGCCAGATTATCTCAGAAGCATTTTCAGATGAAACTAGAAAAAAAGAAAAAGTGAAAAACAAAACAGCTATCAGCATCTCTATGACAAACAATTATCATTTTTGATGACAGTGAATTAGTATATTAGTATATCCCGAGTCCCCAATGTGCTATTATATGAATAAACGGAAACAGCACTGAAAAGGAAGATTGGAAGGAAAAAAACAACCAAGTACACAGAGAAGAAATCCATGTCAAAGTTGGCAGGGATTCTGTTCCAAATACAGATTTAGAGATTGAAAAGATCTTAAAGATTATATGGTCCAATTATCTCATTTTAGAGAAAAAGCAACTAAGACCTAACTTCCTCAAGGTCACAAAAGTTGTGCTTGGTTGAGCCAAGATTACAAACAAGTTATTCTGCTCTGACTCCAAATCTAGTTACTTTCTGCCACATTATAAAAATCTCATTCTTGTCAACATCCAAACTTTTTCCAAGAGTACACATAATAACTCATGCCTGCCTTATTTCCTATACAACTTTTGTATAATACAGGGGTCTTCTTTGGGTCTCCTAACATTACATTTTCAAAAGCGGAACATACCAGCTATCTATATGGTATCTTTCACTCTCACTACAATGACTTGAGCAAATGCTTTTCTAATCATTCATCTTTTTATATCTTTAATATTTTTTCAGGTACACAATTATTGAACTGGAATAAACTGCAGAACAGGACAGCTAGTTAGCACAGTGAATTGAGTGCTTGCCTTGGAATCAGGAGAACAAGACAATTGGCACTTACTAGCTGTGTGACCTATCTCCTTTCATCCTGATTCATATCTGGTCACTGGATTCAGATGGTTCTGGAGGAGAAAGTGAGTCTGGTGATTTAGCACAGCAGTCCCTCACTCAAATTCAATTCATGTTCATGTCAAGTCATCACATCCCTGATGCCATGGTCTTCTTTGAGATCAAAGGATAAACATCAGTTAAATCCACTACAAGACTCCATATCAACCCAGAATTGTCTGATTCTTTGAAGAGTCTGGTATTCCATGATTTAAAGTCATACTGGAAGAAAAATTGAAGCTAAAAAGATGAGTTTTTACTTCAAGGATAAACTTGGCTTTTTTTTCCTGATTACATAAATCATTTGACACATAGAACAAAATAGAGGCTTCAAGGCTTTCTTCCAAAAGGCTGACTCCCATGCATATATAAAGATCACAGAAGATTCCTTGTCAGATAAAAATACTAAGATAATTGTCAACATCAGACAGATATTAAACAGGGAGGCTTATACTTGCCAAGGAGGTTTGCCATTATCATAGAAGATATACTGTGAATCCCTATGGAGAGTGGGTCCTCCAGATGCTTCTATTTACAGATGACATATTGCTGATTGCCTTAAAACCTAGAATTCTAGATTCCTTAATGAGATTGGCTCAATAGATCTTCTCTGGGAAGGCTTGTGTAAACTGTTGCCAATATGATAGCTATCAGAAATAACTATAACTACAACAATTTAATGGAAAGGAAGATGGAGAAGGAAAGGAACAGGTGAGGGAGGGGATTATCAAGAGAGATAGGGACAAGAACAGGTAAAGGAAAAAAAATAAAATGCAGCACAATTGTACTGACCAAAAAGTCTGGACCTTTAGAAAAGCTAAAAAAAAAAAAAGAAACTCCATATCACCCTCCCTTACTGGAAAAGGTGAAAAACAACAGATATGAATTAAAAATTAATTCATACATACCATACTGTCATTCTCAGTTGATTCTGGTTAACTAATTTCTGGGTAAATAGAGGGAGAAGGACATATTGGAAAATTAGAGACATAAAAACAATATATCAAGAATACCTTTTTAAAAGAATGCATAATAATAAAAATAAAAAGGAAAAATAAATGAGGAAAGAATTACAATTATCTCCCAACTGCCACCCTGACTACCAAGAATGCTTCAGTCCTTACAGTCAAAAGAAGGCCAGAAATATACTATGATATGCCAATGGAAGAAAAGTTCATTGAGTTAGTCAGTCAATCTAACTAATCCAAAGTAAGGTGTATGGGAAAGAGCTCTGTCATTCAATTTAATAGAAGTTAAAATTACATTCTGTATTACATTATAACATGTCAGGGCACTTGTATCAAGTGACAATACTTAATTTAACTTTTTAACATCAATAACAATGCTGCTATATCTGTCCAAATTACCAGATTCTTTTTTCAGAGGACTTCAACTGACAAAGACTTACTATTCTGTGCAAACTCCCTCTTGGGAATATGAGCTCTCTTTATAGACCTTTAGCTCCCTCTCCTGGCTCCATGTTCCAAAATAAAGACATTCAGTTTATTTGCCAAAATTCGCATGAAAACTAAAGCACCACTAGTATAAAAACAGTCAGAGAAAAGATCATTTCTCCTCCTCAATACCACAGTTGTTTCACCAACATCAGGATTTCTAGTTAAGGTGGTAATAGGAAAGGTATTAGAAGAGTTTTTGCTCTGCTATAAATAGCCTAGAAAAGATATAAAAGAAGATCATATGATCAAGAAATTTAAAAGGAAACACCAACAAGCTCCTCCATTCCAGTCCAGGACAGAGCATGAAGATGGCAAAAAGCCTGAGGACACCCAGAGAAGGGACATACCAGTTGAGGAAAGAAGTCAGCTCTAGTTCCTATAAATAGTCTAAAGTCAGAGGAATCTCAGCCTAGGTCTGCCTAGTAGCATCAAAGGAAAAAACAGCTTTCCACAGGCCATTGCCCACTATACACACCTCAGGCATTCAAAATCAAGACAGGAAACAAACCAGAGCAACTCCAAGTATCCCTCTAAAAGTCTGTCTTGCTTCTTCTCCTGCTAGTCTGTAAGCTCATCTACCTATTTTCAGCTGCTCTAGTTTTATTGTCTCCTATATTTTTTTTCACAGTTTTTTAAGGTTGCTTTTTTTGTTTCATCAGGAAGTGTTTAAAAGCTTGTTAAGAACAAAGAATAATAATATAAATGAAAAATAAACAGATTCAAAAAAGGGAAAAAGTACAATAATACAAATGTATTACCTGGAATAAGGGCAGTGCTGATGAGAATATCAACTTCTTTACATTGCTGGGCAAAGAGTTTCATTTCTGCCTCAATAAACTCTTTGGACATTTCTTTGGCATATCCTCCTTGTCCCTCTCCTGATTCTTTCAAGTCCACTTCCAAAGGCTCTGCCCCAAGAGACTTAAACTGCTCCAAAGCTGCAGCTCTAAAAAAGAAAACCAAATACAAACCACTCATGGTCAAAAGTGAGTAAGCATTCATGACATTTTTAAAAGCTGTATCTGAGAACCTTGGCATTCACATAGAAATTCTTATGTCATAAAAACATATTAAGACAAGGATATCTTCTATACCTGTCAGAAAAAAATAAAAATAATTTTACCCAATAATTTTTTGTTAACAATAATAAAAACACCTGACCCATACTAGGATTTCTTTCACATCCATAAGACTACAGGTTCAAAATGAATCAACAATGTGAGATGGTAGGCCAAAAAAGCTATTTCAATCTTAAAATGTGATAAAAAAAAAAAAGCTAAAACCAAGAATCCTGCTATTGCTCTGCCCAGATCAGACCAATAGTATGCTCACTTATAGGAGTAAAATTTTAGGAATGATACTCACAAACTACAGCACATCCAGAAGAGAAGAACCAAAATAAAGAAGAAACTCAAAATTCTGCCATATGAGAACTGAAGAAGTTAAGGAGATAATGATAAGGAAATGATAAGCAGAGACTTGAGGATACATAAAAAATATTTTCAATATGAAAGTGAAAATAATGGCTCATTTATATAGCATTTAGAAGTTTACAAAGTTCCTTCCTCATAGCAAACTTGGGTTGTAAGCAATGTACATATCATTACCAATTTAAAAAAAATAGACAACAAATTCAGGGATATAATGTATTTGATATGTTATCACATAAAAGAAGAATTCAATTTATTCTGCTTGACCCCCAAAAGAAGAGAATGATAGAATGAATAGGCAGTTTTATTTCAGCTCAATTTAAGGAAGAACATTCAAACATCAATTTCCAAAAATGTAAAGGGCTTCCATAGAGCGCAGTAGAGTTCCATACCACTGCAAGCCTTCAACAAGGAGCTGGATGAACAGATGGCAGGAATATCGTAGACAAGACTGCTATCACATTCTGATGGTGGTGTCAGATTTGGGGTACCACTAAGTTTATGCCAGGAGATTTTGAATCTGTCAACTTTTCTATTACTTAGGATTCCCTTTATTTTGTTACTATTACAAATATCGGTTTTTAATATATCCATAAATTATCTGGTCCTCCATTTTTCACTGAATTAGCATTCTAATAAAAACTCTTAAGACAATTTACAAGTGCTGAATTATCAAAAGTAAAACTATCAAGTCAAAAAAAAAACCTTCCAAACTTCTTTACCAAATCTCCACTGAATTAAAAAGTTCCCACAACCATAAGCTCTTTAAAATATCTTGTCAAATGTGTATCACTGCTTCCCTTTCCTCTCTCAAATTACTCTAGTCAAAATATTATAAGTATTAGTCAATAATAATAAAAAAGGTAAAACTCCTTTCTTTTGAATGTCACACCTTTTGAACTAATGCCAATATGCAAAGAACTCTCAGTTCCTTAAGTTGTTGAATTGTTATTCAGTCTTATAGGAGAGTCTTGTCCTTACAAAATATGTTACATTATCTCTCTTCCAATACATTCTTCTGACAGCAGAATGCTGAATTTGGAAATAGAAAGTACTGAATTCAAATATTACCTGTGATGTAACCATGGACAAGTTATTTAATCTTTTTGAGTCAGTTTCCTCACATATATTAAGTAAAAGGGTGATAATACATGCAATACCTATTTCACAGTGTGGTTCTGAGATTCCAATATGATAACATGTATAAAGGGATTTGAAAATTTTAGTGACAGATAAATCTCAGTTATTGGTAATAATGTTAGATGTTTTCCCCAAAGTTAGTAAAGTAGATTAACTGTCATTGTCCAATGCTCATATCATTGTTGAACCAATTATATATTCTATTTGTCATCCTTACCTTTGCTTCACTGGACATGGATAAGAATTTGGCAATAAAATTAGATTGTAGACACAATGAACAACTAATAAATGATTAGCATATATATCATGGATGCCAGAATCTCTTTTTATCTTAATTTAATTTTTTTATTTATTTAAGGTAATGGGGTTAAGCAACTTGCCCAAGCTAGGTGATTACACAGTTAGGTAATTATTAAGTGTCTAAGATTGAATTTGAACTCAGATCCTCCTGACTTGCTTCATCCATTGTGCCACCCTAGCTGCCCCTTCAGAATCTCTTCAAAACAATGAAAGTTAATTAAATATTTATAGGAATTCAATCTTTTATTATCAGTAGCCATTATTCAAAGTTCAAAATCATTTCAAAATATCATTAGTGCTTAGATGCTGTTATCTACTGTATAGCAATGGGACATAATGGATATATTATGTTGGGAGTGAGGAACATTGAAGCCTGAATCTCACCACTGACATATTCTAGCTACATGACTATGGACGAATAATCTAAATTTTCTAAACTTTCATTTTCTTATCTGTAAAATGGAGGCAAACCATAGTAAATAACTATACTATTTACCTTAAGGGATTGGGTTGAAAATCAAATGAAAATAATGCACACAAGTTGTTTTGTAAATTTTAAAGCATATGTACTAGTGCTTCTAATTATATAATTACATGTTAGGCAAATTTTTATTAGAGTAAATATTAAATTTTGTTAGAATATTTATTAAAATTAAAATTATAATAAATATAGTAATATATCTTTTTTAAACTTTTTTCATTTATTTTGAAGGAAATTCTAATCTGGAGGTTCTGAAGATAATTCTTATCAGTAATTCTCATAAAACTTTAAAGGTAAGCTGTAAAAAAGCAAATAGTATATGCATAATTTCAGTTATATCTGATCTGAGTCCTATTTACTTTGAAAAATCGCTTATTTATCCACTTCAGCTAGCTTATTTTTTATTAGCCACAATACTTCTACTAATAATACCAGTATCTAAACTCAGAGGAACCAGAGGCAAACTACTTTTTATGCAAAATTCCTACTCTGAGACTGATATTGTCTTCAATTCTACTTCTTGGCTAGCCTACCTCATATGAATGTAGCAGCAACTGTCAGCTTAATGCTAAAAAAGTCTAATCTGAATGATATTTATCCAGTTTTTTAAATGATTTAAACATAAATATCAACATCATCTTTTAACAGTGTTCAGGAAATGTGTATATGTCTGCTACAAAATAAGTAGGCTTGATAAAAACAGAGAGGAGAGAGGGTGAATAACAGGATATGAATACAAAGAGAACACACTACAGGCCTGAATGATGAAACAAATCTTACAGTATGAAATTTAATAGGGACAAATGTAAAGTCCTCCACTTAAGTTAAAAATATCAAGTGCAAAAGAATGGAATGCGGAAGATGTGGCTAGATGCCTGTTCATGTGACAAAGACCTTAGAGAAAGCTGACTCAAGGTCAATAGGAGACAAAAGTATGAAATGGCTGACAAGAAAAGAGTCAATGCAATATCTGGGACATTTAAATAAGTGTAGTTTATAAACAAAGAAGATGATAATTATTGCCAAAATTTATATTGTGCCTTAAAATTTACAAACTGCTTTCCCCTTGTATAATTGCCTCATATTTATAAAATGAAAGATGGACATCATCTGACCACCACCCTGGTCAAACATATCCTGGAATACCATGTTCGGATTTGAGGATATTCTGAAATGGCATTGACAAGATAGAGTGTGACCAGCAGAGTGAATAAGATAGTAACAGGATTTTAAGCCACATCACCAGCAGATGAATGAGGAAAAAAGACACTTGGTTATAAATATTTATTATCTATAATGAATTCTGCTTAGTTCTGGGGATATAAATAATAAAGTGAAACAATCTCCGCTCTACTTCACTAACAGGGGGAGACAACACAAATGACTGAAGATCATCTGAAGGTGTTGGTGATATTTAACTTGAAAAAGAAAAGTCTTAGGTTGAATCTAATATTGTTGGGTGGTGATAAGTCCACTGACCTAGCAACTAGAACACCCTGAGTGCCAATCGTTTTATGTTATTAACAATTTGTATGGGGTGGCTAGGTGGCACAGTGGATAGAGCACTGGCCTTAGAGTCAGGAGTACCTGAGTTCAAATCCAGCCTCAGACACTTAATAATTACCTAGCTGTGTGGCCTTGGGCAAGCCACTTAACCCCATTGCCTTGCAAAAGTCTAAAAAACAAACAAACAAAAAAACCAATTTGTGACAGTCCATGTAACACTGAGAAACCTAAGATTCACGAATAGACCAAATCACCAATTTTCAGGTCTGATGTAAAAGATATTATTTTGGGGAGCTAAGGCTTCACAGTTACCCCTTATGATTGAGAAATTCTAAGATTCCATTCAACTCTGGTCCCATTAACAATCTATATAAAACTAACTTTATAAGGTGTAAAGTATAGAAAAGAGAAGAATGGAGGAGGGCTGGTTGTCTTTATTTTTGAATTACTAATAATATATATTGTTAGTTCCTTATTGAAATTGCTCACTTTTCCCAGAACTTTTAAAAAACTTTTAGAAAGTAACATTTTCTAAAAATCTCCAGATAATAACATTAATTTTCTAATATATAATAAAATTATGAATATATATATATATATATATATAAACATACAAACTGTCCATTCAATGTAAGGAAAAAATGGAGCCCTCTAATACATTGAGCAGAGCCTCTATGATGAATTTTTGTAAAGATAGAGACAAGAGTAACATAGGACAGGCAAGAATGGATGGGTTGCAATTAATGATCTACAAAATTTATGAGAACCCAAATTCATTTGAGCATAAGGAGCTTAGGAGGAAAAGGTTTTCACTATGCAATTTCATAAAGTAGAAAATTTTACAATTTATTAGGCAATCAGATATTATGCAAAAAACAGAGCATTCTGAATGAAATTAAATACTGTCCTCTTAACAAAATCACTAATGAAATACTCACCTGGTATCAAACCCTCGAACAATTGCACCCATAGCCTTAGCAGCTCCAGCAGAAGCAAGCCCAGCAACTCCACCACCAATGATAAGAATCTAGATTGAAAAACGTAATCTATTATTTTAAAAACAACATTCATTATCAAAGTGTTTGAAAGATTATTAGTTGGTAAATATAGCTGCAGTAGCCTGGTTATTCTTGAAGAGGTCGTTAAATCAATTTTTTTTTCCTTTAAACAGATTTTCAAAATAGAAATTTCTTATTTAATCAACCACTTATCTCCATTCAATCTAGCAATTAGCATTTCAATACACAAATTTGTTATTGCAATATTGATATTATAAGATATCTAAAAATTAACAAATTGTTCCTACTTATAAAAGCTACTTCCACAAAAATCTCAATTATGAACATATTAGTTATTTCTCTTAATTCAAATTTCTAGCTGCCCCTACAAGTTCAGGGAATATTAAGACATTTAAGATGAGTTTAACTTTAGTGAGGTGTCTTCTCAATGCCTACCTCAAATATGCAGTATTGGCATTACTATACTACTAAACTAAAACCTAAAACAATGGAAACTGATTGACTACTAAGGGTATAATATAAGAGATCACATGAATTTATAATTCTTTTGATACAAGAGCCTACCTATTTTCCAGAATTAAGTAGAAACAATGTCCATGAACCTAGAAAAGAATTTCCTGAGTACTATTTCAAAAACAGCCTAATAGGTACACTGCCCATAAATAGTCTGATTAAAGGCAGAATTAATGATGCTTATAAACAAACAACAACCCACAAATGTCAACCACTTCCTCAATTCTAGTCTACAGGCAATGGCATCGAGAAATAACAAAGGATGTAGGGGACCTGGTAACTGCCAAGTAAATACATTGATCTTTCATATAGAACAGAATCTAGAAAGGTTATCTTCTCAATACCCTGATGGTGGAAAGGACTACATTTAAAACCAATTCTCAACTGATGAGAATTATTCCTATTGGTGAAGGAATTCAGGCTAGAGGATCACACTGTCATTTGTGGTAACTTATTTAGTATCTAACTTTCTTCTCTGTTGGAAGGTTCTTTCTTGTATCTACTTAAATCCTTCATGCTTCAACTAAACACTTTTAATATTGTTCTAGTCTCAGTGGAAAAAGTAAAACTACTCCTCTTACCAGATCACATGTCCAATTTTTTGATTCCAGGCTAAGTAATTCCCATATCTTTAGCAAATAATAATTCTAGGCTTGTTTCTCCATCTTCTATTCCACCACCTACCCTCCCCCCAAATCTAGGAATGACCTTAAAAACAGAACCATGATTTTTCACAAACAAATGAACCTAACAGTCACAAGGACTAATTCAGAATCACAGGATTCTAGAACTAGACATTCTTCTAGTTCAATATTTCCATTTTGCTGAAAATGAAACACAAGATAAGAGCAAAGGCTATTTACTGGATAAGTAGCAAGATAAGAATTCAACTCTTCCTAGCTACCAGAGAAATGTTCCTTTATCTAAAACATAATCCTTGCCCAATTAATGTAAATATCATGTAAGAAAAAACAAGCATGGCCCCAAAGAAAAGACAGGAGCAGCAGTTCCTTCTATTCCTTTGCAGAAATGGAAGATCTAAGGTGTGAAACACTGCTTATATATATTCAGGTTTTTTTAATGTGTTCATTAGTTATGCTGATTTTTTCACTCTTTTTTTGTTTAAAATTTTTTTTTAGTTATATGAAATGGCTCCCTGGGAGGAAGGAGAAAGATACAGAGGTAATTTCAGGGAATGGAAAAACAAGTTATCAATAGAAAGCTTTTTTCAGAAAGAAAGAGAATATCCTGTAAGAAAAAAGTTGGGTTTGTTTGGGTTTTTTTAAAGAGATCAAAAAAAGGGGTGGCTAGGTGGCACAGTGGATAGAGCACCGGCCCTGGAGTCAGGAGTACCTGAGTTCAAATCCAGCCTCAGACACTTAATAATTACCTAGCTGTGTGGTTTTGGGCAAGCCACTTAACCCCATTTGCCTTGCAAAAACCTGAGAGAGAGAGAGAGAGAGAGAGAGAGAGAGAGAGAGAGAGAGAGAGAGAGAGATCAAAAAAGAAGTCATATGATAAACAGGCTTGGTGGTACACACCTGCCTATAAGCAATGACTGACTAAGTCTAATAGATTGCCTAGCATTTATATGTTAAACCTCAGTAGTGGAGAACCACCAGTCTGCCTAAAGAGGAATAAACTAGCTCAGGATGGAAAATATATAACAGGGTAAAACTCTTATGCCAATTAGGATCAGACATATGAGTGGCAGCTCTACTTCAAGCCTGGGTGTGATAAGGAAGCCCCAGGCTTGAAATAATCATAATTCTAATGATATTCATAACAGATACATGACCTTCAGTGACTTCCTTTCTCCATGCTCCCCCAGCTTCTTTCTCCTGTTCTAGTTTCGCCGGTCTCCCTTTAAAGTTTTGATTCCAGAGTCAGCCATTTTGTGGCTCATTTTCCAATGTTCTTGACCTGAACCAAACTTGTCCTATGTCCTCATCTCTGTTCCTATTCCTGATCTATGAAGCTGCTGGAGAAAGCCACAAAACAACATCACCCGAGTCCAGTTTATGAATCAAATCTCAGCTGGCCCATCACTGCTATATGATTACCCTTTTATTCATCTCCTAGCTATTGACACACAAACACACACACACACACACACACACACACACACACACACACACACATACACACACACAGAGCACTTCACACTGATTACATATTTTCTCTTCTACTATATTCTCCCAACAACTTTTCTTTTCCCGAGTCCAAAATCCCTTTCTCTAAAATGGCCTGCTGTTAAATTTTCCTGAAAGGCTCAGATCATTTGATGTTGAACTCTTAACACTCTGCTTCCTAGATGTCTTTTTGTTTGTTTGTTTGTTTGTTTGTTTTTAGGTATTTTGCAAGGCAAATGGGGTTAAGTGGCTTGCCCAAGGCCACACAGTTAGGTAATTAATAAGTGTCTGATGCCAGATTTCAACTCAGGTACTCCTGACTCAAGGGCCAGTGCTCTATCCACTGTGCCACCTAGCTGCCCCCCCCATGCCTTTTAACTTCTCCCTTCTTCTTTTCTTATCCTCCAGTCTGAAAAAAATGTGATGGAACCGTCTTCTTGCCAAGATCAACTCTTGCACTTACTCCTTTGAGGAACATTTCTCTCCCATTTCCTCTGGATCTTGTTTCCTTTCTACTTTCTTTCCCCCTTCTATTTCCCTCTCTACTGTTTGTTTTCTTTTTTATCTAGCAATATATTCATTTCTTTAATCTTTCAGGGGAAAAAAAAAAGCCTTAAATCTATCATACTATGTTTCTCCTCCAAAATTCTAGTGATTCATATTCACTGCATCTACACCTTATCATCTGCCCATTCTTCCACTTCTGCAACATGACTCTGAATACTCATTTTCTACCAAACTTGCTCTTTTCAAGGTCATCAATAACAAATTGCAAAAACCGATGTCCTCTTCTCTGTGCTTATCTTCTTCCATATTCCTTTAGTCACTGACAATTCTGATTATGGCCTCCTCCTTTCCCCTTTTTCACTCAAGTCAATGACCAATTTTACTTATACTTTCATTTCTACCTTCAAAATAGTTTCTAACATTTCTCCCTTCCACTCCACTGTACTCCATTCACACTGCCTGAAACTTAATTCAGGTTCTCATTACCTTTTCCCTACTTGATGTACTATAGCTAGAATCAGCCAAGCTAATTCTCCTGATCAAAATCACCCTTCACAATGATTCCAAAGTCATAATTGATCTTAGCACTCAGTTGGTCATTGGAAAAATTAAAATTGCACTCTATCATCTATGCTGCTGGACCTTTGAATGAGGAAGATTACTTTGGCACCAATGTAAAGAATGATAGGGTTAAAGAAGAGACTGGAAGCAGAGAAAATCAAGAGAAGAAGCAGGAGGGGTGGGAAATAAGAAGTAAAGAGAGTTTTGTAACTCTGTCTCAGAGCAAGTTTAATTATACACTTTAAGGATCAGGAGTGGGGGATACAGACTGGGTCTCCCCACCTCTCTCTCTCTCTCTCTCTCAGTACAGAGGCTATTTATAGGCACAACCCCATAACTGATTGGCATCTCTGACTTCCATTCTAATCTGCTCTGATTTGTGTTACTTTATCCTTCATTAGGCAAGTTGGTGGACCTTTGTCACCAAGGAATTTTCATATTCACATATCTAATGTAGACAGTCAGCTTTAGCCCTACTAGAACTTAGAATTCCTGAGCTAAAAAGATCCACCACCTCTCTGGAAGCAGAATATTAGAGATGTATACATCTCACCTGGCAAAAACTTAACTCTTCAAGCTGAATAATAAATACTGAGTACAGTAATTCAAAAACAATCATTTTTTTTTGGCATTAGGTAAACTTAAGCTAAGAAAACTTTTCCTTAAAAATCTCAATAGCAGAAAAATGATCTCTGCTAGTGAGTAATGAGTTCTTGTTAATTACCTTAGCTGGAGGAACTTTTCCAGCTGCAGTGATCTGGCCAGTGAAAAAACGTCCAAAATGATTTGCTGCTAACACAACTGCCTTGTAACTGGAAGGAAAGGAACAAAATACAAAATTAACAATGAACTACTATTAACTTTGAAGCACCACAATAATGCCAACAGTTGCAACTATTACTACAGTTAAAACCAGAACGATTCCATATTTTATTTCCACAAGATATTTTAGAGTTTATCTGAAGACAGAACCTGAAAATAACCCTATTATGGACTTTTCCCTCAACCTGGCCTTCCCCTCTCTCTCACCCAATATGCTCCTAAAACACCATCCCCAGAATTGAGGGCAAACACTCAAGAAATATCACCAGATTTGTAAATTAAGTGAAGCATAATTAAGGAAACAAATATGCTAAAATTGTGTGTATATATATATATATATTTAATGAATTTTAAATAATTATTAGTACCTACTCAGATCATCTATATTCATCCATTAATGAAAACAAACTGAAAGGTAATGTAGTAGAAATTGTGCTAAAATAAAGAAGTCATTACTTCAACAAAATAAAAGGAGGAAAAGATCCCTTGCCTATAAAGATAAAATGAAACAAGACTTAAATCTTGCAATTGTCTACAAAAAGTCAAATCAGAAACAAATATACAGAAAAATCAAAGGCATAATGCTGTAATTACAATGAAAAGTGATTTTACAATTCAGTCCTGTTTTCATTTACACTGAACAATTTTTAATTTTAAAATATTTAACCTACCCAGCAATGTTGGCCATTGAGCTAAGAGCATCATATCCCTGAGCAATGGTGACTCTTGGAACCTGGTCCATTGCCAAAACCGTAGTTTTTCTTTCAGAAAGTTTGCTCAGTAAGTCTGGATTTTGAGCTGGATAGATAAAACTAATCAGTGTGCCAGATTTCTTTAAAAGCTCAGCCTCATGGGTGCCTAATACAGGGTTTAAGATGGGAGCTCTAACCTGAAGAAAAAAATCAACAGTTTTAAGATTAAAAACCATAACACATAAAATATTTTCCTATTTCATCAAAAATATCAAAAAGGCTATAATTAAAGACTATTAAAACATTAAAGATAATTAAAACTTTAGTCCAAATAAATAATAAATCAATAAATCACTGAGTAGGATTATATAAAATTTATTTTAAAAAATCCACTAGTGATATCTGAACTTATCTAATAACCTTATTTAGTTTCTAATGTTTAAAGCATGGGGACAGCTAATTAGCACAAAGACCCTGGAGTTAAGAGGTCCTGATTTCAAATCTAGTCTTAGATACCTACTACTGTGTGATACTGGGCAAGTCAATTAACTCCAAATGACTTTAAAAAAAAAGAACACAAACAATTAAAAAATACAATCTCAAAACAAGAGAATTAACTATCTCCTGATCAAGTAGAGGATGTTTCTAACAACACTCTCCATTTCAATCCTTTAATTGCAAATCCAAAGACAGAAAAACATGTGAATATTTTGTCATTTTGTTTCAGATGGCCTTATATCTTTATCCACTGAGACTTACATTTTTGTGCTAATAAAATAGCTTTGGATGAATAAGCTCAGAAATAAACTATTCATTTAAATAATACTGCCACAAATAACAAACTATCAATATTTTATCATCACACAAAGTATCCCTTAAGTATCATAGCTTCCAATGTCTTTATAGCTCTTATTATATGTTCTGATTTTAATTTAAGTCTCTTATCAAAATGGGCTTTTCCTTATTAACATGTCAACAAGCTAGGAGGTAAAGTAGAGTGCCAAACCTGGAATCAGGGAGATTTGAGTTCAACTAGTTTCAAACACTTTCTAGTTTTGTGACCTTGGGCAAGCACATATAACCTCTATCTACTCCAGTTTTTAAATGAGGGCATTAACAGCACCTATTTCCCAGGTTTGCTATGAAACTCAGATGAGATAAGAAATTGGTACAGTGCCTGACAAATAGTAAGTACTATATAAATGTTAGCCATCATTATTATTATTAAAAGTTTACCTTTATTAGTGAAATTTGAAGGCTGAGTAATTTTCTTCACCTACATTTTGCCAAATGGACTATAAACATATGGAAGAGCTGCCAGAATCAATTCAGTGTTATCACAAATAATGAATTCTTATATAGCCCAAAAAATATTAAAATATCATTGGAAATGCCAACAAAACAAAGAAAAATACAATACATAATGTTAATTTGTGGTTTTCTAAGTCAACATATGGCTTGAAAGGAGTTGTTTCTATTTGAGTTTGACACACTAGCCTAAGCAACTCTAAAAAGACTGTAAGGTGCAAATATCCTGCTGGATAGAGGGTATTTCCTACATCACTAAAATGTCAGATTTAGTCCCCTGACCTTTAATAATCAGAAAAAGATAAGTACTCTAAATTTTAAACTTTTAAAATGCTGCTTAGGATTTATATAAATTTTTTAATTTTAAGAAAATATCAAGAATCAAAAAATTTTCAATTTTCTTATGTTTTATTAACTATCATGATCTTAGTATAATTTGCTCAGACTTTTAGACAATCTCTAATAAATTTCATAAACCTATAAGTATACCAATGAGAACAGTAATTTTTACTTCCCTTAACTTTTTTTACGTTTATTAGAGAAGCTAGCTATTGCATCAATTATTTTAATAGGTTTTAAACCTCAAGTGAGAGTCTGCATTTGGTGATGTGAAGAGGTTAGACTGATTTGCCACCTAAGGAAGCTAAGAATTCTAAAATACAGCCTTCTTGACATATTAACAATATAAACTGTTATTCCACCTTTCCTTGGTGTAAAGCCCACCCCTTTTGTCATACCTTAAATCATTATGGCTTTTAGTTATTATGGGACAGCAAAGTCCAGTTTGTAATCTGCCCCTTTGATTCATTCTAAAATCACATAAATATGTGTTTTAAATATCTGAGAGAGATGGAACTTCATGGCATATAATTTCCCTAGTCATTAAAAAAAAAGGCTCACATTTCTATAGGAGTAATCACTGAAATCTTCCTCTCCATTCCATATGGCTAAAAGGAGACAACTTGATAAAATATATATAAGAATTTAAATGAAATTCACAGCAATGAGTCACTTATTAAAATTAAAAAATGTTATAAGTTTTCATTATCAAATAAAGCACAAATATGGAGTTATTTCAGCATATTAGGTGGATGGGGAAAAAAAGGCAATTACTTTGACAACCAAATCAGATGCTAATACTTCCTGTGTCCCTTGGATCACAGCTCCTGCCGCTCTGTAGTGATCATCAGAAAACTTGGAGGCTTCACCTGCACCTGATTCCACCACCACATTAAAACCCTGTTTAACCAAGGCCTGAACACCAGCTGGTGACAAAGCTACCCTCTTCTCATTTTGGAAAATCTCCTTGGGGACCCCCACAGTCAACTGTTTATATGGAATTCCTGTAATACAAAAAGAGAAATAACACATGTGATTCAACAGAAACAAAGAAAAACAATGGAATAACAGACTTCTATTGTGGAAAAAGGCTATTTTCTTGTTCAAAGCACACAAAAATTCT
The DNA here is from genome assembly GCF_037893015.1 of Macrotis lagotis. Classification (NCBI taxonomy): domain Eukaryota; kingdom Metazoa; phylum Chordata; class Mammalia; order Peramelemorphia; family Peramelidae; genus Macrotis; species Macrotis lagotis. The sequence continues at coordinate 278,786,424 of NC_133666.1, forward strand.
CCACCACTTCCCAAAGACTAAACTGAATAATGTAAATGTTCTTTTTAGAAGTAGATCTCAATTGATAGAAAACATTAACATGCCAACTTCCCAACAAACTATTACCACATCATGACAATTTCAAGTTCCTATCAGGGATAAATAAAGAGACCCAGATCCTATAGCATCAAAAGAAGAATGATATACTCTGGGCAAAAGTTAAGAAATTCCATTTTATTTGCCATGTAATAAAAATGATAAAATGGTGAGGATAAAAACCAATTCTACCATTTACTGAATGACTTTGAATAAATCACTTCACCTATCTAGGGCTCAATTTCTTCATCTGTAGAATGAGAAAATAATATTCACCCTACCTATCTCACAGAGTTATGAGGATCAAATGACATATATATAAAATTTATTGTAACTTATCAACTTTGTATGTACAAGCTACCATTATTATTAAGTTTCTATATTTTATCACTGTGAATCAGAATTTGCTAATCATTTTAAATCAAACACCTACATTCTGGGATTATTTCACTATAGTATTTAATTGGGAAATTTCATTATTAATCAAGTTTTTACTTCATCATTGAGTTATAGTGTATTGAAAAAATATATAATTTTCAAGAGAATTTACATGAAGTCATTTTAACTAAACTACCATTCATTAAGTAATCTAAAAGAGATAAGTTCCCCATTATGTTCATGTAACTTAGCATATAGGAGGTATTTGGAGATCAAAAGTTTTGCTTTCCTTTGTTTCATTTTTTTTCACCTCTTTAGGCGTTCCTGCACACTTTGCCTTATACTTCTTTTCTCAAATCCTTTCAGTGCCCTCACTCCTGCCCTAATATTTAAAGGAGTTATTGTTAGTGGAATGATTTTGCCCAAAGAACAGCAAAAGTCTAAAAAAGATCTCTTTAATATATAAGGATTTATGCTTATTAAGATTTTATTGGAGCTAAAATTTCTTATGCACAGAAATTTTCCAATATATTGATATATTTATTACTAGAATATCCTCAAAATATATCTTTTCCAAAGAGAAACTCATATTGTAGCTTTTATTTAATCCAAACTAGTAAAGACATAATTTTGCTCAGATCAAAGATTCCCTAGGTCAGAGGATATTTTTTTGGAATGTCATAGGTAAAGCCTATGAATCCCTTCCCAGAATAATTTTTACACATAAAATACATTTTGCATATTATTACAAAGGAAAAATTATATTGAAATAAAGACACAGCTTTTTTATTTCCAGACAAGTCTGCAGATCCTATGAAATATGATTAGAGACTGCAAGAGGCCCATACACCTCACATTAAGAAGCCAAGCTCTAACTTATGAAATTTAGAGAACTCCAATGAGTAGATTCAGTAACACAATTATTCTCTTCATTTGGAGTTGACTTTTCAACTCTGAGCCCACCATTCACTCAATAGCATGGGTCTCTCCTAGTCCAATCCTTACTCTATAGACAATGTTTACAGTAGATTCATGCTAGATTTGTGTTGGTCTAATCCCTGAAGGAGTAACATGGAGTTGTGATTATTCCCATGACAAAGAGTGATCCTGTTATCAAAGGAATTATTTAAATGGAAGTTACCCTAGTGAATTCTGGGGAAAGAAAATTACAAAGTGTTGAGCCAGGGTCAATTCCCTGCTCTCAGTGGATAAAGAATTAAAGTATAAAGGATTTGACTGAAAAGAAATAAGGACTAATAGAAGCTTCAAAAAATCAACACCCCACCCCCCACCCCTGCCCTGAGTCAAATTCTTAAACTAATAGGCACTATGAAGCAAACTGGAGAAGCATTATTCTCATCTTCAAAAGACCTAATGGAGGAGGGTTAAGAAATTGCTCAAATTTCTCAACTGGAAAAGGAACATTGCACATCAGCTAAAAAATTATCTGCATTTTTCTGCAAGGGATCCTCTCTACTGGCAAAAGGATCCAAGTTGATCCTTTCTCCATTTTTCTAAGGATGATTAACAAAGAGAACCAGAATTGACAGAAGATAGTACATTTTTGTTCTTTATATCACAATGTTTGATTCTCTTCTAAAATTACTTTGCATTTTGATTCACATAAGACTTAAACTTTACCTGGTTTTACAGGTGCTTTACACCATAGTGTCTGATGGGTGTGAAAGGTTCGTAAAACTTCTGTCTTCCCTGGTAGCACCTTAAATGATCCCAAATTAATGAGTAGAGGACTTGAGTAACTTGTCACCACTGTTTTCAATATGCTTGCCATGTTGACCTTAATGTAGCGATCCCCTCCAGTGTTCTGCATATGAATCCAACAGAAAAATGGGGGGGAAATCATTTTTTTTGCTTTTGAGGTCTCAAAAAAATACACAAGAAAATATCACTGTCTGTGGTGATGCACAACAAATTCATACACAGCAAGCCTTCTAGAATTTAATCTGAAAGTCAGTTGTTGGAAATTCAGAACATGTCCCACAGAAAGTTAAAAGTAAATAGCCAGATTCCCAACATTGTTTAGTAAAGTCTATTGAACCCATTAAAAGATACTCTGCAGTTATTCCTTCCCCCTCTTCACCAAACGTTTTCCTACAAAAAAAATCTACCTAACCTATTCAAGGACCTCCTTTCCACAGATTCCTTCAAGGCCCTCCTACATGTGGCCTACCCTGATACTGAGGGCATTTCTCTCAGAAATTACTTTGTATTTAGTTGATATATATATATATATATATATATATTTCTGTATTTCACTTTCTGAGTATAAAGTGTCTAATCAATATAAAAGTTCCTTTAGAGAAGAGCTGTTTATTTGTGGATTTTTTAATTGCTAACACCTAGCATAGCTAATGCTCTTCAATACTGAATGAATATTGAATGATTGAATAAAGAATGAATAAATGAATGATCTAGTAATCTTAGTATCTCAGAGGTACAAATATACCAAATGAGCTATCCAAGCACTGTCTTCCTCTCTTGCTACATGACAAGTCTACCTTCTTTTCTGGGCTTTTGAACTAGAGATGAAACACCAATTAAATGTTACCTCATTTAACTCTCACAATGATCCTATAAGGTAGATTCTCATAGTATCCCCAATTTATAGATGAGGTAACAGAGAAAGAAATTAAGTGGCCTGTCCAGGGTCATACAACCAGGAAATGTCTGAGGTAGGATCTGAATTCAATCATTTCTGACCTCAACTTTAGCGCTCTTATCATCACACTATTTAAACACAAGTCATACTGCTAACATGCTGCAATCAATCACTGCCTTTTAAATTATAATTTTAACTTATCAGATATCCTGCCACATCTGATATCCTTGCAGTTTTATAAAATTACCAGGAGACTTTGCACTTCTGCAAAAAGCAAATGTCAATGAGCACACTCCCAAATTTCCCAAATCTTTTTCCTGCTCAATTCCAGGTCCAGTTAACTACCAGGAGTGTTTATACAATTTATTTATATTAACAGGTTAATTACACAGACTACTCATATATTTTAGAAAATAAAATCTGTGCAATCGGCAAAACATTGTTCTGCCAGTATGGATGGTTAAGCCCTTCTCTTTATATTACAGTGAATTTTACTAAAGAAGTTTTTCAATGCAGTAGAATTTTATTTTATCAGTAGAATGTCATCTTCAAATATTTAAAGAAACTCATTTAACAGACAGAATTTTTTTTTATTTGAGCCATATATTAGACATGGTCAATGACCACAGTGAATATCTTCATGTTTAATTTCTCTTGGGAAATACCACATTTAATTTCTCTCATGTAAATATTCAAAAGATCAGAGAACAAAATCACTTCCATTTGAATTTCTTATGGGAGTTTGAAAGTATTGAACATTCACATGGGAATCATTTTATCTAACAATAGCCTTCAAGGTTACATTTTCTTCATCTGAGTTTTTTTTTAAATCAACAAGCAAGAGGAGCTTTAAACTCTCTACATTCTTCATTCTGAAAGACTGCCGATTCCTTTATTCTATTTTTATTGGAATATTCAGGAAGCTGAAATAATGAAAGAAGTTTAAAAAGTAGCAATTCTATTTTTAAAAATAATAATTAAATTAGTTTTGTAATATATCTTAAATGCTGGTTCTTAAGAAGGTTTAGGGGTGGCACAGTGGATAGAGCACTGGCCCTGGAGTCAGAATTACCTGAGTTCAAATCTGGCCTCAGACACTTAATAATTACCTAGCTGTGTGGCCTTTGGGCAAGCCACTTAATCCCATTGCCTTGCAAAATCCTAAAAAAAAATAAATATAAATAAAAATAAAAAAGCAGGTTTAATTAGCTGCTAACAATGACATCTTTTATAAATTATAAGTTTAACCAAGCAAACACCTGTTATTTTAATATAAATAAATAAGTTTTGCAGATTCAACTTTACCAAGACTGCTAAAAAAATTCTTAATTTATCCTGATCATGTTCTGAGAGAGGAAATTGACAATAAATTCATTCTAGTGATATTATAGTTGCAATCTGAGTCAATCTGAGACATCATTAAATGCCTTATAAAATATCCGTGCAATGGTGGGCCAGAGGCATCTCAGGAGAAAGGGAATTCATTAAGCCTAAATTAACCTCTCTGCAACTTCTACCTTCAGCTCTTGGTTTTGTCCTCTGAGTAATGTCAAAGTGTAATAATAATAAGAGTTTTTGAAAACTATATTTCCGATAAAAAGGCTGACATCTTTAGAACCTTCACTTTAGTGGGTAAGAAGTCATAGGCTATTTCCTCCTAGGTTAACTACAAACTCTGGAAGACAATGCTCAGGATGTTGGAAGACTTGTCCTGCCCTCAGACTGTTGAAAGTTCAACCTTCATTATTAGTCCAATCAGGAAGTTAATACTTTCCCCAATTCTTTGTTTTTGGATAAATATGTCTGTGTTTGCCTCTGTTCTGGGTGACCAAATCCATAATCTATCATCTGCAAATCTGATGAACACTCCACTGATATCTATTCAAGTCACTGATAAAAATGTTAAACAGCACACTGCCAAGCACAGATCCCTGGGATACTTCATTGGAGACCTCTTCGACACAGAATCATCGAGAACTTCTTAGTCTCTTTTGTTAGAGATTCATTCTACTTACAGTGAATGTACCACAAGAATCTGTGCTGATCTTCTTCTGTTCTCCCCTTAAACCTCTTCACTTGGTGATTTCATCAGCTCCCATGGATTTGATTGTTATCTTTATGCTGAAGATTCTCAAATTTACCTAACCAATCCTAACCTCTCTGCTCACTTACAGTCTCACATCTTCAATTACCTTTCAGACATCTCAAACTGGATGTTCAGCAGATATCTTAAACTCAATATGCCCAGAAATGAATTCATTTTTCTTTCCCCCAAACCCTCTCCCCTATTCAAACTTCTTTGTCACTGCCAAGGACACCAAAATTATCCCAGTTCTCCAGGTTCACAATCTAGGTGTCATCTTCCACTCCTCACTATCTCTTATTCCCAGTTCCTTATCTGTTATCAAGGTCTGTAGATCTAACTTTTGCAGTATCTCTCAAATATAACCACCTTCTCTCCCCTGATTCTGCAACTACTGGGATATTGTCTGGACAATTGCAAAAACCTATTGGATGATTTTGTCTGCCACAAGTCTCTCCTCAATGAGTCTATCCTCCCTTTGGCCTCCATCCCATCCTCAATAAATTACAGAACAAGACTTGAGATTTGCCACTGTTCTAGAATATTCCTGCCAGAGAATCTTGCCAGGAATCTCCCAAGGCTATTCATTTTAACATTTTCAAAATTCCAGGCTATGGTATAGGGCTCTAACAAGAAGGACTTTAAGTAGAGTGAGTCAACAGCTTTTACCCTTTCAGAACATCTCTCTCTCTCTCCTCTCTCTCTCTCTCTCTCTCTCTCTCTCTCTCTCTCTCTCTCTCTCTCTCTCTCTCTCCCTACCCTCAGCAATTATAATTCAATAGACTAATTTTAGCTAGAATTTATGGTATAGATCATGTAATTTGTTATACAACATTTATCTTATGAAAATGTCTTCTCTTCCTTACAGTGTAAGCAAGCTCCTTATGAATATATCATGTCTTATTTACTGCTGTATTCTTATAGCTTCTAGCCTAGTACCTTACATTTACTGACTCAAATATTTATCAAGTGCCTGCTATGTTCCAGCCATCAAACCATATGGAAGGGCAACAAAGGTAAAAAAGATACCCAACCCTCAAGGAATGTACATGGAACTGGGAGACTGGGGATAGTAAAAGAAGATAACATACACTGATAAGTTTGAAAAGTATGAAATATATATATATGTGCTTTTTATGTGTATGTGTACCCAAAAAGTACTAAATAATATGAGAGTCCTAACAACTAGGGATGGGAAGATCCAGAAAAGGAAATGAGGTGCTCTCTGAATTCTGAAGGAAGCAATAAATTCTAGAAGGTGGAGAGACAGAAAAACAGAGCATAGAAGAGACAATAGCACAAAGAATGGAATATGAAATGTTTCATATTGGAAACATAAAATGGATCAGTTTGTAATGAAGAACAATTGAAGAGGAGTAATGTTAAAAATAAATTTAAGCAATCAAACAGCAATTATTTACCATATACCAGGCTCTGACATAAAGACCCAAACTGAAACCATTCCTGCCCTCAAGAAACTTAAATTTTGTTTGGGAAAAACCTTGTACATTGATAAATAAAAGAATTTTTTAAATCCTATCTATCCATATATTGAATCTCTTCATTGTTCAATTCATCCTGTACATTGCTATAAAAGTAATCTTGCAATATGTAGTAAGGAATAGAAAGAATGCTTCATAACAGGATAGTCTCAGAAAAACCTGAAAAGAATTACAAAAGTTGATGCAAAGTGAAATGTACTGTTTACAAAGTAACAATCATTTTGTAAGATGATCAGCTGCGAATGACTTGAGTCTTCTCAACAATAAGTGACCCAAAGACAACTCTGAAGGACTTATGATAAAGAATGCTATTCATTCCCAAAGAAAGAATTGATAGTGCTGAATACAAACTGAATTTACTTTCTTTTTTTAATTTTATTTTTCTTGAAGTTTCTTTGGGGTGGGGAATGGATCTTCATGTTTTCTTTCATAATATGACTATAATAGAAATATTTTGCATAACTACACATTTATAACAAAGCAAATTATGTGTTTTCTCAATAGGGATGGCAAAAATGAATGTTAAAAATAGTTTCTATATAAAACCAGGGAAAAATAAAGTACTAAACAAATAAATTTTTTAAAAAGAAAAGAAAGTATGCTTCATAAGTCAAAATTACATGTTTTAAAGTCCCACACTATCTAGGTAACCTAGGATAAGTTGCTTAATTCCCCAATGCCACAAGCAACTAAAATTCTAAGTTTCAGAAAAGTAGGTGATTCCCTCTCCATTCAGTGGTCAAAGTGAACTTTCTAATCACCAGACTGATCAAGTTATCTTGCACCCCCACTTCCATTCAATAACTTCCACTGGCTCCCTATTAAGTCCAGAATCAAATAAAAAGTCCTCTGGCTCTTAAAACCCTTCATAACTTTGAACCCCTTCATAAATTTCTAGTCTTCTTACCACCTTATTCATCTCCTCCAAATACTTTGTGTTCCAGTGTCATCTCTTTGTTGTTCTTCAGAGAAGGCATTTCATGCATTCTTAGTAATCACTTCTTTCCCTCCTCGTCTTCACCTTCTCTTTTTCCCCTGGGCTTCCTTCAAGTTCCAGCTAAAATCCCATATTCCGCAATCCTCCTTAATTGCAGTATCCTTCCACTATCCATCATCTCCAATTTATATATGCATATGTCTTGTTTATACAAAGTTTTTCTGCATGTTATTTTTCCCTGTTAAGCTATAAGTTCGGGTGGCTAGGTGTCAGTGAATAGAGCACTGGCCCTGAAGTCAGGAGGACCTGAGTTCAAATCCAACCTGACACTTAATAATTACCTAGCTGTGTGGCCTTGGGCAAGCTACTTAACTCCATTGCCTTGCAAAAAAATAAAAAAATAAAAAAAACTGTAAGTTCCTAGAGAGCAAAGCCCCTCTCTTTGCATCACCAGAATTTAGTGTTTAGTAGGCAATAATATACCTGGAACACAGCAATAATAAATGCTTGCTGACTTGACAATATAAATAAGAGGAATTGCCTGTGCCAGTGCAATAAGGAGACAATTAAATACACATCCATATGTATATGTACTGTTTCTCATAAAAATAATTTTATGAGGCTGCTATTGATATTATTAAATTACTATCGTATATCCTCAAAACTGATCATATCAAAGCTGTTAGAAACTTGGGCAGTTCCCCTTTACCCATGAGATAAACTCCCCACTTGAAGCCCCTCCTCCATCTGGCTCCAGCCTTTCTGACCTTGTACTCTATTCCCTCCAGCCAAACCTGTTCCCCAAATAGGTCCCATGACTTTCTGCCTCCTTAACAGCTCACAATGTGCCCGCCGGTTGGAATGTCCTCCCTCCACCTGTCCAGTTCCCTTTCCATCTTTCAGTCTCCAAGTCCAAATCAAGAGAACAGTGTGAGTTATTTCCCCTCTTTCCTCCATGATCCCAAGGAGACTGCTTTTTCTGAACTCCTCAATGGCTCTGCACCTCTCTCACTACACTTTCCATCAGGCTCCCTATTAAGCTTCATTAGGGGAAAAAAAAATCCCAACTTATTTTGTCCCCTGCAGACCCCAACAACAGCACGCTGCACAGAATCGGTGTGCTGGGGGCAGGGCAGAGCTGGTGGATGGGCACATAATGAAGCACCGCCGCTTTTCTTGGCAGATTCCCGGGTAAATACCAGTCCCGGCTGCACCGTGCAGACGGGAGGTTCAAAGTCACAGGCTCGGGCCCGGGGAAGGTGGCGCGGAAGGACGAGGCCGACTATGGACACAAGTTCAAGTTTGAGGGGACACGAGCCGCTGGTGCGGCCGCAGCCGCCGCTGCCCAGCGCTGAAGGGCTGCAAACTCCGCTGCACAAGAGGGCGGCGGGACGCCGTGCCAGCCGTGCCAGCGGGCGGGCCCAGCCCACGTCAGCCCCGCGGGGCCCGGGCCCGGGCCGCCGCCGCCCCGGGGTCCCCACCACGTCGACAACTGAAAGAAACCGCTAGTCGTGCCCTTGCCGGGCGCTGATTGGTCCGGCCGCAGAATGGATACTCTGCAGCGGGGCGGCCGGCGCCCGGCCCGGCTCGGGCCCCCGGCCTGCGGGAGCCCCTGGTCCTGCGGGGGCCCCTGGTCCTGCGGGGATGCCCTCGCCGCGCGGCGCGGCTGGCACCGGGCCGGGCGCGCGCCGCCCGCCTCCTCCCGCCTCGCCGCGGGCAGAGCCCCGGCCTGGCCGCCCGCGCCCCTGCCCCAAATCGCCCTCTCGCCCACTGTAGCCGCCCCGCCCCTCCGAGGCCGACACCGGCTCCTTCGGCGCGCGGTCCGGGCCCCGCAGCCCGCACGTGCCCCGCGCCCGCCCGCGCACTGACCTCTGCTCGGAGGGAGAGAGCCTGCCGGGCGGGGAGCGGCCCCGGCTCGGCCCGGCTCGGCCCGGCTCGGCCCGGCTCGGCCCGGCTCGGCCCCGGCTCGGCCCCGGCTCGGCCCGGCTCGGCCCGGATCGGCCCCGGCTCGGCCCGGATCGGCCCCGGCTCGGCCCCGGCTCGGCCCGGCTCGGCCCGGATCGGCCCCGGCTCGGCCCGGCTGCGGCGAGCTCCGAACCCGGCCAGGGTTTGCACCTTCAACCCGGAAATTCAGGCGCAGCCCGCTCGGGAGAGAGCCGCCACGTGACTCCGGCTGGGCGCCCACACCCCCTCCCCCGCCCCCCGCCCCTCTGCCCTCCGAGCCGGGGGAAGGGCAAAGCCGCGGGGGGGGGGGGGGGGCCTGAGCCCTTTGTCTCCCTCCTCCCGGCCCCCGCCCCGCCTCAGCCCCTTGTACCGGGGGCTGCCAGCCAAGCCCCGTGCCAGCCCCGATTCCTTCTGACTCCGCTGGTCTGCCCTCGCTAGAGTCCCACTGCGGACCAGGGTTTTCTGTTGGAACCTTCTTCAGACTAAAGACACAGTGTGGGATAACTAGACTCGTAATTTAACTTAATTCTCGGCTTTCTAGGAAAATTTCAACTGAATCTGTAAGAGGACCTCAAAGGGGGAGGAGGGGAGAGCTATGGGGGACGGCGGGAACAGGGTGCTTGTTTTTCCGTTCGAGGAGGAGTTGAATGCTTAGGAAACTATGTCAGAGCTGTGAAATGCAGTCCGCATCTGTGCCCCCGGGCACCGGAGGGGCCTGTGGGCACGCTCTTTTCCTTGGGGAGTGAACCTTCCAAGAAAAGTCTGCACGTCAGCTTCACCAACTCGGGCAAAGTATGAGGGGATTAAAACAGATTAAATATCAGCTTTTTTTTTCCTTCACAGAAATGGGTAGGGTCATAAGATTTAGTTTAGTCCAACTTCCTTATTTAACAGACCAGGCAATTATGCCTTTAACTTTGTTGCAATTTTGTTATTTAGTCTGTGGATGCCTTGTCCTTAAATAGGAATAAGGGACATTTTTTGCTTATGGAATAGAAATTTAAGTATTAGAGATTTATGAACAGAAAACAGAATTTAGATATATTAAGTGATTCTTTTTTAAAAGAGAGAACAAGGATTACTGTGTGTTCCTTGATGCAAGGTAAAAAGTTCAATAGCAATCAAAAAGACTAAGTATGGAAAGACAAGAGGCTAATAGAAGATTAGAGCAAATAAGTTTCTACTTAAAAGAAGTTCAATTAGAACCAAGAAAGACTAAAGCAAATCTCAGAGGACGTTACAGTTTCACACTGCTCTTTATCAGAAATTAATAGCAAATTAAACTCTGAAGGGACTTTTTTTTGTTTTTAGGTTTTTTTGCAAGGGCAATGGGGTTAAGTAGTTTGCCCAAGGCCAAACGGTAGGTAATTGTTAAGTGTCTGAGGTCATATTTGAACTCAGGTATACATGACTCCAGAGCCAGTGCTCTATTCACTGTGCCACCTAGCTGCCCCTGCCCAAGTTTTAACAGTAGTCCTTAAAATACTCAGAGATGGTCAAAAGCTTAACAAGAAGTATTGAAATGAGTTCAGCAGAACTGAATGATCACAGGACAACACGAAAGGAATAAGCATTTATTCATCACTATTATATACTCAGGTAGTTATGGATACTATTATTCCCCTTTTACAACTGAAAAAACTAAGGCATGAGTTGCTTGACATAAACAAGGCTGGATTTGAACTCAGATCTTCCTACTCAAGACCCAATTAGCTATCCATTTTACCACCTAGCTGCCTATCTGACAGCATAAAAAACTGTCAAAATAAAATTATATTATGAATTTGCTGACACTGTCCAAGATCAACAAATTTGTATTGACAGATGGGGGGAAGTGTATCTCTCAATCTAAATTTGTTATACTTTATTTGGTGACAGGTCCACAAAATGGGTGCTCTAACAATGGATACAATTTATCTTGATAAAATTTTCAACTATTTTATAGATTGCTTATGTGTTATGAGAAATCCCCCCCCATAGATATATTTCCTTTGGATATGGAGTGTGTGTGTGTGTGTATTATGTATATATGTATGTGTATGTGTATGTAAATTTTGTTTCCCCTAGACTGTGATCTCTGTTTTATTTTTGTCTTCATATATTCAGTCCTAGTACAATACTTTACACGTAATGGAGCTTTAGTAAATACATGGTTGATTTTTTTTAAGCTTACTCTAATTCTTATTACAGCTTATATTGAATTTATCTTTGTATGATTTTGTTTTGCATAATACTAGCCTTAATAAATGTTTGCTGAACAGCATAACAATGTAAATTAAAGGATCATTAAAAGGAAATCTCTGAGTAATTGAAAATAATAACAAACATTTATATATTATTGGACAGACTTTCAGAATTCAATAAATTGCATATTTGTTTTTATCAAAAGAACTCAATACAGAGGAAAGGTTGAAAATCACTGTAAAGCAAAGATGAAATAAATTAATAAAATATATTTTTCAAAAGGGACAAAGCAATTTAATTTTTACTAAATAAACATACATAGACTTCCAGTGCCAAGACACTAGAGTGACGAAGGAACCCTTTGAAGCCCTCCCAAATTCTCCTCCAAACAACTAGAAAACCACCTCATATTTGATGTAGGAGCAGGGAAGCAGTATAGCAGGAAAGTCTGTATAGGGACCGGGGGAGTCAAGGTCCAGGAGCAGCAGCCAGTCTCACTGCAGGGACCTGAGCCTGGCTCAGTCCACCAATGAGGTCCCACCCTCCAGCAAACTAACAGACCTCGAAGAAAGCAGTCTATGCAGCAGAGCAAGGTCCCATCCAAAGACCCCACCCCCTATATAGGCCACCATCCAGGTCTTGGCCCCATTGCTCATAGAGGAGAGAAAGGGGTAGTGATGAAGACCTGACCCCCAGGGATGGTCAGCAGCAAGACCCTACCTTGGGGGTCTGTAGTCTTGAAAGCAAGCAGCAAGCCCTAAAGGACAGTGAAAAACAGTAGTAAGACCCCCATAGCCCCAGCATAAAAAGTGTAGGACAATATAGGACCAGAGCCCAATTCTTACATAAAAACATCAAGTCACAAAAAAGGCTGAAAAAATGAGCAAAAAAGCCAAAAAACAAAAAGAGCTGGACTATAGAAAGTTACTATGCCAATAGGGAGGATCAAGGCATAAACCTAGAAGAGGTATCAAAATGGCTACACATAAAGCCTCAAAGAAAAAATGTTATTTGGTATCAGGTCCAAAATGAATTCCTGAAAAAGTTTTTTAAAAGATTTTAAAAAGCAATTTAGAGAAATAGAAGAAAAATAGGGAAATAAATGAGAGTAATACAAAAGAATTACAAAAAAAGACAATAATATGGAGAAAGATATGCAAAAATTTGCTCAGGAAAATAACTCCCTAAAAAAATAGAATTGGCCAAATGGTAAAGAAAGCAAAAAATTTCGCTGAAGAAAATAATTCCCTAAAAATTAGAATTGAACAAGTGGAAATTAATGATTCTATGAAATATCAAGACATGATAAAAGCAAAAATAAAAAAGTTTTAAAAAAGAAAATTTGAAATTTCTCACTAGGAAAATACCTGACCTAGAAAACAGATCCTGGAGAGATAAATAAGAATTATTGGACTACCAGAAAGTCATGTTCAATCAATCAATAAATAAATCCTGAGCAACTGCTTTCAAGAAATTATCAAAGAAAACTGCCATGATGTATAAAAACCAGAGGACAAAAGAGAAATTGAAAGAATTTAATGATCACCTCCTGAAAGAGATTCCAAAATGATAACTCCAAGGAACTTTATAGCCAAATTCCAGAATTAACAGATCAAGGAGAAAGTATTGCAAGTAGCCAAAAAGAAAGAATTCAAGCATCATGTAACTAGAGTCAGTATTACTCAGTATTTTGCAGCTTCCACATTAATTAAATTAAATTAATTAAGGGCAGCTAGATGGCACAGTAGATAGAGCCCTGAAATCAGGAGAACCTGAGTTCAAATCCAGCCTCAGACACTAGAGTGAGGAATGAACCCTTTGAAGCCCTCCCAAATTCCCCTCCAAATAACTAGAAAATCACCTCATATTTGATGTAGGAGTGACACACCTAGCTGTGTCCCCTTGGGCAAGCCACTTAACCCCATTGCCTTGCCAAAAAAAAAACTTAAAAAAATTTTTAATTAAAAGACTCAAGCTGAATAAAAATTTGACCTTCAAATACAAGACTTATGGGAAAGATAAAAAGGGAAAGAAAGAAAGAAAGAAAGAAAGAAAGAAAGAAAGAAAGAAAGAAAGAAAGAAAGAAAGAAAGAAAGAAAGAAAGAAAGAAGGAAGGAAGGAAGGAAGGAAGGAAGGAAGAGAAAGAAAGAAAGGGGGCGGCTAGATGGTGTAGTGAATAGAGCACCAGCCTTGGAGTCAGGAGTACCTGGGTTCAAATCCAACCTCAGACACTTAATAATTACCAATTACCTAGCCGTGTGGCCTTGGGCAAGCCACTTAACCCCATTGCCTTGAAAAATCTAGAAAGAAAGAAAGAAAGAAAGAAAGAAAGAAAGAAAGAAAGAAAGAAAGAAAGAAAGAAAGAAAGAAAGAAAGAAAGAAAGAAAGAAAGAAAGAAAGAAAGAAAGAAAAGAAAGAGAGGGAAGGAAAGAGAGAGAGAGAGAAAGAAAGAAAGAAAAAAGGAAGGAAGGAAAGAGAGAGAAAGAAAGAAAAGATTTATAATTCTATATGGCAAGATACTATTTGTTATAATTCTATATGGCAAGATACTATTTGTTATAATTCTATATGGCAAGATACTATTTGTTATACTTTACTTTGGGAACAGCTAGGTGGTGCAGTGGATAGAGTACTGGCCCTGGAGTCAGGAGGCCCTGAATTCAAATCCAGTCTCAGACTGGGTGACCCCACTGCTTTACTAAAAAAAAAAAAAAAAAAAAAAAAAAAAAAAAAAAAAAAAAATCTTAACTACTTTATACTATAAGAGCAATTAGAAGTAATAAAAGTAGATGAAGTGGATATAAGGTGACTTTGATGGAATGATAGTCCAAAGAACAAAATAAGAGAGTGAGAAAGAAAATTACACTGGAAAAAGAATGGAGGTGATTGAATAGTTTAAATTATCCCACATAAAAGAGGTATGAAAGAACTATTATAAGGAAGAAGAAGATAGAGGAGAGATGGCAGACAAAACTCTCATCAAACCTGGTTTAAAGAGGGAATATATCTTAACTTATAAGGAACTAAAAAGAAATGGGGATAATAAAAGGGAGAGAGAACTGATAAAAAGGAGAGTATATTGGGAAAAGCACTGATCAGAAATAAAACATTTATGAGGAGGAAAAGAGGGGAGCCAAAGTGGGGAGAGGGGGAGAATAAACAAGTCAAAAATAGAATAAAGGGAAATGCACAATTAGTTATCATAACTATAAATGTGAATACGAAGAATTCACCCTTAAAAGGAGCAGATAACAGAGTGAATCAAAAAACTAGAATCCTACAAAATGTTGTTTCCAACAAACACATTTGAAGTGAAGAGATACACACAAGGTAAAGCTAAAGGGATGGAGCAGAATCTATTATACTTCAACTGAAGCAAAGAAAGTAGCGATAGCAATCATGATCCCAGATAAAGCAAAAGCAAAATATATCCAACTAAAAGAGATAAAGAAGGAAACTATCTTACTGAAACATATCACAGACAATGAAGTCATATCAATCCTAAACATATAAACATGAAATGGTATAATATCTAAATTTTTGAAGAAGTTGAATGAGTCACAGTAGAAAATAGATAATAAAACTATATCAGTGGGTGACTTCAACTTTCCCCTTTCAGATCCAGATAAATCTAGTTTAAAGTATATGAGAAAAAAATTAAGCAGGTAAATAAAATTCTGAAAAAAATTAGATATGATAGCTCTCTGGAGAAAATTGAATGGGAATAGAAAGTAATATACTTTTTTCCTCAGCTACATATGACACCTACACAAAAAAGACCATGTATTAGGACATTAAAAATCTCACAACTAATTGCAGAAAAACAGATTATAATGAAATAAAAATTACAATGGAAAGAAAGATTAAAAATTAATTGGAAATTAATCTAATCCTAAGAAAAGTGTGGGTCAAAGAACAATTCATAGAAACAAATGATAATTTCATTAAAGAAAATAACAGTGAGGTGGCATACCAACATTTATGGGATGCAGCTAAAGTGATACTCAGAGAAAAATTTATATCTCTAATTGCTTCCATCAATAAAAGAGAGAAAAAGCAGATCAACGAATTGGGCATACAACTAAAAAGAACCAAAAAAAAGAAAAAATTAAAAATCTCCGATTGAACCCCAAATTGGAAATCAAAGGAGAGATTAATAAAAATAAAAGTAAGAAAGTTATTGAATTAATAAATAAAACTATTAAGTTGGTTTGTATAAAAAACAATAAAATAGATAAACCATTGTTTGATTTTTAAAA
Source organism: Macrotis lagotis (assembly GCF_037893015.1). Taxonomy (NCBI): domain Eukaryota; kingdom Metazoa; phylum Chordata; class Mammalia; order Peramelemorphia; family Peramelidae; genus Macrotis; species Macrotis lagotis. The sequence goes on from NC_133666.1 coordinate 278,802,406, forward strand.
GCAAAGAAGAAAACAAAATTGCTAATATCAAAAATGAAAGGGGTGAATTCACCACTAATGAAGAGAAAATTCAGACAATTGGTAGGAGTTATTTTGTAAATTATACACCAAAAATTTGATAATTTAAATGAAATGGATGAATACATACAAAAATATAAATTACCCAGATTCACAGAATAAATGAAATATTTAAGTAACCCAATCTTAGAAAAAGAAGTTGAACGAGCAATCAATGCATTTCCTAAGGAAAAAATCCCCAGGACCACAAACAAAAAAAATTTAAAGAGCAATTAATCCCAATATTATACAAGCTATTTGGAAATAGGCAAAGGAGTCCTATTAAATTCCTCTTATGACACAAATACAGTACTGGTACCAAATCAGGAAGAGTCAAAGCAGGGGAAAAAAATTATAGACCAAGTACCATAATAGATATTGATGCAAAAGTTTTAAATAAAATATTAGAAAAGAGATTGCAGCAATATTTTACAAAGATCATATACTATGACAGGGAAGGGATTTATACCAGGTATACTTGACTACTTCAATATTAGGAAAACTAACAGTATAATTGATCATAACAATAAAAGTAACAGAAATCATATGATTTGTTAGAAAATCCTAGAAAATCAACTAAAAAACTACTTGAAATTATTTTGGTAAGATGCAAGATATAAGATATACCTGCATAAATCATCAGCATTTCTGTATATTACCAATAAGTCCAGCAGCAAAAATTAGAAAGAGAAATTTCATTTAAAATAACTGCAGGGGGGTGGCTAGGTGGTGCAGTGGATAAAGCACCAGCCTTGGAGTCAGGAGTACTTGAGTTCAAATCCAGCCTCAGACACTTAATAATGACCTAGCTGTGTGGCCTTGGGCAAGCCACTTAACCCCATTGCCTTGCAAAAACTGCAAAAAACAAAAAAAACAAAAAACTGCAGACATATAAAATACTTATGTACCTGCCAAAATAAACCCAAGAACTATATGAACACAACTATGAACCTCTTTCCACATAAAGTCAGAATTAAATAACTGGAAAATTATCAATTGCTCAAGGGTAAGCTAAGCCAATATAATAAAAATGACATCTCCCTAAATTAATGTTTATTCAGTGCCATACTAATCAAACTATCAAAAAAAACTTATAGAGATAGAAAAAATAATAAAAAGTCAACTGGAAGAACAAAATCTCAAGGATAACGAGGAAATCAATTAAGAAAAAAATACAAAGGAAGATGATCTAGCCATACCAGATCTCAAACTGTATTATAAAGTGGTAATTATTAAATCAATCTGGTACTAGTTAAGAAATAGATTGGTAGATCAGTAGGATAGATTAAGTACAAATTATATTATAGTAATTGATCAATTGTATCTGATAAACTCAAAGATCCAAGCTTTTGGATCAAAGGTTCATTATTTGACAAAAACTACTAGGAAAACTGAATATAGTATGGCAGAAATTAGATATAGACCTCATATCATATAGCAAGACAAGGTCAAAATAGGTATATGATTCATATTTAAGGGTGACACCATAAGTAAATTAACAGAGCCTGGAATAGCTTATTTGTAAGATTTATGGATAAAGAAAAGACTTCAGGATCCAATAAAATATAGAGAGAATTGAAAAAATGTAAAATAGATCATTTTGATTATATAAAACTTAAAATTCTTATACAAACAAAACCAATGCAACCAAAATTATAAGGGAAAGTAGATAACTGGGGCGGGGGGGGGTGGACAGTAAATTTTTGCAACAAATATCTCTGATAAAAATTTCATTTCCCAAATATATAGAGAACTGAGTCACATTTATAAAAAAAAAATAGAAGTCATTTTCCCAATTAATAAATGGTCAAAGGATATACACAGGCAGTTTTCAGATGAAAAAGTCAAAGTTACCCAAAGTCATATAAAAATTCTCTAAATCACTACTGATTAGAGAAATGCAAATTAATGCAATTCTTATAAAACACCTCACACCCATCAGATTAGTTTTATCAGATTAGTTATCAGGTAGTTTTCAGATGAAGAAATCAGAGCTTTCTATAGTCATATAAAAATGCTCTAAATCACCATTGATTAGAGAGATGCAAATTAATATAATTCTCATAAACCATTTCATACTCATCAAATTAACTAATATAAAAAGGAAAAATATTAGATATTGGAAAGCATATGGAAAAATTGAAGCCCTAAAGCATTGTTGGTGAAATTGTGTCCTGATAGAGCAATTTGGAATTACTCCCAAAGGGTGATAAAACTGTGCATACCCTTTGATCCAGTAATGCCACTACTAGCTCTGTTTTCCAAAGATATCAAAAAAAAATGATCTATTTTTACAAAAATATTCATAGCAACTCTTTTTGTGATGGCTAACAATTGTAGAATAAGAGAATATTTATTAATTGGAAAATAGTTAAACAAACTATGGTATATGATTGTAATGGAATATGGTTGTGCTATAAGAAATGGGATTTGGGGAATTTGGCTATAATATTCCTGAAAGTTTTTATTTTGGGATCTCTGTCAGGAGGTAATTGGTGGATTCCCTCAATTTTTGCCCTCTGTTTCTAGGTTATCAGAATGCTTTTCCTGGAGAATTTCTTTAAAAATGAAGTTTAGAGGGGCAGCTAGGTGGCGTAATGGATAAAGCACTGGCCCTGGAGTCAGGAGTCCCTGGGTTCAAATCCAGTCTCAGACACTTCATAATTAGCTAGCCATGTGGCCTTGGGCAAGCCACTTAACCCCGTTTGCCTTGCAAAAACCTAAAAAAAACCAAATGAAGTTTAGACTCTTTTCCCGATCATGGCTTTCAGGTAGTCCAATGATTTTTAAATTATCTCTCCAATATGAATGTAATGAAATATTGTTGTTCTATAAGAAGAAACTAAGAATGATCAAACTCTAAAGGATCATAGAATGAATTACAGGAACTGAGGCTGAATTAATGGAGCAGAATCAAGAGAACATTGTACACATTAACAACAACTTTGATGAATGCAGCCCCTCTAGTACTTCAGAGAGCTAGGACAACCCTAGGAGACTGGCTATGGACAATGCTATCTTCATTCAGAGGACAAAAAACAAAACAAAACAAAACAAAAAAATCCTAAATAATCTGAAGGAACACTACATTCACTTTTTTAAAAATTTATCTTATGTATTTCTTTCCTATCTCATGGTTTTCTTTCTTTTCCTCTAAACCTAATTCCTCATTATAAAAATGACTTATCTGTAAACATGTTAAACACAATGTGTATGTACAATATTTACCTGACCATTTGCTAAATTGTTTTTCCAATGAGCTATTGTACTTTTTCTTCTTGTTTTGCATTCTGTTGGTTTTTTTATTGTTTTATTTGTTTCATTTATTTATTTTTATGTTATATTGTATAATTATACATTTATTTATTACATATTTATTGTATATTTGTTTGTTTTATTCATTTTATTATTTTATTAATTTCTCAGAGTCATCAGCTTCCTTTAGCTCCATTCTACATTTGAAGATATTATCTTATTTAGAAAGCTTTTGTATCTCCTTTTCCATCTGGCCAATTCTGCTTTTTAAGACTTTCTTCTCCTCATTGATCTTTTAGACTGTTTTTTTGATTTGACCTAAACTGGGTTTTAAGATGTTATTTTCTTCAGTATTTCTTTGTATCTCCTTCACCAAACTCATGACTTGGTTTTCATGATTTTCCAGCATTGCTCTCATTGCTCTTTCCATTTCTCCTCTACCTCCCTTACTTAATTTTCAAAATCTTTTCTGAGTTCTTCCATAGACTGACACCAATTCATATTTTACTTGTAGACTTTGGTTATAGAAGCTTTTGACTTTGTGGCTTCTGGGTGTGTATTTTGGTCCTCCATGGGACCAAAATAATTGTCTATGATCAGATTTTTTTTCTTCTTCTATTTGCTCATTTCCCCAGCCTATGACTTGATTTTGACTCTTTGTTAAGGTGGGACTCTGCTTCCAGGATGGAGGATGCACTTTCCCAAATTTTTTGAGGATTTTTGCAGTTATTTTCAGAGATTACCCCCCCCAACCTCAATTCCTTGAAGACCCTTCAGAAGCTCTGACTGCTCTCCTGATCTGTGCTCTAGATTGTGCTTGATCATAAGCACTCCCCTCTGTCCTAGTTCCTGTTCTGCTATGAGAGTAAAGCTCCCCTTTCTGGGCCTGGGATCTGAATGTGGGCAAAGCAATAGAGACCTGCCTCAGAGACAGCAGAGAGATCCCTGAAGTCTCCCCCATCCCTGGGGTGAGTGCTCTGGAAGCAGTTGCTGGGCATCTCCACAGCCTTGTTCTTGGTTCCTGGGATGGGTCTGCACTGAGGCTGGTGCTGGGCTGGACTGGGTTCCACTCTCACTCTGGTATAGCAATTTCCCACTGAACTTCCAAGTTGTCCTTAGCAATCCCTGGTCTGAGAGGTCTGGTAACTGCCCCAGCTGCCATGGAACCAGGTGCAACCCAGACGCCCCTTGGGCTGTTCCTGGATAGCTGAAGCCAGTTTACACCAGTGGTCAGGGCAGGTCTGGGCACCCAGGCTGGTAGGCCCTTTCCAACCCTAGCAAAACAGACCTTTCCACCCATTTTCCAAGTTGTCTTGGGTTGAAAATTGTTTCAGTCAATCTTTCTCTGGGTTCTACCACTCTAAAATTTGACTAGAGTCATAATTTAAAAGCATTTGGAGTAGTCTGGGGGAGTGCTGCCGGGATTTCCTATCTTCTCTCTGCCCCCCCTTCAGTCCTTCATTTTTGAAGAGGACCATGCATGACATCAAGTAAATGACCACATAACATACACATAATTTGAATTAAAGTGAAGGGCCATTATGCAAAGACACCATTCTTCCAATCTCTTCCAGAACTGCATGAATCCAATGGTCTGATATAGTAGGAAGAAGACAACTGATGTTAGCCTGAATATAATGGGAGACATTGGCCTTTTAGATGAAGGTTTTTCCCATATCACTGAGACACCTCATTGCTGCTGCAGTATTATCAGGCATAGGGGTTTGACTTAGCAACATTTAATCAAAGTTCCACAACTAGTTAGCTGTACCCCCTTTGGATCCTCATTCAAGCAGAAACATTCCTCATGTTAGGCAACAAGTTTTTTATCAGAAGGTATATTCAATGTATGGAACTATGGTTTCACACATACTAGGCAACAAATCTTCATCAGTAGGATAAAACTATCCTAACTTGTTTCATGACAGTCTACTAATGTGGAAATGTTTTACATAAGAGCACATATATAACCTATATCTGATTACTTACCATCTCAGGAAAAGGGGAGGAAGGGACAAAGGTATAGAATTTAGAACTCAACATTTTAAATAAAATAATGTTTAAAAATTGAAATATACATATATATAAATTTCCAGAGAGAGAAAGAGAGAGAGAGAGAGAGAGAGAGAGAGAGCGCTCTATACGGTGGCTGCTATAATTACTTTTCAACACAATTTCTAAAATTTCTATAATTCTAAAACAGCTCCTTTTAGGGGAATACTCAATTTTTCAAGCCATATGATCAATTTTTCCTCAGATTGGTCCTCATATTTAGCTGAAGGTGAAATTTACACCTGAAACTAATTTAAATAATAAATTTCACAGTGTTTTTATGGGCTGATCAGTTAATATAGTTCTGAAAACAGTGTTCTAACAGTGTTTCAAAGGCAATTATATACAAACGGGAGATGAAGAGGCAGTCCTCAAATAATCACATGAAAAATGCTTAAAATCACCAACAATTAGGAAAATGAAAACCAAAAACAACTCCATTGTTATAGTTCACAAATATCATATCAGCAAAGATGATTCCCCCCAATAAAAAAGAAAAATGCCATCTGTTAGAAAGGCTACAGGAAAGTGAACACTTTAATGCACTGTTTTTGGAACCACACATGATGCAAGCACTCTGGAAAACCATTCAAAATGATGGTCCAAAAGTCACTAACTCCTTGATTCAGTGTCCAAAAGAGACCTAATATAAAGGAAAAGGATTCATATACATAAAAATATCCACAGCAGCAATCCCTGTCGTTGGAGGATGAGAGAGAGAGAGAGAGAGAGAGAGAGAGAGAGAGAGAGAGAGAGAGAGAGAGAGAGACCGAGACCAAGGAAGTGTCCATCCACTGGGAAACAGCCAAACAAACTACTGTACATGAACAATGGAATGAAATTACTATATAATATCGTTACTTTGAAAAAGTCATGAATAAAGACAACATAAGGTTTTAAAAAAGTGAAAGTTAGAAATGAACTCACACCAGTTACAGCAGTTACTCAAATTATTTAATCCATTCCAGTGAAAACATTTTACTTTGAAAATTAGTTAACACAGCTGCATATACAAATGGAAGAGCAATAAGTTTCAAAAGTGTATAAAATTTTCTTTTCAAAACAGATTCTCTTAATTTTACAACTAAAAGTCCATAGTTTGAGGGGGACCTTTCTCATTCTCATCCCTTCTGAATTGTTCTCATCTTGTGTCTTCTCCCTTTCCTTATCCATTCGTTCTTTTTACTCCTTTTTCAACTGTTTCAGCCTGTGTGGAGCAAGCTGCTCCTGCCACACCATATTGGAAGCTAGGAATTTTGAAGTGAGACTTTCCACCATGGCAAATTCAACAGCTTTAGTTGCTGTCACTTCTCAGATGTGTTTTCCAGAACTAAGAAGCTGGCCTTGTTTCCCTGCTACGAAACTGTCCAAGTTCAACATTTGCTATGATTCTGACATGTCAATTAGTCTGGTGATATTTGGCATGACCTTTCAGATTATGCCATCCAGTTCCTTCTTGAAGTCTCAGACAAGGCTGGCACTAGGAATCATGTCCACAAACAAAATAGTTTAACCACTAAAAGAATATTATGAATGGTTAAGTTCTACAATATTTTGTTTGATGGTTATCTGGTACCAGTATAACCAGGCAAATATAAACAGCTCATTTTCATCATACTGCTTCACATACTGTATCAGTAAAGAATAAAAAAAAAGTTTGTCTGTTGATAAGTGGTATGTAGATATACATACCTTATTTGGCGGCTTAAAGGAATATGCTAGATCAATTTGCTGAGAACTTAAAATGGCCTATGTTGCAGATAAAATACTATTTGACGGGCAACTAGGTGGTTCAGTGGATAGAGCACAAGCCCTGGAGTCAGGAGTACCTGAGTTCAAATCCAGCCTTGGACACTAAATAATTACCTAGCCATGTAGCCTTGGGCAAGCCACTTAACCCCATTGCCTTGAAAAAAAAATCTAAAATAAAATGATAAAATAAAATAAAATACTATTTGTCAACTTGGGGAAAGTCTATAAAAACATATATAAGATTGGAGGAAGTGGTATTTGGGAGACATGTGAACATTTTAATCCAAGTTGTCTTGGATTGCAAAATTGTTTCAGTCAATGTTTCTCTGGGTTCCATCACTCTAGAATTTGACTAGAGTCATAATTTAAAAACATTTGGAGTAGTCTGGGGGAGAGCTGCCAGGATTTCCTATCTTCTCTCTGCCCCCCTTCAGTCCTTTTTTTTTTTTAGGGTTTTTTGTTTGTTTTTTAGTTTTTGCAAGGCAATGGGGTTAAGTGGCTTGCCCAAGGCCATGTAGCTAGATAATTATTAAGTGTCTGAGGTCCCATTTGAACTCAGGTCCTCCTGACTCCAGGGCCAGTGCTCTATCCACTGCACCACCTAGCCACTCCCAGTCCTTCATTTTTGAAGAAGACCATGACATCAAGTAAATGATCACATGACATGCATATAATTTGAATTAAAGTGAGGGACCATTATGCAAAGATACCATTCTTCCAATCTTTTCCAGAACTACAGTAGAATGATGTAGAATGATAGTCATCTGTCTCTATAGGTTTGCAGACTTATTCAAAACGTCCTTAAAATAAATTCAAGTTTTTAAGATAATTCATATTAAACTCTCCTTCTCTAAACTTGAAGCTGAGTCTGTCAGCTCTGCCAGAAATCTGAAGAACCTATGAAGTGGTTATTGACTACATTTCCTTTTTCCCTTTTTCATTGCTACTAGACTTTATGAGGTTAAAAATAATTCTCTTTATGTTCAATTTCAATTCCATGCCCATAGCATATGTAACAACCTAGATTTTGCACAGATCATCAGGATCATTAAACTTTTTTTGTCTGGGCAAGTTTTATCCCAGGTGAGAGAAACATTCCAATCCCTGAATCTGTCAGCTCACAGAGTAAATACCATTCTTGCTCAGACAATGCAGTCAATCTCCAGGCTGAAGGCTATCTAAACTCACATGCATGATTCAATATGATGATGAAGTTAAGTCTCTTATAGTTTCAAATCTCCTGTTAAATGTTACTTACATCACTATATCAATAGTAATAGCTTTTCCATAAATGGATTTCTTCAGCATAGAACCTTCTAAGTTTTCTGGTACAGGTTCATCCTCTAGCTGGAACATTACTCATTTGAATTTTATTAATCACAATCGCTTCATAAGTGATTGTAACATCATACAACAGTATAAGCAATATGAGCAGCTTGTTTTCCTTCTTAATCTGTGATCACCAATACATTCTATTACCAACTCACATAAAACATTGATAGCATTATTAAAATCTCTTTTCAAAGATATCATAGAATAACAGCTTTAAAAAGCAATAATAAACTCCAGACTTTGCACTACATATCTTCAGGGCAGGTGGTAGAACCAACATGAAATGCTGTTATTTTTGTCTAATTGATTTGATTTCTGGGTATTGGTTGGATAGAAGTTATAAGTGACTAATTTTATGAAGATTATGCTTGTGAAATCAGGACTAGTCTGCACATTCCCAGGTTGGGCAACATGGAGACCTGCATGCCTTGCCAAAAAAAAAATTGTGGGGGCCTTTTTTTTGGAAAGTCAATGGGGTTAAGTGACTTGCTCGTGGTCACACAGCTAAGCATTATGTGTTTGAGTTCAGAATTGAACTCAGGTCCTCCTGACTTCAGAGCCAGTGCTCTATCCACTACCTCTGTCCTCAAACATTTATAAAAATATTTCATTTAGACCTTGAACAAGAAAAATTTCCTCATTCTCACAAATCCCGGCAGTTGTATTTTAAATGTTTTCCACAAAACCCCCTTTTCTTTGTATTTGATTTCCCCTACTTCTACCCTTTTCTCTTTTGCAAAAAGTGTTATCCTAAATCTATACAGAACACTGCTGATATATTAAGGGGCTTTGAAGAGTTACAAAAACTGAATCAGTGCCCAGAGATGCTAAAGCTATTAGTAGCACACAATCTTCCTTAACATACTAATAAATCTTTTTCTTAGTGAATCCACCTGGAGTTTGAAATTCTGAGATCTCCAGGATCACAGATTGAAAAATTCCTCAAAAGTAGTCATTTTAATTTCCCAATAGTAAAATTTTATTGTTTTGTTTTTCTTTCCATTTACAGTTATAGTTGTGCATATTTTTCCCATTTCTGCTTAATTTACTTTGCCTGGATTTATATAAATCTTCCATGCTTTTCTATGTTCATTATATTCATCATTTCTTAAAGCATAAAAAGTTCTGTTACATTCATATGCCACTTTTTACTTTTTACTTGGGGAAGCTAGATGACCTGAGGCCTAGAGTCTGGAAGACCCGAGTTCAAATCTGATCTCAACCACTTAATAGGGTCGGCTAGGTGGCATAGGGGATAAAGCACCAGCCCTGGAGTCAGGAATACCTGGGTTCAAATCCGGTCTCAGACACTTAATAACTACCTAGCTGTGTGGCCTTGGGCAAGCCACTTAACCCTGTTTGCCTTAGAAAAACCTAAAAAAAAAATAATTACTTAACTGTGTGACCTTGGGCAAGTCAGTTAACTCCATTGCCTTGCCAACAAAAAAGAATATGTCAAGTAGTGTGAGATAATTAAAGTGCTTGGAGGTTCAGGTAGTTTTGTGGGATCATCAGATTGCATGTGGAAAACTACTTAATATAAGGGTAAGAATTGAGGAGGAGGCAGAGGAAACAGTGAACCAAGTCCTGCTCTCCTTAATAAAAGGAGAATAACCTTGGGTTCAATAGACAACGGTTACCATGATTTGTAAAGGATGATAATTCTTCAAAAGAGAAGCTGTTGAATGATGGTGGCAAAGGGGTAATTTTGACCAATTGATTAATTAAAAAAATAAAAGCCTCCCTATATTCTATTACAATTGATATCCTCCAAAAGAATACAAGTTTCTTGAGATCAGGCACTGTGTGCCTTGCACATTTTTATTTACTTGAAATATAGTTTTGTCATCATTTCTGAGGGACTTCTTAGTTCTGATGCCTTTTTTATAAACTGATTAGGGATTTATCCTAGATTTAGACAAGAGCTTTGGGAATTTCAATTTCTATTTTAGCACAGCTTCTTTTTCTCCCTAATCATACAAATCTGCATTAAGTATAGTTATTTAGCATTAATTTCCTTTCCTGGGTTACCAATTTTAGCCATAAGGTGGCACTAGTGTACTGTTTATAATGTAGTTTGCCTTGCTAAATTCATCTTACCAGGTCACTTGTAGTTTGATTTTTAAAGTGGAAGCCAATTACAAAACATTGTTATGGTAATTTTAAATGTTTAAATAAGACTCTAATCCTGAGTCTTATATATTTATACATACATACAAATATACATGCATACACCCATTCATACATGTGAGTATCTCTGATTAGGAATTCAGGCACCCTGAGGTGGGGAGATACTGGGGAGGCTAGTCTGTTGCCAAGGATTGTTGATTTTACCTTTCACAACATCTCTCCGATACAATGATACAACGGTCCCTTCTATCTTCTGATATTGCCATTACCTTGGGACAGACCCTGATGATTTCATACCTGGTTTGATCCAATACTCCTAAGTGATCTCCCTACCACAAGCATCTTCCCACTCCAATCTAGCCTCCATGAGCTGGCAAAGTGATTTTCCTAAAGTGCAGGCCATGTCACATGCCCTATATTCAATAAACTCCAGTGTTTCTCTATCAGCTGTAGGAGAAACTAAAACATCTTTCTGCTTTGCATTCAAAATCCTTTATAACCTAGCCCCCTTTTATCTTTCCAGTTCTCATTCGTTCTCTCTCTCTCTCTCTCTCTCACACACACACACACACACACACAATTTTTAATTTTTCCTTATACATTTGGTCTCAGACTCTTGACATGCTCTCCTTTCTCATCTCCTCCTTCTAGATTCCCTGGTTTCCTTCAACAGGAAGTATTTCTTGCTTTCCCCTTAATTCTAGTGATTTTCCTTTGTTGATTATTTCCAATTCACCTAAACAAAGCTTAACTGTGCATAATTATTTCTTGTTGTTCATTTTCTTTTTATTCCAAACATGTAGGGCAATGCCTTACTTTTTTTTTTAGGTTTTTGCAAGGCAAACGGGGTTATGTGGCTTGCCCAAGGCCACACAGCTAGGTAATTATTAAGTGTCTGAGATCAGATTTGAACCCAGGTACTCCTGACTCCAGGGCCAGTGCTTTATCCACTGCGCCACCTAGTGACCCCAATGCCTGACTCTTGACAATTTTTATTGAATGACTGAAGTCAAACCAAGAGGATCAATCCAAACTACAGAGGAATTTGCCAAAGGCACCCGAAAGCCTCAAGACTCCATATCTGATACCCACCAGCCTTCATCTTCATTCAGTAGTTAGATGCAATCACAATTATGGAGGCACAGTTCATTCCACAGAACAGTCTGACATTTCTTCAAAAACTCTCAAAATGTTTGGCTCATCGAAGCTGTACCTTTCTCCCAAAGAGGCAGGAGAAAGGAAATGCACAACAGTCATCTCCATCAAGTCTAAGATGTGATCAACAGAAGAAAAGGTACCTGACTACTATGGGTGATGTCCAAGACCAGGGGCATCAGTAGCAGTTTCTATGAATGAAGGGTTGAGGATGTACCCTGAAGGACCTGGAAGAATGTACCAATTTATATCCCAAATCCTCAGTCTTCTCACTCTCCCTCCTTATATATTCTAGACTACTATACTTCTGCCCCCTTGCTATAGTAATTTCCTCTTGATAATGGGCCTATTACTGATTTTGGAACTTTTGAAACTATCTGAAAATCTTCCCCTCCTTTAACCTTAGTCCATCAATCCATCCATCCCTCTATCAACAACTTCCATTTATCAGGCACAGGGAACAGAAAAAGTCAAAAGAAAGTTCATAAAATAGTGATCAATGGATGGTTGGAAGGAATGGTTTGTTGTCCCTTAATTTTGCAGTATTTTTATACTTCATTTATGTCTTATTGTGTCCTTAGTGGTTACCTATCAGATATTTTATGTATTCTGTAGTGATTTTAAATAGAATTTTATTTCTATAGTTTCTTCCTAGTTTTGTTTTGATTTATTTTTAGTATCTATAGGAATGTTGAAGATTTATTTTGTCTATTATTACATTGAAGGGCAGCTAGGTGGCATTAGTAGATAGAGCACTGACCCTGGAATCAGGAGGACCTGAGTTCAAATCCAGCCTCAGACACTTACTACTTAAGTGATCTTGGGCAAGTCACTTCACCCTGGCTGCCTCCCATTCAGGGCCATCTCTAGTCCTCTACATCCATATCTGGCCACTGGAGAAAGTGAAAAGGAGAGAATGAGGCTGGTGACTTAACATACTACTATCTTACTCAAATATAATTTACTTGCATGTCATAACATCGCCTCCCTAATGTCATGGACTTCTCTAAGAATGAAGGATAAATAATAACAACTAATGCATTGCTGTTTGTTAATTATTATCATTAGTTTGTCTGAGGCAGAGGTTCTCAAACTTTTTGTCCCTTTACAATATTAAAAATTATTAAGGATGAAAAAAGAGAGAAGAGTATCAATAAAATATTAAAATACACAGAAAGACAAAAAGAAATACATAAAGGGATATAAACAAGTAAAATCTGGTGCTATTATGTTAAATTTAATTAATTATAATTAATAAATGATTATTATTTAGCAATTGCTAAATGATAATAATCAATCAACACAAAAATAACAAAAATTCATGTTTTAAAATATGATCTTTTTTGCTCTTTGTGGACTGAACTGTTCATATTGGTAGATAACATAATTTCACAAAAAAATTATTTTACTTGTGAATTTAGTCATTCAATAGCATTTATAAAGCATCTGCCCTCAAACAGCTTACAACCTAGTGGAGGAAGAGAAATAGAACTAATTTGGCTGAGTAGAGGCAACAACTCTCCCTACAATATCCTTCAAACAATTTTAAAATAACCTCAAATCTAATCCTGGACTGCAGAGTCAAGAAAAAGTTAATGTGAGACATTTTTTCCTAGTCTAAGACAATAAAGGACATTGACAGGTGAGGTTTGGGATACCAAAGTGGGGACTAGTCTGAAGTACCCATGGCAGCATTGCAACCATGACAGTGGCAGTGGCAGCTTTGGAAGTTCTCAGTCCATAGATGGTAAGGTGGTCAGATAATTGGTCAGAAAGAAATTATTGAGGATTCTTTGCTGATGCTAGGCACAGGGTCTTCCACTGTTTGCAACTCTATTGCCCATCTACAGTTCTGGGTCACAATTCCAAGGCAGAGATGTGCACCTGTAGAAAATAACAAAGAAATAGAGGGCCCTTGGTCAAAATTCTAAGACAGAGAAGAACACTAGTACTTGTGGCCTTAGGGGAGCAGGGGACCTGGTCACAGTCCTCAAGTTGAAATGAGAGCTTGCATTTTCAGCTATAGGGAAATAGGGATCCTTCCTAGGTAAAGACCAGAGCATAGATCAGAAGAGCAATGACTATATTTCTTCCTATGTTGCTCCATCTTTGAGGCACTGAAAATTTACAGACTGCCAGACTGCCTAACTTTTTATTTAAAGATTTTATTTATTTTGAGGTTTATAATTTTTCCACTAATCTTATTTCCCTCCCACCCCCTACAGAAAGCAATCTACCAGTCTTTATCTTGTTTCCATGTTGTTCATTGATCCAAATTGAGTGTGATGAGAGAGAAATCACATCCTTAAGGAAGAAACAAAAGGTATAAGAGATAACAAGATTAGACAATAAGATTTCTATTTTTTTCCTAAATTAAAGGGAACAGTCCTTGAACTTTGTTTAAACTCCATGGCTCTTTATCTGGATACAGATGGCACTCTCCATTGCAGACAGACCCAAATTGTCCCTGATTGTTGCACTGATGGAATGAGCAAGTCCATCAAGATTGAACATCTCCCCCTGTTGCTGTTAGGGTGTACAATGTATTTCTGGTTCTGCTTTTCTCACTCAGCATCAGTTCATGCAAATCCCTCCACGCTTCCCTGAATTCCCGTCCCTCCTGGTTTCTAATAGAACAATAGTGTTTCATGACATACATATACCACAGTTTGCTAAGCCATTCCCCAATTGAAGGACATTTACTTGATTTCCAATTCTTTGCCACTACAAACAGGGCTGCTATGAATATTTTTGTACAAGTGATATTTTTACCCTTTTTCATCATCTCTTCAGGGTATAGACCCAGTAGTGGTATTTCTGGATCAAAGGGTATATTCATTTTTGTTGCCCTTTGGGCATAGTTCCAAATCTCTCTCCAGAAAGGTTGGATGAGTTCACAACTCCACCAACAATGTAATAGTGTCCCAGATTTCCCACAACCCTTGCAACAATGATCACTATCCTTTCTGGTCATATTGGCCAGTCTGAGAGGTGTGAGGTGGTACCTCAGAGAAGTTTTAATTTGTATTTTTCTAATGAGTAATGATTTAGAGCAATTTTTCATATGGCTATGGATTGCTTTGATCTCCTCATCTGTAAATTGCCTTTGCATACCCTTTGACCATTTGTCAATTGGGGAAAGAGAATTAGTAATATGGTGAAAGAGGCACAAAATAGCCTAAAGAAAATAATAATTTAAAAAACAGAATTGACCTAATGGTGAAAAAAGCACAAAAACTCACTGAAGAAAAAAAAACTCCTTAAAAAGTAGAATTGACCAAATTGAAAAGGAGGTATAAAAATTCACTGAAGTAAATAATTTCTTTAAAAATTAGAATTGGATAAGTAGAAGTTAATGACTCAGTTATACATTAAGAAACAAGAAAATAAAGTCAAAACAATGAAAAAAAGAGAAAGTGTGAAGTATCCCACTGGAAAAATAACTGACCTGAAAAATAGATTGAGGAAAGATATACTAAGATTTATTGGACTACCTGAAAGTCATGATCAAAAAAAGATTCCAGATGGGGCAGGCAGGTGGCACAGTGGATTGAGCACCAGCCCTGGAGTCAAGAGGACCTAAGTTCAAATCCAGCCTCAGACACTTGGAAACAATATAAAGACTAACAGACTGCCTTCTGCAGGGGGTGGGGAGAAGGTTTCAAGAATAGGGGAAAAAATTGTAAAATTCAAAATAAATTAATTTTTAAAAAGAATGTAAACACTTCAATTTAGCCCCTCTAGTTAGGCTTCTCTTGTTTCTTTAATAAATGAAATATTTGCAAAGCACTTAGCATCACCTCTCACCTGTTTGAATTTTGACGTTTCTACTCAAAATCTGATCTTTCTTAAAGAGATCTTAAAAGTCTGCTATTCTTTTTTTTCCTTTTCTCCTTCTTTATTTTTTCCAAATACATGCAAAGATAGTTTTCAACATTCATCCTTTTGCAAGCTATTGAAATTCAAATTTTTCTACCACCCTCTCTTCCTTCCCCCTTTCCCATTACAGTAAACAATCTGATACAGGTTGCACATATAGAATCATGTTTAATATATTTCCATATTAGACATGTTGTGAAAGAAAAATTAGAACTGAGGGGGGAAAATCATGAAAGAAAAAGAAACAACATAATAAAAGAAGTTTTAAAAAATGAACAAAGTATGCTTTGCTCTACAATCAGACTCCCTATTTTTTCCTCAGGATGTGGATGGCATTTTCTTTAACAAGTCTTTCAGGATTATCCTTGATCATGGAACTGCTGAGAGGAGTTGCATCGATCATAGCTGATCATCTCACAGTGTTACACTTAATGTACACAGTGTTCTTCCGATTCTACTCAACTTCACTATCAGTTCATTCAAATTTTTCCAGACTTTTTCATTGTCTGTTCACTCATATTTCTTACAGAAACAAGCTGTGAAAATTGTTCCCCAGCTTTCTGCTAATCTTGGTTGTATTAGATTTATTTGTACAAAAATTTTTCTCTTTCTCTTCATCCTATCTTCTCCCTATTTGTACTTTTCTTTCTCCTTTCTCCTTAACACTCCTCACCAATGTTTTGTTTTTGACTGCTTATCTGTCGAACACTGTCCTTTCCCGTTTCCTTCTACTTCCCTGTGAAGAAGGAAAATCTGTTAAGAGTAAGATTTACTCTCCCTACCTTTGCTATAGTATCCTTTGTGCCTCTTCATGTGTTGCTAATTATCCTCTAATTCCTCCACCTTCTTTTCCTAGTATAATCGCTTCTCTGGTCTTAATTGTTTTTTATTTATTTTATACACACAACTTCTGTCCAAGTATACTCTTTTCACTTGTCTTGATGGAAATACAATTCTCAAAAGTCATAAACATCGTCACATCATAATCAACTTATACCCACATCCTCTGTCCAAGTATCCTCTCTTCCATTGTCTCAATATAAATACCTACATTCTCTATGTTCTTTTCAACTGATCCAAGAGAAATAAATTCTCAAGTGTTACAGGTATTTTTTCCCATTTAGTCTTATTGACTTGCATTTTTTTCTTTCCATTTACCTTTTTTATGCATCTCTTGAGTCTAGTATTTGAAGATCAAATTTTCTGTTCCATTCTGGTCTTTTTTTATCAAATAACTTTGAAAGTCCTTTATTTCATTGAAAATCCATCTTTTACTCTAAAAGAATATATTGAATTTTGCAGGTAGCTGATTTTTGGTTGTGATCTAAACTCCTTTGCCCTCCAGAATATTATATTCCATGCCCTCTGATCCTTTAATTGAAGTTGCTAAGTCCTTCAGCTCCCTATTATTTGAATTGCTTCTTTTTTGGCAGCTTGCAGTATTTTCTTCTTTAGGTGAGAATTCTGAAATTTGGCTATAATATTCTTATTTTTTATTTTAGAATCTCTTTCTGAAGGTGATTGATGAATTCTTTAAAGGGCTACTTTATCTTCTTGTTGAAGAATATTGGGGGAGGGAGCAGCTCAGTGGCAAAGTAGATAGAGCACCAGCCCTGGAGTCAGGAGTATCTGAGTTCAAATCCAGCCTCAGACACTTAATAATTACCTAGCTGTGTGGCCTTGGGCAAGCCACTTAACACCATTGCCTTGCAAAAAAAAAAAAACTTAAAAAAAAAAGAATATTAGGGAAGTTTTCCATCATTATTTCCTGTACAATATTGTCCAGGTTCTTTTTCTGATCATGGCTTACAGGTAGACCAATAAATCATATATTATCTCTCTTGGATCTATTTTCCAGGTTGAGTGCTTTTCCTAAGAGGTATTTTGCATTTTCTTCTGGTTTTTTTCAGCTTTTTGGTTTTATTTGAAACTTAGTGATTCATAGAGTCATTAATTTACATTTGTCTAGTTCTAGTTCTTAGGGTTTTATTTTCTTCAATTAGCTTTTATGCTTACTTTTCCAGTTGGTTAATTTGAATTTTAGATGAGTTATTTTCCTTTTCCAATCGGTAAATTTTACTTTTTGATGACTTATATTCCTTTTTCAGTTGATCAATTTTGCTTTTTGACAAGTTCATTCCTTTTCAAATTGACCATTTTTACTTTTAAAGTAAAATTTTTTTTCCATTTGAACAATTTTACTTTTAAAAGTATCATTTGGGGCAGCTAGGTGGTGTAGTGGATAAAGCACCGGCCCTGAAGTCAGGAGTACCTGGGTTCAAACCCGGTCTCAGACACTTAATAATTATCTAGCTGTGTGGTCTTGGGCAAGCCACTTAACCCCGTTCGCCTTGCAAAAAAAACAAACCTAAAAAAAGTATTGTTTTCTTCAATCAATTTTTCATAATTCTTGTTCATGACTCTCATTTCTTCTATTTTCTTCTTCCTCTGTTCTTTAGTTTTTAAAGTCCTTTTTGAGTTTTTCCAAGAAGTCTTTTTGGATTTGAGACCAATTCAAAAGCCTCTTTGAGTTTTCACATGTAGGCATTTTGCCACTACTTTCCTTTTCTAAGATGGAAATTTTTTGTTGACCCTCTCAGAATAAATAGCTGCTTATGGTTATTACCTCTTTTGCTGATTTTGATGGTTGAGCTCTGCTCCTGGGGCACAAGCTTTTGTGCTGGGGGCTGGCACCTGGTTCTTGGCTTATCACTTGCCTATGATATTGCCCATGTTTTACTTGCTAGCAGTTTCTTCCCTGTATTAGGAAAACCCAATTCAGTCCCATCTATTGTACTAGCATTTCAGGGGTTCAGCCTTGTCTTCCCTGATGGTCTATTATCAAGTTGGCTTGCTAAGCCCTGATTTGAGTTGTGCTGTAGTTAAGAGTCTCCCACTGACTTTCCAGTTTTCCTGCCTATGCTTGGTTATGTTTTTCTTTTATCTCTATGAAACAGACCTTTACTGAACTTCTTCCATGATATCTTGTGCTGAGAACTTGTTTCACTCTTTTTGCTGAGGGTTCTGTAGCTTTTGGGTCTGAGTAGAAGCATCATTTAAAGTTGGTTAGGGAAAAGTTCTATGGAGTTTCCTAGCTACTCCTACCCTTCACACTATCCCCCCTCATCTTGGCTCTACCCCAGAAGTCCTTTCAGTTATTCTTTTAAAAGTCCCCACCTCACCCAACCACCTACAACTCATAGAATTATGATCAATCTTTCTGAGAAAGTTATTTTTGATTTTAAGCCTTTATATTTTTGTCTTGGAATATTGCATTCCAAGATTTTATCTTTTCTTCATATCCTGCTCCTTCCACTCTAGCCCTCATCCTTATATCCCTTCCACTGGAACCCTGGATTCTACCCTGAGAATTCTCAACTAGGCTATCAAGACACTTCTTAGCTAGCTTCATACCATGCCACTACCAGTCTACCTTCCCTACAGCCCTTTCTTCATCCCCTTGATGGTCTTCCCCATTAGAATTCATCTTCTTGAGATCAAGAACTGATTGAATTGCTTGCATTTATAAACCTAGCCCTTCCCATGGTGCCTGGAACTAGTAGGTATAATAAGCATACTCTTTTTATTTATCTACTTATCTGTCTTTATAGTTCTATGGCCAGAGGGTCCAATCCCTAGAGCAAGCAAAATATGACATGGAGATTCAGTGAGGGGGTGGCTAGGTGGCGCAGTGGGTAGAGCACCAGCCCTGGAGTCAGGAGTACTAGAGTTCAAATCCAGCCTCAGACACTTAATAATTACCTAGCTGTGTGGCCCTGAGCAAACCACTTAACCCTATTGTCTTGCAAAAACTAAAAAAAAAAAAGAGAGAGAGAGAGATTCAGTGAACCTATTGTGCCATGTGCAATGGAAGGCTCATTACCTTCTCCCACTCAGAGTATGCATATATACATATATATGTGTGTATGTGTGCATGTATGTGTGTGTGTGTGTATATATTCTCTGACTTTTTCCTTTGGTCTAACTACATAATGAAAAACAAAAAACAAAAACCCAACCTTTTAATTGGCTTCTGAGCTGAAACTGAGTGTAAATACAAAAGGTTGGAGTAGATGGACTCTCACTGTCCTCAATATCTTTCAAATAAAGAGGAAGAAATGCTACTCCTAGGTAGGGAGGAAAAATCAGTAGAAGTAGCCACAGGTGCCTTGTCTCCCTATCAGGTACCATATAGCCAAGAAGCTGTGGTAGTCTGTTCTTTGGGACATAGCAGAATCTTCTGGCAGCCACAGCACCAAGTCCATTGAGGCATAAACCCTGAGGAGTTTGAACCAGCCCAGCAAGGAAACAGCTCAACTAAGCAGGGAAACAATTCATTCATTAGTCATGCCACAGATAGACAAGAACATTTTCTTCCAGCAAGGGAGAAAAGGACTTCCATTGCCAGGGAAGAAATGTCATTCCCCCAGTAAGGTGAGAAGAGGGCTGGAGGAGAAACAATGTTCTAAAGCAGGTCCTTTAAGTTTGAATCTAATACTCCAGGAACTAAGTGAACATGTGAGTGAACAAGCTTGTTGTGGGGAATGCTGATATTCTTTGATCCTTATTATAACGCTCATTAAGTATTACTTTATAAAAGTCAATTTATGTTAATTGCTTAATTGATATTAGGGAGCTATCAGATAGATGATCAATTGATATTGAGGAAAACACACCAAAGAGGGACTTGTGAATGATATTAGAGAATTCCTACCCTGCCATGTTAACTGAAGAAACCTTAGAAGAAACCCTTGGAAGAAACAAGTAGTTTGCCTGGGGCACTCAATCTGCCTGTGCCATTGGGAGTTGGGAAAGTACACCCAAATCTATATTATAAAATATTAGCAGCAGTAGTAGTTCTTGTTTGAATCTGACTTTCATTTCTTGGTTATTTAATCTTATTTTGGGGGGGGGGGAGCACACTACTTTTTTTCCTTTGAAGTAGAAGCTATGGAATTTAGCTATATTACTGAGAGTTTTCCTTTTGGAGTTTCTTTCTATTTTCATTTTGCCCTATAACTAATAGTCTTCATTTATGCTTTCACAAAATATAGTATCCATGTATTTTTTTGTATCTGATAATTTCTTAGGGAATCCTATCGTTCCTAGATTATCCTTCTTTAACCTCTTTTCCAGATCAAAGAACAGAAACCTCATATGTTTTCTAATTTCTAAATGTGCTATAGGCAAACATCTAACATAAAGGCAATTTTACAAAGGAAGAACAAGTCACACAATCTTGACAGGCTCTTTTGCAACAAGACTGCTGGGTGAACTGTCAAACACATGGAGTCTGTAATGATGTAGTTTTCTAACCTACAAGTTAGTACCTAAAAATCTTGAAGTTGGAAAGATTCCTATGGCAAAACTGAAGATTTCAGTCTCTAGGAATTGGAAATTAGGGTAAAGTCTTTATTGTCTGGTTGAATTGCTGGCTAAGGTAGTCCATATTTTAATGAGAGTTGAACAGAATGACAAGAAAATTGAGCCAACAGGAAGCTAGGGAAACCAAAGTAGCATGAATAAATGTAGATTCATAAAATCTGGTCTGCCTTATCCTATATATACAAAGAAAACTGTGATTTCTACATATATGGAGAGCAGGAAGACAGCCAAGACTGGTAGATCACTTTACCTTCCATCTTCAAAAAAAGAGCATTGGGGCAGATAGGTGGTGCAGTGGTTAGAGCACTGGCCTTGGAGTCAAGAGTACCTGAGCTCAAATCCGGCCTCAGACACTTAATAATCACCTAGCTGTGTGGCTTTGGGCAAGCCACTTAACCCCATTGCCTTGCAAAAATCTAAAAAAAATAAAAAAGAGTATTAGGGCTAGAATTATGATGATGATGATGATGTTTGTCCTTTGTTTTCAAAGAAGACCATGAATGACATTGGGGGGGGGGTGATGACATGACAAAAATGTGTTTGGTTTTGAGTGAGGGGGTGCTGTGCCAGGTTAACAGCCTCACTTTCTCCTCCAGTCATCTGGATCCAGTGGCCAGATATGAATCAGGACAACTGGAGATGCCCTAAATGTGAGGCAATCAGGATTAAGTGACTTGCCTAAGGTCACACAGTGTCAGTTGTCTGAGGTTGGATTTCAATTCCTATCCTCCTGACTCCCAAGGACAGTGCTCTATCTACTGTGCCATCTAGCTGCCCTGGCTAGAATTATATCTACCTGTTAAATAGCAGATATTTTAATTCAAGGAGTACTATGCCTTAAAAGCCATTCTCTGGTCACTGAGAGTAGGAAGTGGTACCATCTCATATTGGAAGGGTAATTACAATCTTACTCTTGATCAGCCTGACTCACTTCTCCCAAACATTTGCTACAAAACAAAAGCCAGTTATGGGTGGTGAACAAACCCAATTCTCAAAGTAAACTGAAAAGGAAATTGGAAAAGTTTTATATATTAGTATAGCTTTTAGAGTACACAGTGGAAATTAGTTTTTGGACTTAGGAGAGAAATGAAATCACAAATCAACTAAGGAGAAAATAATCTCATCCAAGAAATATGTTCTTCAAAGTATCTGGGTTTGCAGGTATTAAGAATGAAGGAGGGGCAGCTAGGTGGTGTAGTAGGTAAAGCACCGGCCCTGGAGTCATGAGTACCTGGGTTCAAATCTGGTCTCAGACGCTTATTACCTGGCTGTGTGGCCTTGGGCAAGCCACTTAACCCCATTTGCCTTACAAAAACCTAAAAAAAAAATGAAGGGAGATATTGGGGGTGGGGAGGGGTCAGCTTTCCTTGACTACTTTTGACTCCTGGGACTACTTCCATTCACCATTCAAAGTTCATCTCTTGCCCATCTTGACCTGTCTCTCTCAAATACCATTTCTCTCTCCTCAGTCTCTTTGAAGCTTTTTTCCCCACTGTCACTAAACTGGTAGGTTCAGAGACCTCTTAACCCATCAAGAATCAATGTAGAAGAAAGCAAGGGAGTTTGGACATGCTATCTTTATTCCACCAAGCTAGCCTTCCAAGATATCCAAAAGTCTGGGTATCTTATAACTGAACCCAAAGAGCACTTCTTAATCTCATGAGAGAAGGTCACTGCCCCATTTACCAAATTTCCAATCAATCATGTTGTTACCTGAACCTCCAGCTCTATAATCAATCATATGGTCAATAATTCCTTGATTTATCTTACCGAGGTCTTTATTCTAAACTACCCCCAAAAAACATATATAAGGAACTGTCCTCATGCTCAGGGTCTTGGGCATTAATAGAGGCAAGTTATGGTGCCAATTATTAACAGGTAGCATGTCTTTCTGATATATGTTATCTCTCAGTTTACTCTTTTGCTAAAATGCTAATGAAACACTGTAATAGGTATTGAACCAACTGAACTTAGTTCTTTTAACTGACTATTCTTTTAACTCAACATTTTATCTTCCAGGTCTACATTTGCAAGAGTCATTTCCCATACTTGGAATATGCTCCCTCTTCACCTCTGCCTAAAAGAACCTTCCTGTGCCACCCTAGTTAAGTATAAGTTCTTTTTCTTTTTTTATTAAAGATTTTATTTGAGTTTTACAATTTCCCCCCATCTTACTTCCCCCCTCCCACAGAAAGTAATCTGTCAGTCTTTACCTTGTTTCCATGTTGTACATTGATCCAAATTGAGTGTGATGAGAGAGAAATCACATCCTTAAGGAAGAAACAAAAAGTATAAGAGATAACAAGATCAGACAATAAGATATCTAGTTTATTTCTAAATTAAAGGGAATAGTCCTTGAACTTTGTTCAAACTTCACAGCTCTTTATCTGGATACAGATGGTATTCTCCATTGCAGACAGCCCAAAATTGTTCCTGATTGATGGAACGAGCAAGTCCATCAAGGTTGATCATCGCCCCCATGTTGCTGTTAGGGTGTACGGTGTTTTTCTGGTTCTGGTCATCTCACTCAGCATCAGTTCATGCAAATCCCTGGAGCCTTCCCTGAATTCCTGTCCCTCCTGGTTTCTAATAGAACAATAGTGTTCCATGACATATATATATACCACAGTTTGCTAAGCCATTCCCCAATTGAAGGACATTTACTTGATTTCCAATTCTTTGCCACCACAAACAGGGCTGCTATGAATATTTTTGTACGAGTGATGTTTTTTACCCTTTTTCATCATCTCTTCAGGGTATAGACCCAGTAGTGGTACTGATGGATCAAAGGGTATGCTCATTTTTGTTGCCCTTTGGGCATAGTTCCAAATAGCTCTCCAGAAAGGTTGGATGAGTTCACAGCTCCACCAACAGTGAAAGTACTGTCCCAGATTTCCCACAACCCTTCCAACAATGATCATTATCCTTTCTAGTCATATTGGCCAGTCTGAGAGGTGTGAGGTGGTACCTCAGAGAAGCTTTCATTTGCATTTCTCTAATAAGTAATGATTTAGAGCAATTTTTCATTTGGCTATGGATTGCTTTGATTTCCTCATTTGTAAATTGTCTTTGTATATCCTTTGACGATTTGTCAATTGGGGAATGGCTTTTTTTAAAAATATGACTCGGTTCTCTGTATATTTTAGAAATGTGTCTTTTGTCAGAATCAGTAGTTGTGAAGATTGTTTCCTAATTTACTACATTTCTTTTGATCTTAGTTACCGTGGTTTTATCTGTGCAAAAGCTTTTTAATTTAATGTAATGGAAATCATCTAGTTTTTGGTGATGTTCTCCATCTCTTCCTTAGCCATAAACTGCTTCCCTTTCCATAGATCTGGCAGGTAAACTACTCCTTGGTTTTCTAGTTTGATTATAGTATTGTTTTTTATGTCTAAATCCTGTATCCATTTGGATCTTATCTTGGTAAAGGGTGTAAAGTGTTGGTCTAATCTAAGTTTCTTCCATACTAACTTCCAATTTTCCCAGCAGTTTTTATCCCAATAGATGGACTCTTTGGGTTTACCAAATAGGAGACTGCTATAATCATTTCCTACTATTGCACCTAGTCTATTCCACTGGTCCATCAATCTATTTCTTAGCCAATAACAAATAAGTTTTGATGACTGATGCTCTATAATTTTAGATCAGATAGGGCTAAGCCCCCTTTTTTGCACTTTTTTTTCATTAAATTCCTGGAAATTCTTGACTTTTTATTTCTCCATATGAATTTACTTACAACTTTTTCTAACTCATTAAAGTAATTTTTTGGAATTTTGCTTGGTAGGGCACTAAACAGATAGTTTAGTTTTGGTAGAATTGTCATTTTTATTATATTTGCTTTACCTATCCATGAGCAGTTGATATTTGCCCAGTTATTTAAATCTGGTTTGTGTGAGAAGTGTTTTATAATTGTTTTCAAAAAGTTTCTGAGTCTGTCTTGGCAAATAGACTCCCAGGTATTTTATATTGCCTGAGGATACTTTGAATGGAATTTCTCTTTCTAGCTCTTCCTGCTGTATCTTGCTAGACATATATAGAAAAGTTGAGGATTTATGAGGGTTTATTTTATAACCTGCAACTTTGCTAAAATTGCTAATTGTTTCCCAGTAGTTTTTTGGATGATTTCTTGGGATTCTCTAGGTAGACCATCATGTCATCTGCAAAGAGTGAGAGTTTTGTCTCTTCCTTCCCAATTCTAATTCCTTCAATTTCTTTTTCTTCTCTTATCACTGAGGCTAACATTTCTAATACAATATTGAATAGTAGTGGTGATAATGGGCATCCTTGTTTCACCCCTGATCTTATTGGGAATGACTCTAGCCTCTCCCCATTGAATATAATTCTTGTTGATGGTTTCAGATAGATACTGCTAATTATTCTAAGGAACAGTCCATTTATTCCTACACTTTCTAGTGTTTTTAGTAGGAATAGATGCTGTATTTTGTCAAAAGCTTTTTCAGCATCTATTGATATGATCATATAATTTCTGATACGTTTGTTGTTGATATCATTGAGTATACTAACAGTTTTCCTAATATTGAACCAACCCTGCATTCCTGGGATAAATCCTACTTGATCATAGTGATAACTTGTTGTAATCGTTTTGCTAAGATTTTAAGATTTTTGCCATCTATATTCATCAGGGAGATAGGTCTATAATTTTCTTTCTCTGTTTTAACTCTTCCTGGTTTAGGTATCAGCATCATATTGGTTTCATAGAAAGAGTTAGTCAGAGTTCCATCTTTCCCTATTTTTCCAAAAAGTTTATATAGAATTGGAACCAATTGTTCCTTAAATGTTTGGTAGAATTTACTTGTGAATCCATCTGGCCCTGGAGATTTTTTCTTAGGGAGTTCAATGATGGCTTGTTGAATTTCTTTATCTGAGATAGGGTTGTTTAGGTATTTAATCTCCTCTTCATTTAACTTGGACAACTTATATTTTTGTAAATATTCATCCATTTCACTTAGATTATCAAATTTATTGGCAGAGTTGGGCAAAATAATTTCGAATTATTACTTTAATTCCCTCCTCATTGGTGGTGAGTTTACCTTTTTCATTTATGATACTAGCAATTTGGTTTTCTTCTTTCTTTTTTTAATCAAATTGACCAAAGGTTTATCAATTTTATTGGTTTTTTCATAAAACCAACTTTTGGTTTTATTTATTAATTCAATAGTTTTTGTGAAGGCAGTATTTTTAATAATTCAATGTTATGTTATTTTCATTTCCAACTCTCTCTTCCCTCTCCCATCGTTTGAAAAGGCAAGAAATAGGGGCGGCTAGGTAGCGCAGTGGATAAAGCACTGGCCCTGGAGTCAGGAGTACCTGGGTTCAAATCCGGTCTCAGACACTTAATAATTACCTAGCTGTGTGGCCTTGGGCAAGCCACTTAACCCCATTTGCCTTGCAAACACCTAAAAAAATGCAAGAAATGCAATATCCATTATACATATGAAGTCATGCAAAATATGTTTCCCCATTAGTCATATTCAGGAAAAAAATAAGAAAAATGTTTCAATCTGCACTCTGAGTCCATCAGGTGTCTATTTGAGTCCATCTATCTAGAGGTGGATAGCATTTTTCATCATGGGTCCCTTGGATCTATGGTAAATCATTGTATTGATCGGAGTAACTAAGTTATTCACAGTTTATTATCCATGTAATATGTCGTTCTTAATGTAAATAGTTCTGATTCTGCTCACTTCACTTTACATCAATTCATGTAAGTTTTTCTGAAATCATCTCCTTCATCATTTCTTGTATTATTATTCCATCACATTTATATTCCACAACTCGTTCAGCCATTCCTCAACTGATGGATGTTCCCTCAGTTTCTAATTCTTTGCCACCACAAAATGAGTTGCTATAAATATCTTTGTATATATGAATCATTTTCCTTTTTCTTTTCCTCTTTATAATAGACCTAGTGGGACAAAGGGTAAGCACACCTTTATAACTTGGGGGCATAGTTCCAAATTGTTCTACAGAATGGACAGACTAATATATAGCTCCACCAAAGATACATTAGTGTCCTTAATTTCCCACATCCCCTCTAGCATTAGTAATTTGATGGATGTGAAGTAGTACCTTGGAGCTATTTTACTTTGTATCTCTCTAATTATTAGTGATTTAAAGCATTTTTATATGACTGCTAATAATTTGGTTTTCTTTCTCTGAAAATTGCCTGTTCACATCTCTTGACCATTTATCAATTAAAGAAATGGCTCTCATTCTTATTAATTTGATTCAGTTCCCTACATAATTGAGGAAAGAAATCTTTATTAGAGAAATTTGCTGGAAAATCTTTTTTCCCCTAATGAAGGAAGAATTTCATTTAATGTTGTTGTTATTTTAGTCTCCTGCAATAGACAGAGGTTTTTGCCCATATTCAGCCCTTATTAAATGCTTGTTAAAGTGAAAGAAATTGAGTAAAATCTCTAAATCTCTAGATAATTACAAGCACTTCAGGTTGGCAATATGCCAAGCCTATATATAAAAACTACATAATAATCTGTAAAGGTTATGTGAATAGTTAGAAAAGGGACAGATGAGCTTTAGAATGGGGAAGTAAGGTGATGAACTTAATAAAAAATAATGAAAATGTACTTAAGAGTATGATGGACTCAAAATGATAAATTACAGCACAGAAAAAGGGATTGTCAAGTCATTAGGCTAATGAATTCAACAACCTAATGTAATATTGTGATCAAAAGAAAAAAGGCAACCTAGCATGATCCTTAAGAGGATCATGATTTTAGAGCTAGAAGGGCATCAAGTCCAGGCTCTTCCGTTTATATGAAAAAATTAAGGATTTGAAGTGACTTAGCCAAGACCATGCAGCCAATATGTTTTTAAGGTGGGATGAGACAAGATCTGCCTGATTGCAAATCCAGTGCATTAGCTACTATACATATACTATTTTTAATTTTTAGGAAAGGTCCTTTACTTTGATAATATGATGTCTCTGTAAGTTTCTATGATTTTACTGCAGCAGATCAAAACTCTTCTATACCTTTATAGTCTATGGAATTCTTATCTGAGTTTTTCCATAAAAAATACCATGCAGGATAACTGAACATACTCTACATTTGGAGTTTTTTTTAATTTGCTTTTGTGTTTTTACTATTTTGATGATGATGATGATGATGATGTTTGTCCTTTCTCGAAGAGGACTAAGACATCAAGGAGATGATTCCATGACAAGCACATGAATTGGATTTGAGTGAGGAAATGCTGTGCTAAGTCACCAGTCTCACTTTGTCCTATAGAGTCAGGTATGAATCAGGAGGTTACCCTGGATGTGAGGTAATCAGGGTTAAGTGACTTGCCCAAGATCATACAGCTGGTGTCAAGTATCAGAGATTGGATTTGAACTCAGGACCTCTTTACTTCAGGGCCAGTGTTCTAGTCACTGTGTCATGTAGTTGCTCTGGCACTATATTATGTCTCCATCTAAACTGTATTCTGGGTGGAGCCAATATGGAAGAATAAAGGCAGGAATTTCCACAAGCTCTCCCCCAGACCACTACAAATACCTTTAATATACTGACCCCCTAATCAAATTCTAGAGTGGCAGAATCCACAAAAAGACTGAGTGAAACAATTTTCAAACCCAAGACAACTTGGAAATTCTGAGGGAACAGTCTGCTGCACCAGGATTAGAAAGGGCAGCAGCGCAGCTTAGGCTGTGCCACAGCAAATCGACTCCAGTCATCCAGGAGCAGCCCCCTGGGAGACAGGGTCCCTGGGGGTGCCTTTGTCCATGGCAGCAGTGGAGGTTTCCAGGGATTCCAGTCCAGGGATTACCAAGAACAATCAGGAAATTCAGCAGGAAAACTCTGCTGCACCAGAATGAGCATGGAGCCCAGTCCAGACTTCAGCACAGACCCGGCTTCAGGAGCCAGGAGCTTGAGTCAGCAGGAAGCCACCAGCAGATGGTAAGGGAGTCAGGGGAGACTACAGAGACTCTCTGCTATCCTTGAGGCAGAACTCTGTGACTTTACCCATTCAGATCCAGGTGGCAGTCAGGGGCCCCTGACTCAGGAGGAGGAGCTTTGCTGCCATGGGGTGGGGAGTGTCCCTGAAAACAACTGTAAAACCCTCAAAAGCCTGGGACAATGTGGTCTCCTCTGGAAACATAGCCCAACCTTAATAGTTAAAATCAAGTCACAGGCTGGGAAATGAGCAAACAATAAAGAAAAAAAAATCTGACCATAGACAATTACTTTAGTCCCATGGAGGATCAAAATAAACACTCAGAAGATAACAAAATCAAAACTCTTATATCCAAAACCTCCAAGGAAAATATAAATTTTGAGCTGTGGAAGAGCTCAAAAAATGATTTTGAAAGTCAAGTAAAGGAGTTAAGAGGAAAATTTGGAAGAGAAATGACAGTGATGCAGGAAAATCATGAAAACCAAGTCCGCAGCTTAGTCAAGGAGAGCCAAAAAATACTGAAGGAAATAACATCTTAAAAATCAATTTGGGTTGAATGGAAAAAGTAGTACAAAAGACCAATATGGAGAAGAATGCCTTAAAAAGCAGAATTGGCCAGTTGCAAAAGGTGATACAAAAACTGCCTGAAGAAAATAATTCCCTCAAATGTAGAATGAATGGATTTAAGGGAAGCTGATGACTTTGTGAGGAATCAAGAAACAAATAGCAAGACCAAAAGAATGAAAAACTAGAAGAAAATGTAAAATATCTCACTGGAAAAACAACTGACCTGGAAAGACAGACAGGAGAGATCACTTAAAAATTATTGGCCTATCTATCTGAAAGTTATGATCAAAAAGAAGAGCCTAATTTCATTTTTCAAAAACTTCTCCAGGAAAATTGCCCTGAAGCAGAGGGTAAAATAGAATCCACCAATCACTTCCTGAAAGCGATCCCAAAATGAAAACTGCCAGGAATATTAGAGCCAATTTCTAGAACTCCAAGGAGAAAATATAACAAGCAGTCAGAAAGAAACAATTCAAATATCATGAAGCTACAAGGAAAGCACAAGATATAGCAGCATCTACATTAAGGGCATGATGGAATATGATATTCCAAAAGGCAAAAGAGATTGGTTTATAACCTATAATCAACTACCCAGAAAAACTGAACTTCTTTCAGGGGAAAAGATGGATATTGAATAAAATAGGGGACTTTCACCCTTTCCTGCTGAAACGTCCAGAGCTTAACAGAAAATTTGACCTTCAATTACAGGACTCATGTGAAACCTAGAGAGGGTAGATGTGAAGGGTAAATTATGAGGTATTTAATGATGTTGAACTTCTTGTATTCCTGCATGGGAAAAATGAAACTGATAACTCATATGAACCTTCTCATTTATCAAGGCAGTCAGAAGGAACATATATAGTATGAGGCACAGGAGAGAGTTGAATTTATATATTTTTAAAAGATGGGGTTAATGGGCGAAAAAGGAATGTACTAGAGATGATTTATGTTTTTGTTATAATCTGACAACTTTGTTAAAGATTTTTGTTTCAAGTAATTTTTAGTTGATTTTCTAGGATTCTCTAAGTATACCATCACATACATCACCTGCAAAAATTGAGAATTTTGTTTCCTCATTGCCTTATTCTATTTCCTTGGATTTCTTTTTCTTCTCTTTTTTTTTGCAAAAGTTAGTATTTCCAGTACAATATTGAATAATAGTGTGATAATGGGCCTTGTTTCACTTTTCATCTTTTTAGAAATGCTTCTAGCCTATCTCCATTAATATAATGCTTGCTGATGATTTTAGATATTCACTGTTTATAATTTTAAGGAAGATTCCATTTATTCCTATATTCCCTAGTTTTTTGATAGAAGGAGTGCTATATTTTATCAAAAGCTTTTTCAGCATCTATTGAGATAATCATATGATTTGTTAGTTTTGTTACTGATATGGTCAATTTTGCTGATTGTTTTCCTAATATTGAACCATCCCTGAATTCCTGGTATAAATCCTGTTTGATCATAGTGTATTATCCTGGTGATAACTTGTTATACACTCTTTGCTAATATTTTATTTAAATTTTTATATCAGTATTCATTACAAAAAATTGATCTATGATTTTGTGTCTCTGTTTTGACTCTTCCTGGTTTAGGTATCAGCATCATATTTGTATCATAAAATAAATTTGGCAGCACTCCATCCATTTTTTTCAAAAGGTTTATATGGAATGGAAATTGTTTTTTAAACATTTGGTAGAATTCCTTGTAAATCCATCTAGCCCTAGAGATTTTTTTTTTAGGGAGTTCATTAATAGCTTGCTCAATTTCTTTTTCTAAAATGGGCTTGCCCTAAATGTCATTTCTTATCTCATGATATCCTCACACAGCTCCTCTGGGTACAGAATCTCTCCTAGGGAGGAGACTCCCGAATAATCAATTTTGCTCCTCAGTGTAATATTCTGGAGCTTCACTCCATTGTATGTGGTATTTTTTACTGGGATAGATGCCATTTCAATGGCAGGGATAAGTAAGAAGAGAGAAATGTTTCTGAAAGAAATATTCCTGTTTGCTGCATTTATAAAGAGACTCATGGGGAAAAGACAGAATGATTCCAAATCAAGAGCTGGATTCTTGTTCCATAACTGGCTCTTTTCTCAGCTGCCAAAATTAACTTTTTAATATGAAAAGAGAGAATATGTCTCTAGAGCTAAGTTGCTTATTAAAAAGTTACTATAGATGTTAACTGATTCTTAAGCCAGTCAATAACTAGCCATCCCATATTACCATCAAGTTTGATTGAGGAACTTCTTGTTATTTCCTAAAGGAGCAATACATCCTTTACAAGCAAATTCTACTCCAAATCTGTAAGAGGCAAAACACCCCTTAAGTATTTCATCAAGTTGGGACTTAATTGAACAGGAGACCCCCATGATCCATCCTTATTACATTACCTTGGGAGGTATCAATGTAGGTCCTGAGTTGTGTACTTGCTCTCACTCTCAGTACAATGTTATCTTTTGGTAGGATAATAGTTCTAAAATTGGAAGGGACCTCAAAGGCCATATAATTGAAACCTCTCATTTTGTAATTGAGGCCCAGGGAGATTAAATGAATTGCCCAAGATCATAGAGATAGTATCAGTGGTAAGATCTGAAGCCAGATTTTCTTTATTCTAGAACTTAAGTTCTTCATGGTATGAGATCTACCCAAGTCAGATCCTCCCTAAAAAATTTCTAGATGAATTTGGAAAGAAAAAAATATGAAATAAAGCAGATCTACACGTTGATCTTTCTCCAGCATACTTTTCCATCATTTCTCTTGGGCAGGTCACCACTGGTAATATACTTGCTATTTATTTGCACATACCATGAGTATTTTCTTTGCCATTTGGGTTTCATTTAGTTAATTTTTACAATATCATGGTGAAGTACAAGTTTAATAAAGCACCACTAGAAAAATACTAGTGCTAAGAAATAGGATTTTGTGAAAGCAGAAAACAGATTATGATCTTTGAAAGCACTGAGCAATTTTGCAAATGGAATTCAATCCAATTTCTTCTTCCTACTTAATTCTGGGTCCATCTTTTCCAAATGTTCATCTTCTTCATGTCTTAATAATTTTATTAATTGACTAGAAAGGACTGCTCATCTAGCTTCAAAGCCTAGATAACATTCTTTTTATTTACCCAATCTAAATTGTGGGTATCTATAGCAAATTGATTCCTATGTCATTTTTTTCTTATTTCTCAAGGAGTTTAGTACCTGGCTTACTATTTTCCTATCTTCTTACTGCTTCTATACTACATAGATTCTACTACATAGATTCTCTCAAACTCCCTAACTTTCCCTAGCCTCTTTAAATTTTAAAGCCTATGCCTCCATTCCACCTTGGTCCCTCATAGGGATATTCTCACATTAGATCTTACCATTATGCATTCATAGTTTACTTTTTCCTATTAGAATATTTTCCCTTTCTTACCATAACTTCCTATAACCATTTCTCTGTCTCTCTCAAGCTCTCTCCCTCTCAATCTCTTTTCCTCCTCCCTCCCTTTTCTTCCTCCCCCTCTCTCCTTGCCCCTTCTGAATTCTTTGTCCTGATTAAAGCCTCCAGCCCTCGCATCCCTTAGTACTTTCTCATGTCACTGCCATCAGCTCCATTCTCTTTACTCTTTCTCCAAGGAGCCCAATAGTTAGTCATTTAAATTCTACAATATACTGTTCCTGAATCCCTTGCCCCATATCCTATCAATTCCCATCTTTTGTTCAACTCTAGCCCCATATTATTCCCATCATCTTTCTCTCCCATCAGCTGCCTCCTCCACTCCTGCTCTCCAATCAGGTAAAACAGCTGGAGAAATTCTCACAAAAATGATGACTGGATACATTACAAATTCATGTCACCTGGGCCCTTATGGAAACAACGTTATCCTTTTATTCCTCCTAAAATGCTTCCCTTCATTCTCTCAGAAATGATTTTAAACTTCTTCTCCCTCATCAATCTTCTCCCATTTCATGCTCTGGACACTATTCCCCCAACCAAACTGGACTAGGGACATTACCTCTTACTTCACTAAGAAAAGGGGAGGCACTAGAGGTATTTGGAGAGGTGAGTTTCTAGCTGGAACTTGAAGGAAACCAGACAGGAGGTGGAGATGAAAAGGGAAAGTATTTTAGGAATGGGAGCAACCAGTGAAAATGCCTGGAGCTCAGAAATATTCATGGAATAATAAGGAAGATAGTTATCACTGGTTTGCAGGGCATAATGGAGTGGGGTAGGGGAGAGTAAGATATAAAGATTGGGAAGGTAAGAGAGTACTAGGATATCAAGAGCTTTGAATGACAGGATGTTATGTTTAATCCTAGAGGCAACAGGTTAACACTGAAGTTTGCTGAATAGGGAGAGGGAGGGGTAGCATGGTTGGACCTGTACTTTAGGAAGATTACTTTGGCAGCTGAGAGGATAATGGATTGTAGTGAGATGAAACCTGTGACAGGGTGACAAACCAGCTAATCCAGGTCTGAGTCAATGAAGGCCATGTACAAGTAGGTGGTGACATTGTCAGAGGAGAGAAGAGGCATATCAGAGAGATATTATGAAAGTTAAAATCAATGTGCCTTGGCAATACTTTAGAATGAATGGGAAGTAAGAAAGAGAGAAGAAGAATCAGGCCGAAATTTCAAGTTTAATGACTTGTAGCATGGTGCTGCCCAAATTTCTCCTATCCTCAAAAAAGAAACAAAAACAAAAAGCTTCACTAGACCCTCCATCCCCTCCATCTATTATCTTCTTTCTTCCCTTTCTCCACTAAACTCAGAAAAACCTGTATATATTTATCTCCAGTTGCCCCTTTCTCATGTTTCACAACCCTTTGCAGTATAACTTCTGACCTCATTGATTAAAACTCCTCTCTCCAAAATTACCAGTGATTTCTTGATTGACAAGGCTCATGATCTTTTGTCATTCTCATCCTTCTCCAGCCCTCTGTTGCATATGATGGTGTTAAAAGCTCTCTTCTCTCGGATGCTCTTTGGGCTTTCCTTATACTACTCTTTCATGGTATCTTTTTACCTATCTGATCTGGCTTTCTCTAGGACATCAATCTCACATCACTAATTCAGTGTTGGACATCTCCAACTCAATTTGTCCAAAGCAGAACTCATTGCCTTTCCACCCAAATCCTCCCCTCTTCTAAACGATTCTAATTTTGTTGAAGGTACCATCACCCTTCCAGGCTTCCTGGTTCATAACCTTAGCATGGTTCTTGAATACTCACTCTACCTCACCCATGTTTTCGATCAAGTTGTCACATCATCTCATTTCTATCTCAACAACATATCCATGATCCATTCTCCCCTCACATAGCTTTCCTTACTTAGTTCAGGCCCT
The DNA here is from genome assembly GCF_037893015.1 of Macrotis lagotis. Lineage (NCBI taxonomy): Eukaryota > Metazoa > Chordata > Mammalia > Peramelemorphia > Peramelidae > Macrotis > Macrotis lagotis. The sequence continues at coordinate 278,837,239 of NC_133666.1, forward strand.
TAGTCACCTTCAGCCACTACCTCTTAATTGGTCTCCCAGCCCAAGTCTTTCCCCTACTAAGATAGATTGGAATCTACCTTACGTGCTGTTTTCCTTATTCCAAAAATCTGATCATGACTCCCTTTACTCAGCCAATTCCATTGACTTTTTGTTGCCTCTAAGCCCAAATATAAACACCTATGTTTACAATATTAAATTTAAATTCATTTTTAATGACCCCCAAACATGTTTTTCCAAATTACATGCAAAGATAGTTATCTTTATCCTTTTGCAAGCTTTTGAGTTCCACGTTTTTCTACCTCTCCCAACCCCCCTTTCCCATGCAGCAAACAATCTGATATAAGTTGTACATGTCCAATTTTTTCCAACATATTTCCATATTAGTTATTTTGTGAAAGAATTAGTGCTAAGGAGGAAAAACATGAGAAAGTAAAATCATAAAAGAAGTTTCTAAAAGTGAATATAGTAGGCTTTGCTCTACACTCAGGATCCATAATTTTTCTCTGGTTGTGGATGGCATTTTCCTTAACAGGTCTCTAAAGACTGTCCTTGATCACTGAATTGCTGAGAGGAGCTGTATCCAGCATAGTTGATCATCTCACAATGTTGCTATTAGTGTGTGTGCTCTCCTGGTTCTACTCTGAGTCATTCAGCATCAGTTCATGCAAATCTTTCCAGGTTTTTCTCAACCCAATCATGATTTCTTACAGAACAATTGTACTCCATACCATTTATATACCAAAATTTGTTCAGTAATTCCCCAATTGATAGGCATTTCCTCAATTCCAGTTCTTTGGTACTGCAAAAAGAGCTGCTATAGATATTTTTGTACATATATACATGTACTTTTCCCCCTTTTTATGATTTCTTTGAGTTACAGACCTCGTAGTGGTATTGCTGGATCCAAGGGTATGAAGAATTTTATTGCCCTTAGGCATAGTTCCAAATTGTTCTTCTGAAAGCTTGGATCAGTTCACAATTGCTGGATTAAAAGGAATGCAGTTTTATTGCTCTTTGGGCATAGATCCAAATTGTTCTCCAGAAAGGTTGGATCAATTCACAACTCCACCAACAATGCATTAGTGTCCCGGTTTTTCCCATATCCTAACATTGATCATTTTCCTTATCATTTTAGCCAATCTGAAAGATATTAGGTGGTATCTCAGAGTTGCTTTAGTTTGCATTTCTCTAATCAATAATGGTTTGGAGCATTTTTTTTCATGATTATAGCTTTAATTTCATCTGAAAATTGCCCGTTCATATCCTTTGAAGATTTATCAACTGAGGAATGACTTGTATTCTTATAAATTGGACTCAGTTCTCTGTATATTTTAGAAATGAGTCCTTTATCAGAAACACTAGCTGTGGAAAAAAATTTCCCACTTTCTGCATTCCTTCTTATCTTGGTTGTATTGGTTTTATTTATGCAAACCTTCTTAATTTAATGTAGTCAAAATTATCCATTTAGCAATTTATTATCTCTTCTTTGGTCATAAACTCCTCTGGTCTCCACAGGTCTGACAGATAGATTATTCCTTGTTCTCCTATTTGACTTATGGCATTACCTTTTATGTCTAAATCCTATACCCATATCAACCTTCTCTTAGTTTAGCGTGTGAGATGTTGGGCTATGCCTAGTTTTTGCTATACTATTTTCCAGTTTTCCTAGCAGTTTTTTTTTCAAATAGTGAGTTCTTAATCCAGAAACTCAAGTCTTTGGGTTTATCAAATTGTAGATAACTATGGTCATTTATTACTGTTTCTTTTGTGCCTAATATAGTCCACATATCCATTTCTCTATTCTTTTTTGGCCAGTACCAAACAGTTTTGATGACTGCCACTTTAATATAATTTATATTTAATATAATATAGTCTGGTATGACTAGGTCAGTCTCCTTTGCATTTTTTCCCATTAATTCCCTTGATATTCTTGAACTTTTGTTCCTCCAATTGAATTTTTTCACTATTTTTTCTACCTCTATAAAATAATTTTTGGTAGTTTAATTGCTATGGCACTGAATAAGAAATTTAATTTAGAAACAATTGTCATTTTTATTATATTAGTTCAGCCCAACCATGAACAACTGACATTTTCCCAATTGTTTAGATCTGATTTTTGTGATTCCCAAGTATTTTATGTTGTCTAGTTACTTGAAATGGAATTTATCCTTTTGCTGGACTTTGTTGGTACTCTATTTGTTTTGAAAGCTTTCCACAAGCTTCCCCTAAACTTTGTATTACCAAGTAAAAGGGAATCCCTTTCCAAATTTTGCCAGCCCAACAAACTGGCTTTCTGTGCTTCACTGGCTATCTCCTATGGCTGGAATTCACTCCCTCTTGATGGCCTCTTATAACTCTTTGCACTTCTCAGTCAGTTGTGCAGATGTGGTAGGAAATCATCTACTAAAGCCTTCCTGCTCCTTTTTTTTTATAATCAAACCTAATACATAATTACTAATGTCTTCTTAATCTTTTTCAAATAAAAGCACCACCTGTGAACTTTTTTCTTTGGAATCATTCTGAGTTTTGTGGGGGGGGGGGGGGTTTGGTCCCTGTGCCATGAAAATTCAGTCACTCTAGCATAAAAATTATTTTCTATGTAGTGAGTAAATCTAGGTAACTGTTCTCAATTTCATCCTCATAAAAATCATTATTGCTTCCTCAGTAAAGTGCTTAGGTAGTAGAACTCAAATGTTTTTCTGCCATTGTCAATAAAAATAAAACAAAAATTCTTGCAGAGACATTCCATTTCACATCTGCTTGCTATTTTCCTAGTTTTACCTACAAATTCTCTAGGAAGTATCTGGTTTAGTCAGATCTTAGTGCTGCTCTTAGACTTCTGTGTTCTTTCAGGGTTAAAGGTTTTTTGTCTTAGAATATAAGTAGATGATCTTACGCAATTTTCTTGAATGTTGGGAATTTGTTTCAATGGCAAAAAAACCCCTAAAACAATGTATACCCATATGATAGTAATTCTTTGATTAGTATGATTGAGAAAATAAATATATGACAAAAAGTTATTGCAAATTCAGTAGTTCCTTTAAATGAATTTGTATTTTTAATCATAATAAAACATGTACATATATTGGAAAAATTCATATTATTCAACTCATAATTCAGCTTATAGAGCAATGATTAATATGATAGTGCTTGGTGCATATAAAAATTCAGACATCTTACAATAATCTTATGGGACCTTGACTTTCAGGTTAGAAATCTAGTCTAGCTAGCTCTCTTACTTTATAGATGAAGCCACTAAGCCCCAAGGAAATTGAAACGACCCACTTAGTATTATATAAGTAATTAGTGGTATAGAATCTGTCTGGGAAGGGACTTTAGTGACCATATTACCCAAACCCAACTCAAATAAGAACTCCCTTTACAATATACCAACTGCTGCTTATAGACCTCCAATCTATATTTCACCATTTTTCTGCTCTCTTTAACCCTTGAGATTCAGATCTTTTGTTCATCTAAATGAATTTTATTATTTTAAATAACTTCATAGAAGTACTGCAGAAAATCTTGATCTTTTTCGAATAGAAGCATCATCTGTGATCTTTTTTATTTTTTGGAATCATTCTGGGATTTTTTTGGAACCTGGTTACCAAGAAAATCTTGTTACTATAGCATAAAAATTACTCCTAATATTCAAGAAAAATATTTATCTGGTTATTAATTTAGGTAATACAGCCATTTTATCATTATTAGTACATCTGAATCACAAGTATTGAATAATCCTTTATGTCATTATTTCCTTAAAGTGGTTTAAATTAAATTTCCTTTTCTGTTATTTCTTCTAGATTTTGTTATTGCTATGTAGAAATGCTAATAGACTTTTAGAACAATGCCTAAGAATGGTAGGAAACAAAAAAAAACTCCTTATTTCTGTTTTTCTTGGAAAAAATTCTGTTTCCCCATTTTAAGGTTTTTGTAAATTTACAAAGGCAAGTAGGAGTGTGGTTGGAAGGTCTTTTCACATGGGGCTCAAAGTTTCCTAAGCATCAGGGCTCTAACCTCCAATCATTAATCCTGTTACTTTGCCCTTAAAACACAGGGTCTGAGGATAGGTGGTGCAGTGGATAGAGCACCAGCCCTGGAGTCAGGAAGACCTGAGTTCAAATCTTAACTCTGACACTTAATAATGACCTAGCTGTGTGGCCTTGGGCAAGTCCCTTAACCCCATTGCCTTGCAAAAAAACCCTAAAAACAAAAAAAAATGAAGGACAAGGGATAGCTAGGTGGGACAGTGGATAGGCCACCATCCTGGCCTCAGACACTTAATACTTACCTGGCTGTGTGTGACCTTGGATAAGTCACAACTCCATTGCCTCGCAAAAAACTTCTAAAAAATTTCGAAGAGCCCCCAAAACACAGGGTCTCCCAACAAAGATCGCCAGGGCAGCAACGGGGCAACAAGAAGGAAAACTCACGGCTCCTGCTCCGTGTCTGGCCTGCAGCAGCCTCACATCCGAGCGCCCCGGCACCCGCTACGCGCGGGCACACAGCGTCTGCCCGTCCTTCCCCAAGAGGGCCGGGCCCGGCTCACGTCCTCCCAGTCACGGGGGCCCCGAGGCCGGGCATCGGGACCGCGGGGGGCCCCGCGGCGGGGCGCCGGCCGGGACAGAGGCGGCACGCCGCCGCTCATTTGGCCGGCCGTGGCCGCGGGCGTGTGGGCTGGCTCTGGCAGCGCCGCCGCCGGGCTCGGCTCCGGACTGGGGCGCTCCCGGGGCCCCGGGGCGAGCAGCCTCCCCGCCGCGGGGCCGCGGGGCGTCTCTGGGCCCGATGCCCGGGGCCGCACGGGGTCCGGCGCGGAGGGCGGCGCCCAGGCAGCGGGCCGCCCCGCCGCGGGGCAGCCTTTTCTCCCCGCCCCCGCCCGCAGCCCGCCGAGCGCCGCCTCCCGGGGCCCCGAGACTCTCGGGCACGGCCTCGGGCTGAGGGCGGCCCCGGCGTGGCGCGGGGCAGGGCCCGGGCTCCCCCGCAGGCGGCGCCTCGGGCCGGGCCGAGACTGAAGGAGGCGGGGCCGCGCCGCGGGGGCCGCGCCTCGTCCCCTCCCACCCGCGGGGGGCGGGGCTCCGGCGGGGGCGGGGCTCCGGCGGGGGCGGGGCGCACACGGCGCCGCAGCCTCCGCGCCCGGCCGGCCCCGTCCCCGCCCCTGCGCCCCCCCCTCTCCCTCCAGGAGGCCGGGGGGCGGGGCGGGCCGCGCGGGGGGGGGGGGGCCTCGCGGAGCGCGCAGCGCCGCAGCCCGGGCTCCCGCCCTCTTCCCCGCTCGGCCCCACCCTCCTCCCTCCCGGAGCGGCGGCGGCGGCGGCGGCGGCGGCCGGAGGAGGAGCATGTCGGACGGTTTCGACCGGGCCCCAGGTGCTGGTCGGGGCCAGGGCCGGGGCCGGGGCCGAGGAGGCGGAGGGGGCGGGCCCGAGGGCGTCGGTTTCCGCGGCGGAGGCGGCGGCGGCGGCGGCGGGACCGCGGGGTCTGGCGAGCGGCCGCGTCCGCAGCAGCCTCCGCCCCCCGAGCCGCTGAGGCCGCCCAAGACGTCCCCTCCGCCCGGGGCCCTGCCCGAACTCCCGGCCGCCCCCGACCGGCCGCCCTCGGGCGGGCCTCCCGCAGGTACTCAGCGGCCGGTGGCAGCCTCGGCCCTTTCCCTGCCCTCCTCCCCCTCCTCCCCCGTGCGCCTCGCCCGGGCCCGGCGGCTCCCCTTCCCGAGCGCCCCGGGCCGCGGCCCCCCGACAGGGCTGCTTCTCGATGACTTTGTCCGGCCGGAGCCGGGGAGGGCGGGCGGCGGGCGGGCGCCTTTGTGCCGCGGGGCCGGGCTCGGAGCGCGCCCGCCCCGAGGGAGGGGAGCAGGGCCCCCGCTTTTGGAAGCGGCTCCGGGACCGGCCTTCCTTGCGGCCCCCCGCGGCCTCGGGCCCCTGCCCGGAGCGGCTCGGCCGCGCGGCCGCGCTCCGGGGCTCGCGCCTCCCCCGGAGGAAGGGCCGCGCTTGGGGCCGCGCCGCGCTAACTTTTCACCCGAGGCTCCTCCGCGGTCCCGGGGAAAGCCGGCCCACAGGCGGCCGGAGTTAACCCCTTGCTCGGTTCTTTCTTAGAACACCCGAAGCCCACCAGAGCTCCACCTGGTTCTCAGGATAAAGTCTCCCCGCGCACCTCGGCCATGGCCAAGCCCCAGGTGGTCGTAGCACCTGTGCTCATGTCGAAGCTCTCTGTCAATGCCCCAGAGTTTTATCCGTCGGGTTACAATTCTAACTACAGAGTAAGTATCGGCATGCTTCCGAGGCTGGGCAGCTTCTCACGTGTGGCCTCAGACACTTCACGCCTGTGAACATTTGATTTCGGTATACACGCAGGTTACTGCAAAGGAAAGAAAGAATGGATTTTTAAAATCATATGTGTGATATGTAAAATATTTCAGGGTTAAATTTCTAGGGGGTAGTGTTAAGTGCAAATTTCTACTATCCTTCATATTTTCTAAAACTTCTAACGGTTCACTTCTTCTGAAATATAATTAAGGACCTCTTCAAAACCTCTATTTCAGAAGAAGTGAACCGTTAGAAGTTTTAGAAAATATGAAGGATAGTAGAAATTCAGTATGTCATTACATCTCTTGGTAACTATTATATACAAAAAGCAAAATGTTTTAGCACTGGAGCTCTTCCTTTAAACAAATTATGTGGCTGATATTTTGACTAATTTGATGATCTTTAATGACCCTGTGACTAACCAAAATTTAAAATAGGGCTTTAAAAGCCCTCCAATGGATGCATTTTAAGTATAAACACAATTCAAATATAGCATTTTTAGTAACACAATAAATGAAAAATGTGTGGAAGAAATGTGATACTTGAATTTTATCTTTTTCATTTGTATCAAGATAAAAAAATGCAAAAACTGCAGTCATCTAGGATTTGTAGGTATTAGAAACAGTACTATTTATAGTAATATAAATACTATACTATATGTTTATATATAGTAACATAAATACTGTTTATAAAAAGAAATTTACAATCTCAAAACAGCTTTTAGTTAAAGAGGAATGAGAAGAAATTTATTCAATGCATAGGTTAAAGAATGGTTGATCCCATCTCCTGGCCATTTCACTTAGTAGCTATGTATCCTTTAAGTTTACAGAGCTTCTGTTTTCACATCTGTAAAATGCAATACCTATTTCAAAAGCAGCAAAGCAATTTGGAAGTCTTAAAAAGTTCTCTATAAAGTATAAATTGTAATTATGTTCATTCTTAGATTATAGAATTAGGATTAATTTGTTGATTCAGAAAAATTCTTATGTTGAAGACACCTTGAAAAAAAGTTGAAGTGGTAAAAGAAAATAAGTCTAGGGAGACAAAGAATACAAACTAATCTGTCCTAGAGGATTTGAAAGTGGAAGCTAGTCTCTGAGTAAGTATAGTACAAGTGAGAGTAGACACATAAAGACTTTGCTGAAATTAATTGTGCCACAAAATACAAAGGAAGCTATTGAAGGGTTATGAGAGTCATTCCTTACAAGAGAAATGGGTGAATTTCTCCTCTAAAAGTTGACTCTTTCCCATAATGTTCATTTTTACTCACTACTTAGCAGAAAAATAGTAATTATGGAACTGAACCAGAAGCTAGGAACACTTGGGTTCATATTCTGCCTTTGACAGATGCCACTTAACCTCTCAATATTCTAGGTGGTGTCATTCAAATAAAACCACAAATTAATTTATCTTTGCTGTATTTTTATTGTTAAACATTTTCCAATTGTATTTTAATCTGGTTCACACCTTAAATTTAACACCACTGCTCTTGACAGCCCTGTAAGATTGCAAGTTGCAGCAAAAATGCTGGCCTTTGTTGGTAAAGGAATTTTATTTGTAATATGTTTTGATTGATATTGCTACCTTAACATGATTGGTCATAGCACAGATGACTCCCAAGGTATGGCACTGTAGGTATGCCCAGTTAGCCAGGGCATCACCAGCTCTGAAATATGTGAAGTTTTTGCTACTACAAAGTGAATTTGTAATTAAAAACTACATACAAGGGGCAGCTTGGTGGCTCAGTGGATAGAGGACTGGCCCTGGAGTCAGGAGTACCTGAGTTCAAATCTGACCTGATACACTTAATAATTACCTAGCTGTGTGGCCTTGGGCAAGCCCATTTAACTCCATTTACCTTGCAAAAAAAAATACATACAGAGTAAGTTTTATCACTCAATTACATTTGACTTTAAAGCATTGCTCAATCTCTTCCAGACCCTAGAATTAACAACTGTTAGAATTGTAAGGGAGTTTTAGGATCATTTAATCTAATCTCATTTTTCAGATGGAGCAGCAGGGGAGTCCAAGTTACTTGCTCAGAGACTACTATAATCTGATTTTGGAAGGGATCATTTTTTTTACTTGCTAATTCACTCTTATTTGCCCCACAGTCTTGTTTTGCAACCATATCAAAGCCTCAACTTCAAATAGTTTTTTAGCTACCTAAACCTGACTTAATCTGCCTTGTTTTGATTACAGAAATTCCTGAACTAGGAGGTTTTTCTGGTGTATGTGCCTGAATGTGCTGTTAGAATCTTTTCAAACTTTTAACTAACTAGTGCAGGCAATCTCATGCCATCCTTTCAAACCAGAAGTTCTTTAACCTGGTGAAACCATCTTCTTTTCCCTCCAGCCCCAAATGACTAAAATGACTAATTTTGGGGGTGAATCACTGTATCCTGGCACTGTTTGCCATTGTTTGCTCCTTAATAATGACACTACTGTAAAGATGAATTTGGAAAAGGTTCCTATATTTTGCTACATCTGATTAGTTGATAGTAGATTGTAGATCTGATTATTTCTTCTTTGAAAGTTATTTAATTTGTAAGTTAAATATATCTGGATTTGGATGCTAATTGCTTATGTCCCAGTTGTTTTAAGATTAAATGAGGATGGATTGTTGCTAACCTATTCAGAAGACACCTTGTGGAAGACTTATGTATTTTTAAGAATGGGAACCTTAATGTTTAAGGACTTTAAAAATAATTTTCTACTAGTATTTTTTAAATTAATTTGCCCCTCCTATTCCTACCCTCCATTGAGGAATGTTTACTGGATTTAGTTTTTATTTTTAAATACCTTAATCTCAAAGTTCATAATCAGGCAAAACATTTTCTTACAATAATATGTCTGAAAATTTGTGTCCCTTTCTATATTTTAATTTTGTTGCTCTTTTTTCAGGAGGTGAGTGATTTGTTTGATCTTCATTCTTTTGGATTTAGGATTTATCAATTTGTTTATCAAAATTCTCAAGTCTTTGAAAATAGTTTTTCCCTATAATGTTACTATCATATAAATTGTTTCCTATTTAATTTCACTTAGCTGTGCATCATTTTATAAAGAACTTCCCATTTTCCACAGAAATCATGTATTTCATAATTCCTAATGACACTATAATATTCCATTACAGTAATATAACACAGTTTTTCCAGCAGTTCCCCTAATCTGTGGCTTGCATTGGCAGAGGGATTATCTAAAATTTCATTGTTTGTATGGTTATCTTACAGGATTCTTCCTATGAAGATGGATGTGATAGTTTTCCTACTCTTACAGAATATGTACAGGAGTTTTTGAATCATCTTACAGAACAGCCAGGAAGTTTTGAAACTGAAATTGATCAGTTTGCAGACACTCTTAATGGCTGGGTCACTACTGATGAAGCTTTACAAGAGCTTGTGGAACTCATCTACCAACAGGTATGTGCAAGATTTTCTTTGGTATCATTTTATCTTTTAAATATAGCTTCCTTGGAGCCCAGAGGGAATAGGTAATATCCAGTGCTTGAGAGGCTTAAGCTGTAGCCTATCCTTATGTCTCCTTTTTATGCTTCTGGTATTGCATTAAATCACATTAAGCAGAGGATTCTTCCTATCTCCCTCCTTTTTATTATAGGGTTTAGAAGTAAATAATATCCCTTTACTTTTTTTCCTTCTTTGGCCTAGAGAGTGAAAGAACATGCAGGAACAGTATTTGGAGAAAACAATTTAAATATGATGGTCTCTGACCTCATGAACCTGAAAATCATTACCATTTCCTCCTCCTTTTTCTCCTGTTTCCCTTGTGAGCAATAGATAGGGAATTCAATAAAAGTCATAGAATAGTTTCAAGTTTCTACAGAGTATTTTTTAATTAAAAAAATGGTCATTTTATAATCAATGTCCTTAATCTCTTTCTGCAATAAAGTGATATTCAGAAACTTTTCAATTTATTTAGTTGAACTAAATATTACAATTGGGCAGTGTGATATAATGGAACAGTGCTGAATTTAAAGTGATACAACCAAAATGAAATACTGGCTTTTCAATATATTATGTGATCTTGGGTATGTTACTTAATCCCTCTGGGCCTTCATTTTCTCATTTGTGAAATAAGGGGATTAGAATTGTTCTAGTTCTAAACTTGGAACCTCTATGCTCTTAATGTTTTCCCATTTAGCCCCAAGTTTGTTAGGCAGCTAGGTGAGAGAGTAAACAGATCATTGGACTTAAGAGTCAGGGAGAAGAATTAAGTTCAATTCCCATCCCAGACATTTAACTAATTGTGTTACCTATTTAAGTCACTTAATCACTATCTGCCTCAATTTCTGTAGCTGTAAAAGCAAGATAATATTAGGGCCTACCTAACATGTCATTGTGAGACTCAAAAGTACCATCTATAAATGACTGTAAACTTTAACGTGCTTTATAAATGCTAGTTCATATAATAAGGCTTCTATGATTTTTAAGATATACTTTTGCTCAAAATGGTCATAATATGAACAGAAAATTTACATTTTCTTTTGCTTTTATTTTTCTACATATTGGCATAGATCTTTCCATATCAGTGGAAATAATATTTGACGATTACTGGAGCTGGTTAACTTGGCTAATAAGACTAATAGACTAATGGATCAGAGTTTGAATGTGATTCTTGTATAGTACTATAGTTAGCTTGAGAGAATTTAACAGGCATCGAATTCACCCTTAATTAGCCAGGAATCTTGTAAATGGATGTAGTGAGTCATAGGGAATTGAGTGAAAGAGAATAGAAACTTCATTTCATTCCATCATGTCTACTAAAAAAAAAGCTTAGGCTTCAAAGACTGCTGATAATGGATTTTTGTATGTGGAAAACACAATTTTGGAAGATTACAATCTAATTAAAGCCCTAATCCACATTGTTATGTCCCCATTATTTATTTATTTGTTTTATTATCTTCATCACAATACCCAGGAGCTTTTTAGCAAGCATATTAATTAAAGACCTTAAGGAAAGTAGAGGAAGGGGGAAAAAATCCAAAATACTTCCCATGGTTTTTTTTTTAATTGCCAAAGTTTTGGTTTCTTTTTGATGAAAAAATGAATCTTTTAAAATGTTTTCTGTTGTGTTAGCCTATTAGAATTTATTTCCTGGAGCAGCTAGGTGGCACAATGGATAGAGTACCGGCCCTGGAGTCAGGAGTACCTGAATTCAAATCCAGCCTTAGACATGTACTAATTACCTGGCTGTGTGGCCTTGGACAAGCCACTTAACCCCATTTGCCTTGAAAAAAAAAACAAAACCTAAATTTTAAACCTAAAATTTTAAAAAACCTAAAATTTTAAAAAAAGAATTTATTTCTTTACTAAGTATTTTCAGGGATTCTGTTCAAGTCAAGTTATATTTCTAACTTTGTGTCATGGAGTCAGCATATAATGATAAAATCAGTGTCTTTTTAGATTTTGAGGGATTTTCAGATTTGTGGATTATTTTATCTTCTTTTGCTTACTTTAAAAAAATCTATTAAACTTTATTTTTAATTATCCAGGATTTATATTTCCTCTGTGATACACAAGGAAAGAAAAAACCCTAAACTCTTAGAAATAAGCAAAAAAATTCCCCATATTAGCCCTGTCTAAAGATGTATACCCAGTTTCCTTATTCCTTATGAAGCTATAACATTTGCCTTGAATGAATTTATTATCTACTAGGGAAAATAAGACCAGATACAAATAACTAGTCCAAATAAAAATGAGTTTCATTTAGTTATTTAACCAATTACATGGAGAGATAATTTTCAGCATTCGTTTTTGTAAAATGGTTCTCCTACCCATCTTTTCCTCTCCCTTTCTTAGGATAGCACATAATCTGACACACGTTATACATGTACAGTCTTGTTACACATATTTCTATATTAGTCATGCTGTGAAAAAAAGAATCAAAAAGGGAAAAATCAAGAGAAAGTAAAAGCAAAAACAGTTAAAAAGAAGATATGTTTTGATTTGCAATCAGATTCTATATTCTTTCTCTGGATGTGGATAGTATTTTCCATTGCAGGTCTTTAGAATCATCTTTGATCACTGTATTGTTGAGAAAGGAGCTAAGTCCATCATAGTTAATTTTTGCATAGTGTTGCTAAAAATGAGTTTTGTGGTGTTTTTGTTTTTGAAAACTTGCAAGAGATAAAAATATGTTGGGTCACATAAAACTTGTTTAAAAAGACCATTTTCCCCCTAGTTTTTAACTTTTTACCATTGGGCCTTATAGATGAAATAATATAATAGTAAAAGCATGGTGAAATTAAAAAACATAATTGTATTTAAGGCTAGTGGGGGACAACAGAAGTGCTTACTGTCAGTCTTTTATTTATTTTAAATTTTTAGAAAAGTTTTTTTGAGATTTGGTTTCCCAATCTTACCTAGACTGAAAGTGTAGCAGCCACATACTGCTAATCAGCATAGAAACACAGAACTCCTCTGTTTTTGCTCTAAACTGGTTCAGCCCTTTTTTTAGCAACTTGGTAGTCCTTCTCTGAGGCTCACCATATTGATATCAACTCTCAAGCCGACAACCAATTAGCTTTAGCTCACTATTTCCCTAGCTTAATTTATCTGTCAACCTTAGTGGAGATTACAGGTATGTACTTCCAACTCTCTTAACCCTCTTCTCCCTCATTCCAAAATAGTGAAACCTTTTCCAAAAGGTTTCAATATGACTTTTAAGTTTTAAATATGAAAATATTAATGAAATGGAGGAAAATTGGGTCAAGAAATAAATAGCATGTCTATATTTCTATGGCAAGAATTTTTGGATCCATTTTCCTGGTACACATTTGGAATTCCTGGTAGTATTCCTCAGAAAGATTTGCTCAGAGAAATCAGCTCTTTTATCTGATATTTTAATATCAAAGGATTGAAAGATAGAAAAACACTAAATGAAATAAAGGAATCAAAACTTAGTCCCTGTTTGTTTAAATATTTGGTCAGGAAGTCCTGAGATCAAATCCCTCATCAAACATTTACTACCTATGTGAACCTAGACAGATCACTTTTAGGTCTCAGTTATCCTCATCTGCAAAATGAAGATAATAGCATCTGCTCCCCAGGTTTGTTAACAGAGGATCAAATAAGTGCTTGGAAAAAAACCTTAAAGCAATATATATGTAATATATATAGTTTAACTTTTATGAGACTATGTTTGTAGAGGCAGTTTTTCAGATCCTAGTGGAGGAGTGTTCTTTTTTGATTACCTTGAGCTAGATCCATGAATATTTCAAAAATTAAATTTAAATTTTATGTAAAAAAAGCACTTAAAATTTTGTAGGAACATTCTGATGTAAAATATGTAGCATCTTGCTAACAGAAATTTCTGAAGATGTTACTTGACTGCAGTAGTTTGCAGAGTGCTAGTAGCATTAGAAGTCTTTATATACATAAACAAGTAATCTAAAGTACTAATTTAAACTTACAGTGTCTTTTCAGATGCTCTGAGAGGTAGTTGTTGCAAGTAGTAGAATTACCCTTGTATAGATGAAGAAGCAGTGACTTGACTGCAATCATATAATGTAGAGCTAGAACTAAGACACAGGTCTATGATAAAAAATCAAGGGTTATTTTTCCTCTCTTTCACCATCTAGCAGTACTAGTGAGAGATGAACCATTTTTTTTTACTTTCTCATCACAAAAACTTTTAAGCGACCTAAATAAGTAAAGAAAAAAAGTTGGAGGTTGGGGTGGGGTGAAATGATGATGATCATCATCATCATTATGATCATCATCATCATCATCATAATATAGTAAGAGATGTGATACAGTGTTGTGTAAAGAGTTCCAGATTTGTAGTTTAGAATATGAGTTCAAATCTCAGCTTTCCTACTTATTTACTTACAGCAGTTTTTATAGCTACAACATAGAGTTAGACTAGAACAGGAGTTCTTAAACATTTTTTTTTGTCATGGATTGTCCCCTTTTGTCAGTCTGGTGAAGCCTATGCACTGTGAATGTTGTTAAATGAATAAAGTAAATACATAGAATTATAAAAGGAATGTAATTATATTGAAATGGTTGTGGTGGGTTTTTTTTGTTCATGATCATAGGTTATGAATCCCCTATACTGATGATCTCCAAGTTTGCACTTCTTACACCAATATTCTGTCATGTCACAAGCTTTCCAAATTGATAAATATTGATTGAGTGCTTTGTATGTTGCTAGACTCTTGGATGACTTATGATTTGTTGAGAACAGGCAACAGAAAAACTCTTTCTAAAGAAAATTAACCTATCAGATACAGAGCAATGCATTGACCCTAGGTCAGCCTATAGAGTTCAATGATTGATAGCCACTGTACCTCAAACAAAGAACAAGAAGCTATTGGCTTAATTTTTTTTGAAGTAGTGAAGGGAAAAGAAAGGAAGTCTTCCGTGATGATCCAGTGTTCAAGACATAATCATAGAAAATAGCACCTGTGGAGATGGAGCTTGGCAACTGTTTCATCAGGTTCCATAGCCACATTTATTAGAAATGAAGTTTTTGACTCCAAAGTCTTTGACACTATCAAATGGTTCAATTTTAGAAACTGATGGAATTTTTATCAATGAAATTGGCAATATTGTTTTGCCCCACTGCTGCACCCTAAGGACCGTTAAACTTTTCCATCTGACTTAACAGTTGAAAGCTTCCATGTGTTCTCTCCCCCATTAGAGGGGAGCTCCTTGAAAGACTGTCTTACTTTTTTTCCCTTGTATTCCCAGCACTTAGGATGATACTTTTTGCATGGAGTGGTGCTTAATAAAAGTTTCTTTTATAGATTCACAACATTGAAGGTTAATGAGAAAGATAACTAAATCATGCTTTTTTATGTTATTTCCCCTTTAAAAATTTGTTCTTTTTAGTATCACTGTTAGGGCAACTGGTGGTAAAATATACACAGATCTCACAAAATACCTTCAATGGATGGATACTGACATCATTTTATTGGTATTATGGCCTCTAGTAATAGATCTTAGTAGGAGAGATACTCTTATTTTACTGTTACTCTGCCAACTAGAGGAGGAACTGTATGTGTAGCCAAAAATAGACTTGTCAGTGATTTCACTTTAGCTTTACAAAGCTAGATCTAAGGTTCTGTTGAATGTGGTTACCAAAATTGTGGCAGTTATTAAATTAAGTGCTGATGTGATGAGTAAATAAAAGAATAAAAAACTATTAAGTACTTACTGTGGTCCAAGTACTGTGCTAAGCATTAGGGATACATAGGAAAAAACTCGAGAAGTAACACAATTTGCAATCGAAGAGAACAAGCTGACACTGTCCACTTTCCTTGACAGAAGGAAGAGTTTGGAATTTCCTTACAGCAGTAATAAAATGGCTTGCTTAAGTAACTATAGATTAATTTCTGAATCCAATAGATAGGAAGGCAAACTTTTTCTTTACTAAAAGTTGAATCAGTCCTAAATCTCATTTTATTTTATTTCAATTCTCTTACCCATCAACAAGAAACAGTCCCGTTCCCCCCCACCACCATTTTTTAGTATGTATTTATGCATGGTCTTTAACAGTTTCCAAACAAAATTCCAAAGGATCTCAATAAATTGCTGGTTTACATGGTTACCAAAATTAAACAATTTGTTCTTTATAATAGAATACTTTTATGATATTGGCATTAGGAATATAATTACCTTACTTACATTAACCTTGCTATAATTGAGATTTTAATGGACAATTTTACTTATTTTTGTAAATTGAAAAGGGAATTAAGAACAAGCACAGTTTTCCCTTCTATAATTTCTCATAGACACTTTGAGAAGCTTTTATAGATAGATAATTTAACCCTAGGGTCAGGCATCTAGATCTACAAAAAATCTACATAAATGAAGCATCAAGGGGCTGTTAATAAATTTTTCTATCTACTGTTTCAAAGAAAGCCCAAGTGGTTGATGAAGAAATTATTTACTTGCTTTGAGATAAAATAAGCGGAAAAGCCAGGAATTATTTTCATTCTCTGTTAGGCCAAAGATAAAAATTTAGAATACACTCTCTTATTGGTTATTAAAACCAAGGACAGTGTTCTAAATTAAATATGAAGTTGACTATCCTAATGTCCTTTTGCTGATAGGAGTCTTTAGAAGAGCTTAAAAAAATGTTTTCTCAAAGTGAAAATAACCAGTCTGTTTATATAAAATCTGGCCTTGCAATTAAAACACATTTTAAAGCTTTGCAAAATTATGTATTACACATGTATGTCTGGTATAGCATGAAATATATTGTGATATTTTGCAGAACACATAAAGATATTTTAGGACAGATAAATTTGAGATATTAAGAAACTGATATTTGAAAATGGAAATAAGGATTCATATCCCAGATTATGTTAACCTAGATAATGTTGCTCGATAGAAAACCTAATTTTCAACAATATATACTTCTTTCTTTTAATGTGGTAAATTTTGTCATATGGCATTAATTATGTAAGGCCTTTTATAAGTCTCAAATGGGTGGGACTTTTTTATATATTTGAAATTGAGTTATGAGTTCTTTATAATTTAAAAATTCCTACTGATTTTGATATATAAATTATTATAGATTGTAGTTTCTGGAGCATTATGAATGTGGTTTCATTATACTTTCCTTTAGCTCTTTTGCAGCTCAGAATTTCCCTAACTTAAGCAATGCACCTGCCTCAGACTCCCTCAGTAGAAGGGATTACATATCACACATAATTGAAAAATGATTTCTTAAAAGTATGTCATTTCTGCTATCACTAGTAATCTAATTGACTTGGTGGATTTTGAATGTACTACTTTGTTGAATGTAGGTATTTATACTTTTTTAATGCAGGCAAATTTTAAAGTTCAGTTAAAGGTTGTTTGTACTCTTAAATTAGTTGCATTAAGTGTACATTATGGAAGGCTATTTTCTTACTCCATCAGAAACAGTTGGAGATTTGTCTACTTAGTAATATAGCCAGTTCAGTTCCTTAGGTTAAAATAAATCAATTTCTTAAGTGCATTTATTCCTGGACTATTTGTTGCCATTGTTTAAGGATTTTTTAAAAAATTAATTCACGTATTTTGCTTTGTTTCATATAAAAATTATTGTATCCCTATTTTCTATTAAAGGCCACAACTGTTCCACATTTCTCTTACATGGGAGCAAGGCTGTGTAATTATTTGTCTCATCATCTAACCATTAATCCACAAAGTGGAAATTTCCGCCAGTTACTACTTAAAAGGTAAAGGAAAATGTATGAAATTCATAGAGTTCTAACATGTTTCCATTTTCATTTTAAACTTACAAGTATTAAATTAGCCTTGGAATTACATCCTTTTTGTTAATAATATTCATTTATGATACTTTATTCTTATTCTCTCGATGTACCCAACTGTTGCATTTCTAATTAAGACTAGACAACAGTCTGAAATTGTTAGCCAGGACAAAAGCAAAGTCAACCTAGATTGTATATACTCAGTGTTGGGGCTTAGTTATTCTGTCACCACCCCCTAATCTGCACAGAATACTTCTTTCTTCTAAAAGAAAAATAAAATTAGTTTTTTAAAATGCCTAACTTTTTTATTTAAATTTTTCTTCAAAGCTCATTAATATAAACAAATAATTTAACTTTTGATACTAACATACTTTAAATTACTGAGAGCATATTCAAACAAATTTTTATTAAATTTGATATGCTTATTCAGTTATAGAAATCTATAGGAGTAAGAGACCTATTTACACTGCAAGTTTGAGAAACCATCTATTTAAAGAATCTCCTGACAGAAGGCTAATGGGTTGAAAATATAAGGTTGTCAAGGGGTGGCTAGTGGCACAGTGGATAGAGCACCAGCCCTGGAGTCAGGAGTATCTGAGCTCAACTCCAACCTTAGACACTTAATAATAATTACCTAGCCTTGGGCTAGTCGCTTAACCCCATTGCCTTGCAAAAAACCTTAAAAAAACAAATGCCCCCAAAACCGAAACTATAAGGTTGTCAATTTGAATTTTTTTTCTTTGAAATTTTTACATTTTTGATATAAGAAAGGTTGAATTTAAATTCCTTGACTTTTAAATAGGATAAAAATTTCTCCTTTCTTTACAAGTAAAGCTAAACTTAGATATAAATAGAAACTTCTTAAGTGAATTGAGCTTTTTTACTTAAGCACATAGTACTTCCTGACACTGAAGTCCCACTCTATTGTCTCACTGTGGGATGGAAAAGGCTAAACTTTAAGAGGTTAGCTAGAAAGCACAAGCTCTTACAGATTTCACAAGTGTATATCTGGTAGTAAACTATATGTATACTAAATGTTTTGTCATTTGGGCATCAGCTTAACTAAAATCAAAGAGGCTTGACCCCAGATTGACTGAAGGGCTAAATTGTTTGACTGCAGTAACTCTTGAAGGATTATCTACTAAATTGTAGAGAGATTGTCCTGGAAGAAATGCCCAAACAGGTGAAATCAAGGAATTCAAATTGAAGGATTGAAAAAAATGTATAGGATGGGGAGGATTCAGAAAAGATTTATGCTAGATCAGTATATTCAACCTGTGAGTTTTTTTAAACTTGATTAAACTTTGAGGTTGTTAGTTACCATAAGGAGGCAGTTGGCAGTCAAAGGAGTTCTGAAATCCCAACAGAACACATCCTTACTAGTCTTCCTTTCTCCAATCTTTTCTCCATTTCTGCTTTTGTATATAGCTGCCATATTATTTTTCCTAAAACATATGCTAACTCCCCACCCCCACTCCTATCTCCATGGCTTGTAATATAAAATAGAAAATCTTTAGCTTGCCTTTCACAATCTGACTCCCTATCTACCTTTCCTCTTTCTCCATTCCTGACAACTGGCCTGTTAGCTATTCTCATTACTTGGTGTTAGATTTCCTGCCTCTGCTTTCACAGAAAATAGTTACAGCATTTTGTATTTGCTTATCTTGTGTTTTTTCTTCTCCCTCCTCTCCCAATAGAATTAAAGCAGCTTGAGAACAGCAACTGTTTCTGTCTCTATTCCTACCGCTTGGCTTAATACCTATGCATATTAGAATTTTTGTGTGTTGAATTGCTGAAGTAGATGGGAAAATTGAATTTTATAGGAGTGCATTTTACTGCCATCTTCACTGATTTGATTTGTGCAGTGTGTGCGTGCTCACCACACAAAAATTATTTTTAAGATCATTTTCTAATTTCTTTTGTAGTAGATTTTGTGAGAATATAAAACTCAGAAGTTAACTTTAAGAAAGCATTTTAAAATCTTGAGAGGATTTTGTCTGTGTGAATGATAGGTGTCGAACTGAATATGAAAACAAAGATCAGGCTGCAAAAGGAGATGAAGCTACCAGAAAACGATTTCATTCCTTTGTACTTTTCCTGGGTGAACTTTACCTTAACCTGGAGGTAAGAAAGCACAATTCTTATTATCAATCTATCTTGAAAACTTTTAAATTGTTGAGTAACTTTTGTATCAGCCATTTTGTTGCTTTTAAAAAAAAACATTTAGAAAAATAAATGATTTAGAAGTCAGCTTTTTCAAAAGAGTTTGGAATAGAAGGCACAGTTATTCTTCTAATATTTTAAAGGTTAAAAGTAACTAAAAACTAATTTGTGTTTGTTTTCATGCGTATTAAGAAATAGATCATTGTGTACTGTTGTACTATAAGACAGACAATGGAAACTTCTTTATGTTAATATTGTCTTGACAAAATGATATTCATTGGTTAAAATTGCAATTGGTTAGAAAATATTTGTGGAATGTATTCTTTGAAAGTAATCCACTGCAGAATATCTTAATATTTCATCATTGTACATAACAACCAAAATTGAACTAAAAGTAATTTTTATTAGACTTAGTTACTATTTCTCTTGCACTATGTTTTTGGATCAATAATTATATCATGATCTGTATTGAATTAGGCAATTTCTGCTATTAACAGAAACTACATGCTCTTTACCTATCATTTACAGCTCTTCACAAACTACTATATACCTCCTTCTATTTCATTAATTAAATAATGAAATGATTTAAATTGTAAGACTCCTCAAGGACTTTGAGCAATTTGTTTAACTTTTATGGTCCTCAGTAATTTTCTCCTCAATAAAATGAAGTGGGACTATAGATAATTTCAGATCTCTCTACTCCTAGTTGTAAATCTCACTATTCTGTGACAGGAAATTGGTTGTCTCTTCTTCTGTTATTTCACATAGGACCTGAATTCAACGTGATGAACATAATAGCTCAAGTAGATGGTTCCTTTAAATGCTTCCCAGTACACATGGTAGAGAACAGTATATGAAGTAAACTATAAGTCATACTTTCTTTCCTCCTTATGTTGCCCCATCTCCCTTAAATTCTACCTGATCCTTTGAGATTCAGTTCTAGCCCTACTTCTCTGAAAGTTTACCTGCATTACCTGGCTCTAAAAATAATCTTTCTGAAATAGCATTAACTATTGTTTATCTTCTATTGTAGTCTATACA
This sequence comes from Macrotis lagotis, assembly GCF_037893015.1. NCBI lineage: Eukaryota > Metazoa > Chordata > Mammalia > Peramelemorphia > Peramelidae > Macrotis > Macrotis lagotis. The sequence goes on from NC_133666.1 coordinate 278,857,960, forward strand.
TAATCATATATCTTTGCTTCCTCATCTAGTTTGTTAATTATATGAAGGAAAGGTCTCTCTGCTTTATTTTTAACATTCCATTGAAGTAGTTCATACCAATTAAATGTTTGGTTAATATAGATTGGTTGTTTTATCCTTAAGGCATAATCTACTATGTGGACATTATCTAAATCCTTTTAGTTCCAAGTATTGGAGACTAGTGTGAAGAAGAAGAATGTTTGAAAATAATAATTAACCTTTGTAGTATAAAGGCAATAAATTCCATATACTTAGAAAGTATACTGATTGTACTGATTTCAAGAATTTCTAGTCATTCAATTCTGGTCGCCTTTTAAATTGCAATAGTAATAATAGTCTGTGAAACACTATCCTTAAAATAAGGATATCGTACCTCTTAGTTTTCTATCTGATCCATTTCAAGACCATAAGCACTTAATTATGACATCCATTCTATCTTTATTGAGTTGTTAGTTCTTATTTCATATTTACCACTCTATGACTTAATGAATAGTAACTAAGTGCTTTGTCACTGTGATAAAACAGAAGATAGATAACTGATTATCATGATTTTTGGAGAAAACTCAGAGTTGTTCCTCTGACTCATTTTGGGTTTGACTATAATTTTAATTGGTAAATTAAATAAAATTGGGTTTTTAGGAACCACACCATAAAGTGCTTATTTTAAAGCACATACTTTTGAATGTAATGTAAGTATAGAAGAAAATTTAAAAATTTAAAACATTGTTCTTGAATTCATGGAGTTTAAAATCTGGCAGGGAAATTATATAAACACCATTTAGCCATAATTGATGTAGTATCATTAAGTGCTTAAGAATTACAAAGCAAAGTACTCAGTAAAGTCTACAGGTAAGGTAAGATAAAATAATGATCAAGAAAGTCAGAGGACGACTCATGGAGAAGAAAACAAAATTTTAATACTAATTAAAAAGGAAAAAAATCAAGAGGAGATAGCTATTCCAGGCAGAGGGAACAGGGTGAGCAAAGCCTTTGGTGGTTTATGCGTTTGGGAGCAGAAAGTAGTTGTTTGGAGCAAAGGTTATGGGCAATATCTGAACAAGGGAGGGAACAGATTATAGAGGGTCCTGAATGCTGGGAGAAGAGTTTGGTTAGATTATGGGGAGCCATTGAAATCTCTTGAGAAGAACAGTGGCATGACCAGATATATATGTGTTCAAAATTGTTTTGGTATCAACTTTTAAAGGTGAATTGGAACAGGTTGTATTCGTAAGAATTGTGAAAAGGCTGTTGCAGTAATTTATGTGAGTAGTTATGGTCTATATTAAAATGATAGGCATAGAGTATAAAGCAAAGATATAAAATGTTGAGCTGACATGAGCAGTATTTGATTTCAAAATAAGAGAAACATAAGGGAGACCAATTGTCAAAGATACTGAAGGTGTTGATTTTTATATTATGCATGAGATTGCCTTGCCAAAAAAAAACCAATTAAAAAAAAGTAGAAGATTGTGAAGAACTACCAGGGGTATGAAACCTATAGTGAAAAAAAAGCTTGGCCCATACACAGTTTCATATTCTGTAAGAGAACCACTATTTTTTTTTTAGGTTTTTGCAAGGCAAACGGGGTTAAGTGGCTTACCCAAGGCCACACAGCTAGGTAATTATTAAGTGTCTGAGACCGGATTTGAACCCAGGTACTCCTGACTCCAGGGCCAGTGCTCTATCCACTATGCCACATAGCCACCCCAAGAACCACCATTAAAAGAAGTTTTGACCTTTTAAAAGATTAATATCTATTCTATGCTTGCTCATTCTATATGACTTTAATCCACATCCTCATAAGTTTGTCACAGGAAATCGTAATTTTTAACTGGTATTATGAGGATTACACTGGAGTATATAGTATATAAACCAGAACTGTCCAAAATGCCACATGCAGCCCACAGGGCCCATCTGTGGGTTTACTAAATGCTTTACTAAATGAAGCTGAGCTATAGCAGAGCTCTTGCTAAAATGGCAAACCAAAGAATATTGTCTATTGTTTCAATAAAAACTTTTAAAAGTAAAGTTGGACAGCCCTGATATAAACTACTGTCTACCTGTTATCCATTGTTCTTGCCACATGAAAAGTCCATTAATATTTTCCTAGCCTTTGTTTCCCTGATGATATCCTTGAATATGATTCTTCATAGTTTTTTAATAAAATTTTATTGATAACTTTGTTTTTACCTCATTGAATTTCAGTATCCCTTTATCTTTTCTTCCCAGAGAGTTATCTCTTAGCAAATAACATTTTTAAAGGGGGAAAAAAGCAAAAAAGGGGAGGTAAATCAGCAAAATAAATCCTCACATTTCTTTGTTCTCTATACATTTTTAAGTGATATTCCCCCAATTATATTTAAATATGATTTTAAACATTTGTCGGGTTTTTTTTTTTAGTTTTGTATTCAAGATTCTATCCTTCCTCCCTGTTCTATCCCCTCCCAGGCAGTAAACAATCTGATTTAGGTTATGAATGTACAGTCATGTAAAACATTTCCATATTAGTCAACTTGTGGAAGAAACCATGAACAAAAAAGGAAGAAAGTCAGTAGTATGCATTGGTCTTTATTCAGATGCCATCAGTTATTTCTCTGGAGACAGATAGCATTTTTCTTCATAAGTCATTTGGGATTGTCTTGGATCATTGTGAATCAATACTTTTTTTTTTTAAGTCTGAAAATATATGCAGTGCTGCACAGTGATGAACCTCTGCACAGGATGGAATTAGGGTTAGCTTCTCACATCTTTCCTAAGGCAGTTAGGTGATACAATGAGGGGAAAGACCCGGGCCTGGAGTAGGTAAGACAGGAGCAAGTAGTTTATTCTCTGTTTCAAATTCCTCAGCTGTAAAATGGGAATAATGATAGCCCCTGCCTTCCAGGGTTGTGATCGAGGACCAGATGAAATCATATTTGTAAAGTGCTTAGCAGAGTACCTGTCACCTAGTAGCTACTGTAGAAATGCTGACTTCTCCTCCCCCCTCTCTTATTCTAATAATTTTCCATTTTTCTAAGCTGAACCCTCCTTTGTAAGAGAAACAGAAACTTTTTCTGATAATGAATATATTATTGCATACTGTTGTTAGCCTCCCCACTTTTCTGGCATAAAAGAAAGAGCTATAATTTATTATCTTGATCTTTATTGATTCTCCAAACTGAGCTCCTCTCACCTCCCACCCCCCATTAGAGGTTTTAAATTTCCTTTTAGTGATCCTTTTATTCCTATTCATGTTGACATTCTTTGTGCATTTTTATTCTCCTGTAATTCTGTTTATTTTGCTCTATATTAATTCATACAAATCTAATCCTTGTTTCTCTGAATTCCTCACTCAGTAATTGCTTACAAAGTGTGATTATGTAGTTGTTATACTCTAAGTGTTTAGTGTAAATTAATCTTGTAATTCAGTAGTCAAATGTTTTTAAAATATACTAAGTCATTATATTCCTTTCTTGGAGCAGAGTTATACTAAGAAAACAGTAGCATGAAATCTTCACTTAAAATATTGTTTCCCCCAGACAGTACATAATCTAGCGAATCAATACTGAAAAGTCAGTGTGCAAGGAGCAACTTTATCTGAACCCTGGTTGATTCATTTGTTTCTTTTTTAGGTTTTTGCAAAGGCAAATGGGGTTAAGTGGCCTGTCCAGGGCCACACAGCTAGGTAATTATTTAAGTGTCTGAGGTCACATTTGAACTCAGGTACATCTGACTCTAGGACCAGTGCTCTATCCACCGTGCCACCTAGCCACCCTGATTCACTTGTTTCTTGAGCTCATTGCTTTGAATTCTGTGCAGGGTTTATTTATTCATCAAATGATTGTTTATATTTCTCTTTCCTTTTTAAGTTTCAATTTTTGTGTTGCCGGTCAGCAACCCTATGTTTTAAAACATAAATCACCAAGTAATGTACACACATTACTTCATCTTCCTTATATTTAAGACTCTTTTTAGAACTAAAAACCATTATATCATTATTGGTACAAAAGAGTTGTACCAATACGTTTACTTATAACTTTTAAAGTACTTTTTAAAGCACTCTAAAATCTGACTTTTGCCTGTCTAACCTTTTACATTACTCCTCTTCACAAACTATATTCTGGTCAAACTAGACTACTAGTCATTTCCTTAACTAAATATTCCATCTCCCAACTCTATAGTTCACACAAGCTGTTTCCCATACCTAGAACGCACTCCCTTCTCATCTCTGCCTCTTATATTGTTAACCTTCAGGGCTCAACTCAGGAGCTGTCATCTCTGAAACTGTCACTGATCCCTATGTTTGAGAATATTCTTTCTCAATTTTTCTTGAATTATGCTTTCTTTTGGTATGTGTTGTACTTGACAATAGAATGTAAATGGTTTAATTTGAATCATTGTGTGCCTTTTGCACAGAAGGTGCCTAATTGTTTCTTGAATTTATAATTTTAATCTGTGATACCTATTTCTCTTTATACGGTGATAAACTTTATTTTGCTAGGCATTGGGCTGAAACTAATATTAGCTGAAATTAAATAGTAATAAATATAAAATCTTGCTCTTGAGTACAAAAAATAAATTCAACAAGTATAAGATAGTGAAGACATAGCTATAGATATATGAAAATGTTCTTAAAGTTTTGCTTCTGAAAGAGATCTTGGTGTTTTAGTATACTTCAAGTTTAATATGACTTAATTGGGATAGTGTGGTAGTCAGCAAAGCTAATGTTACTTTGGTCTGTTATCAGGAGAAGCCAAGAAGTTCCCAATATTTCCCCAAAAGTCCCATTGTACTGTGCCCACATGAGACTTCCTCTGGAGTATTTCCTAAATACAGTTGTTTAAATTGGATCTTGATAAGCTAGGGAATATCCAGTGTAGGTGAAGCAGCTTTGAGTCCATATCTTGAGAATTAGTTGAAGCAACTAATGGTTAATCTGGAGTCATGATTAACTTCTAGAGTCATGATTAACTGTGGTACTGATGGAGTTCTAAATGTTGCGGATATTTTTATTTGCAATATTATTGTTTTTGTATAAATAATTCCTCTGATTCTGCTCACTTCACTCTGCATCATTTTATACAAGTCTTCCTAGGTTTTTTTCTGAGCCTATCCTTTTGGCAATTTCTTAGAATTGTAATATTCCATTATGTTAATAGACCATAATTTGTAATTTGTTTAGCCATTTCCACAGCTGACAAGCACTCACTTTGTTTCCAGTTCTTTCAATAAAAAATGATGCTGGAATTGTTTTATGGGTCTTTTGGGGACAGTCTCTTTTACTGGAAGTTGTTCATCAAAAGTTTCCTTTTACTCCAAAATATTGTAGCAGAAAATTTATGCTCTAATAAATGTTGGGCTAGTATTTCAGGCAAAAATTGTAATTATGAATTTCCATACCTTATCTTCAAATCTCACATAGTCCACATTGCCAAATCTTATATGTATCATTACAACAAATCTCATATCCAAATCCACTCCTTATTCTGCTTCAAGATTATCCCAAGTTTATTATAGGACCCTCTGTAACAGTTAAGTACTTTTAGTATATTTCACATCAGTTTGAGAAGCATTGAACTAGTTAGTCTCCAATATCCTTTCCAACTTGAAAAATTCTATAAATGTAGTTGTTTTCTATTTTATGTGTGAATTTTAAAGTGCAACTAAAATATTTCAACTAAGTCTATAAGAGAAGGGAAGGATTAGGTTATAAAACTGCATTTAACCTCTTATTCCTATTAATATTCCCAAATGATTGCCTAATTTAAATTGAATTTGCAAAGAAAGAAGACAAATTTTAACACCTGCAGAAATTCCAATAAATGGAATTTCCCAAACCTATCCTTAATTTTTGCTACAACCTCCAGTTAACTAATTGATTCCCTGCTTTCCTCTCTGTTGTGTTCTCACTCTTCCATTCCCAGTCTTGGCCCTATACTTAAGCAGTTCAGTTTTATTTTGTAGTATACACTGGAATCTCTTGACTTCCTGACCTGTTTGCTACTCATACCTTTCCAAACAACTTACCTAGTTCAGCCCTGTTGTCTGTCTAATAACTTTCTACTCCTATGCTGCTGAAAATTCCTTGAGGAAATCATCAAAAAATGTTGATTGTATGCACTTCAAATTTATTAACTAATTTTAACTGAGTTTTTTTCTACTACATGGTAATTATTTTATTCTTCCCTTGTTAACTCCCTATTATATTCCTCACAGTATGATTCTTGTCTTCTCAAGCCACATTCAGTCTCTCTTCGCCTTAGAAAATTGAGGCCAACCACCATAAGCTGCCTTTTCTCATCTGTTCTACCCCCCCCCTTAGATTATTTCAACATCATCCTGCATTTTCTTCTTTTGTCTTGTCTTGGAAGAAAAGGTGGCCTCTCTCTTTGCCAAAGCCAATGCCATGCTTTTTTGCCTTTGATCATATTCTCTCCTTGTCGTCTCCCCTTTGGAAATCTAGTTTCCCTTCTCTGTCCCTAATATATTTCACTTTGTTCACTGATTTTTTCCCTTCTGCCTCCAAATGTAGTCACTTCATCCTTAAAAAAGTTTCACTTAACCCTGTCATCAATTCAAATTACTGCCCTATAGCTCTCGTGCTTTTTAATAGTCAAACTCCTTCCCTTTGTCTCCCTCCTCTCACTTTTCAAGGTTACCAGAGAGCTCTTTGTTATCAATTAACTGGCCCTTTTTTCACTCCTCATTCTTGACTCTGTTGCACTTGGTACTGTGACTATCCTTTCCTCTGGAATATTCCTAGGTTTCCATGATTCTCCTCCCCCCCCCCCCCCCCCCCCCCCCCCGGTTCTCTCTTGCTAACCATTTCTTTTAAGACCACTTTGCCAAATCATCGTTGATGTCTTGCTTCCATGCATACATATTCACCAGGGCTTTGTCCTGTGCCCTTTTTGGTTCGTATTCTGTCTCAGTGTTCTCATGGATTCCCTAGAATTTAATGAGCCTTGAGATCTCAAATGCTTAGCACAGTCTGACACGTGGCAGGTGCCTAATACATGCTTCTTGACTTGAAGTGATGTACTCAAGGTCATATAGCCAAGTGGTGTCTAAATCAGGATTCAAATTCTTTTCTTCCTGAATTTAAGTTGAACATTATCTATCCTTGTAATGTTCTTAATTTGGTTTTTGTATTACAGACATTTAAATTTCTTATTTTTACAATAAAATGTGGTATATTTGAAATTTTTGAAGAAAATTCCATTTTATAGTAACTTGATCAATTTATAAAGATAAACTTTACAGATACGTGCAAATTATGATAATTCCAATAAGATATCAGTTTATTCAACTAAAATATATTTTTTAGTAAGTTAAACAGAAATATTCTTCCATAACCCTAAGTTAGATTTTTATTAGAGGATAGCAGTGTTTTGATCATTTTGTTTTGTTTCGTTTCATAGATTAAAGGAACAAAGGGGCAGGTTCAGAGAGCGGATATTCTTCAGGTTGGTCTTCGGGAATTACTGAATGCACTTTTTTCCAATCCTGTGGACAGCAATTTAATCTGTGCAGTAAAACTACTGAAGGTAGGGTTTATTAAACATTTTCTTTTATATTTTAATTTTTTTTATCTCTTGCATGTTTAGAATAAGAGAAGTTGAGATCATATTATATATTACAATACACGTTAAGCATTTTTATCAAGGACTTCAGATAAATTTTATGCTCTGTACATTGTAGGGCTAAAGCATAAGCACAGTGTTTGGTATATGCTAGTAGCATGTTTGTAAGTACATACTTATTGTGAGTTGATTAAAAATATTAACACCTGAGTGACTTTTTTGTGAAATGTATTTAATTTTTATAATTTTTCCTGCTGTTTAGTGGGGATGTTTTATACCATGTACATAACCAAAGGTACTGTTACTTTATATTATATATAATATACTCTTAAAGTCAGTTATATGAAAATCTTTCCACTCACATAAATTTCTAAAGAAAATTGCCTGGAGGCATTCCCTCATTCACCTCTTAAATTGTAATAGAGTCTAAGGTAGTTTGCACTGTTTATAGCTTTTGTCCTTTCTAGTGATAAAACTTCCTTTTGCCCTCCTTAACAAATACTCCTCAAATACTTTTGATTTTTCATTAGCCTGAAAATGTATACATTAAAACTTGTATAACATATTCAGTGAAAGCAGAACTTTATTCCAATGAGCAATTTTTGTAGCAACTCTTCCTAAATGCTAAGAAAGAAATATTTTGGCAATAGAGAAAGAGGGAAAGCCTGATAAGAGAAGCCACCTGATACTTGACTATTTAACTTAAATATTTGTCTTCATATGTAGGCCCATGAGTTCAAAACATATGACCCATGAGCGTCCTGTATATAAGATCAGCCTAACAGCCTCTTCACCTTGAAATATCCACAGACACAACAAACTTAGGTTAAACTGATCCCTAAAGAGAACTTCCTACCCATTATCTTTTCTTTCCCAGAAGGGTTATCATAACCCCCCTTTTTTTTCTTTCTTTATTCATAGTTCTTTTTGTTATTCATAATTCAGTATTTCATTTTAGGCAGTTTTACTATTGGTCCCTTTCTCTCCCAACTCATCTTAAGTTACTTTAAAAAAATCTTAACTAAAAATCTTACTAAAAAAATTGATACTATTAGCTTCTCCTAGCTCCTGAACCATTGAAAAAATCCAGAATCTGTACCAAAAAAGGTTCCACTTGATGACTTTCCTTCCTCGGTTATAGTTGACTTTCCTTAATACTGACAGCATTCAAGAAAAATAAAAACTTTATTCAACTTTGATTTTTTTTTATATTTTGGTTTATGGTTGCAGTAGTGATTATTTTCTATTTTTTTCATATTAAACAACAGTATATTTCTGCTTTATAGAGTTGAATGAAGGAACTTTTTTTTTTTTTTTTTTTTTTTTTTTAGGATTTTGCAAGGCAAATGGGGTTAAGTGGCTTGCCCAAGGCCACACAGCTAGGTAATTATCAAGTGAAGGAACTTTTTTGAACTCAAGCAGGCCCTTACCAAGGACTTGCATTTTCCTGTAAGAAAAATGAAAGATAATCAGTTTCCTCATTTTTCTGAAGCAGCTTTTAAAATAAATTTTTGAAACACAGCTCAGTTACACTTGTGCACCAGTGTGTATACATACATAAATATATTTATATATATGTTACACATAATATAGTTTTTAAATATCCCTACCTTTTTAATAATTGGAAGTCTAAGTCTGATGAAATGCTTTATGAATTTTTCTCTAGATTTTGCTCACTTAACTTCATTTGTGAAGTGTTCTTAAGTTTTGTGATTCATAATACTGGCTATATGTAGCCATGTAAAATGTCAGAAAATAACTGAAGCATTTCTTTTACCAAATAAAAGTTGGTTCTTTTGTGTCAAAGTTTGATTTTTATGTGAACAATGGATAAAGGATCAGTGAAAATGCAGAAATAACCATTAAGTTTTGTGCTAATTATTCTCACTTAGGTTTTTATTATGTACATAGAAAATCTTATTTTCTTTTTGGCTGAAAAAAAGGAAAAATTTTAAGATGCAGAAAATGTCATGCTGATTTGGGTGGGGTTATATATTCATTTATTGTAAAAAGCATAGATATATTCCAAATTTCACTAAATGTCACCTACTGTATTTAATACTTAATTGCTCCCTTCGGTATAAGAGCTAAGTCACTGTAGATTCTAATTTTCAGCTTTATATAAAGAATGGAGTTTAATTTTGTGGGTTTTTTTAATTGGTATGCCATTTAGGGTACCCAATCAATTTTTAAAATTTATTGGAAAAAGTTAACCCTTTTTAAATGATTACTGATCTGAAAGCCTAGGTACCAGCAAAATGAAAGAAAAATTGTATGTTTATTAGTGTCATGGCTAAATTGAGAATTTTAGCTGTTCTCCAATCCAGAATAGAGCCATAGCCAGTTGAAGATCCAGAAGTAGTATTAGGAGTTTTGTAGACAATAAAGAAGAAATTAGGGAAATAAGATGGATTGCTATAATGGCAACTAGTGTTAGTTCTTTATTTGCTATTAACTAGAAGTATCATCTTGAGAAAGCCATTTCATCTAAGATAATCAGTTTCCTCATTTTATAACATGAGGTTGGGCTAGATCATCTCTTAAAGTTGTGTCTAGCTCACTGAATCTATATTTGTCAGAGGATATTAGGAATGCAACTAATAATCTTGCTTTTTTAGAATTTCTATAGTTTACTGAATTCTTTATTTTTACTAATAACCTGCTTTCTTAGTTGACAGGGTCAGTTTTGGAAGATGCATGGAAGGAAAAAGGAAAGACAGATATGGAAGAAATGATTCAGAGAATTGAAAATGTTGTCCTAGATGCAAATTGCAGCAGGTGGGAAGAGAAGTGACATAGATAGCAGCCTAATTTTGATGCAATTCATCCCTGCTTTTATTTGTGTGGGGTGTTTTGTTTTATTATACTTTATTTAGGGCCATTTTATCTTAAGATTAAGTGAATTCACTATCATTAAATATTTTGCAAAGATTCAAAAAATTTTCTACAAAGGATTATTACTTTTATTGATTGACCTTTGTTCATCCAGTCATTTTGCTTTAATTCTTTGTGCCATACCCCTTATTCTACAAAAGAATCAATTTAAGACCTTAGTAAGATTTATAGATAACTAACAGAGTAGGGTGTTAGTGTTGTAACTAGGTAAAAGTACCTCATTAAAGATGTTTTTAATTGCAGTTATAACTTAATTTTGGACTTGTTATAATAATTCAGTCAGCAACTTCTAATATTGGATCTATAACTACTGCATTTACAAATACAATTATTGTTCTGATAATGTTATATCAGTAGTCAGATGTATACCTTCTTTTAGAAATTCAGTAAATGTAATTTCCCAAGTAAATTCTATTTCCTTACATAGTTTTCCATAAATAAGACAATAATAGATAACACAAGAAAAAAAGCCAATAATTTCCTATTTATTCTACACATATTTGAATGTCTGTGCTGCTTTGACTAATACAGAATTTTTTTAAAATGGCACAGTCAAAATTCTCAAAGAACTAAATAATCACTGTGTGTTAATGAGAGTTCAAGATGTACTTTAATCTCAGCCTCCATGTTCATTCAAGTTTTAGAAACTGAGATAGATTGACTGTATAGGAAAATTCAGAAGGTAAGGCCAAGTAAAACCCTAAAATTTTAAGGACTTTGAGAAACTAAATTATTTGTAACTAATTGCAAAAACAATTTCCATTATTCTGACATACTATAAACTTGTGTTTATTGCAGAGATGTAAAACAGATGCTTTTGAAGCTAGTAGAACTCCGATCAAGTAACTGGGGTAGAGTTCATGCCACCTCAACATATAGAGAAGCAACACCTGAAAATGATCCTAATTATTTTATGGTATGACAATGTTCAAAATTGAAATACTTTATTTGGGGTATGATTATAATTAATGAATTCGCTGTAATGTTTGTCCCTCTAATTTGATGTTAGTCCATTGTTATAACTTTCTCTTGTCCAAAGTAGCAATCAAAACTGTATCTAAGGGCAGCTAGGTGGCGCAGTGGATAAAGCACCGGCCCTGGAGTCAGGAGTACCTGGGTTCAAATCCGGTCTCAAGACACTTAATAATTACCTAGCTGTGTGGCCTTGGTCAAGCCACTTAACCCCATTTGCCTTGCAAAAAACTAAAAACAAAACTGTATCTAAATGAAAACAAGTGATCTAGATAAGGGCAATAAATAGCAGATTTGTGGGTACTAGAACTATAAAACTCCAGTTCTTTTTATGGACCACATAGATTTTTATCTGCTCCTACAAACTTACCAGTGTAGAGTCAGTGATTTCTTTTTTCAGTATTTTCTTAAGAAGTAATAACTGAATAAAACTATAGTCTATTCCATAAATTTTTTTGCCATTTTAATTCTAGAATGAACCAACATTTTATACATCTGATGGCATTCCTTTTACTGCTGCTGATCCAGGTATGTGGTTTTAATAACAATTTTCTCTAAAGTAGATGATAAAAAGCATCTTATCAACCAATCAGATATAAGATTGGTTGATGTCATGCTTTTTATCTTCTACTTCAGAGAATTCTTATAGAAAAATAAATTTTGAGTTTCTTAAAATGTATATGTAGGGGGGCAGCTAGGTGGCGTAGTGGATAAAGCACCGGCCCTGGAGTTAGGAGTACCTGGGTTCAAATCCAGTCTTAGACACTTAATAATTACCTAGCTGTGTGGCCTTGGGCAAGCCACTTAACCTTACCGTTTGCCTTGCAAGAAAAAAAAATGTATATGTAGGAAGTCACTAAGACATTTATCTCAATTTCTTACTGAATACTACTTTAGAAATAACTGTAACTTGAATTTTTGTCAGTTTAACTGGAGGTGACATAAGATTTCTATGTCTTTTGAAGTAACAGCATTGTTAATTACCTTAATAGTATTATCTAATATTTGACATAATTAGTACTCATACATGTATATAAACAAAAAACTAGTTTTATTTTATCATTTTTAATATATGTTACCTTTACCTGATAATAAGATGTATAAAAAGACTTAATATACCCTAATATAATCCTATTTCCAGGGAACTGTAAAAAATAAAAATTGACTTTTTTAAAATATGTTACTATAGTTAGAGCAGTTTTATCTTATTGGTTATATTTTGTTTAAGGCTAATATTAAAATTATTTGGCACTGTGTTGACGTGCGGGAGAGGAAGTGAGAACAGCACTTATTAAAGTGCCATAACATCATTTGTCTTAACCAGTCTAATTCTTAGGAAAATTCCCTTTAACAAGAAGAATGAGAATTTGTGGAGGTTAATCAAAATATGTACTCATTTGCCAGTTGTCTGGGATTGAGCAAAATTGTTTTCATAGGATTAAAATTTTAAAACTGAAAGGGATCTTATGGGTCATCAGGTCCAATGCCTTCATTTTACAGGTGAGGAAATTGAGGCCAGATTTAAGTGACTTGGCTAGGGTTATAGCTAGCTATAGCTAAAGCTAGCTAAGTTTCTGCAGCAGCATTTGAGCCTGTTTCTTCTTGACTTCAAATATGTTGTTTTATTCAATACAACCAAATGTTCTGTTTTTCCATTTCTTCTAAGATGGAATATGAGTAAACTATAAACATGAAAATGGTATATGTCATATTTATTTTACTGGTAAACTAAAAAAACTAGTCTGATAGAATAACCCACTGTTACCAAGCCCTGTGGGTCTAGGCCTATATCATAATATATATAGGTTTACTCTGATGAAGAAGTACCACATGGTCATTGATTCAAAGTAATAACACATAAAACCAGGAATAGGAACAAAGGGCATATTATTAAATATATCCTCTTCTGGCATCTTTAAATTGTGTCATGCACTTTCATCTAACTTTGTCCTTAATATTTCATTCAAAAAGCACTGTGTTCAAGATACCATTGGTAAAAGGAGAACAAATACATCGTCTCTTTACCTTCATAAAGCTCATTTTCTAAAGCATGTCAGCAAACCACGACCTGAGGGCCTGCCATCTGTGTTTTTGTATGGGACCTAGAAATGGTTTTTATGTTTTCAAATTATATTTTGGCCATACAAAATAAAACATGCTAGATTTAGCTTGAGGGGGCTGTAGTTGCCAATTTCAGGCCTAGAAGGAAAAGTAAGACAATACATAATAAAAGTACACAATGAGAAATGTATAAAATGTTTATAGGATTGAGGAATTTCCTTTTATCTGAGACATTGTGGGGGGGGGTAGGAAATAGTATTGATTTTTTTTTCTTTCTATGGTAAAACTTTTTTAAAATGTTTTTAAAATATAGTATAAGAATTCTACACCTTGTGCTACCTGAAGGATCCTTATCAATGGTGACTATTATATGAATATGACTAAAAAGAGATATTTATTTAGCACTTCAAAATTTGCAGAAATCTTTACTTGCATTTGTCATCTGATCTTCAAATAACCCTGTGAGATAGATGAATAGTCTTCATTTTACTGATAAGCAGTCTCATTGAGCTGTTAAAAGTACCAAAGTTCTTAGTGACTGAGCCAGTATTCATTTTTACTTGTTTTACTTCCAAGTTTATCACCAGCCTCTATTCTTATTCTTACCTCTTAGACCACACATTGTTTATTACAAGGGCTCTTTAACATTTTTTTTGTGGATCCCTTTGTCAAATGAAGCCTATAATCCCTTTTTCAAAAAGAATGTCTTTAAATCCATAAAATACATAGTATTTCAGAAGATTCCCAATTAAATGTTGAAATACAGTGAACAGAATAGTAAAAACAAAAAAATTTACAGACCTCAATTTAAGAATTGCTGTGTTAGAAAGCCTTGTCCATCTTGGAAATATCGCCTAACCAGGTGTATAAACTAGGTTTATAAATTTCAGGATTTTATCATTGTCCCTATTCAGCAGGATATGGGGTATATTTTACATAATTCATATTTGGACAGCAGAATTAAATAAATTATCATATAATATGTGATCAATATTAATAAATCTTAAGTTTTTTTTTAAATAGTTCGCATGATAAAAATGTAATGTTAGTAATAAAACTGGGATTAGAATTCTGTTCCCACAGAAGCTATTTAAATTTTGATGCTCCATTTTCCCAGACTCTACCCTTAGTCTTAGATAATTCACAAAGCAGGGAAGGGATGGGATGAAAGTGTGTGAATTCACATTTTCACCACCATTAGGAGGAAAAGAAAACCACTCTGTCTCATAATTATAGTTGAATTACTTAGAAATATTTGTATATAAAGAATTTTTTTTAAGTATCTTAAGTTGTGATGTTTGTGTTTTTTATATAGATTATCAAGAAAAATATCAGGAGTTACTTGACAGAGAGAATTTCTTCCCAGATTATGAGGAAAATGGAACAGACTTATCAGGGGCTGGAGATCCGTATGTTTCATTTGTAGCTGATTTTTTTTTCTATAAAAAAATCTCTCTATAGTAGAGCTTTTCTAAAATATTCCATCACTGCTATGGAAAGCATTTTCTTAGATAAATTTGGGGTCAAAAAATTAGATGTTGAGGGGCCATATAGCTTGATTACTTAGAGTTGTATTTGTTTGTTTCCTGGTATTTGACACATGACAATTTAAAAAATTTGAAGCTTAGTAATTATCAAGTGAAAACAGACTATAAAACTGTAAAATTTGCTATTTACAGTTTGTGTCAGAAAGTAACTTTTAACTAAAAGAAAAAACATCTTTGCTTCCTTTTTCCCTTCAAAATCTTGTCTGTATTTTCAGGCTTTGATAGCTATTGTTGTTTAGTTTGTAGCAAGTATTTATGTTATTTTCATTCTACTTTCTTCAGTTGTGTTATATATAAGGGTTTATATGTTTACGTTTAAAATTTTTATGGCAAAATAGTAATACATTACATTAATATGCCACAATTTTATTCAGTCAGTTCTCAGCCAGTTGACTTAATGTGTTTTCAGGTTTTTGCTAGAATAAATAATGCTGCTAAAAATATTTTGTACAAAGAAGTCATCTCCCACCAAAGTATCCTTTAAAATATATTCCTAGTAGAGAGATCACTGGGTTAAAAAGTCACAATTTTGTAATTATTGTATGTTGGCAGTAGTTTATTTTATTTAATTTATAAAAAAGAAAATATTTCCTTAATATCATGATACTTAAAACATGATCCCTTCCCTTCCAAAAGTATTCATTCTAGAACATTGTGTTTTTGGGCTCAGTACTTTTAAAATTGTATAGACATATATAGAACTGATGTTTTGCACTTGAAATAAGCACAGGGTGTTAATTCTGAGTAATCTCATTAATATAAAAAAAGATCTGTGATGTAATTAGTGTCTTATGTGTGAATATAAAATATTGGATGAATCCTAGGAGTTGTCTAAGACACACAGAGATTACACAGCTGTCATTAGTGGTAAAATTTGAATAATACTCTGCTATAGTATAAACTATATTCTCAAGACTTGGTGTGAAGGGTAGATTTTGAAGTTAAAAAACCACAGTAAGCATCATAGAATGATAGAATGACTACTACAGTATAGGAGCAAAGAGATGAGTTCTCTGTCACTAACAGGTTGTGTGGCCTTGCCCAAATCATTTAACCTTTCTAAGCCTCAGTTTACTAGTTGTTAACTTCCTACCCTAGAAGTCTGATTCTGAGTAAATGCACTGTATATTTCAGATGGAATAGTTTTTTTAAGGGGATCAAATTTCTGATAAGTACCAGGTGCTATAATTAAAAGTCAAATGGCAGAGCCAAACTGCAACTCTAGTATTCTGTGTTTGGAATCGTAGTTTATGCCAGATTGCTATTGTCAGATATATATTTATGGGATTAGTTTTTAAGAATAGTTTGTTTGAGGGAGAGTCTTTGATGAAATATTTTTATGTTGATACAGTTTAGGTTTTACCATGAATTTGAGACAAGAAAACTTCAGGAAGTAGATAACCAACCGTTTCCATGTCTTAGAATTGAAGCAGCTACTTTCTGAATAAATGATAGGTATATAAATAATTTAGAATCATCATTGCTTCTTTTACAGATACTTGGATGACATTGATGATGAGATGGACCCAGAAATAGAAGAAGCCTATGAAAAATTTTGCTTAGAATCAGAGCGTAAGAGAAAACAGTAAAGTTAGATTAAAGGATATTATCTTTATAAGGCAGTTTAGGTTTGATGATTAGCAAAACAGAAGGAAGCAAGGAAACATGTCACATTTATACCAAATTAAGGATGTTGAGTTTAAGTTACTAATGTATGCAATTTTAATTTTGTTTAACAATGTCTGCCAAAAAGAAAAAGTAAACTTATTTCCTATAACTTAAATTGTGTATATATATCATAGTTTATTATGTACATATTATAAACTGTTTTGGCTGCAATAAAATTTATTTGAAATAAGTGACATGTTGAAAGAAAAATTTTACTGATTAGAAGCTTATCTTACTAAAATACTATTTTCCTTGAGGAAAAAATAAACCTAAGCTTATACATTACTACATAAATATAGCACCTTTTTATTAGCTATGAATAATTCAATTTCAGGTTAAGAAGTATCCACTAACAAATTGGGTCTCAAGTTTGACTCATAATCATGAAAAAAAGCTTTAGCATTCAGAGTTTGAAATCATTATTAACTATTCTTACATATGCAAAATAAATACTACTTAGGTTACCAGGATCTTTAAAAATTATTAGTTTGTGGAAGAAAGTTGACAGCTAAAGCATTTTATAGGAGAAAGCTCAAACAACCATAGTGCTTCTTGGTAAAATTATTTCAAGAACTAAGTCAAGCACACATTCTGTGCTACTTTGGTAACCTTTTTTTTTTTTCCTTTTTAGTTCTATAAGCATAATTTTTTTCACATCGCTAACTTGATTGTTCTCCAGAACAGAACTGGAACATTGTCTTTTGATTTAATTTATATAGCTTCAGTTTTATTTTGTAGTACTGAAAATTTTGTATTTGGGAATTTTAACAAGTTTATTTGTTTACCACTTATAATTTCATTTTTCCCCCTGCTTTATAATTTTTAAACAGTTATTTTTTTCCCTAATACTCTTTTAATTTTAATTTGGTTCTTTACTGATAACTAATTTAAGTAATTTACCTACTATACTTGAACCTGTACTTATTTCCAACTTCCTAAAAGTAGGTAAAAAACAAAAACTTAATGTATAAAAAAGATGTAAATATGCATGTAAATAGTTCTGTTAATAATGCACTGTAACACATTTGAAACATTTGTGTCAGTTAATACAGTTAGCTTTTGGACTAAATTTTTTGCCTGTTTTATTTGTTGAACCATATTAGTTTAAAATGATTTTTTTAAAATAAAGAAGAGTTTGGGTTTCTTTAAGTGAAGTTTTGTAGTGGTTGCCAGGATTTTTTTATTTTTAAATTGCTTTAAAAGGAGCTTGTCCCACATGACATTTGTTATAACAAGATTCTCAGATTTAAACTTTGACTATACTGACCAAAGACAAATTTATTTTCATTTCTTAGATGTTCTATTGATGTTTTTTCTAATATTGCTTTATTTCTTATTTATTCCCCCAAATCATTACCTTCAGTAAGAATCCTCTCTTGTAACCAAAAAGTACAGTTAAGCAAAAACAAATAAACATATTGGCCATGTTTTGACACCATATTCCTCTCTCCACTCTTAAATTTCACCAGTTCTGATTTATTGAAGTAAAAATCGATCTTTTCAGTGTTGTTTTCCTATTTTATATTCTGATAATCCAAAACAAATGTTTATGTGAAGGGGGAAAAAAACTTCAGCTAAAAAAAAATTTCCCCCCCATCATTGTAGTTAAGGAAAAAACCACCAAATAGTACAACAGCATTTCAAAGTATATGCCAGAATGCCTGCCCCAGGTATTAAGGAAGTATTTCTCAAACTAGAACTCAGGAGAGGTGAACATTTCATTTAGCTTTTTGAGGTCGTTACAGATGTTAATATGACCTCTAGCCTTCAAATTATAACTATGGTATCTCCAAGTGTAAAACATTTCCTTCAGACTACAGTTCTAAATGACAGACGACATGCAAACTTAACATGTCCAAAACTAAACTAATCTTCCTTTGAGGAAGAACTTGTCTTTCCTCCAGACTTGAATGTTTTTGGTATTAATATCTATACCTATATGTCCTCAGAATTTCAGTTATTTCCTTTCCTCTCCCCTATTCATAATCAAATGCATAAATCCTATTGGTTCTTTCCCCAGAAAAAAAAATCTTTAATCCATTCTTTTCTTTTAAAAAATGTTTCCACTGCCACTTTCCAATAATTCTTCCTTCCCTGAAACAAAACCTTTTTTTATACATTCATAAACATATTGGCTGTCTGAAAACTGAAAGATGGATAGTTTTATTTGTTACTCCTCTGAAGTAATGATTGCTCTCTGCATTGATCAAAGTTCTAAAATCTTTCAGCATTACTTTGCTTTACAATATTATCTTCCTGCAAATTGTTTTCTTAGTTCTTCTGTTTACTTTGCTCTGGATGAGCTTTTACAAGCCTAACTTCTTTGAATTATATTCATTCATTCCCTTATCATTGAACACCTATTTCTCATCTAGTTCTTTGCTAACAGATTGCTATCAGTATTTTTGTGCATATGAGACTTTTGCTTTCTTTGTAAGATAAACTTATTGGTAGTATCACTGGGTCAAAGGACACAATACTATTTCACTTAGTGACATTTTGCGGTATAATTTAGATTGGTTGGACCATTTCACAAGTTCAGCATTGTATTACTGTATCATCATAGCTGTAATAACTTTACCATTTTGGTCATTTTTACATATCTGATGAGATAAACTCTTTTCATTTACATATCTCTTACTGGAGGCAGCTCATTGACAAAGTGTATGAGTCCTGAACTTGGATTCAAGAAAATTGATTTCCAAGTTTAGCCTTGGGCATTTAATATGACTGTGTGACCCTTTGCCAATTAATTTTTCTTAGCCTCAGTTTACTCTTCCATAAAGAGGAGGTAATGTGAGGATAAAATGAGCTATTTGTAAAATGCTTTGCAAACATTAAAGCCCAGTTAGTTACATTGGGCTATTATTATTTGTGACTCGTAGTATTTTTTCCATATAATTGCTGATAGTGGTGAAAATTGCCTATTCATATACTTTGAATTCATAGGTGTCCTCTATCCTCCCTCTCTTTCCTAGTTTAAATTCTCATTTCTCAGTTGGAAAATTGGTTAGCTTTTCTTCCTGCTTTTGGTATATCTCCTCTCTAATGCATTTTAAGCATTTTTTCTTAAATAATCTAATTCCCTGGTCTGATCTAATGTCCCCAAATCTCACCCACTGAACAAATAAAAACACTACATCATGGTATTCAGGACCCAGTAATCTGGCTATCTCCTCATCTCATAATCAACTACCATTAATCAACTTCCCAAACTGAATAGATAGTTCTGTATTCTCTATATATCTCTTGTCTTTGTTCTTACTTTTATCCTGTGCCTGGAATGGACTCTTTCCCTTCCAAATCCATCTTTATCTCTTTACACACTTTGCACATAACTTTTCTGCACTTAATTACTTTTTTGGATATATCTCTTAGATAGTAAGCTCCCAGAGCCACCTGGTAGAAAGATGATTGGACTTGTGGACTGGTTTTGAGACATTTTTATTACTTGTGACACCAATCAATTCACTTAACCCTCTTTGAGTCTGTTACACAAAATCCCATAATTTTAAAGTTTGAAAAAACTTTTACCATTTCAGTACAACTCTTAATTAAAAAAAGGAAATCTTCTATAACATATAAATTAGTCATCTAGACTCTTATTTAAAGGCCTTCAGTGAAGATGAGTGTAATAACCGCTGAGGCAGCCCGTTTCACCTTCAGATACCTCCTAATTGTTAAGTTTTTTCCTGTAGGCCTAAATTTTACCCTTTGTGATTTTCACCTATAGTGTCTTCAGCTTTTCCCCTCCCAGGCCAAAGAGAACAAATATAATCCCTCATCCACATGATAGCTTTGCAAATATTGAATACAATTATCATATAAATAAGTTTCAGTCTTTTTCTTAAGTCTAAACATTCCCAATTCCTCTGTTGCTCATTATTTGACTTGGACTCCATTATGTATACTCTTTCCCATGTCAAATGTCCTCCTTTAAATATGACATCCAAAATTGACCACAGTAGAACCTGGTCTGACTTGGCAGAGTACAGCTCTTCTGTAACCATGGTCATTAGCTTTATCATAATATATCCCGAGATCCTTTAGTTTTTTAGATTGGTTTATCAAACTGCTGTTCACTGAGCTTGCAAACAAAAGCTTTCAGCTTTTTCTTCAGATGTTGCTACTTAAAAAGTTGATCGTGAAAATCTATATTGAACTTTACATTTATCCCAATTGAGTTTGATCTTATTCAATTCAATTCTCTAAACAGTAAATATCATTATTTATTTTGACTGTCAATCCTTATATTACTTAACTTTCTTTGTATTCTGTCATCTACATATTTAATAGGGATGCCGCTATACTTCTGACAAATGTTAAAATAGATCCCTAAGGTACTCCCATCTTCGAATACTTCCAAATTGACATCAACCCCTTAAATATCATTATTTTGTATGCAGCCATAGAAACAGTACTGAATCCTATCTAATTTTACTATTGCTTTATCCCACATTTTTCACAAAAATTGTTTTTTAAAAAAACCTTAAATGAACTAAATATCTTCATCATTCACCTGATCTACCTACCAGCTTTATAATCTGTCAAGAACATTATTCTAGCATCCAGTGAAGTCTCTTAAAGACTTTGAAGGCAGTTTCTTTCTAAATATTTATCAATTGTCTCTGATTTGTTTTAGAATTTTTCCAGTAATCTAAATCAGGTTCAATGGCAGATTCATAATAATTGCCTTTTTCCACTATGTAGAAACTCCCTTTTACCTATGCAGTCTTTTAAAGATCATTATGCTAAACTAGCACTCATATTTAATTATTCTTTAATTACTCAAGGTAAAAGTTTCAACTAGACCAAATGACCTAAAATCATCAAAGATTGCTTAGTGTTCTTACAATCTCTTAATTTATTTTCGGTATCAACTCCTTAAAATCTTGTTCAATCTTTTTTTTTTTGCAAGGCAATGGAGTTAAGTAGTTTGCCCAAGGTCACATGGCTATGTAATTATTAAGTGTCTGAGGCCGGATTTGAACTCAGGTACTCCTGATTCCAGGGCCAGTCCTCTATCCACCACACCACCTAGCCGCCCCTTAATCATTTCAAATGCAAAAGTCCTCTCTGGCAAAAACAAAAAACAAAAAAAAACCAATAGTAGTGGCAGTAATAACTAGCTTCAGAGGGAATTGCTATGGCTCTGGAGTCTGAGAACCTGAATTCATCTCCTACCCCTAATGTTGCTGTCTGTGTGCCTTGGACAAAATCACTTCAACTTGGTAGACTTGTTTCTTCATATTTAAAATGAAGGAATTGAACTAGATGATCTCTGTGGTCCCTTCTAATTCTTGATTTATGAATTTAATTGAACTAGGTCTTTACTTTCAGCCTGTTGTCAAGTCATCATCATTCCATCTACCCCAAGCAACAGTTCTAGTTCTTGTTGATCCTTTGCTCTTTCCCCTGTATTAGCTATTAATTAAAACAATAGCAACAACAACTTATCTGTAGTTTGCTACATGTTCAGCTTATTCTGGGTGTTATCATTTCTTATACTATTTTATGGGATTCTGCCACATTCATATTTGTTGTCTTTTTACCTTTCTCTACTTCCATCTTAGGATAGTGGGATCTCATCCTCACTTTATTGATGAGAAATGTGATACCCAAAATTGACCTCAATATGATATGGACTGAAGTTTAAGGAGAGGTGGAATTTGAACATAAGTCCTGACTTCACAGCTCATCACTATATGATTTTTAAATCTCAGTTGGTTCCTTGTATACTCACATTTGTCTTTTCAAACATCAAGTTTTCATTAGAAAAATTAAAAATAATTGTATTGTAAGTATTCCCTTTGTCCCTTAAGATTTACATTCTTGTGCTTTCCATCTCTTGGGATAATTAACCTTAAAATTTAGTACTTGGGATCTTACAGCATGGTGTAAATTAACTGGAACAAAATAAATTATTAACAAAACAATTCTTTAAACTTACTACATTTTTAAAAATACTTTCAGTATGTAATCAAGTCAATCCTGTAACACTTGTTTTAAAATGCAGCTCTATTACAACACATATATATTATGGAACAATTAGAACATAAAATTTGTGCTGCTAATGTATAATTTCTTAGAGAAAGTGTGAAAACAGAACCACACCACTTCAAAATAATTTTAAAACTGCAACCATTTTGACACTCTTTCCACAAGCAAATTTCAGGGTTTTTCCCCAAGGTAAAGTGCCATGTTTTCATTTATTTTATGATGCAGTAGAAGTCAGAAGAGAACTGGTCTATACCTATACATTCACTTATGGTTATTAATTATGCTCCTACCTCCCAATTTCATTGGTGAAGCCACCCACCAATTTTGCCAGCTGAAGCCCCATTGGAATCCATTGAATAGCAAAAGTTCCACAACAGTCCCTATTGTAATATTTATAACTATAGTATATTTAATTATAGTATTTAACCATTTAACCTGTATAAAACTGTCTAATCACCATACATTCATCTATCACAATTTATATGACCATTCCCCAATTGATGGACTTTGATTCCTTGTTTTTAATTTTTGACTGTCACAAAAAAGTGATGATATATATATGGACTCTTTTCTTATCAAAGGTTTCCTTAGGGGCAGTTAGGTGGCGCAGTGAATAGAGCACTGGCCTTGGAGTCAGGAGTACCTGGGTTCAAATCGGACCTCAGACACTTAATAATTACCTAGCCGTGTGGCCTTGGGCAAGCCACTTAAACCCATTGCCTTGAAAAATCTAAAAAAA
The DNA here is from genome assembly GCF_037893015.1 of Macrotis lagotis. Taxonomy (NCBI): domain Eukaryota; kingdom Metazoa; phylum Chordata; class Mammalia; order Peramelemorphia; family Peramelidae; genus Macrotis; species Macrotis lagotis. The sequence continues at coordinate 278,881,422 of NC_133666.1, forward strand.
AAAAAGGTTTCCTTAGGGCATAAGCCCAGAAATAGGGAGTTGGGTTCAAAGAGTATAGACATTTCAGGTATTTTATTTCATAATTTTAAATTGCTTTCAAAAATTGTTACATCATTTTACAGCTTCACCAGCAATGTTTAGTGTGCCTCTCCTTCCACAAACCCTTCAGCATTTAACTATTGACATTTGAGGATAATTTTTGCCAATTTTGGAGGATATGAAATGAAACCATAAAGTTGTTTTGTTTTGCATTTCCCTTAGTATTAGAGATTTAGAGCATTCTTTTCCTTCATCTCTTTTGAGCATGTTATTGGTTTTGTTTTAGACACCAAAATATCAGAGAAATTAAGATTTTTTTTTTCCCCATTTGACCACTTTCTTATCCTAGATGCAAAAATGTCTGTGCAGAAACTTTTCAGTTTCAAGTTATCAAAGTTATCTATTTGGCCTTTGTAATTAGCTTTTTTGTTTGTTTGTTTAAGAATACATCTTCTGGGGTGGTTAGGTTGCACAGTGGATAGAGCACTGGCCCTGGAGTACCTGAGTTCAAGTCTGGCCTCAGACACTTAATTACCTAGCTGTGTGGCCCTGGGCAAGCCACTTTAACCCCATTGCCTTGCAAAAACCTTAAAAAAAAATACATCTTCTACCCATAATTCTGAGAAATATAGTTCTCTTCTAATTTTTTATAGTATTATCTTTAATCCTAAGGTGACATCTCCATTTAGAATGTATTGTGGATTATAGTGGAAGTTATTAGTCTAAGCCTAATTTCTGCTCTACTGCTTTCCAGGTTCCTCAACAGATTTTTAATCAAATAAGGAGTTTATTCCTAGGTAATTTGTGTTTCCTACTTTATCACATACTACATTATAAGTTGTATTATTTCTTAATTACCTTTGTCTAGTCTGTTCCATTGATCTATCCCCTCTATTCTTTAACCAGTTCAGTAGTTTTGATGACTGTTGCTTTATAATATAGTTTAAGGTGTGCATGTGTTATTGTCCTTTCATTCCTACTTCTTTTCCTCATTTCCTTTTATATTCTACCTTTTTTGTTTTTTTCAAAATGATTTTGTTTTATCAAATTCTTGTAAGCAACAGATTTTCTTATCCAATCTGTAACATTTTTATTTTATTGTTTAATTCACATTTATAGTTAATGTTAGGTTTGTATTCTTCTCCACCTGTCTCTAATAGTTTTTTTTCCCCATTATGGTTTTTTCCCTTCTCCTACAAACAGTATTTTGTTCCTTCAGTTACATTGATCTTTTTTTAAGGTGACCCTTAAAAAGTGGTTCTCTTCTTTCCAACCCCTCATTCCATCTTCTCATTTGTTCCCTCTTTCTCTTTCGAAAAGGTAAAAGATATTGGTTCCTTTTTCTCTGTCCTGTTTTCACTTGGTTTTATAATTCTCTTCCTTCTAATCCCCAGACCCTTTTTCCTTTCAGTCAATAGATTTTAATTCCTTCTCCTTTTCCAGCTAGTCCTGTTCATTAGTTTTGTAAATTACAATTGTTGTGCCCCTTTCCAAAAATTGATTTTTTTTCTTACTCTCTTCATTTGTCTTCTATTTCTGTTTGCACTAGACCTTCATTCTCTGATTTGTGTCCACTATAATTCTCTCTCTCTCTCTCTCTCTCTCTCTCTCTCTCTCTCTCTCTCTCTCTCTCTCTCCCTCTCATGCAAAGTTTGCAAGGTATTCATTCTATTCTCTGCTCTGGTTTTTGCTACTGCCTTATAGGACTTGCCCCATGGATTCTCCTTTCCATTGCACTTTGATCCCAGAATACCAATTATTGCTAGTGTCAGAGAGTACATATTATCATAATATTAGCTATCAAATCCGTAATTATGCAGCCCATCCCTGATTTATTGTCTCCCCTTATTATCTTTTTCTACCTGTTTACCTCAAAAGCTTCTCCCTAGGTCCATGTTCTCTCCCTCAGATGTTAGTTTCCTTCAGGAGTTCCAATTTCACCCTCCTGAAGTAATATGAGTGAACCCTCCAAGTATCAAATCCCCTAATCCACACCCAGCAAAGGCCCCCATTCCCCTTAACAGATCATTTCTCTTCATTCATAGGGAACAATTCATCTGTGGCATCTCCTACCACTAGCAAAACAATGCCATTTTTCTCCCTCTGAATCTTCCCCTTCTACTTGTTCTGTGGGCTCTTTTTCTTAGCCCACCTTCCCCCTCATTGCTTCTTTGTTTCTCTTCTTTTCCCTCATGTACCTTCCTACATTGTAATATAATCCCACAAACAGTGATTCACCTTTAAGCAGAAGTCAGTAAATTCTTTCTCTAATACCCCGTTTGCCTCCGCACTATTGCCTCCACCTGATTTCCACCCTCCATTTCTGCCTTATATACATTTGGAAAGAAGTGTCTTTTTGGTCTTTCTGCTGTTTACTCTGCAGCTGTTGGTGTCTTTGGCAGCTACATTTATTCATTTCTGTTTTCTGGTTTTCTTTCTAAAACTGTTTCAGATACTTTATTATTAAATTATCCATATTTTTTCCTGTATGGTTAAACTCAAATTTGTAGCTTATGTTGCCATAGCTGTATCCTGACCTTCCTTGTTTTTCAGAATATATTTCATTCTTTCTACATTTTCTTGTGAGTGCAGTATAGTATTTTATTTTATTTATTTATATTTTATTTTATTTATAGTATATTATTTTAATATCCTTTGTATTTGAAGATCTTCTGGTCTCTTATTGAACTTGTTTATGAATTGAATGTGTCTTGAAATTTTAAGTTTAGGGGTTTTTTTGATTTTTTTCTAGAGATGATCTGTAAATTTTCAATGTTTTTTCATTTTCTATTTTCAGAAGTTCTAGGCATGTTATATTTTAATGTTACTATTTTTTGCTTCTCTTCTTTTAGAATGCCCATCTCTTCTATTTGTATTCCCAACTTATATTGTTCTCTTTTATTTCTTTGTTGAGGCTTTCCATTTCCATTCTAGTTTTTTTATTTTGCCCATTATTTTTTTGTTTTTCAGAGCATAAATTTTGCTCTCATAATTTTCCTCTTTTGAGGAATAGTGTGTTACGGTTCCATGTTCTGAAATTCCATAGGATCCTCTGTCTCCTCAAGCGTTGAATCACTTTATTTTCATTCATAGATGCTTGAATTCATTTGTTCTGGAGGGCATATTTCTCTCCTGCAGTTAGTTTTTTTTTTTTACCTATTGGTTTATCATTTTATATTCAAGATCTGTGAGTTTTCTTCCTGAGATCTATGGTTATTTCAGTCTTTTCTCCCCCTCCCAATCCCCAACCCTCGATTCTTCACTTACAGTTCACTTTTGATTCTCTCTGATTGTTATTTCTTTGGGGACTGAATCTCAAAGCTTCTCAACCTCCTCCCATGCTAGACATTTCACAGTTCATTAATATAGGTCATTGCTCCAAATGATTCAGGGTAGTCAGAACTAGTTTCAACTATAATACTATGCTTTTTCCCTCAGACTTAGTGGAGTACCATATATACTATATTCCTCATGCATCCCTTCCTCTATGTTGTCCTGCCCTACTCCCTCTATACCTTAGTTTTTGGGGCCACAAAGTAGGCAGTTCAGAGCTTAACTGCACTGGTGTAGGGTGCTACAGGATTATAGTCTTTAGTAGGCTTCTTGTTCTTAAAGAACCAGGGCTGTGCCTAGCTGGCTATCTTGGCCAAGGGAAATTTCTGCAACCTGGAAAAGGGGTTTTCACAAAACTGAAAATAGGGAGGGGGAATCAGTACATGGAGGTAAGGTAGATTTTATTGTAAACCTGTGTCATATCTTTGGACTTGCTAGAGCAGCCTCTCTACTAGTATCATGAGAGGTAGGGGAGAGGTGTTAAGTGAGCTCAGGATCAGTAACCGTGTATTTGTGTCTGTGTCTGTGTGTGTGTGTGTGTGTGTGTGTGTGTGTGTGTGTAGCCTTTTCTATTCTAGGTTTTCTAGAGCATAGCTACTTTATCTTTGGTTCGTAATTTCTCTTGGAAAGATTTGTGAAGACATGAGGATCAGAGAAAATGTTTAAATCTTTTATTTGTTGATCACATGACCAGGAATAATATACCTTTTTATGTGTCTAAAAGATTTTGAGTGTGATTTCATTTTCCCATAAGCTCTGTGGTTTTTATGGCATGATTTTTCATAGTTGGGTGATTTTTAATAATGCATATATTGTCATAGCAGAAACTGACTTTATTATATACCTTTTGCTGCAATCGCTTGTTTTGTGTGATATTAATTAAATTCACAGTGTTTTCACACAATTTTAAATTTTTTATCATGAAGCCATACTTCCTAGGATATTAGATAACAGGCCTCTATTTTTCTGAGACTAGAAAGAAGTATATCACATAAGTTTTTCACTTAGGATTTAAATTACATAAGTTCCCTAAATCACTGAAGCATGTTTACCTTTGGCTTTTGGAGAAACCTTTCGTACAAAGGGTAGCATAGTTGTAAGTTCATTTTGCAACATTCCATCTTCATTTGGGAATTTCTGTAATTCAACTGTTCATTATAGCGGTATATTTATCAGAGCTCATAATTTCTTCTATGGAAACAAGACTTTGAAACTAACTAGAAGTCAAGTCTGAAGCACTGTGGGGTTATGTTTTAATCTGAAGATTCCTAGATATTACAGGCTCACTCAAAAACTACTTCTTGACAGTTGTTTTGCTACATGGCCTTGAATGAAAAAATGAGTTTGAGTTTTATCAGTAAGAATTACTTTCTTTTTTTGAGTATTTTAGCCTGTGGATCATTTTGATCATGACAAGTTTTTTTTCCTTCATATTAGTGGCCAGCATCTCTTTTTCTCCCCCAGTCTTACTTTTTCCAAGTCCAACAAATCTGTACCCTCTGTAGAAGAATTATTTAACAACCCCTCCAACTGCTAGATGCCTCCTGAGGTCTTCACTTGTATTCTGCTGAGTTCATTTAGCTATTTCACCTTTATAAGTTTATTCATTCTTGGCATGAGTCTCTGGCCAAATGGAACCACTCATATTACAGAACCAATTAAAAGGTGGAGAAACCCATTTCAGTCCAGTTTCAACTCATCCTGGTCAGGTGTTCTGATTCAACTTAAGAGTTGGAAGCATACATGCCTGTCATAAAATTAAAATTTATCTACAAAATTAATCAAAAATACTACTTGTCCCAAGTAATTTGAATATGACTGCCTTCTTCTGATTCCTTTCAGCCCTTTTTAAATTTCTCAGACTTATGAGGATGGATCCAGAACCCTGGACTTGTGATAAAGATGTTTGACAAAATTTTTTGTTTCTTTCATTTTCACTAGATGTTTGCTACTACTGATTTCTGGATTTGTTCAGATAAGTATCTTTTTTTTAAGAATACAGTGCTACTTTACCTATCCTGATATTTTGAAAAGGTTATACCTTTTCAGAATCCTATTTCAATATCATTGCACTAATAAGTCAGTGATTTTTGAGGTCAAATTTACTTCCTTGCATTAAGGTTTTAGTCCTTTAAGTTTTTCCTGGGACTTAACAGACTTTTCTAATGTTATTTTAAGAAATTATTTTAATAACTGCTTCAGTATTTGTTGGGGGAATGACCAGCTCCACTTCTCTTCCTTGGAACCTTTTTGAATGATTCTTCCATTTAACTTTTTCTTCAATGACTCCTTTTTAGTCATTCTTTGAAGAACAACCTGCTCCTTTCTCAGAACATCCAGTCCTCTTCTTAAGGAAAAGCCTAATTTTTTTTTAGATTCAAGTTGTTATCTCTTTCTTTGTAATTTTTTTCCATTTGACCTGTCAAAGGTCAAATATTCCTTCTACTTAAGATATATGTAAAAAAAGATATGTATATATATTTTACATCAAAGCTTCATTCTTTTTTTTTAAACTTAAGGGTAGGGGTGGCTAGGTGGTGTAGTGGATAAAGCACCAGCCCTGGAGTCAGGAGTACCTGGGTTCAAATCCGGTCTCAGACACTTCATAATTACCTAGCTGTGTGGCCTTGGGCAAGCCACTTAACCCCATTTGCCTTGCAAAAACCTAAAAAACAAAACAAAAAAACAAAAAAATAAACTTAAGGGTACTTCATTGTCCTTGATAACCGAAAGTCTGATAACTTGATAAAGAATGCATTTTATAAACTATTAAAGCTGTTATAAATATTAACTGCTCTTTTAATACTTCCTGGAATGTTTGTTAAATTTGTTAAAATGTTTCTGACATTTATGGACACTGACAGCTTGGATTCAGAAATTTCAAAATAGTAAATTGCTTACATCAGAATCACTGCAACAGTCATAATATTGTGTTTTGAGACTTGCAAAATACTATTGCATTTTAGCTTCACAACAGGTTATGAATGAGTTATAGATGCTGCAGGTATTATACCCATCATACAGATGAAGCAGTACTCTGGTGTCCACTTGTCATTACTTACTACAGGACCAACCCATTTCTTTTCTAATCGCACATTTCTTTGATTTTGTTACAAGCAATTTTTCATTGACATATTCCCATCTTTTATAGTCTCTTACATGTGTCTCACAACTTTGCTCTTTGGTTGACACTGATTTTGATTCCTTTGAAATTCTGTTCCATGATTCCACATAGCCTTGGATTAATGTTGATATTTAAAAGATGAGGTTTTTATTTTGAGAAGAATCTGGAGTTTATTCAAACCCACTGTTCAGTTTCTCAAATGCATTCTATCTATCATTAACTCAACACTGGATCAAGCTCATCACACATCTGTATCATTTGTGGCAAAGGATACCTATTGAGAGAGTATTCTACTCACAGCTTTTCCCAGCCCTCTTGCTCAGTGGGGCTTTTCTGTGTGCTTCTGTGTCTCCAACTTGCATACAGTCCGAAGAATGGGTATTCGCTTGGCTTCTATTTCCTGTCCGGATAGAATAATCCTGAAGTCAGATCTGACTTCAAAATAGAAGTTTAATAACAAAGCTAGGTCTCCTATTTATTACCTGCAGCCTTTTAAATGAGGCCTCAGGTGTCTTCCTCTACATCCCAGCAGCTGCTACCCCGTTTATACACCAGAAAGCCTTACAGTGAAATGGGGTGATTTTTGCCCATTTCCTTGATGCAGAATTAGCAAGAAATTGAGGTTTTATATAGTCTTAAGAAAACCTTACGCCGTTCATCCCCCGGACCCCTCCCTCCCTCCCCTGGGTCAGTTGCTGGCGCCTTGGCACTTGGGGGCGCAGGTGCGGCGGAGGCAGAGCGGACCTCGGCCTTGCACGCGCTCCCGATGGAGGCCGCAAACTTGTGGCCTTCGTTTTGTTTTGAATCGGAATCATCCGGCCGCAGTCGCACGTTGAGAGTCCCGCGGCAAAGGCGCTGACGGGCGGGGGAGCCCCGCTCACGCGCGCTGCGGTTACCGCGGGGAGCCCCGCGGCCGCGGCCTTCCCGGCGTGCCCGGCGCTCGCCCCCGGCCGCGGCCCCCCGCCCCTTGGCTGAACCAGCCAATGAGCCTCGGAGCCGCGGGAGGGAGGCGGGACTTCCTGCTCGCTCTCCTGCCCGCGACGGTTAAATCCTGGAGCGGAGAGCCGGAGCCGCGGCGGCGCAGCTCCCTCCCTGCGCGGCGTCTGCGAGGGGGTGTCTGGCGGCGTGCGCGGCGCTTGCCCCTGCCAGGTACGAGGGGAGCCGAGGCTTGGAGCCGTCCCGTGCCCCCCACCGGGGCGGGGATCCCCGGCCGCTCCGGGCGGGGCGGGGGCCGCTGGCGGCTTCCTTTGTTTCTGGCGCGGACAGAGCCCGGATCCTCCCCAGGTAGCAAGCTCACGGGCCCCGTGGGGCCGGGGGGGGGGGATGGAGGGATTAATGCAGTAGGGAGCCGCCTGTCCGGGGGTCCCGGGACAGCGAGGCGGCTTAGCCAAAAAGATCAAGCTTGAAATTCCGCCCTGCGGTGCGGATCCCGAACGCTTGCTTCCACGTAGCTGATAGCGGCTTCTGGTGAAATGTCTTAAGATGGATCTCAACACTGCCGTTTTAAAATCCTATCTTCATTAGCGTCTTTTGTTTTTACATCACCTCCATTGCCAAATTTATTCCTTCTTTTTCCCCAAACAAACCATTACTTTTGTAACCAAGCAAAATCAACATAAATTGTCTGCTTATCTGGCTATAGTTTGTGGCATGCTAGTTTGAGGGTTAAATGTTTGCACATGACACCAGGTGTTTACATAAGCCTTCACTTCTCCCCCTTGACCCCTAAGCCTCCCTCCTTATTCTCTCTCTCTCTCTCTCTCTCTCTCTCTCTCTCTCTCTCTCTCTCATATATATAGTGCTATTCCTTAAGCATTTTATTGAATACTAAAATAAAATGCAAGTTCACATGGAAATTGCCCGTTGCACAGCGGCATACTTTATACACACATTTGTAAGACTACTACTTATTGTCTAGGTAGACAAAGCAGTAAAGTTTTGATTATAACAATCTCAACTACAATTTACTCAACATTCCATTCTAGTACACCTTCACTCTGCTTTGATGGGGAAAGGTATGTTTTCTTATCTGTTCTCCATGACCTTCATTGATATTTATAATTATTGAGTTTGATTTCCTCTTAGTGATTTGTTTACATTGTTATTGTGTATTATTATTCCTTCTCTTACCCCTAATTATTTTGTTTTGTATCCTCACGTTTCTTCAAATTCATCATGTTTTTACTGCATAGTAATATCCCCTTATAGTTCTTATTCTTTAATTTTTCCCAGAACAATCAGTGGACACTTTCCAGATTAGTATATATTGGATTCTGTTTCTACCTTTGATTTTCTTGGAGTAAATGCCTAGGTGTGGAATTACCTTGGGATGGTGTGGTTAGCTGCCATTGTTTGAAATACAGAATTGGTATGTGTCCTATAAATGTTTCTCCAATCAGTATTTTGGTAACTGAAATCTCAAAAAATTTGTTTCTATTCCAGACACATTTTATATAATGTTCAAGGTATGTTTTTAAACAATAGTTGTATATGTGTTTGGGGTTTTTTTAATAGAGGAAAAAAATAGCTACTTTATGGAATAAATCAAGTCAGTTCACCCAAAATGACAGGTACTTTCAAAAAAACTGTTCTTCAGTGTCTTAAGAGAAAACTACTTGGGATCACCTGAGTGCATATGACCTTAAGAAAAAAACTCCATCATTTCATGTTTCTAAATTCTATGAAAAATGAAAATTTCTGAAAGCTGCTATTTTTGACAACCAAAGATTTAGGGAAGATAAGAATGATGAAGTTCTGAAAATAAATTATTGACATGCATTTTTAAAAGTATACCATTCTGAGCTAATCACTGAATTTTTAATTTATATAAATAAAACAAGCAACAAAAGGATAATAATATAAACATAGATGTAATGAATATTCCTTTTATTTAAAGTCCTTAACACTGAACATAGCACCTGGAATATAGTATGCACTTAGTAAATGTTTATTAATCAACTTATTAGGAGCTTTGTTCCCTCCTTGCTTTCAATAAAGACTGAGTGAATAAGGAATTCCATGGAAAATTCACATTTCTGATTTGAATGTATCACCTGTAGTACAGCAGAAAAGGAGTCACAGTATCTAATTTAACCACTTGTTACCTTGATGTCCTCAGGCAAGTCAGTTAATTTCCTCCTTCAGTTTCTTAATCTGTAAAAAACTGCTGGACTAAATAACTTAAGGTTTTATACAGCTCTAAATCAATAAAACTGATCTGTTCTTTTATTTTAACAGGATTAATATGTATTGAGAAAACTGCTATGTTATGGCCTATTTAGTATAGAATTGTCCTTGGAAAATTCTTAACATTCAATAGCAATGGAAAATGAAGTTCATATGGTTCTTTATGAAGATGATTCAGTAGAAGCACACTATATTGATGGCTCCAAATTACAGCTTTCTCCTTGTGGTTCTGAATTCTTATTTGAAAAGGCACCCCCTCCTTCAGCACATCCTTTGCAGCAACCAGAAAGGATTCGTCAAAGGACACAGTTTGTTATTAGTAATTACAGAGTACGTGAGTATAAGATATTGCAATTATTGTTTATAAATATTAAAGGATCATTGAGGGAGGTTGGTGAGCATGAAAAATAATTAGTGCTCTGGATAACTGTCATTCTTTCTTTATTAAGAAATATATCAAATTAATGATTTTACTTGTTTTTCTTTCCATAGGAACAATTACTGCAGGCCCTAGATTTTAGAAATTGCTTTTCTAGTCGCCCTTTTTTACCTGAAAGCATCATACCCTCTGAAAGGAAACAGGTAAGCTTTTGTCTCAGATTTTCTTAATTATAATCTGAAAAAAGTAAACTAAGTATCATTACTTCAAATTTAATTGTTCTAGTTCATTATTGTGGCACTTGGAAATAGAATCACAGATGTGATATTTATAAGCCTGTAGATTCCAGTTTTGAGAATTTCTTTATTTTGGGAGAAGAATTATATGATCTATCGCTCTATCTTCAGATCAATCCTGAGATAGCCATCTTTTTAATTCTTAAAATTCTTTGAAAATTGTAAGGTCTGGGAGTAGAGACATTTAACCATTGGATATAAAAAGATGCTATTTAAAATATTACAATTTCTTGTTCCTTATTTAATACTTTTTAGCAGTGATTTTTGCCCAGAAAGTATTGATTTTATATATTTAGTTCAATTCTTACAGAATGATTACTTAATTTGCAAAGTGCTTGAGACTGAGAAAAATACAAAGACAAATGAGACAATCTTTTTTCTTAAGTGGCTTGCAGTTTAGTAGAGGAAATAAAACAGACAAATATATATAATAGAGTTTAAAACAAAAATGTATGAAAGTTACAAAGTGCCATGAGATTTCAGAGAAAAGGTCAGGGAAGATTTCATAAAGAAGGAGGAGGTATTTAGGCATTAAATAGAGTTTCTACAAGGGCTGTTGGGAAAAGTTCATTTCAGACATGAGAAATAAGCTAAAGGTATATATATAATGAAACTCTTAAAACACCCTTATAGAAATTTTCCACTTTTCTGAGCCACAGAAAGATCAATTAACTTACACAGGCAGTTAAGTATATAGCAAACCCAAGACTGAAATTTGGGTTCTCTGAATCTAAGTCCAGTTACAGCCAAAAAGTGGAGGCCCATGTTCAGCTAAGGAGTTTGGACTTAATGTTTGGTAGACAGTGAAAAACTTTTGAAAAGTTTTTGAATAAAGTAGTGATAATAAGAAACATGTGTTAAGATTAGTTAGATATCAGTGTATGGGATGGATTGAATGTAGAAAAGACAAGCAAAGTCCAAGCAAGAGGTAATGAAGAATGGAACCAATGTGATAGATAATGTTATATTACATCCATTTTATATATATATATATATATATATGTCCATCTGAGTCTATCTATCTGTGGGTAGAGATATGTAATACTTTTAAGGTTTTCAAAGCCCTTTCCATCCATCGATGCTTATTTAAACCTCACAAAAACTCTATGAAATAGACAGTAGCAATAACAATGAAAAAGAGCAATTGGATGCAAGAGATATTGAGAAGGAAGGTTGGCTATGTTTTGGTCCATTGATATGGAGAAGGAAGAAGAAAAATAACTACTGTTTCAGTTCTTGATTACTGGAAGAATTAAGTAAATAGATCAGAAGAAAAGGTAGGTTTGGGGGCAAAGTTAAATTCAGATTGGACGTGTTCAACTTTAAAGTTGAATGTGCACAATAGACAGTATACTGTGAAATGTCAAAGAACCTGACAAAAGAAAAATGTAGACTAGCTTTGTGCCATTTGAATCACTTACTATTCTTGAACTTAGACTGGGCTCCATGGATATTGGATCTAGAGTAATTGTTTCTCTATGTAGGTTTTTTGTAAGGCATATGGGGTTAAGTGGCTTGGCCAAGGCCACACAGCTAGGTAATTATTAAGTGTCTGAGACCGGATTTGAACCCAGGTACTCCTGACTCCAGGGCCGGTGCTTTATCCACTGTGCCACCTAGCCGCCCCCTTGTTTCTCTAGGTAATAGCTTATTAGTTAGCAAAGATTGACCCATTAGTACCTGAGAGAAAAATTTACTTTCTTTATTTATTTCTCCCTTCTACAAAATCTACATGCCAACTCAAGTGGATAGCCCTGTCTCCTGGACATGCCCTGCTTTTTTTCTACTCTTACTCATTCTGTTATTCCCTGTGTTAAGAATTTTTCAGAAGACTATTAGGTCATTTTCTGTAGTTGTATCTGTAATTAGATTAGAGAAGTCAGTTCTACCATTAGAGAAGTCAACTCCTCAAAGACTTGCTCCCCTACCAAGTTCCTATGGTTCCCATATTCAGAATTATCACAGAGTAACCTATTTCTTGGAACCCACCTTTTGTCTGAAGGATTCTGCTCTTTTCCTACCCCAGTGCTGTGCAACCCTTTTCCCTCTTATAGCAATTGCCCAGTGCTACTAAATTGGTCTATTCTCTGCAGGTTCTTCTTCTACCCCTCCCCTCTTTGATTCTCTAATTTTGCCTCTTGCAACTACACCTTGAAGGTCCTTTCCCTCTGCTGGTGAATCCATTTCACCATATTGACCTGATTGATTACTAGAACTTCTTTCTTTCTTACTCTTCCTCCCCCAACAGTGTTGTCCTGATTGATTTGGACTTAAGCAATTAATTGGATGGGGGGGGGGTAGGTGTGCTTGTGGGTCAAAAAATGATGCTGAGTTTATGTGCAAAGATATGATGGTACTTTTTAACAAAAACTTGCTAATTAAGGAATGAGTAGATTTTAAGAGGGGGAAAAAAGATGTGTTCAGTTTCTAACATTTAATTTAAGGTGTTGATAAGTTGAGTAGGGAGATGGAATTTTTTTTTTTTTTTTTTTTTAGATTTTTGCAAAGCAATGGGGTTAAGTGGCTTGCCCAAGGCCACACAGCTAGGTAATTATTAAGTGTCTGAGGCCGGATTTGAACTCAGCTACTCCTGACTCCAGGGCCAGTGCTCTATCCACTGCGCCATCTAGCCTCCCCAGATGGAAATTCTTAACTAGAGCTCAGGATAACAGCCAAGACAGTAGGAATCAATTTGGAGGTAATAATTGAAACCATAAGAACAGATAAGATTGGAAAGCAGAGAGCAGAAGAGGCCAAACATGGTAGAAAAGAGGAAGAGTAATCAGAAGAGAACACTGAAAAGTTAACTCACTAAAGAAAGAAAAGCAAGAAATAGCAAAGTCTTGAAAACCAGAAGAGGAAAAAAAATCACGGAGAGAACTGTCTTTAGTATCAGATGTAGAAAAGTCAAGGAGGATATATACCAACAAGAAGCCTTTAAATCTGATGTTTAAGTAGTTAGTTATTGCTAAATTTGTAGAAACCAATTTCAGTAGCTGGGACCCTTATGGGAAATTGAGTTGGGTTACCCTTAAGGAAGGGTATCTAACAATTGTAAACAATTTGTAAAAGTTTTGAAATAAAAGGGGGAAAAGAGAAAGTCGCATTAAAAGAAGTTTGTGGTTTTTTGTTTTGTTTTTAAAGTAAAGTGGATCTGAACTAATTTGTAGATGGGGAAGGAGGTACTAAAATAAATATTTTGTGGGGCATAAGGGTTCAGGTCACTTTCACATGTTTTGATGTAAGTTCAGGTTACCAGCCACATATGAACTATTTCCCAGATTTCTATAAGATCCAACTAATATAATTGTCTAGCCAATGTGAGTGATCTTTGAAAGTATCTTGACCCTGGCAGGGTAGGGAGAAGAAGATGGTGGTTCTGAAGTTGGAGTTTGTGTACCCAAGTTAAAATCTTACATCAACCACTTACTACTTATGTTAGCTTCAAGTTATTTTTAAGGAACCCTTAGTTTTCTTATCTGTAAAATAAAGAGGATTAAAGTAGATAACTTCTGACTTGTAGCTCTGGGTCTTTGATAGAAGAAAAAGGTTGCTGCATTATGGTGGCAGAATAATGTTCTAGAAGTGATAGTGGGGAATAAGTAGTATGCTCTCACTTTTTCTTAGTTCTTTAACTGTCAGGGCAGAGGAGACTCCTGAGAGAAAGAAGAGAATGGTGAGATCTTTCCTGAAAAGTGAAATTTTAGTTTCAAGAAAATGGAAAGGGGACTATAAAAAAAACAGTTCAAAGGATGAAAAAGCGGACTGGCATGAAGGAAAGGGATCCAAAAGAAAAAAAGTGGACAGAGTGAGAGTAACAGTAGGTTCTGGGAGTAAGACAAGGATCACCTAGAATGAAAGGATAGGGAGGCATTTTTTGGTAGCCTTAAGCCATGAGAGTACAGAGTTGGAAGAGACTTATTTAGAGCTCTGAGTGGCTTCCAATGGCCTGTGTTACCAAGGCAGGGACAAATGACAGAGGCTCCAGAAGGGAAGCTGAGTTGGTCCTAGTCTTTCCTTTATAAGCATCTCTCAGAAGATTAATTATCCATGGAGCAAGGTCTTTATTCTGCCTGGTTCTCATTCTAAGATTGTAGGATTTTCAGAAAATGTTTACTATAATCCGTATTTTTATTTTTTTTAAAAGTCTATTTTCAGTGATATCTCAGAAGTCAGGTGGCCCAGTCGTGATACACATGATGCAGGGATTTGTATGGATGATGGCTCTGTGAAGATTTCTTCTTTAGATGGTCATGCCTATCTTTGCCTACAAAAACAGCAAAATGAATTTACTATACATTTTTTATGCAAAATCAGCCAGAAGTCTCACCCACTAATGGTACTATCAGAAAAAAAGAATAATAGTTTAAAGAAAGTAGATAGACAGTATGAAAAAATAAGCAATAACTGTATGTTTAGAGCAACTGATGATGGACAAAGCTTGAAGAATAAGGAAAATGATTTACACTCCCATATCATGAAATCCAAGGGATTATTGGCAGCAAATAATTTTATAAATGCAGCTGAAGGAAAAGAGATGACAAATTTGTCTCACAAGAAATATATATTTGTGTACACATGGGTGAAGCAGCGCTGGTCTGTGGGCTCCTGTCCAGAAGAATGGAAATACCCTTTATCTTTGGCATTTGACTTGCTTCATAAACTTAATAAAATGTTGAAAGTTGACCAAAATGTCAAACAGATCACAGCAACTGATATTTCAAAGGAAGGTGAAGAGGTTTCAGTTCTTCCCAGAGCTCTTCCTCTCAGCTGTCATAATCCACATTTGCACAGGTAATGAAAGTATTGCTTGTTTTTTAGAAAAGATTTATTGTCAAACTATATGTATTCATATTTTGGAAAATTCTGAAACAATTATGTTTCAAATCTTAAAATGGATGTAGTAAACTTTAGTATTTTTTTAAAGAACTTGATATTTCACTATTTTTTAGTTTATTCATTTTCAATCAAGCTATTTGTTATTTAGACCATGGATCTAGATTCAATCCCAGTAGGATTCAGTTTGTTTTTCAGTTATTTTCAGCTCTTTATGATGACATTTGTTGGGATTTTTTGGGACAAAGATACTGGGGTAGTTTGCCATTTCCTTCTCTAATTCATCCTCCAAATGAGAAAACTGAAGCAAAAAAGTCATTTGCCCAGGGTCACACTGCTAGTAAATTCATTAAGATAAGTCTTCCTAACTCCAAACCCAACACTCTATACACTGATTTACCTAACTGCCCTCTTAAGTTCAGTTAGCTGTGCACAAAAAAAAAAAATCCCATACCATTCATTCTTAAGACTATGTCAAAAATAATGTAATTTATAGTTAAAGCCTCATGTATGTTTTGCTTCTCAATCCTTTTATCTACCCTTTTAAATAGTATATTTATTATTACCACAATGTGAAAATGAGGAAAGTTGAGTCTCAAGTTGTGCCTAGTATACAGTCATTCTTAATCCAAATCCAGTGCACATTCTCAAGGAAAGATAATCTGGATGATTGAATGCCTACCTGTTGCTAGTATTAAAAGAAACTTGACATATTAATGGGGTTAAATCTAAAGAAAGTTCATCATTTTATCACAGAAAAATTGCAGAAGCTACTTTAAAGCCCTAAAATCTTGGTTAGTGCTTATGACAATAACATACCAAAACTTTTGAGATTCCTAGAATAAAAGAATTTATCAAAAGAAATTTAAGGGGCAGCTAGGTGTTGCAGTAGATAGAGCACTGGCCCTGAAGTCAGGAGTAACTGAGTTCAAATCTGGCCACAGACACTTAATTACATAGTTGTGTGGTCTTGGGTAAGCCACTTAACCCCATTGCCTTGCAAAAAAAAAAACCTAAAAAAAAAGAAAAAAGAAATTTAAATAATTTAACAATATGGATCAGTTTTTTAAAAAATATTATTGATTCCTTTAGTTTTTATATCACTTATATTTCCCAATATCCCCCCTGCCCCCCACCAGAATCATACTCTAAATAAAACAAAGAATATAAAAGAGGGAGGAAAGTTCTACTTTCAATCAAGTCTGATACATTATTCTAGTCTATAATCTACTCAACTCTACAAAAAAGGAAAGCTCGGGGCAGCTAGGTGGCACAGTGTATAAAGCAACAGCCCTGAAATCAGGAGGACCCGAGTTCAAATTCAGTCTCAGACACATAATACTCAGCTAGCTGTGTGACCTTAGGTGAGTCACATTGCCTTGCCCCCTCCACCAAAAAAGAAAAAAGGAAAGATGGTACAGTCTAATTTCTCTTCTTTGGTGCCAACCTTGGTCATTATAATATCACACCAGACTGAATTACCTTATCTGTATAATTAATTGTATTGTGATTTATTATGATGATAATACAGAGAAAATCACAAAAGAATTTAAGTTTAGATAAATATTTTTCCACTGGAATTTTCTTTTGAAAATTTAGTTTCATTTTTCATGTTCTAAATTTAGGGAGAAGTCATTAAATGATTATAGTATTATGTCTTTTTTAGGTAAACATATTGAGTATCACTATAAATAATTTTAAATTTGTTTTTACTTTGTAACAGGTGGAATTTCTTTGGTTCATCTTTACAGGAACAAGAAGAATATACCTACCCTGACCTAATAAAAGTAGTATGGGTCAAAGGAAAGGTATTTAGGTAAGATACTCATGTGGTATAGTTTGTTTATTTTTTAAAAAACATGAATTAGGGGGTGGCTAGGTGGTGCAGTGGATAGAGCCCGGGCCCTGGAATCAGGAGTACCTGAGTTTAAATCTGGCCTCAGACACTTAATAATTACCTAGTTGTGTGGCTTTGGGCAAGCCACTTAACCCCCATTGCCTTGCAAAAAACCAAAAACCAAAAAAAAGTTAAATAAAAAACATGAACTAAATTTGAAGTAAAGTGGAAAAAATATTCCCTCTTATTCAAAATTTCATTCTTCCTGACTGAGAAAAGGATTGTTTTGGGGTTTTTTTATGTCCATATTTATAACAAAAAAATTAATTTTAGTTTAATATTGATCTTCTATTTAGACTTACTCATGAAACTGTGAATTCAATAGAAATTTTTCCTGGTGATGGATCCATTCTCAAATCAGAAGGAACTTTTTGGGGAAATTATTTTACTTTTTCTTCAGTGCACAAAGAATCAGAACAAGTAGGTCTATAATCATTATCTCCACAACAATAAGTAGATTTTCTGATACTTCTAGTTTTGTTTGACCTTTTAAATTGCAAAGATATACTTCATGAAATAGTTTGGCAGTTCGCTGTGTCATAGTATATTGTCTGCAAAATTTGTTTTAATATGTCCTCATTATTAGCATGTGCACACTCATTTTCGGGAGCTCATTGACAGTGTACTTTCACTCCACTGTATCTGATTTACCTGTAATCTGTTATAAAATGTTGATGTTCTATCCTGTATTTTCTCCAACATGTGATAAAAAGTTTATGAACAAAAGAAGTTGAAAATAACAGACTTCAGCACTTTGAGCCCATACTATTTCTGGTGTTCACTTAACTCAAAATGTGTATCATATTGTTCTTATCTAAATAACTAATCAGTTACAGTTTTTTAAAGATATAAATTGATTTTAATATTTTGAGTAGTTAATTTTCTGACCAAATGAATGCATGAAGACTGTTACAGATCATGCTAAGTGTTGGTGGAAGATGAAGTGGTTGGCTTACTAGACATAATATGATGAAATATGTTTAAACAATGGTTTTTTTAATTTACCCAGGAGGTAAATGGAGGATGGATCATAATAAACAGAATTTTCCTACCATCTACAACAGGATGAAAAATGGAATGAATTTCTTTGTAAAGCCAGTGGGAACAACAGTTGAAAATGAACTTAAACCTAAACTGTAGTGTTTAAATAGGAATGAGAAAAAAAAGTAAAATATTAATGACATATAATAACACTAGCTAGTATTTTTGTAGCTTTTTAAATTTGCAAAGCATTTTACATTTATTATTGTCCTCATTTTACAGACGAGAAATTGAAGCAAACACAGGTTAATTCACTTATCCAAAGTTAGCACAGCTAGACAGTTTATGAGTCAGGGTTTCATCCAAGTCCGACACTCTTTCAACTGTGCCACTCGCTGCCACCAAGATAGACAGTATTCCTGTGTGTAAAATACAGTAACATGTCTCCTTTTATTCTAAGTTCAACTGTAACAAAGTTGTAAAAATTGTTACTCAATGAAAGTTGTATTTTCCCTATATGTTAAATTCACTTTTGTGTTTAAATAGAAAGGATTGAGGAGAATACAGCATTACCCGATTTTAGTAAGCTATGATTTAAGATTATTGAAAAATATAATTGCAAAGTGATTAAGTTTAGGAAGGTACTAACAATTAGGGGAGAGCAAGGACTGCTCAATATGGTATACAGAACTGAAGTAACTAGATGTGCAAGATGCACAAGTTTAGGGAATTTACCCCAGGTGTTCACGTGGACTAGTGCTGACCTGTGGTAGAGCATTCTGAGTTCATATTAATCTGTTCAGCCACAGTTGAACACACTGCAAGGCACTAACATGATGTTATTTTGGTCCTCTGAAAATAAGGAGAGAGCAAAAATGTAGAAGTAATGCTTGAGTTTCTTCTTGAAGGAAGAGAGAGCTTCTATTAGACTAGAAGAGAATACATTCTGAATATGTGGTGATGCCAATGTAAAAGCATAGAGATAGGTAGTATAGAGTATTATATGACTAAGAGAAAGAAGGCCATTTTGGCTCTATTGCATAGAGCAGGGTGGAGAATGTTATCTTACAAGACTGGAAAAATAAATTGGAGACAGACTGAAAGGATTTCAAAGCCAATCTGAGGAGTTCAAGTTTTCTCCTAAAGACAAAAGAGAGCCACTGGAATTTATTTCAATAGGTATGTAACATGGCCAGACCTACAAAGATCACTCTTCAGCAGCAGTGTCTTGGATAAACAAAACGAGGACTAACTTGAGTCAGAAAGACCAGTTGGATTATTGCAATACTCTAACATGGTAACTGTGTGAGTATAGAGAAGGGGTTCTATTGGGAGAGATGTTGTAGAGGGAGAAAGATCTTATTTGAAGGGTGAAGGAGAATTAATAATCTAAGACACTGAAAATGGTAGGGCCTCCCACAGAAGTAGTGAAGTTTGGAAGAGGAAAAATAGGAGAAGACATATAGTGAGTCAAGTGTGGATTTGTTGAGTTTGAGATGTCTCTGGGACAAAGAGATTGAAATTTCCAATTGGGCAGATGATAATTAAACCCAAATGCGAGATAGTGAGGTTTCCAAGAAAGAATGAAACAAGAGAAGAATGCCTAGGACAAAACCTTGGAGAATATTCATGTTCAATTATCTTTCCACAATTTTAAATAGAAAAAAAAAATGAAATAATATCTATGATTAGAGCTTGTAAAGGAACCAGGAATATACTGGAGATACTTCATACCAGCTGAAAAGAGTTTTCATTGTAAACATTTTTACCTCTGAAATCAACCTACAATAAATCAGGGAGAAGAAAATATTAATGATGGCTTGTCTTTATGAACCATGATAAAAATATTTTCTGTAAAATGCAGTGAGTGATGATGGTCCAATAAGTACATGTTTTTTAAATGTCAATAATTTACTAATTTATTTCTAACTGCATTTTCAGAGAGAAGAGAAAATGTATTCAATAAGAAACCTTCCTCCAGATAGACCAGGAAGTCTGTATTCAGTGTGTTCCCTTATTACACAGGCCTCCAAGTAAGCTTTCCACTTTCTGCTTTTTGAAATACTATATATGTGAAAATTTAGTACATTTAGTACAAAAATAGAACATTTTTTATTACTTAAGGAATAAGATTAGGAGCTGGTAGATAATAAGAAATTGTGTAATCTTGGGTGAGCAACTTAATACCTTTAAGTTTTCTCCATAAATAAAAATATCTAGAGTCACTGATTTCTGATCTCTTTGAGTTCTTATATTCATTGACTCTCAGTATATTTTTTTAACCAAAAAATACCACATACCTAAGACATAGGGACATCTTTACATCTATCTGCCATTTAGAGCTTCGATTGGGAAATAATTTTAAGTTTTGGAGACCTATTTATATCTTCAAATTATATTTATCCCCTGATAAATAATAATTCTGACATAGGGAAGGCTAAAATTGCTTTGAGATCTTTATTCCCATTGTCTTTTAGGTATTGCTATACTTCAGCTACTATGGCTTTGGCTGATTATGTAGCTTTTCCTTAAAGAGATAGGTATCTATCTAATTGACTAGTTCAATTCAGAATCACCTCATAGATGAAACATTAAATGTTCAGAACAGGTAACAAGGGAATGGAGAGGTGGCATGGCATAGAAGATACAGAGCTTACTTTGGACTCAGGAACACCTGACTTCGGTTCATTCTTCAAACATGCTGGCTCTGTGACAATTGAGAAGTTACTTAATCTTTCCAGATAACTGCTCAAGTCTAAAAATTATAAATGAGTAGCCAGTTAACATTGTTAGAGAGAGTTTCTATGCAAGCCCTTCATCAAACAATAAAAAAT